>NC_084833.1:59348326-59986103 GCF_033115175.1 Lepus europaeus | reverse complement strand
CTCAAATGGCCACAACAGCGAGAGCTCAGCCAGACTAAAGCCAGAAGTGATGAGCCAGGAGCTTCATCCGGATCTCCCATATGGGAGTCGCAAGCACCTGGATCATCTTCTGCCGCTTTCCCAGGCATGTTATCTTCTGTATATAAAGAGAATTGAAAATGAATCTTGATGTGAATGGAAGGGGAGAGGGAGCGAGAAAGGGGAGGGTTGCGGGTGGGAGGGAAGTTATGGGAGGGGGGAAGCCATTGTAATCCATAAGCTGTACATTGGAAATTTATATTCATTAAATAAAAGTTTAATAAAAAAAAAAGAGGGAGCTGGATTGATAGTGGAGCAGCCGGATCACAAACCAGTGCCCACATGGGATGGCAGTGCCTTAGGTAAAGGCTTAACCTGCTACCCCATGATGCCGGTCCCTAGCCTTGACTCTTGGTTTCAAATAGCACCCTTTGAATTCTTTTCATTTTCTTTACTCTTTTCTTCCTCTTCATGCTATTTCTCACATAGGCCCTTGTTATATTTCTGCCCAATTGGATCAGTTCAGATTTCTTTCTCTTTTTTTAAAGATTTATTTATTTATTTGAAAGGCAGAGTTACAGAGAGGCAGAGGCAGAGAAAGACTGAGAAGTCTTCCATCCGCTGTGTCACTCTCCAAATGACCACAATGGCCGGACCTGGGCCAATCTGAAGCCAGGAGCCAGGAGCTTCACCCAGATCTCCCATATGGGTCCAAAAACCCAAAAACTTGGGCCATCCTCTGCTGCTTTCCCAGGCCATAGCAGAGAGCTGGATCAGAAATGGAGCAGCAGGGACTCGAACCGGCTTTATCTGCTACATCATAGCGCTGACCTCAAAATTTTCTTTTGAGTTTAATGAGATAATTGCTTCAGGGACTAATCACTGATTAAAATGCTCACTCATTAGAAATTTGTCTGCTATCAAGGAAATGTTTGAGAAATAAAGTTACCAATATCACTATCTCGAGTGCATTTTGAATAAGGAGAAACTTTATGGGAGCATTTAGAGTAATCTTCTTAAATATAATTTTTATTGTAAACAGCACTACTGACACCTCTGGGGAGGAATTCAGGATGAGATGATAACGATCTTTTTGCAAATTTCATTTCATGAAAACATATAAAATAAAAATAAATGCATGTTTGAGAATTTTGGTACTTGATAACACTTCTAATGATAAGCGATGGATAGTGTGGGGAGATAGTGAACAAATCATGTACGGGAATGACAGTCACTTCAGAAGACACTGTCAATGACAAAAAGGTCAGTCTGGGGACACTGCATCTGATGTAGCAAATACTCTGTCAATGTGGGTCTCGAAAAAACTGCCAACTGCCTTGATCCACTGAATTATGAACTACTGAGTGTTCACCTTGGCAATATGTAAATTTATCACCACAGCCCATAATTCCAGCCTGTCCATCCCTTTAACTTTCCAGTATTGTCTTTTTAAATAAAATATGTGGAAGAAGAGATAGAGGATGACTAAATACTAATGTTTGTTGGACACAATAAAGGCAAGCCACCTATTGTACCTACTCTCATCCAGAAAGTGGACCAAAGGGAGAAAGCAGGAGATCCAAATATATTTAAGTTAATGGTGCTTTTAAAACCTAAATTATGAGTTTTGGACTTTGGGCTGATCAAAGCAGAGGCACCAAAGCCATGTGGTAATTCCTCTGGGAATAATTGTCACAATTTGTTATATATATCTACATAAGTAGAAAGCCCCCTATTCATTATTTGTAGTCCCTAGCATCAGCCGCACACACATTTAATTGTGGCAAACTTGATAGTGCCAGAAACTTTACACATTGCCAAACATCACGTGGGTAATAGCTGCCCAGTTTAAACAGTCTCCTTCTATGTAGTTTATACATTAGTCACAATCCTTACTTTGGTGGAATTTCTTACCACCATCAGACAAGCCAAAAGGCTTCATAAGGAATGCAGAAATGACTTAAAGTCCTATACCCTCACTACATTTTCAGGGTACTCTTTGGGCCAATCTTCTGAGAGCAGCTAGCCCTGAATTCTTAATTGTTTTAGTGAGTAACACATTCACCTCATCTAGAAATTCTTCTGCTTATTGTCTGACCAAAATGGGGAACTATTCCAGGAACCACTTACAAAGATAAGAATTTGAAAATGGAAGTGAAAATGAGCACATTGGACTATGTTTAAAAAAATCTTCTATTTAGTTCCAGATAATCTTCAAATGCCTGTATAATCAATATTTCCTTACTATACTCCCTCCCAAGACAGATTATTGATGAATAGGTGTTCATTTAAAAAAATTAGGAAAAAATATGTATATAATATGTAATTACACATGCACGCACATACATGGAGGAAGAAGTCATGATCTAGAGACACTGGTCTGAAATATCTCAGAATTTTAATCTTGAGATACAACAGAAGATGTGGAGACAAAAGTTGGGAATATAAGAAAAACTTTATTTTAGCATAGGAAGAAAGCAGATATCTCCAAGAAGATAGGCAAAGAATTAGGCAAGCAAGGAAGAGAATGGCAAAGGTGATCTGATTGTATACAAAAACTAGTTGGAAATAAAATTTATCAAAGTATGCGGTATTATTTTTAACAGTAAAAAATATTATAGTCATGAAGTAATATATAAATACAAAATCGTTATTGCTTTGGGCAACTAAGACTTTGATGATCTTGATAATTTCAGTAGAATTTTAGAAATAGATGTCTAATTATAAGATGAAAAGTAAATGACTAACCAGAATTTTAAAACATTATATTATTTAAAATATTCAGGTATAGAAAGTTTAATTTACCTAAGGTCGCACAACTAATGTTGCCATACATGAATTAAAACTCAGATTTTCGGACCCAAACCTCAAGCTCATGATCTTAATCAATATTTACTGAATATAAATGACAGTTTTGCTATTCAGGTTTGCCTTTTCATATGGTACGCCCTGCTCAGCTTGCTCATTCAATTTAAAAAGGGCTTTCTGCATTCTAAGCCTTCTGAGTTGGCTGCTAAGTCCAGGAGAAGCGTAACTCTTATTTTTATTATTTCTTCATTTGAATCTCTGGGCTTCCTTACCTGCGACAGTTTTTTTCCGTTGTAGTTTCTCACCATGATCTTAGAATTGGTTTGTTGTTGTATCTTCAAAATATATTGAGAATTCTGATGAATGGTATATTTATTAAGGAAACAACTCCCAAGAGATTTTTCTAGCTCATTTCCACACAGGCTATTTGGGAAAAATAGCCCTCCTTTCTTCCTGCTGGGAAAGATCTGGGCTATTTAACACTGTACCCTTTCTCTGAAGGGAGGAGAGAACTTCCACTTTGACTACGACCCTGCCAGAATAAGATCGAAGTTGGCGAACCCTAAAGGCTTCCATAGCCTTGGCAACTCATGACTAGAGCCTAGGGAGATTACTGACGCCATAAACAGAGTGTCAAATTGTTAAGTCAACAACAGGAGTCACTGTGTACTTACATCTCATGTGGGATCTGTCCTTAATGTGTTGTCTAATGTGAAGTGATGCTATAACTAGTACTGAAACAGTATTTTTACACTTTGTGTTTCTGTGTGGGTGCAAACTGATGAAATCTGTACTTAGTATATACTGAATTGATCTTCTGTATATAAAGATAATTGAAAATGAAAAAAAAAACTCTGGTGTTAAATTGGAAATTGCATAGAAAATTAATTAATTTTTAAAAAATATCATGTAGGATCTCTGTCCTTAATGTGCTGTACACTGTTATTTAATGCTATAACTAGTACTCCAACAGTATTTTTCACTTTGTGTTGCTATGTGGGGGCAAACTGTTGAAATCTTTGCTTAATATATACTAAACTGATCTTCTGTATATAAAGAGAATTGAAAATGAATCTTGATGTGAATGGAAGGGGAGAGGGAGCGGGAAAGGGGAGGGTTGTGGGTGGGAGGGAAGTAATGGGGGGGGGGAAGCCATTGTAATCCATAAGCTGTACTTTGGAAACATATTCATTAAATAAAAGTTAAAAAAATAAATTAAAAAAAAAAAAACCATGGTACCCAATATGCCCACTTCTTTTCTTGATGGAGACTGTCAGAGAATCTGTGTCTCTAGCATCACATGAGGCATGACCTATTTGAGTTACTCGCAAGTGTTCTGTGAGATATAGAGTGGGAAAATCAGTGATTTTTCCCTCCTTAGTGCTGGCATCTAAGGAACACTATGCTATAATCTCCTCTCCCAGATTTCCCCATGTTATATTCTCCAGGATCACAGTGGTTTTAGGAATAGTGATCAGAATGGCCATCCTACTCAATCTTAATTAAATTCTTGACCACTCCTAACAATTTCATCTTGATAATTGTTTTCATCAGATATCTGTTTGTCTTTTTCACTGATTGAAAATTTACAACCCTGCAAGACAATTCATATCCACTTACCTTCTAAATAAAACTCATCAGGTCTAAATAATCACATTCACATCAATAATATCACATTCATATTCAATAATCACAGCAGGTCTAAATAATCACATTCATACATCTACCTCCCCTGTAGATGTATAAAGACAACTGCATTAATACCTCTATGACTTCTTTCTAATGGCTGAACACCTGCTACTCTTTTAACTGTTTATCACATAAGGATTCCAAGCCCTGATTTACTTCCTATGATGCTGCTAATTGGACAAAATAATCTATGTGTTATATCAATTCAAGTCTGAAAATCTCCATTGTATCATATGCTGGGCTTCTATTACAGCAATCTAAGATTGCGAACAGCTATATCCAGATCCTGTGTCTCAAGGCATACTTCAGAGTTCAACATTTCATATTTTAAAAAGCAGCAAATACATTTCCTAGATTGTATTTATGAAAATTCCACAAAGTAGCAACCTGTAAACCACCACCTCTTTATACTTATGGGCTAAAGACTAAATATTTTCTCATCTGGTCATTATAATTTTAAATCATATCAGCAATAAATGCATTTTATATTTTATTTTGCAGAAACTTTTGGTTTCAGAATTATAGTTAACTAATAGATTCTAATAACTTTGTTATAAAGTCAATTCACATTGCA
Source organism: Lepus europaeus (assembly GCF_033115175.1). Lineage (NCBI taxonomy): Eukaryota > Metazoa > Chordata > Mammalia > Lagomorpha > Leporidae > Lepus > Lepus europaeus. Next base: position 59,981,014 of record NC_084833.1, on the reverse strand, counting down.
TTCACAGGAAACAAAACTTATCAAAGATTTTAAGTGCATTGAGTTTCATTGTTTGTCACAGAGGTTCACCTGTGCTCAGAAAATATTTGTTGAGCAAATGAATGTTGACTCACATAACTGAGGAGTTGATTTTATGACCAAATTATAACCTATACATTTATGTCTAAGAAGATTAATAGTTTGAGATTCAGTCCCTTGTTTTAGCATGTCAAAACATGCTCTCTTGTTTTATATATTATTTATCATTTCTGCAACTCCAACTTTTATATCATTCATACTAAAGAGAGAAATGCAGAACACGATAGCGTCAGAAAGGGAAATTTATGTCTTTCTTTCTTCTGAGTGCTTTTGTTGATAATAAGATTTTTCAATCAACTGTTATAGAAATTATATCCTCTGTCCCTTTGGAAACATTTCTCTGGAAATGTTGTGTTAATGTCTAAATACATTAAGTCAACCATTCCTGTAATCTACCCTTATTACAAACTAGGCAGACTGATAACCCTGGAAGGGGTTCTTAGTTTCATAAAGGACTTTAACCCTATGATACAATATATAAAATAAATTTATTTTCTTCTCTATGCTTTCTCAGCTGTATCATAGTATAGGAACAGAGAGAGTCATAACTGGACTGAGTAGAGCCTCACATGGATGCAGGGTAATTAGGCCTAATGGCCCAAGGCCCAGGCTGAAAAGTTTGTAGAGGAGAGTGCCCTCTGGAAACAATGATGAAAGGAGTTATAGTAGGTCAGGTCTAAAGATGTTATTGAGGGTAGAAGAACTAACTGTGCTCCTGGTGTTGCCCCTACAGCTGGGAAATGTTTAAATATATATAGAAGTGTTGATAATATTGAGCGCTTACACTTAAGTTCACCATTAAATAATCATGTCGTCTACACATAGTACTAGCGATTATATTTCCCCATAGTCATTTTGAAAATGTTCTTCAACAAGAGCAACACCACCAAATCCTCCTTCCCACAGTCTGTATCCTCCAACTTGGAGATTATCCTGCTTATTCAATAGAGAGAGAACCTCCTGCAACTCTTCATAGAGACTCAAAGATTGTCCTATTCATAGTCCACTACGTGCCCAGATAAACACGCAGATGCTGTTAGCACACTATAATGTGAATCCCACCTTCCTCTCAGATCTAAGTTGTAGACTACTGAATAAACTACAACATGAGATTATATTCCAGGTAGCTGGAATCTTTCTCACTAAGCAGGAGGGAACCAATAGAGTTTAACGTGAAGGGCCTTAGCCAGCTCTCTCCTAGTAGATGTACCCTTGAAATGTGGCTGCCTTATATTTTTAGTTCTGAGATGAATACATTTTCTCTGTGTTTCCCCATCTGAACTGAAAATGCCCCTTTCTCTGAGAGGAATGTATAGTTTTCTCCTACAAGGGCTCATTTTGGGTGGCAGGATATTCAAATTGAGAGGAGACAGATGTATTGGTAAAATTGGGCACCAGGAGAAGAGTACATTAATAAATAATTCAAGACATTTTCTGTGTGTGAGGTATTTAAATCTTTTTAAAGAAAATAAAAAATGAAAATTATGGGTTCAAGGAGTCTCCAGACTAAAGTAGTATTTTCAAAGAAGATATAAACAAATCAATTTTAAATAATTCAGTAGACATTTCTCGAAGCAAGATATGTAAATAACCAATAAGCACATGCAAAGATGCTTAACATTATCAGTTATTAAAGAAACATAAATAAAAATCCAATTCATACCTACAAAGATGGATATAATAAAAATAACACCAAATATTAGTGAGTACATGGAGGAATTGGAACCCTCATACACTGCTGGTAGGAATGGTGCAGCACATAAAAGGACAGTATAGAGGTTTCTCAAAAAGTTGATCATAAAGTTTTCATGTGACCCAGCAATTCCAATCCTAAGAGTTGTCAAAAAGTTTGGGGAAGATATGTATTATTTAAAAATACTACAAAAAAGTGAGAGGATCCAAATCTGTAAAATCAAAGATGGATTTCAAATTTTTGCCTCAAAATAAAACTTAGCCTTTAGTTCCATTTTCCATGAACTTTTTGAAACAATCTCAAACCTAAAAGAACTGAAATTAAGGATTCAAATAGATAATTTTATGCATAATTGCACAAAAATTTTATTTTCATTTCATTATTATTTGTGAGAGCCAAAAGATGAAAACAACCAAAATGTCTATCAATAGATAAAGTGTAGAATACATATATAACAATATTATTAACCATAAAAGATTACGTTTTGATTCATACTATACCAGGTATGAACCTTGAAAACTGTCCTGAAATAAATAAACAAGACAAAAATGACTTGACAAAATAGTGTGTGAGTCCATTTATATAAAATCTCTAGAATAGCTGAATTTATAGAGACAAAAATTAGATTAGATGTTATCAGCACCTGACAGAATGAAAAAATATGGAGTTAGTGATTCATGGTTACAGAGTTGTTGTTTAGGATAATAAAAACATTTAGAAATAAATAGTGGTGGAGGTTGCACAACATTGCAAATGTAAGGAACGTCACTGAAATGTACACTTTAAATAGGCTCAAATGGCAATTTTTTAGGTATAAATAACCATATATCACAATAAAATGATAAAGTTATTCTTCATTAAATTTATTTCAATTTATTGTGTAAAGAAAAATAAATTTTGAAATAAAATTTCTGGATTGTTAGAAGATTAATCCGTCATATGCATGTGTATAAGCAAATACATTCACACACACACAAACAACTTGTAAAGATACTATAATAAAGTCTCTCAAATCTTAAAGATGATTTATTTATTTTGATTTTTAAAATTGAATAAGATTGCTTGTTCAACACATTCTTTTGAGAGACAGAATCAAAGTAGACTTTTCTGTTCCATGAGACCTTCCCTAAAAATCTGTGATTGGGCATCCATGAGGAAATGCCCCCATTTCACACTAATTTTATTAAGTCCTTATGAAAGAACTTCAGTTTCTGATATATTACTCTCATTTATTTGTAAAATAATGGTGGCTTCAGTTCTTCATCCCATATCCGTATTTGTGGTTTTGTTTGCATCATATAATTAATGTATTATCTCCTATTTGGCAGTATTTTTTGAGCCACTGATTTTGAACTGGCTTCACTTCAATGAAAGTCACACAAAAAAATTGATACTAGTTTCTCCCTGGCTGTAAGTTCATTTCTATTTTCCCGCACCCCCAGTTTTTCAACATATTTAGACTCCTGCCTGGTTTTTACTATGACTCTTCATGCTCTTCATGATGAAGAAATGACAAATGTTTGAGATGGTGGGTTTTGTAGCTACTGAATTTGATCATTATACATCGTACACATGTATCAAAATATTGCATTGTACCACAGGAATATGGACAATCATTATGTGACAATTAAAAATAATTTTAAAAGAACAAAATAAATTGAATATAAAAAACCATAATATCAGATTAAATTTCATCTACAAGATGTACATATCACACAAGTTTTTGTTTACAATTTTTTTACAATTACTTACAAGATAAAGAAAAGTCAAGAAATGAATGAATGACAAATTCATGAATTCAGGGAAATTGTACCATTGTAGTATTTCATAATTGTAATGCATTGTATCATTTGCAAACAAAACCCTGACTTGAAATATTGTACTTTTGAAAGAGTGGAGTTTCATGGCATCCAACCCTCTTGCTCTAATTTTCCTTATAATAAGAAATGCATCTGTAATTGCATATTTTTTCTTATGCAGGTTGTGGTTGATCCAGACAGGCCACTTAACTTAATCTGAAATGGAACTTTCACTTCTCATAGATACAAGATGTCTGAATTGTGCTGCATTTCCTGTTTAAAGGGGGTATTTATCTATTTATTTTATCTCAAAATTCATTAACATAATGTAACATAATACTTTCCTAAGTCTCTCAGTGAAGAGGTAGGTAGATAGAAAAAAAAATAGGTATCTCTTTAGATGCATATATGATATATCTGTATCTACTTACCCACATTCTTATTGATACAATTACTAGATAGATGTATTCACTGCAAAACTGCTCAACTTAGCTTGTAATTTTACATAAAATTAAAGTCTGTCTGTGATAAAAAAGACATCAAGTAGAAAACTGATGACTATTCTAATTATGCAATGGACTGAGAAATTTAAAGATTTCAAGATTCTATAATAATGGGTCAAGCCTTACTGTGCACAGAAAATAGGTGAATTATGCTTAGAATATATAATAAATACATATATAGGAGATAGCTATGTAATTTCATGTTCATTAGATTTCTTTATGTCATAGTTAAAATTTAATCTAACTCTGAAAAAAAGAAACTGGGTATAAAACCAAAATTTCTTCCCATTAATGGGAAAATTCTCCAAAATTATGAAAATTAAAAATTCTCTAATAATGTTTCAAGTTCTATTTTTTCCCAGAAAATAAGCAAATGATGCTTTTTTGAATCTGTTTCGTCTTAATGCTGTATATAATGGGGTTCATGAATGGAGGAAAGAAAAAGTAGACATAGCTCATGGCAATGTGGACCACATGTGGCGCATGTCTCCCAAACCTATGGATGAAGGTCAGGCCAATCACAGTGATGTAAGATACAAGGACACAGCTAATATGGGAGACACATGTGTTGAGAGCCTTTGCTCGCTCCTCTCCAGAGGCAATGCCCGTAACTGTCTTAAGGATCAGGATATAAGAAAAGACGATGATCAGAACATCTAGGAAGAAAGTCAAAGCAACCAGAACCACTGGATATATGCGATTAAACGTTATATCAGCACAGGCGAGTTTCATGACATCCTGGTGGAGGCAAAAAGCATGGGAAAGAACATGAGAACGACAATATGGGAACCAATAGAGAGATAGAATTGGAGGCACAAGGGGCCGGCGCCGCGGCTCACTAGGCTAATCCTCCGCCTTGCAGCGCCGGCACACCGGGTTCTAGTCCCAGTCAGGGCACCGATCCTGTCCCGGTTGCCCCTCTTCCAGGCCAGCTCTCTGCTGTGGCCAGGGAGTGCAGTGGAGGATGGCCCAAGTGTTGGGCCCTGCACCCCATGGGAGACCAGGAGAAGCACCTGGCTCCTGCCATCGGAACAGCGCGGTGCGCCGGCCGCAGCGCGCCTACCGCGGCGGCCATTGGAGGGTGAACCAACGGCAAAAGGAAGACCTTTCTCTCTGTCTCTCTCTCACTATCCACTCTGCCTGTCAAAAAAAAAAAAAAAAGAATTGGAGGCACAAGGGACAGAAAGCCCCTCATCAGTACCCCAAGTCCTATCTTTATTACTTGGGAGTGAGTAAGGATAGAACTGTACCTTAGAGGAGTGCAGATGGCAATAAAACGGTCATAGGCCATGGCAAGCAAGACACCAGATTCTATAAAGGCAAGAGAATGAATGAAGTAGGCCTGCAAGAAGCAGGCCCCATGGCTTATCTCCCTATGATTCAGCCATAAGACACCCATCACCGTAGGCATTGTTGTCAGTGTTACCGTGAGGTCCGTGCCTGCCAGCATGGCGAGGAAGTAGTACATGGGTTCGTGGAGATTGTGGTCATCCTTGATGAGGTAGAGGAGCACACCATTGCCAAGAAGCACAGAGACATAGATGGCAAAAAAGGGAATGGAGATCCAGTGATGAGCTGCCTCCAGACCCGGGAAGCCAGTCAGCAAGAAGGGTGCAGAACTCACATTGAGCCACATAGTGTATCCACAGGTCGAGAGCAGATTTACAGAAAGTATAAACCTCAACATTCAGCTTTTTCAGTTTTCACTGACTCTATGCAGGAATGTATGGCAGCAGCCTCCATCACATTGTACATAGGGATAACTAATTGGCATAAGCCTATAACTATTTTCTTGTAGAAGAGTAGTACAGAATAGGCTGTTCTAGATATGAGGAATGAGACCTTTTCCTAAGTTGTGTATATTAATTAATGGCTAATATTTTCATTGAAGATAATATTTTTAATAACATCAGGCCTCACCGTTATGTGTGTCCTGGAATATATGAAGCAATAAAAATAACACAACAAATATTACAAGTAGATCATTTTGATTAGCTAGATGATCATTTAGTTTTTTTGCAGATATTTTGGTATGATTATACTTGATTTTAATTTTGTTTTTAAAAATCATGATAAAGACAGCTTCTGTTGGAAAAGTTTTTTTGGTTTAGTTTTAAATTGAATATCAATGTAAATGAAATTCTGGTGAAAGTTGTGTACTATTCATTGAGAAAAATAAGAGTAAAGATGTCACATTTCACCTAAAAGCTTTCACTTTTCCTGAAGCCCATCCATGAATCATTAAGAACTCCAAACCTGCTGTGACCCATTTGCTGAGATGAACAAGTCTGTCCTGTAGATGTTGGTCACTCCAGAAGGAATGTGCTCTGTCATTCAGACTTCTAAAGATCTGTCTTCTCTTGACTGTATGTTACATCAGAAGAAACAGGAATTATTCCATATTTCTTTTCCCAGCATTCACTCATTTCATAATCCAGTTGCTGGGATAGGGATATGTTCCTGCCACTTTCTTCTCAGAGACTTTAAGAAGCAAGGTTGGAGAGTTTATGTATCTAGAAATCACCTGCCCACCTCCCCCTGAGAATTTCATCTTTTAGAAACCCAAGAGACCATTCTATTACCCTTGCCTTTCTCCTCTCTATGGGGGGAGCTTGTCAATTCACTAATAGCCTCAGGGCTTTTAAGTGTTCCCAAAGAAATGAGTGAGAAAAACTGCAAACTCAAATACACGCAGTTGTGAGAATGCCAGGACTTAAATATGTGACCCCCAGGTGGCAGCATCAGTGTTTACTTAACCTAAATGTGGCCTGCCCATTGTCCCAAAGGTTGAAGGAATTTCAGTTGCTCTCAGGAATCTCAAATACCTTTATTGGGCCTTGACTTTGTGAATTCCAATTGCAAGTTTGTCTTTACTGTTTGTTTAGAATAATCAGTTCTAATTCATTGGAACCTAAATGAGCCTATTAAAAGTTAAGTGGATGGAGGGCATTTTATATATATATATATATATATATATATATATATATATATACACACACACACACATATATATATATATTTAAATATTTATTTATTTGTTTGAAAGTCAGAGTTAAACAGAGAGAGGAGAGGGAGAGAGAGAAGAGGAGAGAGAGAGAGGGAGAGAGATAGATGTTCCATCTGATGGTTCATTCCCCAGTTGGCTGCAATGGCCAGAGCTGCGCCGATCTGAAGCCAGGAGCCAGAAGTTTCTTCTGGGTCTCCCACGCTGGTGCAGGAGCCCAAGGACTTGGGCCATCTTCTATTGCTTTCCCAGGCCACAGCAGAGAGCTGGATTGGAAGTGGAGCAGCCAGGTCTCGAACTGGCCGGCGCCCATATGGGATGCCAGTGCTTCAGGCCAGGGTGTTAACCTGCTGCGCCACAGTGCCAGCCCCCATCTTATATATTTTGAAAAGATTTATTTATTTATTTATTTGAAAGTTATAGTGACAGAGATAGAAAGAAAGACACATGGAGAGATTTTCCATTCATTGGTTCATTTTTCAAGTGCCTGCAACAAAAGCTGGACCAGGTTGAAGCTAGGAGATAGTAACTCTATCCAGGTCTCCCATGATGGTGGCAGGAACCTAAGTACTTGGGCCATCATCCTCTGCTTCCCAGGCATATTATCAGGGAGCAAAACTGGAAGTGTGGAGTAGCTGGGAATTGCACCAACACTGCAATATGTGATGAAGGTGACCAAGCAGTGACTTAACCTCCTGTACCACAATGCATCTTATATTTTTTAAAAAACTCATTTGTTTATATTAAGATCATTGCCCATGATTGAGATAGACCTGTTCTTTTCATTAACTAATTTTATGTAAAATTAAAATCTAACTCTGATAGAAGAGAAATTGAGCATAATACTGAGGTCTCTTCCAATTATTCAAAAGGCCAAGAAATTCTGAAGATGCCAAGATTCTATGATGTTGGATCAACCCCTACTGTGCTCAGAAAACTGATAAATTATGTTCCTCTGAGTCTGCTTTGTTTTGATGCTATAAATAATGTGTTTCATGAGTGGAGGAAAGAGAAAGTAGACATAACTCACGGCAATGAAAGTCATAGCACTTTACGATGTCAATTTCACTTCTATAGATTATCTTTTAGGTGCTCTATTAGTTTATACAGATCAGGGAAAACATGGTATTTGTCCTTTTGGGACTGGCTTATTTCACTAAGTATGATGTTTTCCTGTTTCATCCATTTTATTGCAAATGAAAGGATTTCATTTTTATGGCTGTGTAGTATTCCATGTGTACATATACCATAATTTCTTTATTCAGTCTTCAGTTGACAGACATTTCAGTTGATTTCATATCTTAGCTATTGTTAATTGAGCTGCAATAAACATTGGGGTACACAGAACTCTTTCATATGCTGATTTCATTTCCCTTGGGTAAATTCCCAGGAGTGGGATGATTGCTTCATATGATAGGTCTATATTCAGATTTCTGAGATATCTCCATAGTGTCTTCCATTGTTGCTTTACCAGTTTACATTCCCACCACCTGTGGATTCCACACCTGTGGATTAGGGTACATTTTCTCCCACACCCTCTGTATGATTTTTGTATGAAAGCCATTCTAACAGGGGTTAGGTGAAACCTGATTGTGGTTTTGATTTGCATTTCCCTGACAGCTAGTGATCCAGCACTTTTTCATGTGTCTGCTGGTCATTTTGATTTTGAAAAACATGTGCTTAAGTCCTTTGCCCATTTCTTAATTGAGTTGTTTGTTTTGTTGTTGTTGAGCTTCTGGAGCTCTTTGTATATTATGGTTATTAATCCTTTATCAGTTCTCTATTTTCAAAGCCATTTTCCATAATGGCTGTGCTAATTTATATTCCCCCAAGAGTGGATGAGAGTTCTTCTTTTTCTACATTTTTGTCAGTATGGGTTACTTTCTGTATTTTTTATAATAGCCATTATAATACATGTAGAGTGGTATCTCACTGTGATTTTGACTTGCACTTTTCTGATGGCAGGTGATATAGATCATTTTTAAGTATACTTGCTGCATATTTCTATTTCTTCTTTTCAGAAATATTTGGTCCTTTGTCCATTTGTTAACTGAATTTATTGTTCTTTGCTGAATTTTTTGAGTTCCTGATATATTTTGAATACTAATTCTTTGTTGAATAAGTAGCTTGCAAATATTTTCTTCTTGATTCTTTTGAGGGTTTATTTTGTTGTGCAAATGGTTCTTAGTTTGATATTATCCCATTTGTCTACTTTTATGGCCTGTGCTTCTGGGGTATTATCCAAAAAATCACCACCCACAGAAATGTCATGAAGTGAAGAGGTAGAGATACAATTTCATTCTTCTATACATGTATATACAGTTTCACCAACACCATTTATTAAAACTCTATGCTTTCAGGCTGGCACCACAGCTCACTTGGCTAATCCTCTGCCTGCAGCACCAGCACCCCGGGTTCTAGTCCCGGTTGCCAGGAGGAAGCACCTGGCTCCTGGCTTCGGATCAGTGCAGCGCGCCGGCCGTAGCAGCCATTTGGGGGGTGAACCAACAGAAAGGAAGACCTTTCTCTCTGTCTCTCTCTCTCTTACTGTCTAACTCTGTCTGTCAAAAAAAAAAAAAAAAAAACAAAGGAAGAAAAAAGAAAAAAATACTAGGCTTTCTCAAATGCACCTTTATTAAAAATCATTTGACAGTATATATATACATATAAATTTACTGGCTCTCTATTCTTTTCTACTGACCTATGTGTCAGGATTTATGCCAATACCATATTGTTTTGATTGCTATAGCTTTGTAGCATGCATTAAAATCAGAAATTGTTGGCCGGCGCCGTGGCTCAATAGGCTAATCCTCCGCCTGCGGCGCCGGCACCCAGGGTTCTAGTCTCGGTTGGGGCGCAGGATTCTGTCCTGGTTGCCCCTCTTCCAGTCCAGCTCTCTGCTGTGGCCTGGGAGTGCAGTGGAGGATAGCCCAAGTCTTTGGGCCCTGCACCCGTATGGGAGACCAGGTGAAGCACCTGGCTCCTGGCTTCGGATCAGCGTGGTGCACCTGCAGCAGCGGCCATTGGAGGGTGAACCAACGGTAAAGGGAGACCTTTCTCTCTGTCTCTCTCTCACTGTCCACTCTGCCTGTCAAAAAAAAAAACAAAAACAAAAACAAAAAAAAAAACAGAAATTGTGATGCCCTCAGCTTTGCTTTTTACTCAGGATTGTTTTGGCTATTCTGGACTTTTTGTGGTTCCATATGAATTTTAGGATTTTTTCCTATTCTGTAAAAAGGTGTTGGTATTTTGCTAGGGACCACATTGAATCTGTAGAATGTTTTAGGTAGTATGGACATATTAACAATATTGATTCTTCAAATCATGAACAAGAAATGTCTTCCCATGTTTTGTGTCCTTGATTATTTCTTTCATCAGTGTTTTATAATTTTCATCGTAGAAGAAGAAGAAAAAGAAAAAAACATGAAGGAAGAAACAAAAGCCAAGGAAAGTTCAAAAGAAAGAAGCTACAATGTCTGGATGCAAGACTTGGATTCTGTAACTGGACATTTAGAAAAGTGGATGAACTTATGTCATTTGCAGCCACAATCTTTCTCTGACTCATGTTTTTAAAGTTTGGTATAAAAAGAGTGTCTCTCTATCTGTTCCCTAGAAAGGGGCAGAGGTGTCTGGGAGGATCAACCATATTGATATCTTTGGGAATGGATGATCCCATGTACTCAGGCCCAGATCTTTTCCTGCATGGTACCAATTTCAGGATGTGGTCTATGCTCACCTCCAAAGTTGTGGCCATTGATGTCCTTCCCTTCCTCTTCCTCCATCTCTCTCCAGACAATGTACAGAGGAGCCTCCTAGTGCCCTCTTTCTGGGCATGCTGAATATTTCCCTCTAACCACATTGACCATAGCTTGGTTGTTCACAGTGAGCAGCAAGGTTACTGTGTCTGCCTGAAGACGCAAATCATATGGCTCCTTCCCAAAATCTGCTGAAAGACTCAGTCCCTCAAGTTATCAGTGAGGAAAGCATCTCAGATGTTTCTCTTTAACAGCCAACAGAGATATTAGGAAATACCTTTTCTACCTTTATCTCTCCTATGAAGGAGATGGAACATTTAATTAACCTCCCTACATTCTTAAATCACTTTTTTCAGATAAGGTATTGAGCTCATTATCTTGTAGGTGGCAGCTGTATATATGTGGAGCCAGAGAGTCTGTCTTTATGGCTCCTCACCGGTGAGAAGTCTTTTCTTCTACATACACTCCAAGCACCCAATCTTTCCCAGGTGCTTTCAGGTGAAATTTCTTCTTGACTTGTCCTTGGAATTCCAATTATATTTTTTCTTGGTTTTCCAGAGCCAGCTTCAGAGTGAAAAGAAGCTAAACAAGATTCCATATGACAAAATCCAAACAGACATTTCTAGTACCCAGCATGAACCCATCATCTGCATTGTCATTGCTGTCTTCCATTATGTGTTCATCCATCAGAACTTTTCTCTTTCCCTAGAGATACAGCAAACATACTTATAGCATATTGTTCCAGTCCACTACACCCATCACTTCAGTCTAACAAATTATAATACTTTCAGTTTTCTTGCTAATCCTCACAGGAACCTCCTTGCCTGTTACTGGCCTCAGGGACAAACTATTAATGCATACAACAGATAGATACACATAAAAAAATTCTAAGAGAAAAAGAACAATGATTTCATTTATGTAATTTTCTTGAAATAACAAGATATGTGGAACATATTAGCAGTCACTAGGGATTAAAAATGGGGGGTGATTATAATTATGAAGGAGTGGCATGTGGGAGCTTTGTGGAGAAGAACTGGTCCATTTTTTGGTAGTGGTGATATTTATATGAATCTATGCATGTAATAAAAGTTGCATAGAAAGGCTGACATTATGACGCAGTTGGTTAAGCCACTGACTGTGATGCCAGCATCCCATGAGTGATAGTTCGAATCCTGACTGTTCCACTTCCAGTTCAGCTCCCTGCTGATGTGCCTGGGGAAGCAGTGGGAGATGGTTTAAATAAATGGGTCCCCGGAACTAACATGGACAACATGAATACAAATAAGTAGATAAAATAAAATTGCATAGAACACAAATGACTGAAATTAAAACTGGTGAAATTAGAATAGTCTCTGTGGAACACACTAATATGAATTTGCTGGCTCACATATTGTACTTCAGTTATTGGAGATTTATTATAGAGATATCTTCCCATCCATTTGCCCATGCTCTAACAGGCCACAATTGCTGGAGCTGAGGCAGACCAAAGCCAGTAGCTTAATCCACTTCTCCCATATGGGTGCAGGGGCCCAAGCATTTGGGCCATCTTCCACTGCTTTCCCAGGATCAACAACAGGGAGCTGGATTGGAAGTGGAGCAGCTGGGACTCAAACCAGTGCACACGTGGGATGCTGGTATTGCAGGCAGTGGCTTAACCCACTGCACTACAATGCCAGCCCCTGGAGATGTTATCACTGGAAAAAAAAAAAAAACTGGGATAAACATCCACAGGATCTTTTCGTATATATTTTGGAACTTAGGATGCATAATTATTATCATATGAAGTTAAAAAAATCATTCAAATAATTTTATTTACATACAAAAAGTGTAGGGAAACTCTATAAGCATAAGCTCTTATGAAATTTAAGAACCATGTGCTGTTGGTAATCAGTGAAACCCTGCAGAGATTATCTGAGTATAAGTTCAAATTGCCTGTTGGTCTGAAATGGTAATAACTGAAACTACATTGTAACATGAATCTAAAAGTCCTTTGGAAATGACCTCTAAATATAGGTTATTTAGAGGGAAATTGTTGCAGACGTCCAGATGTAAAGACCAGATTTCCCCTCAAGGAGACTTCCTGCAAAATTCTTTGAGCGTGGTCAGCAGATAGCTTTCTCCTCTCAGTTGATATGGCATCTCCCACAGCTACAGTTATTCCCTTTGCCCAAGGTCATGCCATCCTTGAGGCAGCTCACAAGTGGTGACTAAGTGAGGAAAGGTTCCAGAGAGCTAGCCCTTTCAACTTAACATGGGATAATATTGCTGGGTGATACTTGCTCCAGAGCTTTCTGTAAGGTTGGATGAGGTCAGTGTCTATCTCAGTTTTTTTTTTTTTTTCATCTGATCTTTTCTGTATCATCCTTCTTCCCCCTCCCCCCAGAGGTGTTGATCTCTAATGAAAACATTTCATCCCAAAATGTGATCTCGCATCTACTTCCATAGAACCTGCCATAGAACCTATGGCAAGAATGTTGTCAAAAGGTGGATATGTCATCTGTGAATGCATAAATCTGGTTATTTAACAAGAGTATAAGCATGAAAAAGATGACAATAGCAGACGTTAACTAAGTGTTTATTAAATAAATGTTGAGCATCATTCTAAGTACTTAAACCTCATAACAACTTTATGCAATGTCAATTATCACATGCATTTTAGATTAGGAACATGAAGTATAATGAGATGAAAAAAGTTTCCCAAAGTGGCACAGTCAGAGCCAGAGCTACAGTGTAAACAAAGTACTCAAGTTCCAACATATGCTGATAACCAGAGGTATGCTGTGTTTCCATTTTTCTATGGAAAAGAGAGTAAGATTTAGAACCGAGGTATCCAGGCCATTGGCATTATGATTCTTGCCCTCCGTATTTTACCTGTAACTTGATTTAAAATGACTCCTATCCTTTTCCTATCCACAGAGGTTGTAGGTTGAAGGATAATGGAGACAAAGGACTTAGAAGGATAGCCCCTCTTTCCTGTTACTACGTTCGAAGAGACAGCATACTGGGTCCACATTGGCTGCAGTCAGACATGAAGACTTAGGGAAAGGCAGTGGGATGGGGGAACTCTTCTACTTCACTAATATTGATGCCCTGCTCCCCTCTCATTCTCACACATTCCTCATTTTAGGGACAAGGGTTGAGAGTTTTTAAAGACAGCTGAAAAGTTTTTCCCCAAGAACTCTTTCAGTCTAGATCTCTACATATTCTTTTTTGTGCTTCCCTATTCTAACAGATACAAGTCATACTCCAAGTAACAGCTTTCAAGTAAAAGCTAAGACAGACAGGGTTCAGAGATTCCTGTGAAAACTTCCAATCCCAAGGTTGAATGTGCAAAGAAGGAAGGAAAACAAGGAAGGAGGAAAGAAAAGGGAGGGGCAGTGAGTGGCTTACATCAAAAATGTTCCCTGGGGAGGAGCTCCTAAAATAAATGTTCCTCCCAGCCGGGCTTTTGTGCAGCAAAGATACTAATATGATCAAATCCTTCACAAGGTTAAAGATCCAAGACTCATGATATGACACTAAGAATGGAAGAGAACAAAATTTCAGGTCAGTGAGGGTATCTAATAAGCCTTCCCTCTGAGTCTGTCTGTGGGCACTAGGGCAGGGCAAGACAGGGAGTAGGCAGCTGGTTCTCAGCAATAGATCAATATTAGTATTATCTGCAAAGAGGAAGTGGATTTAACAGCCATAGATCCTAAAGACTCTGTGACTTCTCTAAAACATGGATTCTTAAAGGGGTCCCTTCTCAGATTTACAGAATAAGGCCAAGGATAGACTTTTAGAACAAACAAGGCAAAGAAGAATATGGGAGCCAATAGGAGGGTGGATTAGGGGAATTATGTGTGTATACTTCTTTCTCTCCTCCTGTCTGAATTTTAAACCTTCTCTGTCTGACTTCCATTTTCCCCGTGGTCTTGTTTCCCTAAAAGACCAGATGAGCTCCACATATAGAATCTTTTTCAACTTCACAAGGAAGTATAACTCTGTTATCATTGGCAGTTCAAACATTTTCTGGGGAAAGTTGACTACCTGATCATGAGATCTATAAGCTAAGTCAAAAGTAATCTTGGAAGAAACCTCAGATGTGTTTATTTCTAGATCAAGAATGGTGATTCAGAAATCTCGGCACCTTGAAATTTCACAGTGCGTATTAGGCACCCAATGCCCCTAAGCTGAAAATAGGATAGTTTTTTCTTTCCATATCTCTTATAACAACCCTCAGCACCTTCCCATGTGCTGGGGATTCACAGATATTATTCAGAGTCAATTGGTCACTAGATATGATGTATCAATCTGTCTATGTGCACAGGATCTGAGAACTTTCTGAAAGGCAGAAATGTAAGATGGTCAGAGAATCAGTTTGTGTGTGTATGCAAACTAATCAGTCTATGACTTTGAAAAGGAGTACAGGTTATGAGGTAGGCACTATATAAATAATGATTGAGAGTAGAGCCTTGAATGGAGTCTTGGGAAGCCATGAAGTAAGCAGAAGGATGAATTACAAGTTTGAGCTATCCAAAAGAAGGAGTAAGGAACAACATGGGAGGAAGAAAAAAGACTTGGGATGCAGGAGACAATATTAGTGAAAATGTGGGATAGGGCCCAAGGGAAGGTGAAAGAAGGTATGAAAGGCTGAGTAGGCTCTCTCTGGGGTGTTTGCAAGGAGCCCTCTGTTACGTGGCAGCTCTTTAATGGTGAAAACCCAAGTCTGCTCTAAGGCAGAAAGCTAGGTAGAAGATGAGTGACTGCAGAGATGAGGTAAAAGTCCTGGATTTTTAGCCCTCCAGAATTCACTAATAATCACATGTACCACAAAGGCAGCTTGGAGTAAACAAAGTGAAAATAATAGCTTTTTATTTATGAAAACAGAAGAGAGGCAGCACACTAAATTGTACTCTCAACACTACAAAAATTTCACCCATACCTGAAATCTTAATAATCTATAAAGTATCAAGTGGACTTAACCCTTGATTTATGGATTGCCTTACACATTCATAACCAGTATGAATATAAAATGAGAGAAACGGGCTACTACAGGGATTCTATCAAAAACAAGATGCTCGCAGTGCCCCACTCCAAAACACAAGGAAATGAAGGAAATGCAGCAATTATGTATTCCTTACATCTGTCTCTCAGTCCTACTTTCCTTGTCTAGACCTCCCACTCTACTTTTTTCTTTTTCTTTTCACTCACCCATAATATGTTTAAAATAAGGCATTAGATTAAAACTATGTATTATCCTTCTTCCAGATTTATTATGGTTTACTTGTTACTAATATTGAATAAAGTTTTCTCATTCAAAAAAGTAACTATGTGGGGTGATAAATGCATTAGTGAATTGGTTGTAGTAATAACTTTACTATATATTCTTCTTCATGATAGCATATTATAGACCTTAAGTAAAGACACACAATTTTTTTTGCCATTCCTACTTTTTTAACCCTGAATAAACTATGCATTTTCTGAGCCACTCACTAACAGGCAGAAGTAGAAAGTAGCAGAGCTAAAACTTAAATTCTTTTGAATATGAGAGTCCAAAAAATAATTTTGGAGATTTTTTTTCCCTCCGTAAAAACAGGCTCTGTTCATCATGTATAAATTCACACCAAGTTATTCTTTTCACAGCATGTGAAATGTGTAGAACATATTAAACATAGTAGAAGGCAATCCCATTTTTCTTTGCTGATGTCATCAATACACATTTTATTCATTCCCAGAAGTTAACTGCAAGCACAAGAGAGTATCTTAGAACTCTAATGAATCACAGAGCCTTCCCAGTTTTGTTAAATTCCATTTGACTCCTTATTTGTAAGAAATGTTCTCCTTGAGTTTGCTTTAAAAAGCAATTTTTATCTTTGCTTCTGTAAATAGGTAACATACAACAGCAGTTTGTTATCAAACTACTATCAAGTAGCATCATCAAAATCTTAATAAAAATCCATATTTTATGACTCATTTTTGTATCTATAGTGTGAAATTTTGAATTTTTATAATAGTGCATACAATTATTAAGGTATTACAATGATAGCTAATATACAAGTTTACATGTTTTAGAGATAGACACATCACTCATATTGTCATCTACCAAATTCCTCTAGACATATATTCAGACATATTGAATATAACTCTATAAATTAAGTTAACAGTCCATTTTATTACTCTTTTGTGTTTGTATATTCACATCTGGCTTGCTTTGCCACAGGATGATTTGCCGTTTCTGCTCAATTTACACCATTTAGAATTTGGTTTCTATGATCTGCTAAGTCTCACATACTCTGGGAAACTTTTTTTTTAAACTTTTATTTAATGAATATAAATTTCCAAAGTACAGCTTATGGATTACAATGGCTTCCCCCCTCCCATAACTTCCCTCCCACCCACAACCCTCCCCTTTCTCGCTCCCTCTCCCCTTCCATTCACATCAAGATTCATTTTCAATTCTCTTTATATACAGAAGATCAGTTTAGTATACTCTGGGAAACTTTTACATTTACCCTCAATACCACCAGTCATGATGAAGAGCAGCATGAGAAACACTCTGTGAGTCCCCAAACTACCAAACTGTTCAAATACAGTCATTTCTTCTTCAATTTTATATTCATTTTCTGTTATATGATTTACACAGATATTAACAAGCTCTATTCTGCATCCATTATTGTATCACTAGTGTATTCTTCAATAACCTATGAATAGTAAACTTGTAATAGCATGTGGAAGTTGCTCCTTTTACATCCTATTCTCCTCTACCTAGAAGTCAAGAAAGAATGACTAAATTATCATCCTTGCTGTCACTGAACTCAAGCCTAGTAAACATCTGAACAGGTACCATTCTCAAGAAGCAACATCTAAATAGCTCATCCCTATTACATTACCTGAAAGGAATATTTTACTTTTTGTAAGACTGGCAATGAGGCTGAACAACACTGCCTCCCCATTCGTGCTTACTGGCTTTCCTGGCATGGAAAAGGCACATCACTGGATCTCTATCCCATTGGTGGTGGCCTACATTTCCATACTCCTTGGCAATGGCACCCTTCTCTACCTCATTAGGGATGACCACACTCTCCATGAACCCATGTACTATTTCTTAGCTATGTTGGCAGCTACAGATCTTGGAGTGACTCTGATTACAATGCCAACAGTGCTGGGTGTTCTGTGGTTAAATTACAGGGAGATTGGCCATGGGGCCTGCTTCTCTCAGGCCTACTTTATCCATACACTCTCTATTGTGGAGTCAGGTGTCTTACTGGCAATGGCTTATGATCGTTTCATTGCTATCCGCAGCCCTTTAAGATACATGTCCATCCTCACCGATGCTCAGGTAGTGAAGATTGGAGTGGGAGTATTAACAAGAGCTGGCCTATCAATTATGCCAATCATCATTCGCCTGCACTGGTTTCCCTATTGTCGATCCCATGTACTCTCCCATGCTTTCTGTCTACATCAAGATGTCATCAAGCTAGCTTGTGCTGACATCACCTTTAATCGTCTCTATCCAGTTGTGGTTGTATTTGCAATGGTTTTATTGGATTTCCTCATCATCTTTTTCTCCTATATTTTGATTCTCAAGACTGTCATGGGCATTGCTGCTAGAGAAGAAAGAGCCAAAGCCCTCAACACATGTGTTTCCCATATCTGTTGCATCTTGGTCTTCTACATCACTGTGGTTGGTCTGACATTTATTCATAGGTTTGGAAAGCATGCTCCTCATGTGGTCCACATTACAATGAGCTACATCTACTTTCTTTTCCCCCCTTTTATGAACCCTATCATCTATAGCATTAAAACCAAGCAAATCCAGAGTGGCATACTTCGCTTATTTTCTCTGCCTTTTTCTAAAGCATGACTTTGACTCACTGCTCTCTGAGGAACAACTCAAGGAACCTGGATAAACTGACACTTTTTTCGCAAGAATAAGTAGGAAAAGACATTTCAATGGAAACCCATCAATTCCTCTGTTACTTAAAATATCATCAACACTGCCCATTTATTGTGATTTGAATATCATGCTCTATGGATAGAGTAAGCACATATGACAAGTACTCAATTGATGTTAACTGTTTATCAAGGTGTTTTACATACATACATGCACATATATTTGTGTATATATATAAATATATACATTTATTGGGTCTATGGTATGGGTCAGCAATATCTGATTCAGAGCCCATTGTTTTTTATGTATTCTGCATATATTGGTCTTGATATACCTGGAAACAAGAAACTCCTGACCTCAGATACATCCAGTTACCTTATTCACATGGATCTGGCTACTATTTCTAGAAAATTTTGCACTATGTGAAGACACAAACCTTCCTCTGTCCTCAATTCGATATGGTGACTATGAGGGAAAACACCTATAGGAATTCTATCAAGTTGAAATTTGATAAACAGTTATCACATAATGGTATTATAAATATTAATATTATAAATTATCAATATTAATATTATAAATATTAAAAACAAAGATTTAATTCCTAAACCAGATGACCATTGTCTGGATGAGGTTTCCTAGATACTGCTGAACAGAGATATGCATTTTCAGATAGTCAAGTGGTTTTAAAGCTATAGTTTGGAAGTATATAGGATTCAGCAGATGTTCCTGGTATGTGTAATTGAGAAAATACTCGTCACATGGGTGGGGTGAGAATAAAGGGTAAGGAATCAGTCCTTGTTATAGCAAGAAGAAATGTTCTTTTCTGATTCCAAATGTCTTTTGAAGTTGCTTCTGCTTACAGTGTATGCATGGAAGAGAGTGAGAGAGTGGATTTGTGGTTCTAGGGTGACTTAATAGCCTGTACTCAGGAGCCAATATTGTGGTGTAGCAGGTAAAAACACTGCCTGTAGTGCTGACATCCCATATTGGCACCAGTTCAAGTCCCAGATGCTCCACTACCATTTCAACTCCCTATTAACGTGCCTTGGAAAGCAGCAGAAGATGGCCCAAGTACTTGTACCCCTGCAGAAGAAGCTCCTGACTCCTGGTTTCAGATTGGCCAATCTGTGGCCATTGCAGCCATTTGGGGAGTGAATCAGAAGATGGAAGATCTAGCTCTGTCTTTTCCTCTCTCTCTCCATAGCTCTGCTTTTCCAATAAAATAAATAAATCATTAAAAAGCAAGAGCCTATACCCATAATTTGAGTGAACCCCCCCAAAAAAAGATTAAGTTGAACCCAAAAAAGAGATTCTTAGAGCAAAATATAGGATGTGAAAGATTATGACTACCCATGTGGTCTCCTTTCATATCAATTTAGCCTGTCCCTAGGCTCTGTCATAACTGATACTCAATGTGATATATGGCTATCACACCTATTCTCTGCCACATAAAAGCATGAGAAATTTCCAGAACTCCTGGAATTTATTAGTAATTGAAATGAAATAGTATCTTCACAACAGTTTTCAGGCTAGCAATTTATCTTTATCTGTTAAGCCCAATGCACTCTGTATTTTTGTTGACAGTGGTAATGCTGTTTTGGGATTTTGTTTTGTTTTGTTTTTGCTTGGTTGGTTATTTTGGATATTTAAAATTTATTCTTGATTCTGTTGTATGTGAAATTTATGTTTCTCCTTTCATAACTTCTAGTGTGTGCCCCAGGAAGGTATGGATAACATAAGGCTTATTTCCCACTGTATTATAGAACCTGCCAGCTAGGTTATTTTATTAAAATGCAATTTTTTATGAAAATAAATAAATGAAATTTAAAGTGACCCATATCTTTCTGTGTGGGTGTTGATTCTTCTGTTTGTGCCTCTGTTATTGTGCCCTAAAATTTATTGTGCCAATTAAGATATGGGCTTCTTAAATTATATTCTAATTTAATACCCCCAAAATACAATATCACGACACTTTAAGTCAGAACTTTTTTTTCTTTTCCTGTTGTCTTGTGCATAAACTTGGTAAATCTTCCTTAACTCTTCCTTAGGTCCTGTGATCCTGAGGTCTGCTGTAGCAAACTGATAGAGTATTAGCATAGCAGTATCTTTCATAAAGTCCGTAAATGAAAACATTTGATAGATGCCTCTCAAAGTTTCTTCCTTCTCATGCTATCCTCCTTTATGTTGGAGAGAGAAGATTGAGAGATAAGAGAGAAAGTTCAAGGAAAATCAAAGACTGGTAGCTACAGTTATCTTCATGAAGTTGAATCCTATGAAACAGGAGAGCTCTGGGGTCACATTGGTTCTGACAGAATATCTCATGGGGAGTGTCTGTGTGGATAGAATGGGGCAACTTTTTTGATGGATCAATGTTATGCTTTTCTCTGACTCCTTTATTACATGTGTGTCAATGTAGAGGATAAGCCCTGGGAGTTCTCCAAAAAAGCTGGGGGCAAAAAAATAAAATTTATCATCTTCTCCACCTTTACCCCACATGGTGCATAAAATAATCACTTTCCTACTGACAATGCTAATTTGCAATCCAGGATGCAAGAAAAGACATGGGGGCTACTCTTCCAAATCTCCAAATTCCCAAGACTTGAAGAATAAAGAGTTAGAGAGAAAGAAGTAATAGGCTTCAAGTAGGACCTTCTAGCACAAATTCTCCTTTTAGTTTGAATTTTGGGTATAATTTAAGAGATGATGCTGGAACCAAGATCTTCACCAGATTCAGAGTTCTATGGTCACATCTATTGCATGAATAAACAACTGACTGATGACAAGATCAGTAAATAGCCTCAGTGTATCTTGGACTAGAAACTCAGGAAAGGCATTATGGCACAACAAGGCAGGGTAGATAACACAGAGTTGATTTATTGGATAATATAGATAGGGATAGGTGATAATATGTCAGTCAAGATATTACAGAGCATAGGAATGTATCCTCCCAAAATCTCCCTAAAAATCTTTAAAACTTGGCTTCTAAATAACCTCTTCTTGTGGATGTTTAACAATGACAAAAACCCAAATTCTACTTTCCCCTTTCCTACTAAAGAGATATGTTTAAGAGTCAAAATTGAAAATCCAAGGTGTGTGTTGGGGATCTTTTGTGGACATTATGCTTTAAAAGCTGTTTTCTAAGTTGTTCTCTTCAGCTTATGAAGCACCTTCCTCTTTCCTGGTGTGCTCTACTGGGCATTTACTTTCCAAGAAGCCAAAACAGACTGAGGACAGGGTACATTGTAATGACCAATAGATAAAGTAATGGGAAAAAAACTGACCAAATAAACAGTTTTAGATTATGGTAAAGGCAAGCTTTGACTTTAGACACTGTACTTTAAAGCATTGCATATTCTCGGAATGACTTCCAGTAGCCTTCAAGAACTAATTAGGTAAATTTTGTAAACCAAAGGCAGAGAAGTTTCCGCTTTATCCACTTCCATGCAGAGGTACTGATGCTTCAGGTTTTGAAGATCTCAAATCCACACAGATAAGGAGTAATGGTGGAACTGGTGTTGGGTTGGAGTGAGTATGGCAAGTGTTCACCATTTTTACCAGCAGGGATTCTTGTTTGGAAGAAAATACTGCTGGATGCTTTCAACATAGGACCATTCAGAGCCAATATCAACTGATAAAAATGCATATGTATTTGTAGGTCAGAAGATCAGTCCGTTGGCTTAGAAAATCACGTAGTGCTTATTAAGACTTATAATGAGAAGAAATTCTACTGGATATCAAGTATCAGAGTACATGGCATTGTTAATTATAACTACCTAGTTGGAGAGCAGAAATGGAGTCAGGAGAGCAGCAAATAACAAGAAAGAGAAAGAACTGATGGGAATTAAGGGCATGAAGGTTGGAAACAAGAGGGAAAAGACTTTAAGGAAAGGAAGCTGTTGCTAAGTTTGTTAAGTAAATGTCTGTGTGCTGTTCCTCCATAAGAAAATACCTAATGGAGAAAGAGACCCTGAATAAATTGTTGAAACTCCCAGGTTTGGTGGATGAAGGATTATTAATCTGGGAAACAGTTTTTCAAGAAGGTAAGGACTTACACATTCTCCCAAAATTGGACCCTCCATGAGAGTATAGATACAGGTTTTCAAGAAATGAGAGAAA
Source organism: Lepus europaeus (assembly GCF_033115175.1). Taxonomy (NCBI): domain Eukaryota; kingdom Metazoa; phylum Chordata; class Mammalia; order Lagomorpha; family Leporidae; genus Lepus; species Lepus europaeus. Next base: position 59,958,190 of record NC_084833.1, on the reverse strand, counting down.
AATTTACTTCATGTTGTAGTATGGAGTGTGTGATCCTAATAACTAGCTAACATTCCTCCAACCCCATAATTTCCTGATATGCAAGCATACATCACCACCACCCAGATCCATGAAGCTTGTTCATACTTTGATAAAATAAAGCACATATAAGCCATTTCTTTGTGTGAACACAGAAAAAAGTCGTATTAAGGCTGATTTTGTTCACAGACACTACTGAGAAGATCACAATGTCTGGAATCTCTGTGGTGTGGCACAGGAAAAGAGTAGCTCTGACATTTGCTTGTATTTCACCTGTGAAAAAATCTAAAATTTTTCTGGAAAAAAATTGTATATTTTCTTTTGATTAAAATTTTATTTGAGAGAGAGAGAGACAGAGGGAGTTTCCATCTGCAAGCTCACTCTCCAAATGTCTGCAATACATTGGACCAGGCTGGGCTGATGCTGAGAGCCTTGAACTCAATCCAGGTCTCTTACGTGGGCAGCAGGAACCCAATTAATTGATTTGTCACCACTGTCTCCTAGAGTATGCATTGCAATTTTTTATTTATTAACTGTTTTAAAAATTATATTTGTTTTAATTCCATTTGGACAGAAACAGAAAGACAGAGATCTTCCTTCTGCTGGCTCACTCTCCAGATGCCTTTGACAGCCTGAGTTGGTCCAAGCCAAAGCCAGGAGCACAGAATTCAATACATGTTTTCCATGTGGGTGTCAGGAACCCTACTACCTGAGCATCATATATTGCCTTCCTGTGTGTGTATTAGCAGAAAGCTGGATTGGAAGTACAGAAGCTGGGACTCATTCCATGTGAGCACCCCAAAGAGGATCTTAAACACTGTACCACCAATGATTTTTAAAATCTTTAATGACATCATTTGATGGCAGAGGGTAGAGTCCAGGCATCACTTCTATTTGAACCTACTTTCTCTAGCACATTACAGATGATCAGTGTAATCTGGTTTCAGGACAGTATAAAATTTGTGTGAGCAATCATTCTGAGATGACCTCTGCTTGTCCCTCAGGTTCTGAGAGATCTGATTCTGACTGGAGAGATAGGTTGACAGGGGAGCTTGAAAATCATCACCAACACTGGAGTCACACAAAAGGAAGCACTTCTAAATGCTAATTAGTGGAGTACTTAGGGTCAGCCAACTGTACTGTGGAGCAGCCAGGTCATCAACATGTTTGTGGGCTAATTACTAATGTAAGAGTTCTTAAGGATCATACACTACTGTTCAGCTTTGTGCTAAGGACTGAGTGATCTAGCGGGAGCCCAATGGAAAAGATAAAAAAGACAAGAAGATGGAGAGTTAAAAATCAAAGGAATGGAAGGTAAGAAAAATGAGTAAATGAGTGTAAGGCACAAAGAAAAGAGGGTCGGAGGGATGGAAGCAAGGATCAATGGAGGAGCCCAAGAGGTTCCTCCTGTAAATAGGTGTTATAGAAACAGGGGAAATTGGGGTGATCCCCTGAGACCCTGGATCTCTAGGACAAAACTTTACATTCAAAAAATAAATTTCCATTGGTATTGAGTCCTGTCTACCCCCAAGTATGAGCCTCTGTATGTGCTGCCTTGGGAGAGTTAAGACCTGTCTGCTATCTGAGCCATGAGATACCAGGCCCAAACTTTCAGCCCCTCCCAGGACTGGTATCTTATCTGTGGGACACAAGTGTTATGGTCTTACCCATTTCCCTCCCAAGGCTTGCAAATACTGTCACCACTCCCTGTAGTCAAAGATAGGATAATGCCCTTTAGGAATGGGCTAGGAGACAGTTTCACAAGTCTCAGTGTAGTTTTGAAGGAAGAAAAACTTGATGATACACGCACACACACACAGCCTTACAAAGTTAATTAACACCATGGAATTTGAGTTATTTTATTACTAATTGTATTCAAAAGATTCAAAACAAAGATTTTCCGTGACTTAAAATGAAAAGCAATGTTTCTAATGCGCTGCCTCATCAGAATGGAGACAGTGGCACAATCTATACATTAAAAAATACCTTGCTTTGATGATTACACACTTTACCCATGTAGTGAACTATCACATAATCTGTACAATTAAAAATAATTTTGAATGAAGAAAGATGGGTGAGAGTTATTCAGATCTCACAGTGTTACAAACATACACATACACACACACACACACATATATATATATGTACTTTCACTTATACGTATGCTTGAATCTATTTTCATTACCTAGAACTTCAAGTCAAAATACTAATCAAGGCTAAACACCCCTTGTTCTTATTCAGAAGTCAGTGAGGATTCAATCACTCTTAAAATTTCATTTTATCAGGATAGAATTAGTGCTCATACAATTATAACATATACTCCACAAATTATACAAGCTTCACTTGATTCTTTGTTCCTACAGAGCCCATGCTCACTCAGTGCTATTTTTCTTTATTTTTTCCACTGCCATTGAGACTTGTTACACCTTCAACCAACCACTTAAATATTAAGTAGCATAGGTAATCCAGACATGTCTTGTGTAGTCGTTTGAAAACCCATCATTTCAGGTTTCCCTATATCAGTTTTATGCACTAATTGTAAAATCAGTCAGGTGTAGAATCTCAGCTTCCATTTATTGGCTACATACTCTTTAGCCAGTCAATTCATCATTCTGTGTTTTGATGTGCTCAGCTTTATAATTTTTGAAGATTTATTTTATTTATTTGAAAGGCAGAGTTACAGGGGAGAGAGCCTATCTGTGCTAGGATGAAGCCAGGAGTCTGGAGCTTCTTCCAGGGAGCTGTATAGGAAGAGCAGCAGCCAGAACTTGAACCAGTGCCCATAAGGGATCCCAGCATTGTAGGCAATGGCTTAACCTGTTATGCCACAATGCCGGGCCCTGATCTACTCACCTTTAAAAAATTTTTTTTTTAATTTATTTACTTGAAAGTCAGCGTTACAGAGAGGCAGAAGCAGAGGCATGGGGCGGGGGTGGGGGGAAGAGAAAGTCTTCCATTCACTGGTTCACTCCCCAATTAGCCACAACGGCTGGAACTGCTCTGATCCGAAGCCAGGATCCAGGAGCTTCTTCTGGGTCTCCCACGTGAGTGCAGGGATCCAAGCACTTGGACCATTTCCACTGCTTTCCGAGGCTGTAGCAGAGAGCTGGATTGGAAGTGGAGCAGCCAGGACTCAAACCATGCTGGTACTACAGGCAGCAGCTTTACACCACGGCGCTGGCCCCCTGCTCAACTTTAAATGGAAATGTTAATAATACCCACATTCTTGGATTATTTAAATGATTAAATATATATATATATATATATATATATATATAATACATTAAAGAACCCCTAGTCCATAGTAAGAACTATAGAAGTTTTAGCTGCTGTTATGGTAATTATGCAAATCATCATCCTCATCAACAGAAATTTTGTGAACGTGAGATCATTTGTGACTTTTGGGGTAAAATGAGATCCTATCTGGCTTTGACAAAGAAAGTGAGGAAGTTGTACAATAAAACACTCTCCCCAGTATGGGACTTGACAGTATGCAAGATAGTTTAACATAAACACTTGCATCGTGCTCACAAGCACCATGAGAGAAAGCATGACATGGCAGAGGATTTTGCTATCAAGAGAGTATTTTGAGGTTCCTCAAGTTGCTCATGATGCCATGCTTAGAAACAGAGGAACAAAAACTTCAGCACAGGCCTCCTGAAAGTAATGTATTAAGGTAACATAGCTTTCCTATGCAGACCAAAGTATTCGTGAAGTAAAATGTTAGAATTTACACCCTTCTCATGAGGATTCAGGGTAGTTTGTCTTCTGAGTATATTGATAGTCTCTATATAGAACTTTTGCTAGTGGTCTTTGGAGATTTTATTAAACCTGCTAGAAGCTAAACTGTGCATCAGTCACATGGATTAGAGGCCTTGGACTTTTTCAGAGACTAAACATTCATCCACCAAGGTTTACTGAATACCTTTGAAGTACGCTACACATTAGGATGGTTGGTGTGGCCATATGACAAGGACCTAGGCCTAGATATTTAGGAAGAATAAATTCTTTTGAAAAGCATTCATGCATTCATTCATCCATTTGCACATATAACCTTAGTACCTACTGATTATTTTGTGCTGAATTAGGCCAGAATGATAGGAGATAGCATATGCCTGCACTGAATGGGGTGCTGGCACAAAGTGATGATCGAACAAATACTACTTGTGGTTATTGTTTGTAGTCAGTGGAATACTACCAGTAGTACTTTAGATGCCACTAGGTGAAAATTGTGCTGCTGTTAGGAAAGTTATGTCCCTGACACCTCAGTAAAAACGTGAAACAGATATTTAAAGAATTTTTATAGCTAAAAAATAAAATCTAAAAATATGAACTTTTCAAAATCATATAACACATAAATACTTAAATTTCCAAAATCTTCCATGAAATGTCTTAAATGTTTCTATGATATAAATAAAAGATATTAGCTGTGCTCCTCTGTAGCTTAAATATAAAGTGAAAAGACTCCTTACCAAGCCTTCCCTGGCTTTCCTAAAGATAATCTTTCTTAATAATTTGTTGTATATCTCTCTGACTTTTTTGTATATATTTACATACACACACATGGAGATATACTAGTCTTAATAACTGATGACAAGGACTGTGAGTGGCAATGTCATTGCCATCATTCTATACTAAGCTCAGTCTGCTTACCTACAGTCTTGGGTTTTGGTGAATACAGATGAAGATCCCAAAGAAGTCAACAATTGTTAAAAGTGATGACCACATTGGCTTTACTATAAACAATAGTGAGAAAGAGGAAAACATTTTTTTAGAATTTTCACCCTAGAATTTTCATTCCAGAAAATGAAGCTGGTGTGTGTGTTTGTGTTGGTGAGGGGATGGACTTTGACTTCTTGGTTGGTCAAGCTGTGCTAACAAGTTCTTTCATCAAACCCCGCTCTGGACGGCTCCAATGGAGTTAATTGCTCCATAAACAATGACTGCCATCTTGTGGCTTGTACGGTATCTACAAGTGGATTCTGGAAAAAGCTGACAAGGAAATGAAAGTATATTAATTCCAAGGGCTACTAAAGAATGAACTAAAAAGTAATGATGACAAGAATTATTAAGGTGCCTTTTATATACTAATCCCATAATTGCTAGTCTAAGTATTTTATAGTGAATTGTTAAGTTATGAGTTTGGATTTTATATGTTATGAAACATTAAATAGGGGAAGATGGGCTCTCTTAGGCTCACTGGCCAAGGTTGTAAAAGCTGCTTTAAAGTGAGACTGAAATATTATGTACAACCTCCACTAAGGCCAAAGTAGCTGGGTTGTCAGATCAGAGCCATTTATAAGGAAAGTCAAACTGAAATCCCAGATTTTGACAGATGACAATGTTTACAATGCCTTCTGGTATATACCCTAAAAAAAGAATTTGCATAAAGGTATAGTCTATGCTATTATGCTCTGAGTTGTCTGAGGTAAACTTTCATATCTTGATCCTCTTTGTATCATGCTAACTTAGAATTTAGTTCTGTGATATTGAGCTACAACAATATATGTCTAATTCGATGTCTTCAAATTACACTTCCTTCAGTTAGTCTTATTTTATTTTATTTTATTTTATTTGACAGGGAGAGTGGATAGTGAGAGAGAGAGTGACAGAGAGAAAGGTCTTCCTTTACTGTTGGTTCACCCTCCAATGGCTGCTGCGGCCTGCGCACTGTGCCGGCGCACTGTGCGGATCCGAAGCCAGGAGCCAGGTGCCTCCCCCTGGTCTCCCATGTGGATGCAGGGCCCAAGCACTTGGGCCATCTTGCACTGCACTCCCGGGCCACAGCAGAGAGCTGGACTGGAAGAGGGGCGACCAGGACAGAATCCGGCGCCCCGACCGGGACTAGAACCCGGTGTGCCGGCGCCGCAGGCAGAGGATTAGCCTATTGAGCCACAGTGCCGGCCCCTTCAGTTAGTCCTTTAAGTGTTTATATCACCATATTCAGGTGACATAATAGTAACTTCATCATATTATTATTAACTATTCTTTGACTTGATGTCTTTTTCTCCATTAGCCATCTAATATACTCAATAATCTGCTTATTTAGTTTACTCAGTGTGTAATCTCTATGAGGCTATCTCATAATCTCCAAGAGTTATCTGGTTTTGTAGCTAATAGCCTCAGCCTCTGGAATGGAACCTGGACTGTGCTTATTGACTAAAACAATGAATGGAAGAGTTAATGAGTATATGAAAAAAATACACACAAGGGCTTTTCAAAAATTTCATGAAAATGTATATTATGAAAAAGCTATGCACATGTTTCATTTTCTTCCTTTTTTTAAAAAAAAGATTTATTTATTTATTTTGAAAATCAGAGTTACAGAGAGGGAGAAAGAGATATCTTTCATCTGCTGGTTCACTCTCCAAATGGCTGCAAGGGCCAGTGTTGGGCCAGTGCAAAGCTAGGAATCAGAAACTTCATCCAGATCTCCCACGAGGATGACAAGGGCCTAGGGACTTGAGCCATCTTCCACTGCTTGTCTCAGGCCATTAGCAGGAAGTTGAATTGTATATAGGAGCAGCTAAGACACAGACTGGTGCCCCTATGCCCATATGCTGGCGTCGCAGATGGCTACTTTACCTGCTACACCACAATGCTAGACCTATGTATATATTTCAACATCTATTTGCACCTAAGTAAAATTACATTTTAATTCTATTTGGTCACAAACTTTTTGAAGAACTCTCGTACATTCAGACACAACCACTTCAAAACACAAAGGGAAGCCCACCCTCAGGGGTAACTCCACATTGTACTCATACACACATTTTTACTCCCCTCCTTTCATTCTCCATAAGAATTACAATCCCCTCCTTCAAAAAGTGACCATTGCTACAGCAATCACTTTATAGAAATATTGTAAAGATTTAAATTAGATAGCCATTGAAAACTTATTAAAGTGCTTGGTACGTCCTAGAGTAGGGTCTGATAAATGCTCATATAAGGGCATATCTATAACTAGTTCACAATTCACTGAAGTCAAGGTTTTACTTGATTTGGCTTGAATGAAGGATTAATGGATAAAAATTGCTTTCAAATAAAAAGCACAAAATTTTTCTTAGATTACTCAAAAATATCTTTTATTTGAGCAAATCAGGAGCCAGCAGCTGGCTGAATAGCCAATTAAATCAGAAAATCTTAAAAATACATGTTTGAGAAGTATTTAATTATTTTATTTCATTTAAATGAGGGTAATTTTATATGGTTTCTGGAATATATAGAATCCTTTTCACACTCTAGCCTCTTAATTTTTGTTATTATAATTAAATAATGTTTTAATATGATGCAAAATTTTTAGGTCAATTATATAATTGATTAGTTTAGTACACTGATCCCTTGTCAATTATTTTTATATTAGATTCTGTGTTTACATTATATTAAATCTGTATATGATACATATTATATAATATTTTGCATATCATAAACAGATCATTCTTTCTAAAATTTTTCTACCTTTAACCTATAATTATAGAATTTTCTTTTGTGCAGTTAGAACCCACAAGTCACAAATAAGGTTGTAAACTGTAACAGGAAAAGTTGTTCAACATCAATTTGTCATTTTTTGTAAACTGTCAGCACCAATGAACTCCAGACACATGTCATGCTTTTGCTCTAAGTCTTTCATTTATGTCCCTTGTTGTCTGTCTTGAATAGACTTCTCTATTATTGCATCATTGAAGCTTTCTCATTTAAATTTAGATGGTTACAATATGAATCTGAAGCAGTTTAGAATTGTATGCTTTTCTCTTCCTTAATATTTTTCAGCTCTTGTGTTTATGACTAATTTAATAGCAATCATTTTAACAATTCGTTTACACATAGGCTTTTCAAAGCACTTGACTTTATTTAAAAAAAGCTTATTCTCAATATGATATGAAAATTTAGTAAATAAAAGAAAAATATTAATATTGGAGGAAGACTCAAGATCAATTATAATTTGATCTTGATAAGAAAATATTTTCCAGTGGAAACATGAAGAGCATAGACCATGCCAGAGAATAGTTGGCCAGCTGGGAGGGTTCAGTCTGCAGATGTCTTTTGTAGTGAGGGTGGAGAGTGCTGATTGACGGCCTCAGTCATCTCAATCACAGACATCTGTCAAACCTTCCACCTCTGTTCAATGTGTGGTGAGGATGGAGAAGGCTGCTAGAGATAAGGCAGGGTATGTCTTCCCCAGGCTACAATTTGGTGTCCACTGCTAATTTTCTTTATGACTGGGGAAGACTAAATATACAGAAACACTAAATCACCTAAATATTATAAAACTCTAACTCTGAGAACCAGCCCAAGCTAATTATTTTCCTCAGTCATGAAATGTTCCGGGTGGCACTGGATGCATTACTTCCCCTTGAGCTCTGTGAACGTTCTTGCTGAGGCATCTATAGGGGTGCACTGCTCAGATCTCCATGAGAAAACCTGCTACAAAAAGTGGAGATAACTGTTAACCTCAAGCTGCCCCATGTTCAGGATCTGTCGCAGCTATCAAGTCAAGGTAATGTTTTCTCTCGGTTGGCCACCGTCAATGGCTTTGCCATCACAGTACCAGAACTGGGCCATTTAAAAAAATATGTCCATTTATTTGAAATGCAGAGTTACAGAGAGAGAAGCAGAGACACAGAGAGAGAGAAATCAAGAGAGAGAGAGAGAGAGAGAGAGAGAAATTTCAATCCCCAAATGGATGCAATGGTCGGAGCTGGGCCAGACCAGACACAAGCTTCTTCTGGGTCTCCCATATTGGTACAAGGGCCAGAGTACTTGAGCCACCTTTCGCTGCTTTCCGAGACACAGTAGCAAAGAACTGAATTGGAAGTGAAGCAGCCAGGACCAAACCAGAGCCCATGTGGGATGCTAGTTTCACAGTGGCTTAAGCTGCTACACCACAACACCAGCTATGGCTCTACATCAAACCTTGACAATCCCACTTCTTTGAGTCTTTCCAGCATGGAAGACCCTCATCGATCTCACATCACACAGTGGAGTCCATCAGAGAAGGGTTTATCTGATAGGGATGGATCTTGGATCATGGAAGAGGCGCTCTTATGGCTACTTTCCGTGAGAGAGATTCCCTGAATTTGCAGATCCCAAGAACCCTGAGAAAAGGGTTTCGTTCATGCCTCTGATTAGAATGGGAATCCATGGCTTGGTCGATAGGACTAAGAGTAAAAGACACACAGAGATTTGTATCTGATGAGGTTACATTTCTTAAACCTGTGAAAGTAGAGAAACATATTCTCTCTCATAAGTTGCAGGGTTTTATTGGGTTTTGGTGTAGAAATGTCTGCTTTCAGAGATGGGCTATGTGTTATTTTCTTCTCTTTGATACACAATCTGCATTTTTTCCCTCACTTTTTTGTAAGACAAATTCTGCTTTCACATGTGAATTTTGTTAACAAATATTCAGTCTATAACATTCAGTTATCTGAAATACCATCTGTATCACTTATAAAAAAAAAAAGAAATGTCTGCTTTGTGTATACACAACAGAGAGGGAAATCATTCTCAAAGGAGGAATGAACTGGCTGGTAGTCCCTAGCGCTCCCTGGTAAGTATTACAGGGATGGGAAGGTGGAACTGGAAGACCTGTGAGAACAGGAGATGGAGGGGGCCTGGATACGGGGCTGAATTTAAGCCAATCCTTGACCTGAAAGCTCTCTCTAGTGGCTATATTGGAAAACTACAGGATGTCTAGGGGTCTGGCTGTTCCGTTTCTCCTGGAGGACCCTTATACACAATCTGACCAGGGGCTAGGTATCAATTCTACACAGAGGGTCAATTATGTATGATTTATGGTGGGCCCATGGAACGCATCCCAGGGACTTCTTCCTCTCTCACTCCTTTCCTTACTCTTTTACTCATACATATTGAGATACATTGTAAAAAAAAATCACATGAAAATTATTAGCATATTTATAAATCAGCACACTGTTATATTTATAATTTTAGCAGTGGACTTAGATACTTCAGGAACATTTTCTAATACATTCAGTACTGAAGCCCAAGTGACCCACACCCCATTGAAATTCCACCTCCCCAACTCTCAGGCACCCACATTCGTTAACTTCACGTTCACAAGATTCCAACATTGCACAAGTTGACAGGGATGGAACCAAAGATCCTTCCTTTGTTTTGCTGAGTACCTTAAGGAGTCACCTCTGACTTCCAAGTCTAGGCTAGTCACAGCATTCCATAAATTCTGTTTGGAGATCTTCTTTACTAAACAGGATCTTGATAAGCTTCACGTCATGTTTATCTAGTGTCTGCAAGGCCCTGCTTAGGGTTTGTCACAGTAGGGAGTTAACAGATGCTCATGAATGAAATTGTTAAGACTGTTAAATACAATGTCAATCAACACTCAAAGAGGACTGTCTTGTAATCTGATAAAATAGCTAAAGAACATTTAGTTCTAAAACTGCTCTTTTTGGTTTGATTTTTAAATGACTATTGCTTGAGCGCTAGTCCTTCAATTATATATTTAGAGAAGTTGAGTATAAAGTTGTTATATAGATGCTAGCAAAAATAATACAAATATTATAAGAATTTAGATGAGTGGCAACTTTTCAATCAAATGGTATTGTTTATTTATATAGAAATATATCAGTTAATTATGTTTCATCATCACCTTGTTCCACATACCAAAATAGCATCCCTAACCACGGCAGACTTTGACTTCTAGCTGCATATTGCTACCTAACCTCAACCATCAAAACATGTATTCTCCGACATGTCATGCAAATACTGTCAGGGTCTTTTCTCTGTCTATCCCTTCCAACTCATTTTAAGGCATTACGTCTCTTCTATTCTCTGAATGTCCATCTTACCTTGTCTTCATATCTCATTTTGGTTGCCATTCCTAGTCTTCCTCTGTAGTTCAACTACACACACACACACACACACACATGTGGTATTGCCATATCCAACACTTTTTTTGCACTTAGAATAGTTGTTGTCATATGCAATAGATGTCCACAAATAATAGTAATAGCATCACTATTTATTGCTGGGGCTGACACTGTGATGTAGCTGGTTAAGCTGCAGCCACCTGCGCACCAGCATTCCATATAGGTGACAGTTTGAGTCCCAGCTGCTCCTTTTCCAATCCAACTCTCTGCTAAAGTGCTTTAGAAAGCTGTGAAGGATGGCCCAAGTGCTTGAGTCCCTGCACCCACATAGGAGACCCAGAAGAAGCTCCTGGATCCTGGCTTTGGCCTGGCCCAGCTACAGCCATTGCAGCCATTTGAGAAGTGAACCAGTGGGTGGAAGGTCTCTCTCTCTCTCTCTCTCCCTCTCTCTCTATCTATCTCTCTCCACCTCTGCCTCTTTCTAACTCAGTCATTCAAATAAATAAATAAGCCTTTTAAAAATTATTGTGAATCTTATAATAGCACTGCTGCTGTTATGCTATCCAGACTAAGCTCAAAAGCAGAATTTTCTCCCATTTCTCTGGTAAGGATTCTGTCTCCTATAAGCCCAACTGAAGATGCTCGGCTCCACTGTTCAGCACAATAGCTAGGACCCTCTTCATACTACTGTTTGGTAGGACATTCTGTTGTCTGTATCCTGTGCCACACCCTGATTTGCCTCTTGCGCTCTGGCCATAGCCTCTACTTATCTTGTCTACAGTGCTGCCACTACTTGTGTGGATGTGTTCTGATCACACTGTCATGTCATAAACTGGGTGAGTCTCTGTGCTTACTTTGAATCTATATGCCCCATTTTGGGGTTCACCCTCTCAAAATTCTTATCAACCACCCCCTATGTGAATGACATAATACCTTGTTTGGTGATGCTATCCAGTGTGTGTGTGTGTGTGTGTCTATGTGTATGATTTTCTGTGTCTCTGCTGAAAGGGGAGAGAAACATGCGCATCACTGATAACATCCACTGAGGCTCTGTGAGATGGCCTGAGAGATGTGCTAACTGAGCATTTCTAAAACATGATGGTTTTTTTTTTTTAATTTTTGACAGGCAGAGTGGACAGTGAGAGAGAGACAGAGAGAAAGGTCTTCCTTTTGCCGTTGGTTCACCCTCCAATGGCCGCCGTGGTAGCGCGCTGCGGCCGGCACACCATGCTGTTCCGATGGCAGGAGCCAGGTGCTTCTCCTGGTCTCCTATGGGGTGCAGGGCCCAAGGACTTGGGCCATCCTCCACTGCACTCCCTGGCCACAGCAGAGAGCTGGCCTGGAGGAGGGGCAACCGGGACAGGATCGGTGCCCCGACCGGGACTAGAACCCGGTGTGCCGGCGCCGCGAGGCGGAGGATTAGCCTGTTGAGCCACGGCGCCGGCCACATGATGGTATTTGTTAACAGACCAGGAAAGAGGGCAAGAAGTTTTTTTAAAAATGAATAAATGAATTTATTTTCTTTATTTGAAAGGCAGAGTTCACTAGGGAACACCTATAGGCCCTTCTCTGTTGTTTGAAAAGGAAAGTAGTTTTGAAATCCTGTTTGTTTTAGGGCTTGTTGAAGGAGTGTCCTGTGGTTTCAAAGTTGAGTAGACAGCCTTGGGAAAGCCTAAGTCCAGATGTGTTTTTTGAGGTGGGATCATATATGGAAGGTTTTAACCTGGCTAACTTCTAGGCTCAGAGATAGAAACAACTGGAGGAGGAGAGCGGCAAGATGGCAGAAGAAGAAGGGAGCACACTGATAGTCCAGGGAGACACAGTTTAATAAAAATGGAGATACTGCAGGTTCAAGGAAGAGTAGGGGAAGAAAGAGCAGAGGAAACTCTTCCCGAACTAGTGATTCACAGTGGACCTGCGTGGAGAGCATGGGAGCCCAAGTTCGGGACACCAGCGGCAGCCTCAACACGCCAGCGCTGGAATGTGAGGTGAGCTGAACCTCAATAGCCCGAGACACCAGCGGGAAAGTGGAAAGAGGAGACTAGAGGGAACGAGGCTTGAAACCCCGTGGGGAAAATTTCACCAGGCTAACTAGAAGAGAGAGAGAGAGAAAAAAAAGTGACCAGTATGGACACGAGTTTCTCTCTCTCCGGTCACCTCTCAAAGGCGAGCAAGACAAAGAGCAGGTGCCATTTTGGACATACGTCAAAAGCAGGGCGACCTCAGGTCTGCACCGGCCCTGAGCCTAGCAGAAAAACCTGACTCCGGGGGCGGGGGGGTGAAATAACAGGAGATTAGGACCTAATGAATGTGTGGTGCTGGTGAAATGAAACTGTGAAGAAGGAGACGGTGGGGGAGAGAACTCACAGAATTCAAGCGAGTGCTCTCCAGAGATGCTACAGTTCGGTAGCCTTGGCAACCCAGTGGGAGACTGCATGAGAATTTGAGCTCACACTGAGGGCAGCACAGATTCCCTGTGTGGTCCTAGGGAAAGTTCCAATCTCTGGCTCCTGTGGGTATATCATTCGCCTGCTAACTACCTCCAATTCCGTTCAGCTGTGCGGAATTACTTCCCTTTTGAATCAAGAAAGGAAGGAAGGAAGGAAGGAAGGGAGGAAGGAAGGAAGGAAGGAAGGAAGAAGAGAGATTTACCACGCCTAACCTGGGAGTGTCACCTTTGGCACACCCTAAACCCTGAGGAACCAAACACAGCTCTCAGTCCACACTCATCTCAAGCCTCTAAGACTCCACTGAAAGCAGACAGTCCACTTAATATAGAGCCATAGTGTAACAAGAAAAAACACCACAGTGAAGAAACCAAATATCTCCAATATGCCAAACAACAAACGCAAAAACCAAGGTAACAAGAACAAGGAAGACACTATGATGCCCCCAAATGAAAAAGACACCCCAATTCAAGATTATGAAGATGATGAGATAGAAGAAATGCAAGAAGCAGATCTCAAAAAATTGATAAGAACATTAAGAAGTTCTCAGAAACAAATTCTTGAACTACAGAAATCCTTAATGGACAAGATAGAAAATCTCTCACGTGAAAATGAAATATTAAGGAGGAATCAAAATGAAATGAAACAACTAGTAGAACAAGAAACTGTGATAGTGACGAGAAATCATAATGAAATGAAGAATTCAATAGATCAAATGACAAACACATTAGAGAGCCTTAAAAACAGAATGGGTGAAGCAGAAGAGAGAACATCAGACTTAGAGACAGAGCACAGGAAAGGAAACAGGCAAACCAAAGAAAAGAAGAAGAAATTAGAAATCTAAAAAATATTGTCGGGAATCTACAGGATACTATTAAAAAAACCCAACATTCGGGTTCTAGGAGTTCCTGAAGGAATGGAGAGAGAGAAAGGATTAGAAGGCCTTTTTAGTGAGATACTAGCAGAAAATTTCCCAGGTTTGGAGAAGTACAGAGGCATCTTAGTACAGGAAGCATATAGAACCCCTAGTAAACATGACCAAAAGAGATCCTCACCACGACATGTTGTAATCAAACTCACCACAGTGAAACATAAAGAAAAGATCCTAAAATGTGCAAGAGAGAAACGTCAGATTACTCTTAGAGGATCTCCAATTAGACTCACAGCAGACTTTTCATCAGAAACCCTACAAGCTAGAAGGGAATGGCAAGAAATAGCCCAGGTACTAAGAGAGAAAAACTGCCAGCCCAGAATACTATATCCTGCAAAGCTCTCATTTGTGAATAAAGGTGAAATTAAGACTTTTCATAGCAAACAGAAATTGAAAGAATTTGTTGCCACTCGTCCTGTCCTGCAAAAGATGCTTAAAGATGTGTTACACACAGAAACACAGAAACATGGTCACCAATATGAAAGAAGGTAAAGGAAGGAAACCTCACAGCAAAAGATCACAGGAAGCTCAATTTCTCTTTGACATAGAATTAAAATCTGATTCTCTGTTAAAGCAATGTGTTAACATAATCTATTATGTTCTCTTGATGTCTGTTAAATTCTAATTATTCAAAAACAGCTGAATTTTTATTAAGAGCTATGGGTTATTTAAATATGTGCTTATTTTCAAAGATTTGAATAATCACCTTGTAACAGTGATCAAATTTGGCCTATGTTATGTCATGATTTTAAGGAATCTTATTTCAACCAGATATTTTGGATTTTGAGCCTTCTTGGCATTCTTGACAGGCATTCAAAAAATCAAAGTTTCAAACAATCTGGACTCTAAAATTTCCAGTAAATCTTGGACTTTGGTTTTTCCAGTTTGGGCCCAACTGAAAAAGTCAAAGGACCTATGTCTCTCATCTTACAGAGACACCAACTGATCAGGCTATTTGGATTATATTAGAAGGACTGTCAAGATGTGATGTGGTACTAAATTTTAAGTTTCTATAATGGAAAATGCTATTAATACAAATGTTTGAGAATTAAAAAGTCTAGTGATCTTGTGTTACTAGACAAGATAGTTATCTTAATGAGAAAGTCCCAGAGGCCTAAAGGGTTAAATACTTGTAAAATCCTACAAGTGCTTTCAAAATACTGTGAAGTAAGCAAGTGCCTCTTGTTGGTTGATGAGTTTATAATTTTAAACATGGCAACTTAAAGTCTTTTGTCATCCAAGTTATATATGATTTGCTGCTCACAAAACTAAAGCGTTGTTGGTTCTGTGTTTAGCTGTCCTCCTATAGGTTCCTATGCATTTTTCCAGCCACTTCTATTGTATTCAGTATTTTGGGATGGCTCTGTTAACAGATGAAACCAATAATGTATTAACAGTACCAACTGAGAGAAAGTATGGTTAACTGAGGTTACTAAAAACAAAAAGCAATTCAAATCAATTGGCAATTTACAAAAAGAGTTAAAGATTTTAAAAGCTATTATTAAAATTGCTATATTGATCTATTATGCTATGTTATATATGTGTACATATTGTGTGTCCACATGGGGAAATTTTATTAAGAGTTTTATTTTAATTGGCTTATAGATAATGTTGTCCATAAATTTAAGCTGCTAAAATCAATCAAAGATACATTTTAATTTGTGGGACCTGAATCTGTGTATCATATGTTTTAAACTTGTTGGTAGAAAGAAACTAAAAACATTTTATATGGTTGCGCTTAAGTTTACTGGCTAAAGAAACTACACCATGTTAGATATTTAAGAAGGGTTTTCAAATACATGATTCTTAAAATTTATAGAAGGCATTGGACCTTCTGGTAAATGTTTTCTTAAGTTGTTATCTAATGGTTGAAACTGTTTGCTAAGTATTCATGTGATATTGCTATTGTCAGCAAGCGATCTAGGACTTGCTCCCTCATTTCTCTATTCTAAGCCCAACTTGTTCTTTCATTTCTCTATTCTCTTCAAGGTAGGAAACTAATTCTATTATGAAGGAATCTGTAGGACGCACAATTTAATCTTTAGACCTTATAAAAGAGATGGCTAACATTTTTCTGTAATAGCATAGCCAAAATAAGAACTTAACTAATAATCTCATAGCTAGATTTACTTCGCCATCAGCAAAGTATACAGTAAGCAGAAAAAACTTCCCTTTCAGACCAAAGGGAAAGAAAGTTTTAAAGTGAGAATATAATTTTCCTCATGGGCATTGTCTACCTTAGAAAAACTACTACAGAACATGCCTGTGACTATAGACTTGTAGTTCAGGCCACCGAAGATTAGAGATGGGACTTGGGTACTCCCTTGACTTGCATCCTCTGGTCTGCTTTAACAAAAACCAGGAAGAAAAGAAAGCTAGGCATCAGAAGCAATGGGTGGCAGGCCTATTAATGGCTGATCGGTACAGTGATCTGCCCTCAAGCAGACCCAACAGGCCAGTCCACTGCAGTGGCTTTCAATGTGGTAAGCCTGGGCTTCAGCAGAAGTCAGCTTGTGAAGAGCCCTGGCAGCTCTGCCAAGAGTTGGATCACTGGAAATGGACCTGCCCTGGAGTCGAAGGATGCCCAGGTCAGAGCCACAGATCTTATTGGCTCTAAGCTGAAAAGCCCTTCACTCAGCCCAACTTCCAAAGTGACCACTGCAGCTGAGGGGATGGTCACGTAGGGTCAGCAACATTGCAGGCAGAACTGTAAATTTCTTGTTAGAGATGCCATCTGCCTTTACATGACCAGCTCTCCTCCCAGGCCAGCTAAGTAATGAAAGTCAACAGAGTGCCTTCCTCTAGGAGGTTCATACCTCCCTTAGGATGTACCCCATGTGAAGAGATAGATAGGTCTGTTCTCTCAACTTACAAGGCCTAAAGCCCACCAGATTATTATCAAGCCCCTTCTGTCAGGTTCTGTTTGCCTCTCAATCAGAAAACTTAATTGTAGCTTAGACAGCACCTTTCTTAGCTCCTCTAATAATGACTGTCCATTGTTCTAGACCCTGTCTAACACACTTGGGCCTCATTCCTTTGT
This sequence comes from Lepus europaeus, assembly GCF_033115175.1. Lineage (NCBI taxonomy): Eukaryota > Metazoa > Chordata > Mammalia > Lagomorpha > Leporidae > Lepus > Lepus europaeus. The sequence continues at coordinate 59,940,910 of NC_084833.1, read as the reverse complement.
AATCATAACCTATACTCTACCACCAATGGCTTTACTCCCAACCTATGTGCACTGATGGTCCTCTTCCCCACTTAATGCTGTATAATTGTCCAGACCTGGTAAATGCCACTCTTAGGATCATTGGTTATTATCCTCACCCTGTCTTTTATGACCTTGTCTAAATATGATCAGAGTCGGCGAACTTGGAAGGCTTCCATAGCCTTGGCAACTCATGACGACAGCCTAGGGTGGTTACTGGCGCCATAAACTAGAGTGTCAATTTGTTGGGTCAACAACAGGAGTCACTGTGCACTTGCTCCTCATGTGGGATCTTTGTCCTTAATGTGCTGTTCATTGTGATTTAATGCTATAACTAGTTCTCAAACAGTATGTTTCACTTTGTGTTTCTATGTGGGTGCAAACTGTTGAAATCTTTACTTAATATATACTAAATTGATCTTCTGTATATAAAGAGAATTGAAAATGAATCTTGATGTGAATAGAAGAGGAGAGGGAGCAGGAGAGGGGAGGGTTGCGGGTGGGAGGGAAGTTATGGGAGGGGAGCCATTGTAATCCATAAGCTGTACATTGGAAATTTATATTCATTAAATAAAAGTTAAAAAAAAGGAACAACTGGAAGAGATGAAGAACAATTGAGTACAAAGAAATAGATAGACATGAAAATGAGTGCAGGGTGTGAGGAGCTTTGGGAGGTTTATGGTTGTTTCAAAGCAGATGAGCAATTTAGAAGGTAATGTTGGCATCACATGCATAGTCCTCTCCATATGTCAAGTCCAGCCTCTCTGGAAAATTATGGATCCATTCTAATGGAAAAGGGTAAGGAGTCTATGAAGTGACAAGTAAGAGGGATTGGTTTCTTCATAAAGCAGAAGAGATAAGGTGTGATGGCACCACTTTTTCTACAGCAGATCTCTATCAGTGGCCAAAGCCTAAGGACTGAGCTATCTATAGTTAGGGATCTTCAGTTTCAGATGAATTCACAGAAGCGGCTGGAAATATTGAAAGTGCCCTACCAAGAGACCTTCAGCCCTACCTAGAGACCTCTAGCCCTGGAGATTTTGTTTGTTCTTGGCTTCTCCCAGCTGGAGCTGTGGTATTTCATGTGCACCCGGGAGAGGGAGGATAAATCCTTCCCTGGTAGACACCAGCTTAGTGCTGCTCACTGATGCTGGAGCCACCTCTTCATACCGTCTTCCTTCTGCAGCACAGGCTGCCTGGGCTTCACTTTTTTTAAATTTAGGAACTGTTGGTAAGTGTCCACTACTATCCTAAGGTGCAGTTTAAGGGGGCGGGTATTAAGAATGCATGTAAGAAAATGCAGACAGCAGGGGTTATGTAGGTGTCCCAAAGAGCAGTGAGCCTTCTCCAAGTTCTAATTTTGGCATCTTTTCTAAATACTTGAGTGGCCTTAGGCAAATGTATCCTGCACACTTGAGCATTGTTTTGTTTGTTTTTGTTTTTTTACTTGAAACTGAAGTCTTGGAAAATCCAGATGCCCACAGAATCCCTTATATTCTGTTACTCTCAATCTCTGCACTGAAACTGAAGGAGAGAAAGGATCAGAGAACAAGACCAGGGCTCCCTGGATAAAGGGAGACAACACCTTCAGTATTCTGTTATGAAAACTGGGAGAAGGTCCTCATTGCTCCTCCTGCCCAGCACCTATGTAGCAGGCCAGGCCCTCTCTGGATCCTGGGAGTACATGAGCCTCCCACTGGCATCAGAAGCCCCCTGGTTCCCATAGATTCCCATAGTTCCCATAGATTCCTTCAAGCTGTCTGGTACACTCAGCCTTCTCCTTTCTCTAATTAACAAACAATCATTAATTTATCCAAATGTATATTAGGTGCATTTTATGAGCAGAACCAGTAAGCATAGCAGGGAAGATCTTGCTCTCAATCTGCTCCCAGACTAGCAGACTTGTTTGTCCCCAGTTTTCCCCACTGGAGTTGAGGTGTTTCTTACACACAGAAAAGGAAGGCAAACCCCTTCCCTGGCGCCACCAGTCTGGCTGGTGTGTTTGCTCCAGAAAAATCCCCTGCCATGCCCAAGCTACAGTAGGTTGTGTGCATAGGAGTAAGCTACATAAGGTGTAAAGGAAAGTTTTTCTAGAAAGAATTCTTGTCAATCCAGAAAAATTTAAAAAATAAATGTTTAGATATGAGTAAGAATATTAGAGAACTAGAATTGTTTATTATTAATTTTAAATTTTATTAATATAAACAACAGATTTCATGGGTACAATTCTAAAAAGATAAACATATTTCCCTCCCTCACTCAGTCCCTCTCTGTCCTTCTTTTTTTTTTCCCTTAATTTTGGCAAAAGCATAATTTCAATTCACTCTACAATCACAGGATTAATGAACCACTAACCATAATATTCAACAAATAAGAACAAGAAGGATCACAGTTCCACAGGACTTTAAATAAAAACTAAAAACAACAGATAGTCATGTACCCCATAAGCATAAAAGAGGAAATTGGGGTAGACTGGAATATAGGGTATAGGCAGTTGTAATTCAGGAATTTGAATGTTATTTTTAAAAACTTGTACACATTATGTCAAAGCTGGTTTTAAAGCTATCTTTTGCCATAGTGTAGTGAATGAGTAGAATAGTGCAAACTACTGTTTGTTGGAATAATCTAGGAAGAAATAAATAGACAAAATTAATAAAGATGTTGGTGAATAAATATATTCGAAACAGATAGAAATTCCAGGATTTAGCAATTAGTTGATTTAGATTAGAAAGACATGTGATATAGGGGAGTAAAACATAAAACTTAATTTTTGACTTAGGCTACTGAGATAACAAACAGGCAAACAAGAAGGTTATTAGGGGAAGAGATGATAAGTTAAGGTTTTGAGGTAACTATGAAACGTCACAGTACAGATACTCAGTATGTTGCTAGATTTATGGGTCTGGACATCAAAAGTAAAGAAAACAAGTTCCTCAAGTTTAGATTTAGCGTTTATCTATATATGGATGATAAAAGAAATTATGGGGTCGATGCCACTGTCTGAGGAGAAACACTAGATTATTATCCAAAAGTGACTAAGGATAGAAACATCTTTAATTAAGGAATGAACAATAAATATAAGCCAGCAAAGAAGACAGAGAAGGAGAAGGAATAGAAATAATAGAAATGAGGAGTGAAAATTGGCAAAGATGTTATCAAAGAAAGTTTCAGCAACGTGGTGGAGTTGATAATATTGGACCAGATGACACTGAAGGTGATGGTGATTGTGTTGCTGCCTATGATTGTGTGAATGCTGGTGAATCTGAAGAATTAATAACCAGAAATATCCATTTATTTTCAGCTCAGACCCTGTGGAATGCCAGCCTAATACTCTTGCCATCCTCAGGTCATGTTCCTGTCTAACATTACTCAGTTTAGCCCCGTATTCTACCTCACTGGCTTTCCAGGACTGGAAACCGTTGAGCACTGGATTTTCATCCCCCTTTTCTTTATGTACCTTATGGCCATCTCAGGCAACTGTTTCATTCTAATAATTATTAAGAGCAACTCTCGTCTCCACACACCCATGTACTATCTACTGTCCTTGTTAGCCCTCACTGATCTGGGACTGTCAGTGTCCACCTTGCCTACCACAATGGGGATTTTTTGGTTCAAATCCCACAGGATCCACTTTGAAGCCTGTCAAATCCAGATGTTCTGTATCCACTCCTTTTCCTTCATGGAGTCCTCCGTGCTCTTAGTCATGTCCTTTGACCGCTTTGTGGCTATCTGCCACCCACTGCGGTACTCGGTCATTATCACTGGCCAGAGAGTAATCAGGGCAGGCTTGCTTGTCATCCTCCGGGGACCGCTGGCCCTTATCCCTATTGTTCTCCTCCTGAAAGTCTTTCCCTATTGTGAGCCTCTAGTTCTCTCCCACTCATTTTGCCTACACCAAGAAGTGATACACCTGGCCTGCACAGACACCACCTTCAACAACCTATATGGGCTGACACTGGTGGTCTTCACTGTGATGCTGGACTTGGTGCTCATAGCACTCTCCTATGGACTCATCCTACACACAGTTGCAGGACTGGCTTCCCAAGAGGAGCAGCTCCGAGCCTTCCAAACATGCACCTCACATCTCTGTGCTGTGCTCGTATTCTTTGTGCCCATGATGGGGCTCTCCTTGGTACATCGCTTTGGGAAGAATGCCCCACCTGCTGTCCATCTTCTTATGGCCAACATCTACCTTTTTGTGCCTCCCATGCTCAACCCAATTATTTACAGTATTAAGACCAAAGAGATCCGCCGTGCCATCACCAACTTCCTGGGTCTTAGAAAGGCCAGTGCTGAGTTCTAGGGTTAAACGTGCCATTGAAAGCTTATAAAAAAGTCCTAATCGGGGCAGATATTTATAGCCCTGTGTACTTGTTATAATACTTCATGTTCCCAAAAACATTTTTTCCTTTACCATGAATAAAGCATGGATGAATTTATTTTTTTGAATTACGGCTCAAAATTACTGATCTTCTCTTTGAGTTGTAATGCCTCTTTCTACATCTGAGATCTTACCTTTTTTGGTGAAATCTAAAGTTGTCAAGAATAAGACTTTAACAAGCGTCATCATTAGGGGCAAGTACTGTGGTGTAGCAGGTTAAGCTGTCACCTGCAGGGCCTGCATCCCATGTGGGAGCTGGTTCGAGTCGCGACTATTCCACTTCTTAGCCAGCTCCCTGCTAATGTGCCTGGGAATGCAGCAGAAGATGGCCCAAGTGCTTGGGCCTCCACATTCATGTGGGAGACCTGGAAGAAGTTCCTGGCTCCTGGCTTCAGTCTGGCAAGTGGCCATTTGAAGAGTGAACTAGAGGATGGCCTTTCAAATAAATAAATATATATGCATGTTTAAATAAGAAAAAAAAGAGTTGTCTTTACTGTGCAAACATTGAAACTAAAATAAAACTAAACAAACTTTATGATCATTAAGTAAACTGAAAGTAGATCTTTGTAAAAATTAAGATTGGGAATAGCAGAGTGGGGAGGAAGAAGGGTTGGAGCATGGGTGGGAGGGAGGGTAAGGTGGGGAGTATCAATATGTTCCTAATTCCATATATATGAAATACATGAAACTCGTATAACAACTAAAATTTTAAAAAACTGAAAAGGGACAATAAAGAACAAATCCCCCTAAATAGAACCAAGCAGAGAACAAGTAAGTGTCATTTGCTCTAATTCTCCACAAGCAATATAACTCCTTCAAGGCTCCTTGGGCTTATTGCATCTTCTCTACCTGGCCAAGGTCCTTCTCTTCTAGTAAGCAGTATCTTCCTGACTCCAGAGTCTCATCAGAATTCATGTGCACTTCCCCAGTTCCCGGTTAAGACAAAACTTGCTCAGCGTTTTCTGAAGGAGATTCCATCTTACTCTGTTTCCCTGGTAGAAGCCCTTTACCCTACCCTAGACGTCTCATCTCTGATTTTACTTTTCCTGAAGACTCCCGGATAACACCTCAAGCCTCATATTACTCTAAACTCTGTTCACTTCTAGGCACTTTTGTTTTTAGATATTGCATAATGACATATAATATGACAAAACTTCAACCAACAAACTACCACAGAAGTGTCTAGGTCACAATCCCATGGCTCAAGAGGACACGAATCTAATCAGATTGTCCCTATTATTGACTAAATGCAATGCCTTTTGGAGTCTCAGCTTTGAGATTGCTTTCTTAGGGACATTTTCACTCACAGGCTCCTTTTCCAGTGCTGGTGTAGCTGATGCTCCATTTGTTTGCTTCCACGGAACTCTGCATTTCCCATTGTAACATTTATCATACAGTAATAATGCACTGTGTGTGTAGATAATGAACCTCTACAAATAAGAGAATATAAAAGATAATCCAATAAGAAATTCAGCAAATATGTGAACAGGCAATGCACAAAAGAGTGAAACTAGTGTTCCAAAACACACATGACAACATGTTCATTTTAAGTAGAGATCAGGACAAAAACAAAATAAAATAAAGACAAAATAAGACATTTCACCAATAACTTAGAAAAAATTGAAAAAAAAATCTGATAATACCAAATGTCAATTAGGATGTGTCACTGATAATTGTGTAGGGGTCAGTGTAGACTAGTATATGCCACGGAGAGTTACTTGGGATTACTTATTAGATGTGAGCTATGTACCCACTCTATGATGTACCATTAATCCTTTTTTTAAAAAAAAATGCTTATACCTCTCATACAAGGATACCTCTATAATATTGTTCACTGTTGCGCTGTTTCTAAGTGCAAAAATTGAAACAACCTGGTTGTTCTTCAATAGAGTTGACAAGCCAATTGTAATACTGTTGCTATATAATAGCATACACCATTAAAATAAATAAACTGTAGCAATATGGCACAGTGTAAATAAATTCTAATATAATAGTGATTGCAAACAAGTTGTACATGTATCTTTATGGGATCACTTTTATGTAATATTTACTCATGGATTGTCATAATATCTGTGGATTATGAATAGTGAGAAAGTATGTGCATATACACCTATGTAAGTATTTCATATATAGTTTTGAAAATCAAACCAAAAAATTTCATATATGTATGAGAAGTATTATAACTATGTTGAGAATAATATATAGAAAAATATGGAAATCAGTTAACCCTAGAGAGAGAGGTAAGTAAACAGGATATTTGTGCAATGTAAATATGCGTGTGTGAGGGCATATGTATGTGGAGGGTAGGGTACTCATGGAGTGCGGGGCTAGAGTCACAGTGGATTAGGCCTGAGAGGCCCTACATAACCTGAGCATGCCTCTAGTCTTGGACATAGGCATTCCTCAGATAGGTTCCATTATAAACTTAAATTCAGTCCATGTTGTTAATAACTTTTTTCATTTTAAATAATTTTTAACAGATCCAATGTGATTTGTTGACACAAACCAAAGAACATAATAATAATGATAAACTCTAAGTATAAAAACTGTCTAAGATGGTCAGGTAGGTATTTGTACTAGTGGACCAAACTGAGTCAAGATTCCTACTCATGAGCCTTCACAGGGCAACATGATAACAAATACTTCCATAAGATGAGTATTTGCATGCTAAGTTTATAATGGCTTGGTTATATTTCAGAATATAAGAGCAACCAGCCAAGCAGCTGAAAATGAGTAAATCATCCTCACAACTCTGGCCTTGAAAACCTCCCAGGGGTCCAGCACTGTGGCGCAGTAGGTTAAAGCCCTAGCCTGCAGTGCCGGCATCCCATATGGGCGCTGGTTTGAGTCCTGGCTGCTCCTCTTCTTATCCAGCTCTCTGCTAGTGTTCCTAGAATGCAGTGGAAGATGGCCCAAATCCTTGGGCCCCTGCACCCATGTGGGAGACCCAGATCAGCTCAGCTCTGGCCATTGTGGCCAGGTGGGGAGTGAACCAGCAGATGGAAGACCTCTCTCTCTCTATCTCTACCTTGCTCTCTAACTCTGTCTTTCAGATAAATAATATAATTCTCTCTCTAAAAAAAAAAAAAAAAAGGAAACCTCCCAGATCTAGATATGGAAGAGGCTGGGGAAATGACCTGGCCATCTGTGGGAAGTGCTGTTAGGACAGAACTCAGGATGAAGGCAGAGAGGCCACTAGCTCAATCACCCAATCTAAAACAAAACATAAGTGGGCATTCTCAGGGCCAAGGATAAGAGGAACAGGAGAATAAGAGAAAAGCAATGACTAATTCAAAAGGAAACTGCAGAAATGTTACTCTGTTTGGGATAAAGTACACTCATAATATTTTGAGTGCTTCTTATGTTTGAGAGTTTTTCCACTAAAATTTTTCATTAGATTCTCTTTTTTAAAATTTTTTTTATTTAGTAAATATAAATTTCCAAAGTACAGTTTATGGATTACAATGGTCCCTCCCCATAATTTCCCTCCCACTCGCACCTCCCCATCTCCCACTCCCTCTCCCCTTCCATTCACATCAAGATTCATTTTCAATTCTCTTTATATACAGAAGATCAGTTTAGTATATATTAAGTAAAGATTTCATGAGTTTGCACCCACACAGAAACACAAAGTGTAAAATACTGTTTCAGTACTAGTTATAGCATCACTTCACATTGGACAACACATTAAGGACAGAGATCCCACATGAGGAGTAAGTACTCAGTGACTCCTGTTTTTGACTTAACAATTTGACACTCTTGTTTATGGCATCAGTAATCTCCCTAGGCTCTAGTCATGAGTAGCCAAGGCTATGGAAGCCTTTTGAGTTCACCAACTTCGATCTTATTCTGACAGGGTCATAGTCAAAGTGGAAGTTCTCTCCTCCCTTCAGAGAAAGGTACCTCCTTCTTTGATGGCCCCATACTTTCCACTGGGATCTCACTCACAGAGATCTTTCATTTAGGTCTTCTTTTTTTTTTTCCTTGCCAGAGTGTCTTGGCTTTCCATGCCTAAAATACTCTCATGGGCTTTTCAGCTGGATCTGAATGCCTTAAGGGCTGATTCTGAGGCCAGAGTGCTGTTTAGGACATCTGCCATTCTATGAGTCTGCTGTGTATCCCGCTTCTCATGATGGATCATTCTCTCCCTTTTTGATTCTATCAGTTAGTATTAGCAGACACTAGTCTTGTTTATGTGATCCCTTTGACTCTTAGACCTATCAGGGTGATCAATTGTGAACTGAAGATGATTACTTGGACTAGTGAGATGGCATTGGTACATGCCACCTTGATGGGATTGTATTGGAATCCCCTGGCACGTTTCTAACTCCACCATTTGGGGCAAGTTCGATTGAGCATGTCCCAAATTGTACATCCCCTCCCTCTCTTATTCCCACTCTTATATTTAACAGGGATCACTTTTCAGTTGAAATTTAAACACCTAAGAATAAATGTGTGTTAATTACAGAGTTCAACCAATAGTACTAGAACAAAAAAAATACTAAAATGGATAAAGTAATACATTGTACATCAAGAGTCAGGACAAGAGCTGATCAAGTCACTGTTTCTCATAGTGTCCATTTCACTTCAACAGGTTTCCCCTTTGGTGCTCAGTTAGTTGTCGCCGATCAGGGAAAACATATGATATTTGTCCCTTTGGGACTGGCTTAATTCACTCAGCATATTGTTTTCCAGATTCCTCCATCTTGTTGCAAATGACAGGATTTCATTGTTTTTGACTGCTATATAGTATTCTATAGAGTATATGTCCCATAATTTCGTTATCCAGTCTACTGTTGATGGGCATATACCCTCTAAAGAAAGTAAAATTATTCCTATTTCAAAGAGGAGGAAATTGGGGTCCAGGGGTCATTTATACATTCACAATTAGAAAATAGAATCACAGAGGTAAAATAGTGAAATCAAGTGCTTTGATTTCAGTTTCAGTGGGAACTCAGTCCAGATCTATTACACAGGTTAGCAGGGACACAACTACTTGAGCCATAAGTGGCTGCCTGTTAAGGTACACATGAGCAGGAAGCAGGAGTTAGGACTTGAACCTAGGCTCCTGGTTTCAATCTGGCCCAGTCTTGGCCACTGTGGGCATTTGGGGAGGGAGCTAGAGGATGAGAGCTCTTTCTGCTTGTCTATATCTGCCTCTGCTTCTCAAGAAATAAAATTTTAAAAAATTTAAAGATAATTTTATTTTGGTCTAAAAAATGTAAAGCTACACATAGGAAGAATCTTCAAAAATTTTGTGACAAATACACACTATGAGAAAACTATATAGGTTTCAAAAAGTTTTCACCAAAACAAACTTATTTTTAATCCATATGTTCCACAAAGTTTTTTGAAGTGCCCTCAAATAAGGGCGTGAATGTACACATATTCGGTCAGTACATGTATGTATGCATGGATATTCATTCTCATGGATTCGTGTAAACTTGCAAATAAAATTCAATCTGAAAAAGAATAGTGATGCATATACTTGCATATATATGCATGCACTGTTCTGTGCATATGTTCATGTGTACATTTACACAAACTTACACACTTGCATATGCATAAAGAAAATCACACCACATTTTCTTCTATATTCTCTCAGAATTTGTCTTATGATTCCCCCAGAGAGTGTCCTTGGGGTCCTCTATTCTTGGCCTGATTATTCCTACAGACCCAGAGGCAGCATATTCTCCTAAGGCTGGTTTGCTTTTTTTCCCCAGTGGATTGGCAGGCCACAGGAGAGAGACTAGTTCTGGAGTCATGATAGGCATAAAGGCCAGCCAATCCCTGCCTCTAGCCAGTGATCTGGGTACCAGGCCCAGGACCAGCTATAGTGAGGGACGGTTGGGCCTTCACAAAGCAGGGGTTGGGTTTGCTCTGCAGGTTCAGGTCATGAGATCAGAAGGATGGAAAGTCTGTTCAGGTGAGTAGAAGCTGAAGTTTTTGTTCTGAGATGCGGCTCATCCCAGGTGCACACTGCATCTCCCGTGTTTTCGCATCATGGAGGAGTCTCTGAGGATACAAACTTCTATGTGGCAGAAGGTCTCATGCTAATAGAGGAACATTAGGGTTTGTATTATCTGGCTCTCCTGTCTTGATTTAGGAACTGATGCAGGGGATTTTCTATTTGGCTCCTAAATCTGATTTTTTAATGAGGTACTAGATTCTGTTTTTTAAATTTGTCCTTTACTTGGTCTTCTCAACCAAAGGACTTGTCCCTTCCTCTAACCCATGCATCCAATTTCAGAACCTGTAGGATCTGCTCTCAAACCAAATGCCTGATGCCCAATGCTTTTCACGCCTTCTTCATTTTCCTATGTGGCTGATTCAGCCACATCGCCCCCTCTACCTCTCATCTACCTCTGCTTTCCCTATGTGGCGTTCGTCCAGGCTGTCTTCTAACTTTCGTTTTCTATAGAGTAGCTCTGTGACCTTGGCAAATCAAGTAAAAGGCCAATTTCCCACCCTTCCAAGTTGGAAAATTGGTGTGATTATGTAATTTTGAGGATCTGGAGAATCAACAACATGACAAGTCTCTCTTGCCTCAGGGAACAGAGTCAAGTTCTTTCTGAGGGATGTTTTAGATAACTGAAATTTCTCTGTTTAATAAGGCTGGGTTAAAGATGCAAACATGATATCCTCAGTCTAGACATTTGAAATAACTAAGAAGATGTTTAATTTCAAAAACTGAACACTATCCACAAGGAAGAGGAAGAAGCATCTTCAATTAAAAAAAAAGTGCCTATAGGAAAAAAAAATATTTGTTTTGATGATATTTAGCATTATAAGTGCATGAATAATACATTGAAAATGTGTTATATACTAACTACTCCCTATAATCAAGTGTTAATTTGTTTAGGGCTCAAGCAAATATGCAGGGCTAGGTGTTATAATGATGCCTGCTTTACAGATGAAGAAACGTTGAACTGCAGAAAGAGTGATTGATCCACAATTCCACTGAGGCAAGGTGACTCAGCCTGCAGTCCTACCTCTTAAGCATACTGGTGTGAAATCCAAAAATTGAAGGTATGGAATCTGCAAATAGTAAATAAGATATATCAGTAAAATCACTAGCAATCTAAGCAGTCAGGAAAAGCTAGATGATCCCGTATCTCCAATGGAGGAATTTTGGTAGTGCTTGGAGTAGTAGGAATGGGCACTTGGAGTCTATCTGCTGGACAATTCTGCATGAGCATTGAAGTAATTTTTCTCAACTGTGTCCCCTCAGTCACTGAAAATTCAACATGGTCTCACAAGATTTTATAGAATGAATGACAAATTATAACTTTATTTATATCATCATACTTCAAAAAATGTCTTTAAATTTTTTGTTTATATGAAGGGAGCAGGTTTCATGTATTTCATATATACAGTTTTAAGAACCCACAATCCCTCCTCCTTCTTTTCTTATTTTTTCTTTTATTTTTTACAATGACATACTTTCAATTTACTTTATAATCACCATGTATTTTCAAGCCTCTCAATGCCAGCTAAAGAAATGGGAAACTTCAAATTATCACCAAGAGAATTAGCTCAAATTGTGAGTAATATTATCTTATTCTAGATATATTCCTAATTTTAAGTCATGGCTACTTTCAATATTCTCTTGAAGACCAAAAAGATTGAAAGGAGATAAACGAATTGATAGATAGTACTAGGCAGGTCACTATCATCTACAATCAATTAATTTTATATGCCTTGCCACAGGTTACATTGCTGTCATCTGCCTGAACAAAACTTCTCAGACTACAAACACTAAAACATGTTCAACAGCAACCAGTGCACCCCAAAGTATTTTTTGTTGACTGGTCTTCCTGGTCTGGAGACAGTGTACCCCTGGTTCATCTTCCCATTCTGCTGTACATATCTTGTGGCCATCATAGGAAATAGTCTGATCCTGACCGTGATCAAGAAAAACAGTTCTCTGCACCAACCGATGTACTTGTTCCTAGCCATGCTGGCCTCTGCAGAACTTGGTGTCTCTGCCTCCACGCTGCCCACCGTGCTGGGCATCTTCCTTTTTGGTACTAATGAGATCCTCTTTGAAGCCTGCCTTTTGCAGATGTTCTCCATACATTCGTTTTCCATCATGGAGTCAGGAGTTCTGCTGGCCATGTCTGTGGACCGCTTCGTGGCCATCTACAACCCCCTGCGCTACACTACCATCCTGACCTTACCCCGTATTGCTGGTACTGGGGCTGCACTTGGAATGAAGAGTGTGGTGCTCATGTTTCCACTGCCCTTCCTCCTGAAACGTCTGCCCTTCTGTGGCCGCAATAACCTCTCTCACTCCTATTGTCTGCACTCAGATCTAATCCAGCTGCCCTGTGGGGACACTCGTCCCAACAGCATTTTGGGGCTCTGCATTGTTACTTCCACATTTGGGCTGGACTCATTGCTCATTGTGGTCTCTTATGTGCTGATCCTATATACAGTTCTGGGCATTACCTCTGGGGACGGGCGTCGGAAGGCCCTCAATACGTGTGTGTCACACATCTGTGCAGTCCTTGTGTACTATGTGCCAATGATCAGCGTGGCTCTAGTGCACCGTTTCATGAAGCACGCAGTGCCTGCTGTCCGTCTCCTCTTGGCCAATGTCTACCTTCTGGTACCACCTGTGCTCAATCCTATCATCTACAGTGTTAAGACCAAGCAGATTCGCCAGGGGTTGATCCAACTCATTCTTCAAAGAAAATATTAAGGCATTTAGGGCTGTTGAGACCATGTCCCCTCAGGTCAGTTTCATTACCAAAGGCATTCCAGGGAAGGAGGGAGTGCTCACTACCTTGTCAACGTTAGAAAGCTTGAAAGTGGTACATGTTAATGAATGTGTGGGAACAGGCATTTTCATACAGTATGCGTTGCTTAGCATAGTACAGTTTTTGTGCACATGATCTTCAATAAAATATTCTAATTCTTAATACTGCTTTAGATTTATACTCCAATCTTTATTCATTGTCACAGAGACTTTAATAATTTTCACCTTACCAATGTTTAAAATGGAGTTAAAAACCAAACAAGTGACCATTAATAGGTAGTTAAATGAACTCAAATTTGTGTATATTATGTAATATTCCTTATGGGAAGGAAGGAAGGAAGGAAGGAAGGAAGGAAGGAAGGAAGGAAGGAAGACGGAAAGGAGGGAAGGACGGATGGAAGGACAGATGAATGAAAGGATTCCAGATCAATAGGTGTTCGTGGCTTAAGCACAAAAAATCAAATTATTAAAATATGTATGTGTGTATGTACATAAGTCCAAAATATAGCACTTTTTTCAAAACCATTTAAGCTCATAAATAATTTGTTTATGGGTGCAAAACCACACTAAATTAATAATGACTCCTGAAAATTTCTGTGATGGTGAAGAAAGGAACTAAAAATACTCTCACTTTATATGGTTTGAAATTTTTCCAAAATAATGCATTGAATATTTTCTTGTCACTAGAATTTTATATTTTACTTTTAAGGTACTACATATAATGCACACACACACACACACACCTATATATATATATATATATCCTATCGTGTATAATTTTTTCATAATATGCATAACCATGTATAATACACAAACATATATATTCTCTCCATATATAATTTTCCTAATTTGCATTTTCCATGTACCTTTTGAAAACTTCTAGTATGCATGAATTTCAAAAAATTTTAACCCAGTCAGTACTGTGGCACTGTGGCCACAGCTTGAAGTATCAGCATCCCATATAGGCACCTATTCATGTCCCGGCTGCTTCAATTCCAATCCAGTTCCCTGCTAATGCTCCTGGGAAAGCAGCAGAGGATGGTCCAAGTCTGCGGGCCCCTATAGCCATGTGGGAGACCTATATCCTGGCTTTGGCCTGGTCAAACCGTGATCATTGAGGCCATTTGGGGAGTGAACCAGTGGATGGAAGACACCTCTCTCTTTCTCTCTCTCTCTCTCTTTCTCTCTTTGTAACTCTACCTTTCAAATAAATAACAAATTTTTAAAAAAACTTTACCCCAAAATAAATTTATATTTCTTGAAAGTTTTTAAAAGGTTTATTTATTTATTTGAATGTCAGAGTTACAGAGAGGGAGAGACAGAGTGAGAGAGCTTTTCCATTTGTTGGTTCAATCCCCAGATGTCTGCAAGGGCCTTCCCTGGTCCAAGTCTAATTCAACAGCCAGGAACTTCACCCAGGTCTCCCATGTGGATAGCAGGGCTCCAAACACTTGAGTCATCTTCTGATGCTTTTCCTGGGCTACCAGCTGGATCAGAAGTGGAGCTGCTGGGACACAAATCTGTTTTCATATAGGATGCCGGTGTCACAGGCAGCTGCTTTACCCACTGTGCCACCTGGGTCTCCTTTCTAGAAAATTTGTACGTATATATTTGATAGGCAGAGAGACAGAGACATAGAGTCAGACAGACAGAGACATGTCATATGCTGGTGCACTCCCAAATGCTCAAAAAATCCAGGACTTTGCCAAGTCAAAGCTGGGAGTCACAAACTCCAAGGTGGTTGGCAGGGACCCAACTTGAGTCACAACTTTTTGCTTCCCAGGCTACACGTTATCAGGAAGCTGGGATCAATGGTGGCGCAGACCTAGGCCCTCTGATGCAGGATATGGACATCTAATGTGACATCTTAACTGCTATGCCAAATGCCTCTCCCAAATTTATCTTTTCATTCAATTTTCCCAGAAATTTTTGAAGTATACTCATAGAAACTGAAAATCTATTCAGGCCTTGGAACAATTAAGAGCAAAGCCCCTTATTTGAGAATATATTCATATATTGAGTATAAGCCCTGAGTGCAGAGTTTTGGGAATCAGGAATTTGTATACTTCCAGAAGAAAGCTGGTTTTGGGGAATACATTAATTCTTTCTGCTGAGACATTGTTAAAAGCACTTGGGGAAAGTAGTCTCTGAGATGCTAAAGTGGAGATTACAGAGGGTAAGTTTGTTTGTGATAGAAAAGTGTTTCAGAAGAAGCTGTATTGGGTTGAAGTCATTGCCATATAACCACCCAAATGCTAGTGGATAAGAGGAGAGGGACACATTATCTGAGAGCCTTGTTTTCTTTGGATTTGCAGGGGTCTTTCTTTACCAGTGTCCTTCTCCCTCACAACAGCCTTCCTGTATACCAAGGCTTGCTTGTCCCACTCCACCCTCTTTCCATTACACGTTCTAACAGCACTTTTTGCTTTTTATTGCTCTTCTCATTTCACACATCATAAGTGTAGCCAAATATTATCTGTGTACTCTTTCTTCTTTAAATGTCTGATCAAGTACATTTTAAACACCATAAGGGATGACTTGCGTGTTTTGTGTTCAGGTTATACCCACTGATCCTTGTAGTGTCTGGAAGATAGTAGAAATTTAATAAATAGTTTATAAATGAGTAAATGAATTGGAAATGAGTAAGTATAGATCCACAAATGTTTCTTTGACCCTTATATTTATTTTACTCCTCATTACATGTTTTAACCCCACATGATGAGTGTGCATTCCTTACTTTTTCTTTCACCTTTTTTTTCTGGTGGGCAACAAGCTTTTTTCACTCTCTTTTTCTCATTCATAAACTAAAGATATTCTCAAAATCTAAGGATGTTCTCTGGGAAAACAAGGAATCCCTCAACTTCTCAGTTAAACACTGACTCTCTTGAAGCAAATCTCATCCTTATTGTCAGTACATGTGCTTAGGTAAAACACTCCCAGTGACACCTGGGAGACTTTTGAAAGAACTCACAAGCCTATTTTAATCTTAACCATGTATGGAAAACTATGGTACTATTTAAGGTGTAATGAGTGAGTTAGAAGGAAGAGAAGAAGTTTGGAAATAGGAAGATGTGTAACGTTGATGTCAAAGGAATAAAGTCCGCAATAAAATATTTTATTCAATCATATAGCCTTATGAAATACATTGTTCACGTCCTACAGAGTTTAACAAGTCATGAAAATAGATTAGAATTCATATATATGTATGATTTTTAACTCACCAGCTTTAAATGTGATAATCTGCCTCAAAAGATACTGAATACTAATTCAAACTCAAGATTTGAGTATAGTTTCCTTTTTTCTGATAGAATTGTTTAAAATTATCATTTCAACCAGATTTATCCATGTAGTTCCTTCTTTTCTCATGGAAATATCTTTATGTTGCTCAGAACTCCACCGTTCTTTGTGAATGTCCCCATACTGCTTCATTATTGTCCTCTCCATTGTGTCTCTGGCCCATCCCCCACTACCAGACTTCAGATGTGGAATATCTGGGTCAAATCTAGATCATATTAATTATCATTTAAAGCATCCTCTTACCAATTATACAAATCTTCTTTCTCTCTTGTTAAATCAATGGTACAAAAAGAATATTTTCGAATAATTTTAGAAAGTTGTGTGCATGGGAATTTTTTAAGACAAAGCACATTTTTCTTTCTCTTTTCCATCAGATAATTAGCCAATGAACCAGCATTTACAACCAATCAAAACCCAGTGGTTCAGCACTTTAAATCCTCCTTAATGTTGAGTTCTGGAGAGGCCCACTCTCTCTAGCCACCACATGTTGGGACAGCCTGGTCTTCTTAACTTTTTAATTAATCTTCACAAATCTTTACCCTAATCCAATCTGGAACTTTTTCTCTCACTAGCATAACCCTTGGATTCTGTCATCTCCTGTTATGGAGAACCATTGAAATTCTTTGGATATCAACAATTCCATGCCCCAGTCCTTCCTTGATAAATTCATGTCCATGCAAGTGGTTGTGGTTGATTACATTAGGCTAATGTATTATTTCTCTTGGATATCATTACCCAACAATAGTTTTATTAGATAATTTCTATATTATATTTTATGTAAGGCAGAGGTTTTATAATAATATAATAATAATATACTTATTATTATAATATAATAATATTAATATAATATAATAATATACTTACTATTATAATTTACTTATTATATTAGCTAAATACTATTGTTATTCTAATTTCACAGAGTTACTGACTGTATCCTCTCTTATTTCCCTTAGGGATTTCTGGGTATTGAGAAAGGATAATGTAACTATGTAGTTGATTGCTCTTCCAGGTAACTAACTCCACCCTCATTGCTCTATTCCCAGGGCTTCTGAACAACTTAAAAGGAGGGCAGCATCACTGCAGGCATAGGACTAGGAAGATACCAATGCAATAGCAAGGACCTGCTGAAGGGAGCATCCCCCATCCCACTTGATACTCAGAGGTCAGTTCCACTTGTGGTGAGCACTTCAAGCCCTTTATCTTCCAGCCTTGCTTCCTGTAGCAGCTTCCAGAAAGACTCTGACACCTACTCCACAGCTTGAAACACCTGGATGTTTCATTAGTGGATAATCACATTCCTACCTTCGTGATCCTGTATGGTAGAATGATAGGAAGCATTTCCTAAACATGATTACAGGTGAGGGATGAAACAAAAGCATCTGATAACACTATTGATTATAGAAACAGTTCTGCCATCACACTGTCTTGGGTTACTCAAGACAGTGTATCTTATTTAGATGTTCATCTGTTAGGTGAGTCACCCCATCTCCTTCTTTCCCTCACAGAGGTAGTCTGAGTGTCAACGAGACAGTGACAAGCGAAGAGCACTCTTTATGGGAAATTGAGGTCAAATTGAATGTGATTGATTCTTCAAAGAATACTTGAGGCAGGAGCTTGAGATAGAGGAATTCTAAAATGCAAAGGTTGGTAAAGATTCACATTTCACATTATATACTCAGAGCCATTCTCTAAGGCAGGTATTAACATCTCTATCCTCTATCTAATAAAATAAATGTGCACAAAAGTAAAGTAAATACAGTTACAGTGAGTGTGGGATTCACTTCCAATTCCGTCTAGCTGCAGGGGTATTCACTGTCCCCTATTATCTTCTTTCTGCTAATTGGTTGTCCCCTATTACACAAGGATTGTACTAGATTAAATACTAAATGGTCTCTTTTCCCTGCACCCAACTAGAAATGTTCTTGTTGAACAAATCTTAACCTCAGGAAAATATTCTAAGATCCCTTTCAAGGAGACCTGACCCCTATATGGCTGGGGAAACTCTGGACATTGGAGAAGGATGGATGTAAAATTCAAGAAGAATTTTAAGAAAAGACAGGAGGCAAAGAGACAGGAGGACAGGACAAGAGAGATATTGACTTGCAGTCTGAGATATCTTCCTTTCAGTATCAGGTCATTTGGGGCATGACAAGCAAATCAATCCAGAGGCAGGCCAATATGTGGTCCACTTAAAGAATTAAAAAACATGGGAGGTCTTGGAGGTGAAACAGGAACACAGAGCAACAAACAGGGAAGAAAAACATTTCCAAGTCTCTCAGCTTTTAGGTGTTCTGACCTCTGTAAGCATTTCTTTGTTTTTTGTTTGTTTGTTTTTCCCTAAGATTTATTTGTTTATCTGAAAGGCAAAGAAACAGAGAGACAGAAAGACTGAAAGGGAGAGAGAAAGAGGTCTGATTCACACCCTAAGTGGCCACAAGAGCAAGCTTGGGCCAGATGAAGCCAGGATCCAGGAACTTCATATAGGTCTCCCACATGAATGGCAGGGGCCCAACCACCTGGCCCATCATCCACTGCTTCCAGGAGCATTAACAGGGAGTTGGATAGGAAGCAGAGCAGCAGGGCTTAACACAGGCACCACAAATTCTGGACTTGTAATCATTTTTTAAGGCAAATTACTCTATCCTCAATTTTAGCACAGGCCACAGAAAATCATTTTATATTTTCCTAAGATAATTCTCTGCTGACTAAAGTGCATCAGGATATGGTAAGTGCTCCAGGACCCTGAATATGGGCAAGAAATGATTCTTTTTTCCATTTTTCCTATATTTTCTAGATGTAAAAAAATCAATGATTTTAATATCCTAACTCACTTAGTTCCCATTAGTTCTCAGTTTCTCCAGATTTTATTTGTTTTTGTCAAAGAGTTGTCTTAAATCCCACCCCCGGCCATGGTAATTTTTTTTTTCCTGACCACATAATACCCATCTTCTCCATTTAGCCTGGGAAATGTCCAGTAATTTCTAGCATGTCATTTTTCAAGGAAAAATTTCCAGATTTGCAAGAAAAAGTTAGGTTTTCCCCTCTGAGTTCCTCTCACTCTATCCTGAAATTGTATTTTGTAGCACTTCATATAACTGTAAGTAGCTTGGAGAGAAGACTTCAGGGTAGGTGGTGAGTATGCTAGAGTATTTGTGAGAGAAGAGATTCTTTTTGATCTATGGTTGAAAGTTGAAAAGATGGTTTTTTGAGTAGGGCCAGGACTTTGTCACCCAGTACTGCATGGTGTTTATCATAGGGAAGTGCTGATTGGCAATAGATCTTCAGGGCACAGAAGAATTTAATAATGACCAGCATGGAATAGTGAGGTCCCTATTGCTGAGAAAGTTGTGTTGTAGCTGAATGGAAAGTTCATACCAGGGTCAATACAAACAGATTTTCAGCAAGTGGGAGAAGTATGTTTGTGCATATGTGAACATGTATGCAGGTATGTGTGTGTATGCATGTGTATGTATTTGTGAGGTGGGGGCCAGGTGGGTAAGTTGAAAACTTCCTTTGGAAGTCCTTCCTGCCATGCCAGTCCAGGTTTTATTGCTTTTTTTTCCTTTCTTTGTAGTTTTAAATTTATTTTTGAGGTAACATTTCAAATTTATGTTACAGTAAAAGGTTTAGTGCTCCACTAAATAAGGAGTTTAATGAATAAAAAGTAATAATACTTAGCAGGAATATAGGCAAGAGCTTTAAACAATAACCAAATAAATGATGCCAATTTTCCTCATATATAGTAAATTTGAAAATGATCACTGATCATTTGCCATAAATCTGATACACACAGGCATTTCCTTCTTTTTTGGTTTTTTTTTATTTTTTTAAAAAAATTAGCTTCCACATATAAGGATGGACATGTGATATTTGTCTTTCTTTGTCTGGGTCACCTCACTCAACATGATGGTACCATTCCTGTAACCATGCTGGCCTGAACAATGCTGCAGCTCAAAACACATTCAATCTGAGCAGGTGGTTTTCTCCTCCCCTCTGCAACTTCTCTCTCTTGCCCAGGAGAACATTCCTTGAAAATCTATTCACTTTCCTATGTTGTTGCAGCAGTATGTCTTAATCAGAAGCAAGTCCCAGTGGATAAGCTAAGTTCTTTTGATAATTGTGTTGAGAGATTACAGATATCATCACAACAGAATATTTTCATGATCCTTTGTCTGCATGCAAATCCACTATTCCAGGTTCCTGCCTCCTCCTGAATCATCCAGTCCTTTGCAGATAATCTTTCTAGTTGCTTCCTAGTCCTTGAGAAGCTCAGAATACCCAGGATGCTTCATGCTTTTCTAGTCTAGCTCTCCTTCCACCAGACCCAGGCTCTGGCCACTGCCGCCATTTCAACCTTGCTTTGGACCTGTTATTCACATACCTCTCCTCATTCACCATGTATTTTTTCCTAGGTGTTTTTTATGTACCATGTGTTCTGAGCCATGTATACATATAACTCTCTAATAGAATCTATTCACTTATTTCCAAGATTATCCAAACCTTATTCTGAAATTACCTACACGTGTTTTTTCTCTAATAACTTTCTGGAGTCAGGCCTCTCCTCACCAATACAAGGCAGTCATTTCTCCCTTAAGTTTTACAAGGTGTGTTGTAATTTACGGGCATGATTGTACATCAGCCTTAACCTTTCCTAGGATGGAGACTATAACCCCCCTCATCCTGGAAACTTTTGAATGTTCTTTCCATTTTCAGAAATGAGGCTTTGACTATTAAACTGGTGACTGTGTTTTCTTTATCTTTTTTCTTATTATACAGTGGCCTTCCCCATAATAGCATTATAGCACTGTTTTTTTTTCTCCTAATTTTCAAGGTGGTATTGGTACCATGGGATGAGATTTCAACATGAAGCATTCTAATAGCACTCTGGAGTCCTTACCTACAACATTTATTTTGGCTGGCATCCCAGGGATGGAGGCAGAGCACTTCTGGATATCCATCCCCTTCTGCCTGATGTACATCATCATCTTCCTTGGCAATGGCACCATTCTGCACGTCATCAGAACAGACACTGCCCTGCATTAGCCCATGTATCTCTTTCTTGCCATGTTGGCATTGGCTGAAGTTGGTGTCTCTGCATCCACCTTGCCTACAGTGCTAGGTATATTCCTATTTGGTACCACAGAGATTAGTTTTGAAGCATGCCTTTTCCAGATGTTCTCCATCCACTCTTTCTCAATTATGGAATCAGCTGTGCTGCTCGCCATGTCTGTGGACCGTTTTGTGGCCATCTACAGCCCACTGCACTATACAAAAATCCTGACACTGCCCCGCATCTTTAGCACAGGGGCAGTCATTGGGCTGAAAAGCATTATACTCATGGCCCCATTGCCCATTCTCTTACAACAGCTGCCCTTCTGTGGTCACAATGTCCTCTCCCACTCCTATTGCCTCCACCCCAACCTCATCCATTTACCTTGTGGGGACATTTCTATCAACAATATCTATGGACTTTTCATTGTCACCTCCACATTTGGGCTGGATTCACTGCTTATTGTTGTCTCCTATGGATTCATCCTCCATACTGTACTGGGTATCACCACTGGAGAAGGGAGGAAGAAGGCACTCAACACATGTGGTTCACATGTCTGTGCTGTGCTTGCTTACTATGTGCCAATGATTGGCCTGTCTATGGTGCATCGCTTTGGACATGATGTGTCTCCTCTGCTGCAAATCATGATGGCCAATGCTTACCTCTTCTTTCCCCCTGTTGTCAATCCCATTGTCTATAGCATTAAGACCAAGGAGATCCGTCGCAGCATTGTCCGAATGCTGTCAGAGAAGAGATTCAGAGTTTAAGCAATGGCCAAATTAGGAAAAGAGACTTTGGTTGGTTTGTTGGTTGATTTCCTATAATCACAGCTGGTCTTAGTTTTGTGACTGATGCTACGTTAGAACATGGTGTCTAACAGGAGGCCCTTTGTACGCAGTAAATTGGAGTGTTTTGACAAATAGGAGAGAATTATGTATGCCAGAACCATATGCAGGATTTATGTTATATTAAAACATGTTTTGTGGCATGGGTTCAATACCTTTCACACATGAAGCAAGAATTCAGGGAAAAAAAATATTTATGAAAACACAACATTCCCCAAAAGAGAAAAGCAACTGAGAGTTGGAAGATAACTTGAGAAATCTATGATGCATGAAATACTTCAGACATTCAACCATTATTCAATGGAATATAAATTTATTTCAAACCGTTACTCTGCCAAAAACTATTAGAGAAATATTTTTAAAAGACTTCAAAGAGCATCCAAGACAATAAAGTTGTGAAGACCAGGACTCCAAAAGAAGGGATTTCTAGAGAAGTAAGCCTGATGTTACCATTTTTCTTTTTTAATGAATTTATTGATTCAAAAGTAATAGTTGAAAAAATGAAAAGTCTCAAATGGCTGACATGCAAAGGGGATAATTGTCACAACCACTAAAATAAGTAGGGCAATCCACAATGACAGTGGTAGATTTTACTACACCTTTCCTGGTAACTAATATAAGAAAATAAGAAACAAAAATAAAAGATCACAAGGATTTTAAAAATTTGAAAACATTGTTAAAAATAACATTCTAATTAACAATTAAACCAAGTCAGCAACAATTGCACATGATACGTTTTTGTCAAATGCGTGGTGAACACCTTCCAAAATTGACAATTAGGATGTAATAGTGTTTTCTCTCTTTATCTGGATTGAGGGAAACTGAATGATTCATTTTGTGATAAATATTCAGCCCTATGTCTATAATGTGGGTACTTCTATTCATGAACATTATATGCCAATTATAATATGTGTTAACAATAATGCAATTTTTAATTTGCAGAGTGTACTAATTACCTACTTACATGGTAGGAGTGAATCTTGCCATCTAATTTATGTTTATTTTCATGGTGTCTTCAATTTGGGATCCCATAGACTATAACCCTCAATTACAGATGTCTCAAATTCATAAAACTTTCTGAGTTAGCAGAGCTGCATGGCTTCTTGCTCCCTTCTTTCTTTGTAATCAGCTGGGTTCTGTTTCTATAGTTCACAAAATCAGTTGCCAGATATCCACAAGATTTCATTTTTACTTTTTAAACATTATTTATTTGCTGATGCTTTCTTCCACTTGTATTTGTCACCATTAGTTTATATTTGTATCATTATTAATATCTGAAATATATTTATGTATGTAAACATGTTTAACTTATCTGATTTATATATTTTAGTTATGTGGTTTTCCCCCTCTTTTTCTGTGTTATATAACATTTAAAATAGTTTTTTTTTTGTTATTTCACTTGTTTGGGGGTTACAAACTATACTTTTTAAAAATATTTTCCCATTTATTTAAAGGCAGAGGTTCACTCCCCAAATAGCTGCAACAGCCAGAGTTGGGCTGATTTGAAGCCAAGAGCCAGGAGCTTCTTCTGGGTCTCCCATGCAGGTGCAGGGGCCCAAGCACTTGGGCCATCTTCCACTGCTTTCCCAGGCCATAGCAGAAAATTGGATCAGAAGTGCAGCAACCAGAACTGGAACCAGCGCCCATATGGGATGCTGGCACTGCAGATGGCAGCTTTACCCATTTCACCATGGGGCCAGCCCCTAAACTATACTCTTATTAGTAAAATTTTACCATACGTAGTTTACAAAGTTCAAAGTTATTCAAAATGTTTTTTATTTTCTTCAAATAATGCAAAAATTTAATGTGTATGAAATTATCATTTATTTCCTTCTCTTCTATTTTTCATATCAAAAATTACTAGCTTGTACCCACATTTTAATAAAATATTATTGTCAAGGTCAGACATTCATGTGATTCAAATTTCAAAATAGTTAAGGCATATATATTGAAAATATTCACTTTTAATCCATATTTCAACCATTCTGATTTCCTTCCCCAATGCAAAAAATATTTTCAACTTATTGTATTTGGTTTTAAAAATACCTTTATGTATAAACAAGTAATCATGTTTATTTATACTTTTTCATTGAATATTGTGTGCTATCCTCTGATTTTTGACATACACAGATGTCTTTAGATCATATATAATCAGTACATGTAATCATTTATCTTTACACCTACGTATTTCACTGCATGAATTCAGATACATTTTTTTAATTATCAAAATCTATTTACCAGTTTTCATTTGATGGACATCTGGTTTGTGTCCACTTCTTACTATTACAGATAACACTTAATAAAAATCTTATATATTTGTCAGTTTGCACACATGTAACTGCATTTCTAAACTAAATTTCTAAAGCAACACTAAACAACATGCACATTTATGAGATTGGCTGTAAGCCAACAAAACTATAAAAGGACACTGAATTTTGAATTTAATATAATTTTCATACGTCAAAAAATGTCATTTTATTTTGTTTGTTTCAATCACTTATAAATGTAAAAACAGGGGAGGGTGTTTGGCCTAGTGGTTGCGATGCTCACATCCTGTATCAGAGCGGGTGAGTTTGATGTTTGACTCCAGACCCCAGTTTCTGGGTAATGTGGGCTCTGAGAGGCAGCAGGTAATGGTTCACGTAGTTCTTTATCTGCCACTCAATTAGCAGATTGAATTCATAGCTCCCAGCTTCAGCCTAACCCATACTTAGGCATCGGGGGCTTGAACCAGAGGATGAGAGTTCTCTCTTTGACTCTCATTGACTCTCAAAAAAACAATAAAACCTTTAAAAAGTATTTTTAAGCAGCTGGTATTCTGGCCCAGTGGGTAAAACTGCAGCCTGTGATGCCAGCGTCCCATCTGGGCTCCCATCCATTTGTGTCCTGGTTGTTCCTTTTTTTTTTTTTTTTTTTTTTTGACAGACAGAGTGGACAGTGAGAGAGGGAGACAGAGAGAAAGGTCTTCCTTTACCGTTGGTTCACCCTCCAATGGCCGCCGCGGCCAGCGCATCGTGCTGATCCAAAGCCAGGAGCCAGGTGCTCCTCCTGGTCTCCCATAAGGGTGCAGGGCCCAAGCACTTGGGCCATCCTCCACTGCACTCCCTGGCCACAGCAGAGAGCTGGCCTGGAAGAGGGGCAACCGAGACAGAATCCAGTGCCCCTACCGGGACTAGAACCTGGTGTGCCGGGGCCGCAAGGCGGAGGATTAGCCTATTGAGCCACATCGCTGGCCTCCAGTTGTTCCATTTTCAATCCAACTCCCTGCTAATGCACTTGGGAAAGTGGTGGGAGACGGTCCAAGTGCTTGGGCCTCTGCATCCACATGGGAGACCTGGGAGAAGCTCCTGGCTCCTGGCTCCTGGCTTCAGTCTGATCCAGCCCCTGCTATTGCAACTATCTGGGGAATGAATCAGCAGATGGAAGATTCTCTCTGTCTCTCTCGCTCTGTCTCTCCTTCTGTCTCTCTGTAACTCTGACTTTCAAAATAAGTAAGTCTTTAAAAAGCTTTTTGACAGATATACAAAAGTATATGTATTATGGGATATTATGTGTCATTTTGGTACATGTACACATTGTATAATGTGCAATCAAGGTAAGTATATTTATCTCTTCTAATACTTATCATTTATTTATGTTGTAACCATCCAAAATCCAATCTTCTGTGTTTTTTAAGGAGAAGTATACAGTTCATTAACATCATCTATAGTCATCCCACTGCACAATAAAATGCCAGATTTCCTTATTCTCACCTAGTTAAAATCTGGTACTTGTCAATCAACATTTTCCTTTCCTTCCCTCCCTAGCCTCTGATAACCACTCTTAAGTTAAACCTGAATCAGTGATTTTTTTCTCAGTAATGTGAAAACAAATTTCCAGTCCTTGCCAATGCCATTTATCTAAAGGAATGCATTCAACCCTTTCTTGCAAGGCACACTTCTTGAACATTACCTTTGCTCATGTCCCCTAGAGTTAACTCATCCCTACTAGAGAGGTTCTCAGAATTGATTTTCAAGAAAACCAACTTTCTATGCAGAACCAAGGCACATTCTCTCTAGGCTTTGCATCAGGACTTCACCAGGGCTTCCTATTTCCTGTAACAGTGCAGATGCCTCTCCTAAAAACTGGCTGCTTTCCTGGTTCTCTCCCCGCGGGCCTCAGTTCCCAGAGCACAACCTTCATATTCCCCTAAGATCCTTCTAGAGGTTTCTTACCCCTCCCCTTCTGCACTCTAGTCTCAGCTCTTCAGGAGCATTTAATCCCACCAACCACAGAGCATGGTACAGATGCTAACGGGAGCATTGCAGGAATGCAGAGAACACACAGGTGAGCCTGGAATGCTCAATGGGTGGTCGAAGTAAGAGGAGGGTGTACCTGGTGACTGAGAACAGGAGACGCTCCCCTAGAGACAGGGGAAAAGTGTAGCAAACTCATTTCAGAGACACAGAGAGGAGTGGGGACTGCGGTGAAACCTATAGAGATCTATCACTGTGCCCCTCCTATGTGCAAAGAGTAGCCTTGGGTCCATTATTCACTTTTTTTTACCCAATCTGTAGCTGTCACAGTCAAAGTGTTATTGTGCATGCCTCCAGCACAAATTTTTTAACTCTGCCCTCCCTAAAAATTAGACTTTACCAGTGGTGTTCCCTGTTGTTCTTATTTTTATCTGTCTGCCTTCTTTCCCTGCAATTGACTTATTGAATGTCTCAGAAAGAAGTGAGTTCAAGGGACACGTGAAGATGTGAGTGTAGGAACAGAACAGAAGCCAGGATGAACCTTCTTGGGGCTTGCAAATTATAAGGTTAAGGTTCTGTGAGGTTAGAAGCCAATGTGAAAGTAAATACATAATTTTCTCAATGTTTTTCCAGTCATAATTCAGACTTTACCACTCAAGGACAAGTCTAAGAAATAAAAAAGTGAGGTTGGATGAAATATAAAAATCTAAACTACCCTGCACCACGGCCACCTAGCAGAGTCCCCAAGAATTTTATCTATTCAAAGAGTCACTTGAGAGGCTAGAAAACAAACGTTGTTTGCAGCAGAGTAAAATTATTAATAACTTTTTACTGATATCAAGAAATTTCCAACTTCCTTCCCTCCCTCCTTTTCATCACATATCTATTGGCTTTAGGTATGTCCCTCTGGGGTAAAAAATATCAAGTGTAACTCCTGGATTCTCTACTTTCTGGTAGACTTTGAGATGATGTGTGTTGTGTCCTTGCTTCACCCTGACCTGGGCACCTGAATGCTCATGCATTCACGTGTGGTCAGAAACATACACATTCTCACACTTTTCATCTGCTTGGCTTCTCAACTCTATCTTGTTTTGTGCCTGCCACAGCCTGTCTCTCCCAGACTCACTCCTTTTGATGGCTCTGCTATTATCCTCCAGAGCCCTTTTTCAGTTCTCACCACCAGTTTTCACTATCCTTGCAATCAGGCCCAACCATCAAAAATACAGAGGGTGTCATTTCCTTCACATGTCATCTACTGTCATCAAATACGCTCATTGTCTGCCATAGCCTCTTTTCCACCCTCTCTAAAATTTCTACCCATTCTGCAAACAGCTGATAGTCCACTTCATCTGTCAAGACTGTCCTGGATTTAAAAAAAAAATCACTGCTTCATCAGTATTACACATCCCTCATTGTATAAAATGATAGCCATCAGTTATGCAGTTATGCAATAAGTTAAATGAGTGAAAGCAGCTAAACATCTAGAAACTGTGTGAGGCACAGCTTAAGTTCTCTCCAAACCTTGTTGCTGAAATCATTGTTTTGTCCTCAACTTTGGCATCCACAGAAATAAGCACACCACATCATCTGTCTCGGTTTTACTCAATTACAACACTAGAAGAGATTTTGATTGTGGAGAACAATATTGAAGCTTAAAATAAGTGCAATTGTCCTGCCACATCCATGGAGGATTGCTTCTAGCACCCTCTGCAGACACCAAAGTCTGTGAACTCTCAATCGCTTATGTAAAATGGTATAGTATTTTGAGTGCACATCCTCCTACATATTTTAAATCATCTCTAGATTATTTATACAGTGTAATACAATGTAAGTGTTTATATTTACTTGTATATAAATAGCTGTTATACTTTATTGATTATGAAATAATTTTCAGTGAAAAAAATTCTATATGTTCAGTGCATACCAAACTGTAGATCTAATTACACAGTGCACATCAGCAACAAATATTTTGATTTTTTTTTAAGATTTTATTTATTTATTTGAAAGTTAGAGTTACAGAGAGAGAAGGAGAGGCAGAGAAAGAGAGGCCTTCCATCTGATGGTTCACTCCCCAGTTGGCCGCAACGGCCAGAGCTGCACTGATCCAAAGCCAGGAGCCAGGAGCTTCTTTCAGGTCTCCCATGCAGTTACAGGGGACCGAGGAGTTGGGTCATCTTCTACTGCTTTCCCAGGCCATAGCAGAGAGCTGGATGGGAAGTGGAGCATCTGGGACTTGAACTGGTGCCCATATGGGATGCTGGCACTGCAGGCAGTGGCTTCACCCACTACACCACAGCACCCACACACCCCCAATATTTTCTAACTGGTTGGTTGAATCCATGAAGGTGGAACCCATACATACAGATGGTCAACAATATCTGGGCATCTCACAGATAGATATATCTTGTCCCTCAAGAATCCTCTGAAAATTATAGTTTACTCTTAGCTTTGTTAGTTTGTAAGTTGATTCTTTCACAATCATACATACACACACACACACACATCACTATTAATATATACACTAACCAAATTAAAATAAACTGAAATACAAAAACAGAGGGAAATACCACATACATGAAGAAATATATGTTAGTATCTAGAAAAAATTAAGGTATATGTTCAAATTGTGTGACTGGGTCAAAGCCGGAATGCAGTCAATCATTAAATGTTGACTAGTACCAACATACGTAGGTATTTTTGTTTTTATTTTTCTAATTAAAAAAAAAACTTGTCATATTCTGGTTTTATGAAAAGGTTCTAACTTGCATCGAGGTTGGATGGGATTTTCTTTCCTTTATTTCACGTCTTCAAACAAATAACTGTCTCTGATGAACATTTTCATTATTGAGAATATTTTATACATTTCTAATGCTTCAGGTATTTAATGAAGGACCAGTTAGCTCAGTCCTAAGAGATTTTAAAAACTCCTCCTTTTTTTGTTGCTTAAGCCTAAATAATGTCCCATTTCCTATTATTTATTATTTTATTGGTGACCTCTTTCTGGCCCTTAAATTTCTCCACAGTTTTGACTTATTACATTTCATTTCTAAACATTTATCTGTAGTCCTTTCTTTTTTTAAAAAAAAATTATTTAATTGAAAGAGTTACAGAGAGAGAGAGAGAGAGAGATCTAACATCTGCTGATTCACTCCTCAAATGGCCACAATGGTCAGAGCCCTGCAAAACCAAATCCAGGAGCCTGGAGTTTCATCTGGGTCTCCCATATGGATGGCAGGGACCCACACATATAAGCCATAGTCCACTGTTTTCCCAGGACATTAGCAAGGTATTGAAATGGAAGGGGAGCAGACTGGACACAAACCTTTGCGCATATGGGATGCTGGAATCACAAGTGGCGACTTTCCCAGCTAATCCACAATTCTGGCCATTGTTTTTCTTTTTCTTAATCAAATTTGCTAGAGGATTTGAAATTACAATGGCCATTTCAAAGAAATAATACTTGAATTTTTAATTATTTTAATTATTCTAATTAAATATATCCATTTTATATTTATACTGTTTTTTCCATTTCCTTTAATTTTATTTCATTTTTCTTTCCAAACACTGGAATTTAATGATTTTCTAGCAATTCTTAGTTTAGCATTATGGACACATTAGGGAGTCTGTGGTTAGACTTCAAAGACTCTGAGAATCCATTAAGTATTGTATATTTCCTGATAAGAACATTCTCAGCTATCATCATTGGAATATTCCAAAAACTAGTACACATTCATTTAGTCATCATATTCATTATTTTATGAATAATAATATTTTAGCATAGCAGTTAGACTGAAAATATCTATCACAAAAATTAGCATGTATCATATAAAAGACTCATTACCATTTTGTTAAAAAATACAAAAAAAGAAACTCCCTTAAGAATATCATAAAAGAAGATATAACTTGCTAACATGCATATGGAAAAATATCCAACTAAACTATAAGGATATTAATTTTAAAATTAATAATAATCTATTTTATTGCATATAAGATTCTTTAACATGTTCTTGAGTACTTAATAAATAAAAATGTATGCCTATTTTGTGGGAGTCAAGGTATGTTGGCTTATTTAAAAGTATCATGGAATTTTATTATTTACAGAGTTTGTGTTATTAATCCAATTAAGGCACAGATTGTTGACTTTTTTTTAAGATTTTGGGGGAGTGGGGCTGCGCTGTGGTGCAGCACATAAAGCTGCTGCCTGCAGTGCCGGCACTGCCTATGGGCACCAGTTTGAGTCCCAGCTGCTCCACTTCCGATCCAGTTCTCTGCTGTGGCCTTGGAAAGCAGTGGAAGATGGCCCGAGTTCTTGGGCCTCTGCACCTGTGTGTGGAAGAAACTCCTAGATCCTGGCTTCAGATCAGCACAGCTCAGACCACTGCAGCCAATTGGGGAGTGAGCCAGCAGATGGAAGATCTCTCTCTCTCACTCTGTCTCTCCTTCTCTCTCTGTGTAACTCTGCCTTTCAAATAAATATATTTTTTTTATTTATTTGAAAGGCAAAGATATGGAGAGAAAGAGAGAGGATCTTCCATTTGCTGATTTATTCTCCAAAGGGGCTGGGTGAGACCAAAGCAAGGAGCCTGGAGCTCCTTCCAGGTCGCCCACCTGAGTGTAGGAGTCCAAGGACTTAGACCATCTTCCATTGTTTTCCGAGACACACTAGCAGGAAGTTTTATCAGAAGTGGAACAGCTGGACCTCGAACCAGTGCCCATCTGGGATCCAGGCATCACAGACAGAGGCTTAACCTAATATGCCACAATGCTGACTCCAACTTTTTTGTTTAAGTAAGAAATTGTGCAGTCATGGGTTTTTATATCGCCCTGCTTGAAGAGAAGAGCTGTGTCAATAATCCACTTTTGGCCGGCGCCACGGCTCACTAGGCTAATCCTCCACCTGCGGCGCTGGCACACCGGGGTTCTAGTCCTGGTCGGGGCGCCGGATTCTGTCCCGGTTGCCCCTCTTCCAGGCCAGCTCTCTGCTGTGGCCCGGGAGTGCTTGGGCCCTGCACCCGCGTGGGAGACCAGGAGAAGCACCTGGCTCCTGGCTTCGGATCAGCGTGGTGAGCCGGCCGCAGCAGCCATTGGAGGGTGAACCAACGGAAAAAGGAAGACCTTTCTCTCTGTCTCTCTCTCTCTCACTGTCCACTCTGCCTGTCAAAAAAAAAATAATAATAATCCACTTTTGACTTTACAAGGAAAATCAGCATGCCCTGATACCATCCAGAACACAAGAGTGTCAGGGTGACTAACCCACTGGGCTTCCTTGGGCTGAGAATTTTCTCAAGATGTGGAACTTCCTGTGCTAAAACCGATGAAGTCATGAGCAAACAGGAAAGAGTTTGTGCAAGTATTAACCAGGAAAGCAAATTCTTAAGACAATAATCACAATTATAGATGTTTTAGGTGTCAGGGATTACTTTTGTAGGACATGGCAACTATCTTTGAAGTCCAGTTTTACAAGATTAATTTGTTAGTAATTGCATTTTTAAGTTCAGTACTACCTCATAAAACTAAATATAGTTTTCTGCAATGATAGATGAAGAGACAATAATATTTTCTTTGTATTATTTTTATTTTCTTAGAAATTCAAATGAGCTTTAGTTTCAAGATAAAGTAAACATTAGTGGAATTTCCGTATTGTTTTCCATAATAGCTGTACTCATTTTCACTCCTACCTAGATTGAATGAGTTTATTTATCTGGATATCTGCCAGCATTTGTTGTTTTTGTCTTTTTTATAATATCTGTTCTAACTGGAGTGAAGTGATAGCTCATTATGATTTTGATTTGCATTTCCCTGATGGTTAGGAGTGGTGTTTTTTTTCTTTTTTCATTTTTTAAGATTTATTTATTTATTTGAAATGCAGAGTTAGAGGGAGAGAGAGAGAGGGAGAGAGAGAGAGAGAGAGAGAGAGAGGGAGAGGGAGAGAGAGAGAGAGAGAGAGAGAGAGAGAGAGAGAGATACAGAGATCTTCCATTTGCTGGTTCACTCTCCAAATGGCCAAAATGGTCAGGGCTGGGCCAGACCAACGCCAGGAGGTTCATCTGGGTCCCTCACGTAGGTACAGGAGTCCAGGCACTTGACTGTCTTCCATTTCTTTCCCAGATGCATTAACAATGAACTGGATTGCAAGTGGAGCAGCCAGGACTTGAACCAGTGTCCATATGGGATGCTAGTTTCACAAGAGTTAGTTTTACTGACTAAGCCACATGGCCAACCCCATAGTAAGCATTTTTCATGCATCTATTGGCCATTTGCATATCATCTTTCAGGAATGTCCACCTAGCTTTTGTCCACTTTTAAGTCAGATTATTTGTGCTTTTTTTTTTTTTTTGCTTATTGAACTTGCTTTAGTTTCTTATACTTTCTGAATTTTTTGTTGCTTATTTTTATTTTTATAAAGAGAGCACATTTCATGTATTTAATAGATGCAATTTTAAGAAGATAGCCATACTTTGCTCCATCTTTTTTTCCCTCCCTCAAGTCCCTGCCATCCTTTCTATTTTTCTCTAATTTTTGCAAAAACAGAATTTCAATTTACTTGGTAATCACAGGCTTGATGCACCACTAACCATAACATTCAACAAGTAAAAAGTAGATAGACCACTGCTCCACAGGAGTATAGACAAGGATTCAATTTTAAAAGATATTAATTTTTATATTGTTAGTCATCTTACTTTTCAATCATTTTAAATTTAACTCTTAAATTTTGTCTTTTTATTTTTAAAATATTGCAAATTACACAAAGAGTTCAATGAGTTCACCTAGATTTGGTGTTTAACATTTTACCATATGTACTTCATAGTTAAACATTATGTAAACACATGCCATTTTATTTTTTTAAATAGATGTATTCATCCCATAGGGGGCAGCATAGTCAACTTTTCATCTTAACTTCTTAGATTTAATTTGGCTTCTCTCTCTCTCTCTCTCTCTCCTCTCTTCCCCCGAAATATTTATTTTTATTTATTTATTTTTATTTACTGTTTGAAAGGTACAATTACGAAGAGAAAGAGAGAGAGGGAGAGAGAGAGAGAGAGATCTTCCATTCGCTGGTTCACTCCTCAAATGGTCACAATGGCTGGAGCTGGGTTCACATGAAGCCAGAAGCCTCTTCTGGGTCTCCCACATGTGTGCAGGGACTTTCGGCTATCCTCCACTGCTTTTCCAGGCACACTAGCAGGAAACTGTATCAGAAGTGGAGAAGCCAAGGCTGATGCTCATCTGGGATGCCGGCACCACAGACAGCAGCTTTACCTGCTACACCACAGCTTCAGCCACCGCCACCACCACCACCCCGCCCAATTTGGCTTCTGTTTTCATTATTCTGTTGAAATGTCTTTCCAAAATGTTTATGCGAGCATTCATGTCACTGAACTGAATAGGTGCTTTTTAGGATCCTTTTCCATGACTGTCAGAGCAGCATTAAGTCATGGGCCCTTTAGTCTCTGATTTTGATTTTGATTTCTGCTGTTTCTCTGATTTTGACTTAGTTTTCCTCCCTCCTCTCTCCATAGTACTTTACGGTATTCACTGTATTGTCTTCCACATCTCCTGAACTGCTGAATTTTACTCTTCCTTAGAGACCTGTCTTAGGCCTCTTTCCTTTCTCATCCTGAATTTTTGCCTAAGTTATCACATCCTAGGTTCTCAACAACCATCAGTACGTCAAAGATACACATAATTCCTAATTAGCTTCTTTGTCCTCTTGGACCTTATAAGCATTTTTTTTTTGACAGGCAGAGTGGACAGTGAGAGAGAGACAGAGAGAAAGGTCTTCCTTTTTGCCGTTGGTTCACCCTCCAATGGCTGCCGTGGTAGCGCGCTGCAGCTGGCGCACCGCGCTGATCCGATGTCAGGAACCAGGTGCTTATCCTGGTCTCCCATGCGGGTGCAGGGCCCAAGGACTTGGGCCATCCTCCACTGCACTCCTGGGCCACAGCAGAGAGCTGGCCTGGAAGAGGGGCAACCGGGACAGGATCGGTGCCCCGACCGGGACTAGAACCCGGTGTGCCGGCACTGCAAGGCGGAGGATTAGCCTAGTGAGCCGCAGCGCCGGCCCCTTATAAGCATTTTCTTAATCATTATTTGTCTTAGGCAGCTCCCATGAAGGTTAAACTCAACATACACAAACCAAACCTGTGATATTTCCCCCAGTGGTTCCTTATCTAGCACTCTGTATGAAATCAATAGTCACTATAATGCATGTAGTTGCTCAAATAAGAAATTGAGCATCATCGTATACTTCCCCCCCTTTGATACTATTTCCATTCAACAGTCAACCATTTGTTATTTTCTGTGATGTCAAGTAGAATGTGGACTAAGGTAATGCTTTGGGTTTGGTTATTAAAAGTTATTTGAATATTAATGAAATTGGTTTCAGTTAGTAAATGCATATATATAAGTACATATCTGTATATACACATATACAAGAGTCAGGGCATGTATTACAAGTCATTTGCAAGAAACATAAAGCTAAATTGTAGTGCACAGTAGAGAGTTTGAAATTTGAAAACTAACAAACTCAAACTGATAGAATAAAAAAGGGAGAGAACAATCCAACATGGGAAGCAGGATACACAGCAGACTCACAGAATGGCAGATGTCCTAAACAGCACTCTGGCCTCAGAATCAGCCCTTAAGGCATTCGGATCCAGCTGAAAAGCCCATGAGAATATTTCAGACATGGAAAGCCAAGACACTCTGGCAGAAAAAAAAAAAATGACCTAAATGAAAGATCTCTGCGAGTGAGATCCCAGTGGAAATGAAAGGAGGTACCTTTCTCTGAAGGGAGGAGAGAACTTCCACTTTGACTATGACCTTGTCTAAATATGATCAGAGTCAGTGAACTCAAAAGGCCTCCATAGCCTTGGCAACTCATGACAAGAGCCTAAGGTGATTACTGATGCCATAAACAAGAGTGTCAATTTGTTAAGTCAACAACAGGAGTCACTGTGCACTTACTCCTCATGTAGGATCTCTGTCCTTAATGTGCTGTACATTGTGATTTAATGGTATAGCTAGTACTCAAACAGTATTTTACACTTTGTGTTTCTGTGTGGGTACAAACTGTTGAAAGCTTTACTTAATATATGCTAAATTGATCTTCTGTATATAAAGAGAATTGAAAATGAATCTTGATGTGAATAGAAGGGGAGAGGGAGCAGGAGAGGGGAGGGTTGTGGGTGGCAGGGAAGTTATGGCAGGGGGAGCCATTGTAATCCATAAGCTGTACTTTGGAAATTTATATTCATTTAATAAAAGTTAAAAAAAAAAGAAAGATAAACTCATAGTTACTAGGTGTCTGGCTAGTATGTTGCTCAGTGGAGTTAGGTCAACCCAAACACATTTTGTGTCCTGGACTGACTAGATAACGACCCTGTGGCAGTAGCATACTGATGAAATTCTTAATACAGAGCACGCAGATTCTGGTTTGCATTCACCAAGTATGTCTGAAGTGACTAACACCACTCAAGATCCCTTCTACTTCATCCTCACGGGCATCCCTGGATTTGAGGACTCCCACATCTGGATCTCCATCCCCTTCTTCTGTCTCTACACTGTCTCCATCGTGGGCAACACCACCATCCTCACAGCCATCCACACACCACCAGGCCTCCACCAGCCCATGTACCTGTTTCTCTCAATGTTGGCAGTGACTGACCTGGGCCTCACCCTCACCACCCTGCCCACGGTCATGCAGCTCTTCTGGTTCAACATTCAAAAAATTAGCTTTGAAGCCTGCTTTGCCCAGTTCTTCTTCCTCCATGGATTCTCCTTCATGGAATCATCTGTCCTGTTGGCCATGTCCTTTGATCGCTATGTGGCTATCTGCCGTCCCCTGCATTATGCTACCATCCTCACCAATGAAGTCATTGGTAGAATTGGGCTTGCCATCACTTGCCGCTGTGTCCTGGCTGTTCTTCCCTCCCTTTTTCTACTCAAGCGCCTGCCCTTCTGCCACTCCCACCTTCTGTCTCACTCCTATTGCCTCCACCAGGATATGATTCGCCTGGTCTGTGCTGACATCCGGGTCAACAGCTGGTACGGATTTGGTCTGGTCCTGCTCATTATTGTCATGGACCCTCTGCTAATTGTAATCTCCTATACACTCATCTTGAAAAATATCCTGAGCACAGCCACCTGGACTGAAAGATTCCGTGCCCTCAATAACTGTCTGTCCCACATTCTGGCTGTTCTGATCCTCTATGTCCCCATGGTTGGTGTATCAATGACTCATCGTTTTGCCAAACATGCCTCTCCACTGGTCCATGTCATCATGGCCAACGTCTACCTGTTGGCACCTCCCGTGATGAACCCTATCATTTACAGTGCAAAGACTAAGCAGATCCACCAGCGGATTACCCACCTCCTGCTCAAGGGAAAAGCACACTAAAGACTGAAATTTAGCTTTGCAGCAGTAATTTTATTTAAGTAACATGAATTCATGAATACAGACTGCTACCATCATTACCAAGTAGCAAAATGGGGAAAGAAATAGGTACTGTGTGAGAAGTCTCTGCTATAGATAAAGAGACCTCATCCGTCCTTGACTGGCAATTAGAAGTACAAAGATAAAAAAACAAAACAAACAAACAAACAAAAAAAAACCCTGAACTTTCTCTTCGTTAACAATTTGAGTTTGTGAAGAAAAACATTTAGAAATATAATTCAAAACACAATTCCTGTTCTTTGTTCTTTACAGTGTTCTTAAACATGTGATAAAATCAAAG
The DNA here is from genome assembly GCF_033115175.1 of Lepus europaeus. Taxonomy (NCBI): domain Eukaryota; kingdom Metazoa; phylum Chordata; class Mammalia; order Lagomorpha; family Leporidae; genus Lepus; species Lepus europaeus. The sequence continues at coordinate 59,903,587 of NC_084833.1, read as the reverse complement.
ATTCTGCATTTTAAACTCAAAATTCTGTTAAACATATGAAAATGCTTACTGAAATAACATTCTTGTGTACTTACAATTAACCCCTAAAGTAAATGTTAGCACTTAATTAAGCATGGATACTCATGTCATATCAATCTGTAGTAATGAAAGACAACCTTCACAAGCTAGGAGGCAAAGCTGAAGAAAATCTATTACGGGATATTGGTGCTACATGGAAAGAAAACGGAACACTAAATCTCAAAAACCCAAATGGAAGTAGCCTGGAAAACTGTAGAACTAATTTTCAAGGCAGAATTCTCTTAAACTCAGTGGTGGGACCAAGGATTCATAGATGAAAAGTACTGCTGAAAGAAGACAGTAGATCTAGGTGGGAATTATTAGACAGACACCTCTGGTCGACTTGCATACAAAGAGAGTGAATACTAAATGTGAATGTAAGGAAACAATTGAGAATTGCTAAAATTTAAACATGTCTCCTAAGCTAGCTTAAATTGTGCTCCCATTGTATGAGTACCTTTGATTTGTTATCATAATTTGTTAAAATGAACTGAGAGTGTTTACCTTTTTGAGGAACAGTTTCTTCATCTATAAAAAAATTGCAGTTATACCTTAATAACTGTTTTAATTAATATTGAATAGAAAACATTTGTTAGCTGCCTTAAATTTTCAGGAATTCTTTCTATGTAAATTATTTAAAAAGCACTATATAGATTGAAGTTTCTCTTAAAAGGGGTTATTGTCTTCCCTTCACTAATCCCATTCGGTAATATTTTCCATCTTTATCCACATGCTTGGCTGTGTGTGTGTGTGTGTCTGTGTCTTGGGATTATTCACTAACCATCTGGGATATTTGAGATACCTCCTAGGCTATACTTCTCAACTCCCACCTTTCAAACACCATAAACAAGATTTTTAACATAATTGTCAATAATAGGAATAATCTAGTAGTAAAGACATTTGAGGTATCAGAACTGAATATAGATTAAGAGCTATTCTAGGAACATTTTAAATTTTTTTTCAATTTTTATTTATTTATACAAAAAGCATAAAAGAAGAATAGGTAAGAGAGAGAGAGAGAGAGCAAGAGATCTTCCATCTGCTGGTTCACTCCCCAAATGCCCACAATAGTTGGAATCAAGTCAGTCAGAAGCAAAGAGTCAGGAACTCCATCCAGGTCTCTTGGGTCTTGGGAGGGACCCAAGCATTTGAGTCATCATCTGCTGCCTCCCAGGGCGAGCATTAGCAGGAAGCCAGATTGGAAGAAGAGATGGAGCTTGATGCCAGGCAGTACAGTATGGGATTCAGTGGCTTAACTCACTCTCACTGCACAAAAATATCACATTTCCAGAATATTTTTAAGATTTACTGTTTATTTATTTGAAAGGAAGAGGAGTCACCACACACACAGAGACAGAGACAGAGAAACAGAGAGAATCTTTTATCTTCTGGTTCATTCCTCAAATGGCCACAACAGTCTTCAGGTGACCCGTTGACCATAACCTTGACCACAATGTGGCCTTCTGCTCCCCTCTGTATCATGCCTCCATGCTAACCAATGAAGTCATTAGTAGAAAAGTTTTCAGAATCATTTGTAACTGTGTACTTGCTGACCACCCGCCCCCTACAACACACACCCAAACACACACACATTTTTTTCTGCTCCAGTGTCTTCCATCACTCCCACATTTTTTCTCCCTCCTACTGCCTTCACCAGGATATGATTTTCCTGGTCTGTGCAGACATCTGGGTTAGTAGCTGGTGTGAATTTGCTCTCAGCATGATCACAGTGTAATGGGCCCTCACTGTACTCTCCAAAGCAGTGATTCTGAGAAGTCTCCTGGTAATACTCTCCATGGTTCAGAGCATACTCTCAATAATTCTTTGCCCCACATTCTTTCTGTTCTGACCTTCTGTGTCCCTGTGACTCATCACTTTGCTAAGTAAGCCTCTCCATTGATCCACAGTATCTGGATCCACAAACATCTGCTAGCATCTCCTGTGCTGAAGCCTGTCATTTACAGAACAAAGAGCAGGCAGATCTGCCAGGAAAACTTCCATGTCCTCTCTCCTCCAAAATATGCATTCAAAATGAGGACATGAGCTTCCTAAATTACTGATGAATATGTCGTAGACACAAGAGGAGATTATAGACAGAACTGAATATATTTAAAAGGAATATCTGTTAACACAGAATGACATGGCCCTAGATTTTAGCAGGAAATTTTGTCTAGTAGCAAGAATTCTATACAAAAGAGATGTAAACTCTGATTTATGAGCTTCTAGCTCATTTTAACAGCTATGTCAGTGGAATGAGCTTTATTGATTGGAAATAAGATGAAGGTTAAGCAAGATATCTGCCCTGTTCTTTGTTTTGTTTCCCTTGGTAAACTTTTGATTATTCTCTCTCTCCCTTCTCTTTCTTTCTCTCTTTCTCTCTCAGTCTCTTTCTGAGTGTGTCTGTGAGTGTGTGTGTTTGTGTGCAGTTTATTATTTTAAAAATGTCATAATGTGCTTAGATTTCAAAATATATCTAATTTTTAGAGACTTTATTAAATTGGGAAATGTTCCCCAGAATTTTATCTGTGCTTAGAATGTAAGTAACTATATTCTTCAGATTGTATTTAAAAATGTGTTTTTAATTCATAATATTTGGATAAGAATGCAGCATTATTTGTAGCATAATGATCTGTAAAAAAGGATATAGGATTGGTGGTAATTTTTAGAAGAGGTATGTGGATTTCACTAGCTCAAATAGAAGACAGCTCAGATTGCATCTTTGGAAGAACACACTGAATGCCACCCTAAAAACTAAGAATCCTTTTTGCAAATAATAAGCATCAAAAGAGCAAACTTGATTCAGTCAAGGTGTCTTTCAGTAGATCACTGGACAAGCAATTGCAGTACAACTATGCAATGGAATATCAATCACCATTAAATAATGAACTATGAAACTAATTCTAAATGGACATTGCTAAGTGAGAGAAGCCTGTCTTAAGAGCCTTTAAAAAATGCGTGAATCCATTTGCATAAAATTCTGAAAAAGGTAAAGCTAGAGACAGCTCTGATCAGTGGTGGCCAAGACTTTAAGGGCGGGGGATTGGAATGTTGAAAAGGCAAAGCACAGGGATTATTTCTAGAGCAGTGAAATCAATCTGTAAAATTGTTATTGTGCACATATGGCACTATGCACTTACCAAAATCCATAGAAATGTAAAGTAGTACAGAGGGTACTTTAATTTATGAACATTTTTTTAAAAACCTTTTAAGGCTTTATAAGATCCCAAAATGGAAAGCAGAATGTGACAAAGGAATCTAACTATATGAAATAACTGCTGAAAAAACTTGGAGGAAAAGCCACTGACCTGTTATTTTGAAAATGAGTAGAATCTATAAGAAAAAGGGCATAAAAATATAGTAAGTGCCACTATATTCTGCTTTACAGTGCAGTTTTCATGGAGATTTAGATGGATTACCAGTTCTGCAATTGCTACACACATTGGAATTAAATAAGTATATGTGGACTGCAGAGAGTGTGAGCCAGGTTTCTTAGAAGCTGATAGAAGATGGAAGAGGTTGCCAATAGAAGGAAAAATCCTTGAATAATCCATGGGTTAGGAATCAGAGGGAGGCATTAGTGTGAAATATTTTTAGCTTAATCTCAGATACAGATAATTAAATACAAAAACAGGTATTAAAGTACAAGGTAAATGACAGACATACTACTTTGTTTGATAAGCTAAGTGTCTGGAAATGATGACAACCCAATAATAACAAGTGCATGTATTCACTGAAAGCCAAATATTTCTGAAAATGATTTTTTATTTATCTGAAAAATAAAACAGCATAGGAGTTTGAAATGATTAGATTTTCTCTGAGAAAATAAACCTAAGACTTTCACAATTAAAATTATTCTTATAAACATTTCATACTGAAATCTATTTTACTTCTAATATATAAAAATAATTATATGCATATTGTTTTGATCAATATAAACACAAAAATATTTGAAGAGAAACTCAATTGTGAATACATTTTTAAACAATGCTTTATGCCATCAATTTTTAAACATCAAGTTTAAATATATAGATACATTTTTGTTACAAAGAACTATGACAGTGTTATCATTAAAATTGTTTCAAAAATAAAAACATGATACATGATCAAATATCTTTGGTGGAAGTTAAAAATCTGTTTTATGGGGGAAAGATACTGATGTAAAATATCTGAATGTTAACGAGTATGTTCATGTATTTCCAAATTTATGATGTCAAATATTAAAGCATTATGTATTAGATTTTATTGGATATTTTGACATATGAAATAACAATTTATTTTAAACTAAGTATATCTATAATATATCTCCAAATGCATGCCCAACAACTAAGTTAATTTAGTATAAAATTCTAGACATTAACATAAAAATAATTGAAAAGGTTTATTATTATTTTATCCAATATTTTAGAGAGCACACAAATAAAAATTTGATAGCTACTCTTCTAAACAGACAAAATACCACTGAAAAATCACTGTGTAAAGTTGATTCTGGTGAGCTGGATGAGTCTCGGAGAATAAGATAAGGTGAGGTCTCCAGTTAGAATGGCTCACATACAGAAATCTACCAACAACAGGTGCTGGTGAGGATGTGGGAAAAAAGGGACACTAACCCACTTTGGGAGAAATGCAAACTGGTAAAGACACTATGGAAATCAGATTCCTCAGAAACCTGAATATAACCCGACCATTCAACCCAGCCATTCCACTCCTTGGAATTTACCCAAAGGAAATTAAATTGGCAAATAAAAGCCATCTGCACCTCAATGTTTATTGCAGCTCAATTCACAATAGCTAAGACCTGGAATCAACGTAAATGCCCATCAACAGTAGGCTGGATAAAGAAAGTATGGGATATATACTCTATAGAATACTATACAGCAGTAAAAAAAACAATGAAATTCAGTCATTTGCAACAAAATGGAGGAATCTGGAAAACATCAGGCTGAGTGAATTAAGCCAGTCCCAAAGGGACAATTATCATATATTCTCCCTGATCAGTGACAACTGAGCACCAAAAAGAAAACCTGTTGAAGTGAAATGGACACTATGAGAAACAAAGACTTAATCAGCCCTTGTCCTGACTGTTGATGTACAATTTAATACTTTATCCCTTTTAGTATTTTTTTGTCCTACTTAATATTATTGGTTGAAATTTTTAATTAACACACAATTATTCTTAGGTGTTTTAATTTAACTGAAAAGTGATCCCTGTTAAATATAAGAGTGGGAATAAGAGAGGGAGGAGTTGTATAGTTCGGCACATGCTCAATTGGACTTGCCCCAAACGGTAGAGTTAGAAGTGTGCCAGGGGATTCCAATTCAATCCCATCAAGGTGGCATATACCAATGCTATCTCACTAGTCAAAGTGATCAGTTTCAGTTCATGATTGATCACAATGATAGGATTAAGAGTCAAAGGGTTCACATAAACAAGACTAATGTCTGCTAATACTAACTGATAGAATAAAAAAGGGAGAGAACAATCCAATATGGGAAGTGGGATACACAGCAGACTCATAGAAGGGCAGATGTCGTAAATAGCGCTCTGGCCTCAGAATCAGCCCTTAAGGCATTTGGATCTGGCTAAAAAGTTTATGAGAGTATTTCAGGCATGGAAAGCCAAGACACTCTGGAAAAAAAAAAAAAAAAACCCTAAATGAAAGATCTCTGTGAGTGAGATCCCAGCCGAAAGAACGGGCCATCAAAGAAGGAGGTACCTTTCTCTGAAGGGAGGAGAGAACTTCCACTTTGACTATGGCCTTGTCTAAATAAGATTGGTGATGGCCAACTCAAAAGGCTTCCATAGCCTTGGCAATTCATGACAAAAGCCTAGGGAGATTACTGATGCCATAAACAAGAGTGTCAATTGTTAAGTCATCAACAGGAGTCACTATGCAGTTACTCCCTATGTAGGATCTCTGTCCTTAATGTGTTGTCCAATGTGAATTAATGCTATAACTAGTACTCAAACAGTACTTTATACTTTGTGTTTCTGTGTGGGTGCAAACTGTTGAAATCTTTACTTAGTATATACTAAATTGATCTTCTGTCTATAAAGAGAATTGAAAATGAATCTTGATGTGAATGTGATGGGAGAGGGGAAGGTTGCAGGTGGGAGGGAGGTTATGGTGGGGGGGGCGGGGGGAAGCCACTGGAATCCAAAAGCTGTACTTTGGAAATTTATATTTATTAAATAAAAGTTAAAAAAAAGATAAGGTGAGGCAAACATTCTCATAATTTAAGGCCAGGAAGTGAGTGAGACTGAAAAACTGGTGTGTTTCTGATCAACCAGCACAATCCTGAATCAATTTACTCTACACAAAGAATCATACTCTTGAGGAGAAACAATGACCAATGTTTCCAAGAAATCATAGGCAGAAGCAGGCAGGACTGACTAGACTCATGCTTAGGGAAAAGGGGGAAGGAGACAGCCAGGCCTGGTGATTCCAAGGAGGCTGGTGTGTCTGTGTCACATCAGCAAATATCCCCACAGTGCTCAGTGCATGCTCCTGGGATGATTTTTTTGTGGGGGAGGGGTGTTGCTCCTCAGCTTTATCTCATAAAACTGGAAATTCGCTTCATTTCAATTCAAATTTCTTTAGGTCTCTCACTTCTTTAATGGTAACTTAGAATTTATCAAGCATTTTCCAGGAGTTTTGAGAGAAAAAAGGAAAGGGAAATTCATTATTTCTTTTTTAGTTTTAAAATTTAGTGATTTTTAACATTTTGCCACATTTACTCCATATGCAAACACTATATATATATACACGTATATGCTTTTTTTCAGAAACACATATTATTTTCACAAAGTGTGGAATTAATGACAGTAATCATGATGTGGGAATGTACATGGTATGATCCAGTGCAAAAATATTTATAACTATATACCAAATGATATGACATCCACACTATTTATATACTGTTTGTATAAGAAATGCTACAAATAAGGAAGAATATGTGATATTTGTCTTTCTGGGTCTAACTTATTTCTAATTTAGCAGAATGATCTCCAGTTCCATCCATGGAAAATATCAAAATTTCATTCTTTTTTATTGTTAAGTAATATTTTGTATCTTTCCTATTGTAAATTGAGGGGCTATAAACATAGGAGTGCAAAGTATCTCTTTCATATGCTGATTTCACTTCCTTTGGGTACATTCACAGGAATGGGAAAATTGGCCCATATGGTGGGTCCATTTTTAGTGGAAACACATTCTTTCTTTTTAAAAAAAATCATTTATTTTCAAGGCAGATTTTCAGAGAGGGAGAAAGAGAGAGAGGTCTTCCATCCACTGGTTTTACTTCCCAAATGACCACAACGGCCAGAGCTGAGCTGATCCAAAGCCAGGAGCTTCTTCTGGGTCTCCCATGCAGGTGCAGGGGCCCAAAGACTTGGGACATTTTCTACTGTCTTCCCAGGCCATTGCCGAGAACTGGATCAGAAGTGGAGTAGCTGGGACTCAAACCAGCACCCATATGGGATGCTGGCACTGCAGGCATTGGCTTTACCCACTACATCACAGTGTTGGCCCCAGAAATGCATTATATCTGTCTTTAAACTATCATATCTGAGTTAAAAAGAAAGGGATGTACATGTATACACACAGTGAACACATACAGTGATAGAATGTGAGATGGAAAGGCATCGTTACTTGATCCAGATTCAAGTCTTTGCATTCATCCTTTCTATTCCTCGCCAATATGTCTGGTGAAGAGCACTGCCCATAGGAGAAACAGGATCAGAGCTTATGGATTGAATGAAGTCTCCCCTCCCCCACATTGGAGTGATTCAGAACAATTCCCTCTTGCTGGAAAACAAGGTGACAATTCCCTCTCGGATTGGCTGAGTCTTAACACTGTAGATGATGGGGTTGAGCACAGGAGGCACAAAGAGATAGATGCTAGACATGAGTGTGTGGATGATGGGTGAAGCATGTTTAGCAGCACGATGCATCACAGACACACCAATCATAGGAACGTAGTACACAAGCACTGCACAGATGTGTGACACACATGTATTGAGAGCCTTCCACCGCCCCTCCCCAGAAGAAATGCTCAGCACTGTACAAAGAATCAGCACATATGAGACCATGATGAGCAGTGAGTCCAGCCCAAAAGTGGCCAGGACAATAGCCAAACCCAGGATGCTGTTGAGTTTAGTATCAGCACAGGGCAGCTGGATCAAGTCTGAGTGGAGGCAGTAGGAATGGGAGAGGACATTAGTGTGACAATATGGCAGTTGCCTCAAAAGGACTGGAAGTGGGGCCATGAGTGCCACACTCTTTACTGTAATGCTCAGACCCATGGAGATGATACGGGGCAGGGTCAGGATAGCTGTATAGCGCAGTGGGTTGTAGATGGCTACGAACCGATCATAACTCATGGCAAACAGGACCCCTGACTCCATGCAGGAGAAGGTGTGAATGAAGAACATCTGGGCCAGGCAGCCATCAAAATCAATCCTGCGAGCATCAAACCAAAGAATGCCCAAGACAGTAGGCAGTGTAGACAGAGAGACTCCCACCTCAGTGACAGCCAACATGGAGAGGAACAGGTACATGGGCTCATGGAGGGCAGGGTTGGACTGCACTGCTGCCATGATTAGGCTGTTGCCCACAATGGCCACAATGTACATTATGAAGAAGGGGATGGAAAGCCAGCCATGTTGGTCTTCCAGTCCTGGGATGCCAGTCAGGAAGATAGATAGGAGGTCAATACTTTCATTGCTCTTAGCTTCCATGTCATCAACAGCAGAGATCAGTTTCATCTGCCATATAAAAAAAAGAAAAATGGAATTAGTGCTCAAGTACTCAGTACCTCAAAGACTGAAGAAATAAACAGGCATTTGGCCTGGCAGTTAAGATGTTTCCTGGGAAGATGTAAACCATATCATAATGCCTGGGTTTGCATCTCAACTTCACTGTCAATTCAAACTTCCTGTTAATACCCACCCTGGGAGGCAGCAGGTAAGACTCAACTGCTTAGATCCTTGCCACCTACATGGGAAACCCAGATAGAGTTTCAGGCTCCCAGCCTTGGCCTAGCCCAGCCCAGGTTATTGCAGGTATTCTGGAAATAAATCAGTGGAAAAGACTCTGTCTCTCTCTCTCTCTCTCATATATATATATATATATATATTATAATATATACATATATTATATATTATAAATATATTATATATTATACATATGTATTATATATTATAGATAATATATATTATAAATATATTATAAATAATATTATATATTATATATATAGTAAATAACTAAATTTTAAATAATAAAGAATAAAGAAAGAAAGACTATGGGGGAAGGAAGGTATGGGGCAGTTGGTGTCATCTATATCATTTTCAGTGAAAATGTGGCATGCTTCCTTTTCTCCACCTGGTCTCCTCTGGTTCCTAATCCTAAATGTTACAAATAAAGAAGATACTTCAGACAGCCTCATTTTATGAGACAGAATTGTTTTTTAAAGATTTATTTATTTCCTTAAAAGTGAGTTACAGAAGTGGTGTGGGGCAGAGAGAGAGGGAGAGAGAGAGAGAGATCATCTACCTGCTGGTTTACTCCCCAGATGGCCACAATGGCCAGGGCTAAGCCAGGCCAAAGCCAGGAGCCAGGAGCTTCATCTGGACCTCCCATGTGGGTGGCAGGGGTCCAAGCACTTGAGCCATCTTCCACTTCTTGTCTTGGGCCATTAGCAGAGTGCTGAATCAGAAGTGGAGCAGCTGGAATTTGAACCAGTGCACATGTGGGATGCCACCATCACAGGTGGTGGTTTACCTGCTACACCACAATGCCATCCCTGAGAGACAGAATTCTTAAAAATCAACAGTGGAAGCTTTAGAATAAATCAGATCTGAGTCGAAATCCACATGCAACCAATCACTACATGTGCGATGTGGACCACTTATTTATATTGTGATCTGAAGTTTTATTTTGTTTGTGTTTTTTTTTTAATTGTAAAGTGAAGATAATGCTATTCTCCTGCTCAGATATAAAGGAAAAATGAGAAAATTGATATCATTCTCAGCATTTTAGAGATTTGCACATTGATTTCAGAATACTTTCATTTGAACCTCAATTGATGGTTTACTTAGTACAAGTTAGATCAAAAAAAGTAACCTTTCTAATCCTCAGTGTCTCCATTTGTAAATTGGGTATAATTATGCACCACTTTATTGTGTTTTGTAAGAGTAAATATGATACTTTTTGAAAAATAACAGAATAAATATAAATATATTAAGACCCAACAAAGGACAGTAACACACCAGCAATTTAACAGGCAATTTCTGCAGAGCCTGGATCACAGCTTAGAACCCTAGACTCCTCTTGTATTTATCTTCTCAATTTCATTATCATTATGGAAATAGCAGTAAACTCGGTTCTATTTATGTTGGAGTCATCAACAATAATGAGTTTTCACCTTTCCAGTGTGTATCTGGGAAGACAAGGACACTTAAGAAAGTGTCCAGCTCCATGGGTCCTCAGTTCAGCCCAATAAGAGAAACATTTTGAATTAGAGACTGGTTTCAGAGAGCTGGAAAATGGAGAAATATAAATACAGGTGATGAAGAACATGGAAATTACAAGTTAAAAGTGTGATAGGGCTGGTGCAGTGGCATAGCGGGTGCTGACATCCCATATGGGCAATGGTTCGAGTCCCGGCTGTTCCACTTCCGACCCAGCTCCCTACTATGGCCTGGGAAAGCAGTAGAAGATGGCCCAAGTCTTTGGGCCTCTGCACCCATGTGGGAGACCTGGAAGAAGCTCCTGGCTCCTGGCTTCAGATCGGCACAGCTCCAGCTGTTACAGCCAATTGGAGAGAGTACCAGCAGATGGAAGACCTCTCTCTCTCTCTCTCTCTCTCCTCTCTCTCTCTCTGTGCCTCTCCTTCTCTCTCTGTGTAACTCTTTCAAATAAATAAATCTTAAAAAATGGTATGCTATGTCTTGAATATTGCTAATAGCACTGCTATAAAAACTCAGTGGTGCAGGTGTCTCCTTTATATAATTATTTCATTTCTCTTAGATATATACCCAGTCGTGGGACTGCTGAGTCAGATGGCAGTTCTATTTCTAATATTTTAAGGAACTCTCAATATTCTGAACTCTGTTTACAATTCAGAAGTCACTTGAGAATCAACATACTAAATTCCTTTATTGAATTCTTAAATTCCTTTATCTCTTTCTCAAATAACTTGTCTTAAATTCTGGGCCACAGAAGTCCTCTTATTAGGGTAACTGATGAATAGTAAATTTAAAATTAATCATCATTCATATGAGATATAGATGTACTCATGTGGGATATTGGATGCATTATCCCAAGCAGTGTTTTAACCCTTATGCCAAACATCCATCCCTGCATATAATACTCTAGATAGGCTTTCAACTAGCAATAACATGTGCAAAAGGAAAGGGGGCTTAGTCATATGGAGGTCATTGAAGGAATGAATGTTGCTTTGTTTTGACAAGAGGAGATTGCAGTAGCAGTGGATGAAATGGGGATGAGCGGTGGCAAGTGATAGGAGATCACAGGGTAACAGTCTGGCATTTGTGCAAGCAATATTTTCCTAAGAATCAGAGGTATGTGGTGGAATTATAAGCTTCTAAAAATGAATTATAAGTTTTTGACCAGTGGAGATGTTCAAAGATAACCCTTAATGGGAATGCTGGAGTGAGGATCCCAGGATCTACTGGAGTGAGAATAAAGTCTTTGCAATTCTCCCACTCTCAGCCTTAAGGTGCCAGACTATCAACGTGTCTCCTGTTCTGTGGCAAAATAGCACAGCTGTGGGTCTGTGTGGAACAGAACACCGGCAAGTTCTCAACCCCTGTGTTGTGATCATCTATGTGTCCCTCACTGCTGAAGCAACCCAACCTGTAAAAGCCTAGGTGACCACGTGGCCATTTGAATTAACATTGTTCTTTCCATAGAAAACCTACATAAAATAAGACTTGAGGACTTTTTCCCTTGAATGTCTCCACCATAAGACAAGTAAATTGTAACAACTATGCAAACACGCAGGCATTGACAGAAATTAATTCAAATACACACAGATGACATAAGAGACTGAGAGAACCATACAGAAGCACAAACGCAGTTGTAGACAGAAATATTACCTCTTTTCCCAATATGTAGAATACATAGACAGATTCAAACTCACTTGAGCAATCTTTGTAAAGTGGCAGTTGTATTGACAGACAGGGCCAGAGCTCACGATGGCTGCAGAATGGGCCACTGGCAAGCACTAGCTAACACAGCAGGTAGACTTTATGTCTCTCAATGAGATTCTCAGAGGCTAAGGTCTCTGGGGTGCTGCTTTGCTTGAATGTGATGCTGTGCTGGTGATGTGGAAAGGGGAAGGGAAGCTAGATGTCACCTTGGGAATAAAAAAATATGAAGAAAAAAATATTTTGTTTCCTCCCTGCCTCCACAGAGTATGAGATTCCATTCCTTCCTCATGGTGAAGAAGAAGATGAAGCCAAATTTCTCCAAACACCTTTGGAACTGTGTGCCCAGAACCCAAAGTCTAGATCCCTGAATTCTGAGCTTAAACGCAAGCCCAGGCAGGACCTAAATCTTAGAATCTACGAGGCAATTTCCAGAGCCTCCATCTCAGACAACAGAGCTTAGCCCAGAATCAATCCCAGGATTTAACTAATAGAGGCTATAACCTTGACTGCCCTAATCCATTTATTCCTACCGTTCCCTATTCAATCTCCATTTCCATCACCTACTTTTCAACTTTCCACATATTTGACAAGTTCAAGTTCTCTTTCAGCAGAGATAGTCCATGTTTAAGAACTAGGAGATCAAAAAGGGAGAGAACAATCCAACATGGCAAGCAGGATACACAGCAGACTCATAGAATGGCAGATGTCCTAAACAGCACTCTGGCCTCAGAATCAGCCCTTAAGGCATTCGGATATGGCTCAAGAGCCCATGAGAGTATTTCAGGCATGGAAAGCCAAGACACTCTGGGAAAAAAAAAAAAAAAAAGAAGACCTAAATGAAAGATCTCTGCGACTGAGATCCCAGAGGAAAGAACCGGCCATCAAAGAAGGAGATACCTTTCTCCGAAGGGAGGAGAGAACTTCCACTTTGACTATGACCCTGTTGGAATAAGATCAAAGTTGGTGAACTCTAAAGGCTTCCATAGCCTTGGCAACCATGACTAGCGCCTAGGGAGATTACTGATGCCATAAACAAGAGTGTCAAATTGTTAAGTCAACAACAGGAGTCACTGTGTACTTACTCTTCATGTGGGATCTCTGTCCTTAATGTGTTGTCCAATGTGAAGTAAAGCTATAACTAGTACTGAAACAGTATTTTTACACTTTGTGTTTCTGTGTGGGTGCAAACTGTTGAAATCTTTACTTAGTATATACTGAATCGATCTTCTGTATATAAAGATAATTGAAAATGAAAAAAAAAACTTGGTTTGAAATCGGACATTGCATAGAAAATTAATCAATTAAAAAAATATCATGTAGGATCTCTGTCCTTAATGTGCTGTACATTGTGATTTAATGCTATAACTAGTACTCCAACAGTATTTTTCACTTTGTGTTGCTATGTGGGGGCAAACTGTTGAAATCTTTACTTAATATATACTAAACTGATCCTCTGTATATAAAGAGAATTGAAAATGAATCTTGATGTGAATGGAAGGGGAGAGGGAGCGGGAAAGGGGAGGGTTGTGGGTGGGAGGGAAGTTATGGGGGGGAAGCCATTGTAATCCATAAGCTGTACATTGGAAATTTATATTCATTAAATAAAAGTAAATAATAATAAAAAAAAAGAACCAGGAGAGCGGCATGCGCCGTGGCTCACTAGTCTAATCCTCTGCCTGCAGCGCCGGCACTCCGGATTCTAGTCCCGGTCGGGCCACCAGACTCTGTCCCAGTTGCTCCTCTTCCAGGCCAGCCCTCTGCTGTAGCCTGGAAGGGCAGTGGAGGATGGCCCAAGTGCTTGTGCCCTGCACCCGCATGGGAGACCAGGAGGAAGCACCTGGCTCCTGGCTTCGGATCAGTACTCTGTGCCAGCTGCAGCGCGCTGGCCGCAGCGGCCATTGGGGGTGAACCAACGGAAAAAGGAAGACCTTTCTCTCTGTCTCTCTTTCTCTCTCACTGTCCACTCTGCCTGTTCAAAAATAAAAAATAAAAGAACCAAGAGATTCAGGGCCGGTACCGTGGCTCACTTGGTTAATCCTCTGCCTGAGGAGCAGGCATCCCAAATGGGCATCGGTTCTAGTATGGCTGCTCCTCTTCCAAGCCAGTTCTTTGCTGTGGCCTGGGAAAGCATTAGAAGATGATCCAAGTGCTTGGGCCCCTGCACCAGCATGGGAGACCAGGAAGAAGCACCTGGCTCCTGGCTTCAGATCACAGCAGCGCCGGCTGCAGCAGCCATTTGGGGAGTGCACCAATGGAAGGAAGACCTTTCTCTCTCTGTGTCTCTCCCTCTCACTGTTTGTAACTCTACTTCACAAACAAATAAAGAAAATCTTTAAAAAAAAAAAAGAACCAGGAGATTCTAAATTTACATAAATCTAGGTTTAAATCCCCACTTTTCTACCAACTAGCTTCATGATATTAGGAGACTGACATTCCTTCAGCATGAAACCTAACCTATTAGCATCTACCTAGAGGAGAGACAAATTCATATAAGAATTGGTTGTTTAATTTTATTTATTTTTATTTCTTTAGATTCAGAGACAGAGAGAGTATGCTCTGAACAGCTGATACATTTCCTCAATAACCTCAATGACAGGAGCTGGGTTAGCATGCACCCAGGTACCAAGAACCCAATTTGGGTATTCCAGGGTCCCAACTACTTTAACCATCATTTGCTGCTTCCTAGGTTGCACGTAAGTGGGAGTTGGAATCATAAATTAAACTGGGCCTCAAATCCAGGTACTCTGATATGGAATGTGGGCATTCTAACTGGCATCTTAATCATTATGCCAAATGCCCAAACCATGTTTTTTTGTTTGTTTGTTTGTTTTTTTGACAGGCAGAGTGGACAGTGAGAGAGAGAGAGAGAGAGAGAGAAAGGTCTTCCTTTTGCCGTTGGTTCACCCTCCAATGGCCGCCGCAGCTGGCGCGCTGCGGCCAGCACACCGCGCTGTTCCAAAGGCAGGAGCCAGGTGCTTCTCCTGGTCTCCCATGGGGTGCAGGGCCCAAGCACTTGGGCCATCCTCCACTGCACTCCCTGGCCACAGCAGAGAGCTGGCCTGGAAGAGGGGCAACCGGGACAGGATCGGTGCCCCAACCGGGACTAGAACCCTGTGTGCCGGCGCCGCAAGGTGGAGGATTACCCTAGTGAACCGCGGCGCTGGTGCATGTTTGTTTTTAATCAACTATGTTGGGTCCAGCGCTGTGGCATAGCGGGTAAAGCCACCACCTGCAGTGCCGGCATCCCCATGGATGTTCGAGTCCCAGCAGTTCTGCTTCCAATCCAGCTCTCTGCTATGGCCTGGGAAAGCAGTACAAGATGGCCCAAGTCCTTGGGCCGCTGCACACTCATGGGAGACCGAAAAGAAGCTGCTGGCTCCTGACTTTGGATCGGTGCAGCTCTGGCCGCTGCAGCCAATTGGGGAGTGAACCAGTTGATGGAAGACCTCTCTCTCTTTATCTACCTCTCTCTCTGTGTAACTCTGACTTTCAAATAAATAAAAATAAATCTTTAAAAAAAATAGACTATGTCACACCTGATAATTACCTTTCTTATAAGTTTTACTTCAGGTTCCAGTTTCAGATGTCTTGTATAATTTCCCAATATCTGGGTTTCTCATCAAATATTTTTTTAAAAATTTATTTGACAGAGATATAGACAGTGAGAGGGAGAGACAGAGAGAAAGGTCTTCCTCCTGTTGGTTCACTCCCCAAATGGCTGCTACAGCTGGCACTGCTCCGATCCGAAGCCAGGAGCAAGGTGCTTCCTCCGGGTCTCCCATGCGGGTGCAGGGGTCCAAGCACTTGGGCCATCCTCCACTGCCCTTCCAGGCTACAGCAGAGGGCTGGACTTGAAGAGGAGCAGCCAGACTAGAACCGGTGCTCATATGGGATGCCAGTGCCGCAGGCGGAGGATTAACCAAGTGTGCCACGGCTCTGGCCTTCCATTAAATATTTAATTTTCCCTTTTCCTCATTTCAGTTTCAAACTGAGTGAGGGTTTATTGAGGGATGGAATGGCTAGAGAGCTCCCTTCCTTTTCTATCAAGGGGTGGGATGAGTGTGGGGAAGCAAACAGAAGATGGACATGGAGAACATTCTCCTTTTCCCTTGCAGAGTTCTGAAATAACAGAAGGGCAATTCGAGATGAGAACCCCTTCTGTTTCCCATTATTGTTACAGGACAGCTTAGGTCATAAATAAGTTGGGAGCCAGGATATGGGTTTCAGGAGAATGCAGACAGCATGCTGGTAAGAAAGGTATCAGAATCACAGGGAAAGAAGGAGACATAAGCATAACATTTTGAAGAGCTTTAATAAGTATGGAGTGAACGGGCTCTGATTCTGTCATTAGAAGCAACAAAAGCGGAATAAGCACTAGTCTGGCAACAGTACCCTCTTTAATTCAATTAGTTGTTTGATTGTTCATTTAATTTATGCGTAGTGGATATGACAAGCTTGGGCTAGATATAGAGCTTAAGTTTTGTCTGCCCATATCCTTTTTTTCTGACTTTTGAATAGTCCTTTTGCAGGACTTTGTTTCTGTCTTCATTAAATGAAGGAATAAGAAAAGAGACACCCAAATACTCACTCACTCTGTGTGTAATAAAGCTAAACAGAACATCTGTGCAAGTCTCATCACAAAGAGTGTATTGTAAAAGTTGAAGGTCCTCTGTGAGGAAAATCCGTGGTTTGCTGTGTCTCACACAATGTTTAAATATAGAAACAAACGCCCTGTGCAGTTAAATGGAACTTTCCACAATGGAGTAAAGAAAATACAGGCAGAATATGCAGATCAGTGTTTTGGTACACAAGAATACAACCAGACTAAATATGTTCCATATTTTCTTTTTAAAAAAGACTTACTTGTTTAGAAGAGGAGAGAGAGGGAGAGAGAGAGTGGGAAAGAGAGTGGGAGAGAGAGGGAGAGAGGGAGAGAGGAGAAATTCCACAACATCCAGGGCAGAGACAGGCTGAGTTCAGGTGCCAAGAAATCCATCCATGTGTCCTGCATCGGGGGCAGGAACTCAAGTACTTGAGCCATCACCTACTGTTTCCCAGTAGGTAACAGAAAGCTGGATGAATGCAGAGAAGCCATGACTCAAATTTGCACTGCGATATGAAATGTGGATGTCCCAAGCAGTGCCTTAATCTGCTGCACCACAGCACCTATCCCATATTCTCTCTTAAGAAATAAGATAAAAGGCATTGCAGAAAAGGAAGAAGTTAATAAATAAACTCACAGGAAATTAAAACATCTCAGAAGAGGTCCCAATCAAAAGAATTATATCTGTTGAAGTGCCGTTTATGAAGTCCTGTTGCCTGATCCCCCATCTCATTGTGATTACCATCTGATACAATTGTTTCTTTGGGTTCAATTTTCTTAGATGCAGACATAAAATTAGAGTTTCCCTGAATTTGGGATATGGGGGGTGGGAATTGGGGAAAGTGAGGGGAATGACACCCTGGGGCAGAAATTGAGGAAAAACCGAGGATAGTGTATCAAATTCTCCTGGAGTGATTTCTGTTCTCCGCCAGCACCACCCGTGGAAATGATAAATCTTCATTTCCCTTCAACATCAATACCATATCTTTACTTGTTACACACACAGTTTAATCTTACTTTAAAAATTATTCAACTTCTTAGAAAGTCTCTCAAGACCTTATTCTTTGTTGTAGACAAAGTTGTCCTTTGTCTAAAAAGAAACCTATTTGTTGGGGCCAGTGTTGTGCTGTAGTGGATAAAGCCACTGCTTGCAGTGCCAGCATCCCATATGGGTGCCAGTTCAAGTCCCAGCTGCTCCACTTCCGATTCAGCTCTCTACTGTGGCCTGGGAAAGCAGTAGAAGATGGCCCAAGTCCTTGGGCCCCTTCACCTGCATGGGAGACCCAGAAGAAGCTCCTGGCTCCTGTCTTTGGATCTGCCCAGCTCCGGTTGTTGTGACCATTTGGGGAGTGAACCAGCAGGTGGAAGACCTTTCTCTCTCTCTCTGCCTCTACCTCTCTGTAACTCTGCCTTTCAAATAAATAAATAAATCTTTAAAAATCTATTTGCAATTTTTCCAAATAACCTAGTCTAATATTCTAGCTTAAAGGTTCTCAACCTTGAACATATATCAGAATAACCCAGACAACTAGTTAAAACACAAGTAACTGGCTCCCACTTCCCAGAGATTCTGGATTGGGGGGTTCTGAGAAAATCCTCAGAATTTCCATACCTAATCAGTGCCAAGCAATGCTAATGATGCTGGTCTGGGAATCAAACAATGAGAATCACTTTTTCAAACATTTGTTGTACCTGAGCCTTGCTATACTTACTGCACAGCAGACTGGCAACCAACCATGCAATTCCCAAGAGATGTTAGAAAGGAGAAATAGGGCACTTCTCAAACTTTGGTCACCAAATATTCTTATTAAAGGCAATTCTCATTTAGTGCATGTTGTGTAGGCTGTAAGTTTCTCTAACATGCTACCAGATACAGCAATGCTATTGTTTATGGGACCATATTTAGAGTAGTTATTTTCTGAACTTTTCTACCTACGTATTTCTTTTCAAGCAGTTATGTTCACCAAGACCATTACATTCCCTTCTCCATGCCACCCTGTATCAAGTCTCTAACTACTCTCATCCTTCAACAACTTCATAACCACCCTGCATAACCTCTTCTTATTTTCACAAACCAATGCCTTCTCCCTCTTGCATGAAGCACCAAGTCTTGATAGAATTTAGTCTGTCTTTACTGCATTTTACCATATTTTCTGTCGTTTCCCTCATTCAGGGTACTAGTACAATTTTCAAAATTGTATTTTCAAAATTAATTGCCAAATATACATTTTTCAAGAAAAGTGTTGCTCTGTGTTTATATACTTCCCTGCTGTCTGTTGACTGAAAATGTCATACTCACCATTGTAACATCCTCAGCAGCCAGTGAAAACATTTTAAACAGTAAATATTCAGTATGTATGTAATTTTATTGAGTGAGATATTCTTTTATTAGTTTTACATTCATGACTACCAAACTTCTGCATCTTCTTCCTCCTTGCTTTAGTATTCCTGAAGCTGGCACACCAGTTTTGGTCCTTCTCCCAAAGGAGTTCACTGAGCATTTGAAGGTTTCCTCAGTCCTGAGATTTATGAAAGACCCTAAGAATCCCTCTGCGGATCTCCTTCGTCTTCACACTGTAGATGATGGGATTGAGCATAGGGGGTACAAATAGGTAGACATTGGACATCATGACATGAACAACAGGTGGGGCACTTTTCCAGAAGCGGTGGATCATGGAAACAGCAATTATGGGCACATAAAAGGCTAGCACTGCACAGATATGTGACATGCAGGTGTTGAGTGCCTTGAGTCTCTGCTCCTGGGATGCAATGGCCAGCACGGCTCTCAGGATCAATGCATAGGAAAGTAGGATGAAAGTTGAATCCACACCATAGGTGAAAATGACCACAAAGAGCCCATAAATGTTGTTGACATGGATGTCTCCACATGCCACTTTCATGAGATCTGGGTGGAGGCAATACGAATGATGCAGAACATTGCCCTTGCAGAAGGGAAGCCGTTTCACAAGAAACGGGAAAGGGAAGAGAGTGGTGAAACTCTTGGTAAGGATACCCAGTCCCATAGCTAAGATGCGGCTGTTGGTGAGCACAGTAGCATAACGTAGTGGGTCACAAATAGCCACAAAACGATCAAAGCTCATGGCCAGCAATATGCCTGATTCCATGAAAGAGAAAGTGTGGATGAAGAACATCTGTACCAGGCAGGCATCAAAACCAACATGACGGTAGTTGAAGCAGAAAGTTGCAAGTACAGGGGGAAGTGTGGAGAGGGACACTCCCAGATCATTGAGAGAGAGCATGGAGAGGAAGTAGTACATGGGCTGGTGCAGAGCAGACTCCTGAATCACCAAAGCAAGGATGCTGAGGTTGCCTATGATAGATATCAGGTAGAGGATGCAGAAAATCAGGGCGACCCAGGCTTGGCCTGTCTGCACTCCAGGAATGCCTGTCAGCTGGAGCATGTCTGGTTGAAAGGGGGTGCCATTGAGGCCCAGCATGGCAAGCTTCTGGGCCCAAGAGGAGGTGTTGGGGGAGTTCTTCACTTCCTTTTTTCAGATATCCTGTCTTCAAAAAAGGTCAGAAATTGAATAGATTTGTCTGTGTTCCTGCATTCTCCCACTAGATTCTGAGTACCTAGCTTCTATTAATGTCTGTACCACCAAGGCCCAGCTCTGTCTGGACCATCATAAAAACTTTGAAGGTCTAATGATCAAATGGAAGCCCATAACATGACAAGACAACAATTTCAGATAAAACGCAAACAAAGTTCTACAATATTCTTTCACTTCTCCATCTTACCCCCAAAGTCATATTCTGCCCAGACCTTTGGGACCCTTCAATAGATAACATAGATGGAACATCTATAGCTATAAAATTACCTTTAAAATTATCTTTGATAACATTTATATGGATTTTACTCAGTCTCCCAGTCTCAATCAATAACTGCTCCTGAATTTGTCATTAACAAAAGCAATTCTGTCTTACTCTTCCAACAACGTTCCTCATTGGAATCTTAAATCTCAAGTTTTCACATTGACTATGGGCTTCTACCTTCCAACTCGCTTACCTTCTTATGCCCATACACTTGCTCTTAAATCTCCATGATTCTTCAATTTTCTTCTGGTCTATTTGTCTATTAATTCTATTAATGTTTACTTTTTCCTGACTACTTCCACAAAGATTGCTCTTTACCTCTTGTTCACATTCACATGATGAATCTCAATCTTTGATAAATTCTAGAAGCAACCTGGGTATGCAGCTGGTTAAACCAAAGAAGATAGTGTTCTGTTGGGACTAAGAAAGTCAGGAGAAAATTATTACTAACTACTACCTAAGTTTTAAACTTATTCACATTTTTATTTATTCTTACTCCCATTTTTCTGAGAAATAGATGCCTCTCATTCTCCCCAGGAAGGTCTCTGCATTCAGGAATCCATTTCTTTCCACTTCATTTAGAGGACCTCTTCCAGAAACTCATGGTATTGCATCGTCAGTTTCTTTCCCTTCCTGTCTTTTCACATCAGGCAATGAGAACATGCCAAATTATCCCATAATAAGTATACTACAGTCTTCCCTCAGAAACTTTTTTCTTAGGAAAATTTCTTGAGACACTGTCTCTCTAGATACTGAGGACAATGAGCTTGTGCTTTGTGTTTATGTGTGTGGTTCTCCACTTGACTCAAATATCCTCCATGTCAGGGATTCAGTCTCAGTGACCTTACCTTCTATCACTGCTCATTTCATTGTATTGTGCCTTCCACATTCTCCCCACTCCAAATTGAAACAGATTTCTCTTTAGTGTTCAGTCACTTCTTAGTCCTTAAGTCTAATGATAATCTCTCGCCTATCCATTTAGTATCTCTGACAGATTTCTGTTTTAGAACTGCCTTCCTCCTTGAAGGGTACCATTTTCCCCAAGTTTTTTACCTACCTTACTTTTTCCTCTAAAATTATCTTTTTCTCCATGCAGGTTTAAAGGCAAATTCTATAAGAAGTGCTTTTAGATTCAGCCTGTCCAAATGGGTATTTTTTTGTATTATCTCTACTCCAATGTTGTCTCTGAGACCTAAAGAAATCCAAAGAATTTTGGTAGCATTTAACAGATAGTTTGAACTCTTCCAAAAAATATTTTTACTCTGCTATCTATAACTACACTCTGGTGGGTAAATTGAGCTTGTCCAGGAAGGTAATATTTCATATTTGCTTGAGATTTCCCTTAGCCTAGAAAAAAATTTTGAAAATTTCTATCCTAAGGAGAACAAATTCCAATCACTACCCAATAGCCTCTATACTTTTTATTTTTGTTTTTTGTTTTTTTTTTTTCACTTTGTCCATGAGGATGTCAGTTAAGCCTTCCTAAATGTGACCAATTTAGTAAGAAAAGTTAAGAAGATTGAAACAGCATATGTATAAACATGCATATGCATACAGTCACTGAGAGATACTAGAAATATACTTTTTTATATTTCCACACCAATGTGCCATGGTATTCATAGGTAGCACCTCACACACATATTTTCCAAGGAACTATATCACATCCCTGTTTATTCACATAACACAGAATTTAGGAATATTTGTATCTACTCATCAGCATTATATAATATGTTTCCAATCATCCCTCATGTTTTTAACATAAATTGGCAATTTATAAACACACACATGGTATCACAAATGCATCATCATCAACAAAATCACAGTAATAACCCCACCAATTGTATTCCCATGATATACTCAATGCTGAAAACTCAGCTAAGGTTGAAGACTACATTGTTAAGTGACCAGTTCACTTAATTCTGTGATTTTTCTCCAGTTGCATACCCAAGAGCTCAGTATAAGATTCAATAAATAATTCAAATTATAGAATTTTTTTTGACAGGCAGAGTGGACAGTGAGAGAGAGAGACAAAGAGAAAGGTCTTCCTTTTGCCGTTGGTTCACCCTCCAATGGCCGCCGTGGCCAGCACGCTGCGGCCGGTGCACCGTGCTGATCCAATGGCAGGAGCCAGGTGCTTCTCCTGGTCTCCCATGGGGTGCAGGGCCCAAGCACTTGGGCCATCCTCCACTGCACTCCCTGGCCACAGCAGAGAGCTGGCCTGGAAGAGGGGCAACCGGGACAGAATCTGGTGCCCCGACCGGGACTAGAACCGGCTCCGCAAGGCGGAGGATTAGCCTAGTGAGCCGCGGCGCCAGTCAGATTATAGAATTTTTAAAAAGAAATATAAAATCCTCTCAAGAAAAAAATCTAGATCTCATGCATCAAATCCCCACTGAATGGAACGTGGTTTTGTGTTAGGTTTTTGAATCAGATAACTTGGCAGCAGGGTCTGTAATCCTGGCTTTGGAAAGGGACACATTTGGCTCACATTTAGAGTTGAGATTTAAGAATCAGAATTTGCCTGGAATGTCAGGGAAAGGCAAAGTTGAGACTAGAGCTAGAGAAGGAGCCCCGTTGGGAAGTCTGAAGGAAGGAGCACTCACTGGGGTGGAAGATGCTTCTCTTCCAAGTAACTGGATATGCTGTGCTGTGCTGTTGATCCACCAGGCAAAGTGGCATCAATTCATCTCTCTATGACTCATAAATTTATGAATATCCCAGAATCCAAAGGCTTATTTGTATGGTGTGGGAGGAGGCAATGAATATAATTGGGAGTATGGTATCAGTGAACAGTGAGCTGAGTCATAGGACAACTGCTCCTAGGAGAATTTTATTCTTGGCCCCATCATCCCTGATGTCATCATCCATATACGCTAGTATGATAATCACATCTTGATCCAAGAGTGCAAAGAACTCAGACATAGACATCCTGAGATCCCCACAGAGCACATAGAGCTTTAAGTTTCTAACACCCACATTTCATTTTTATTTTTTAATTACAGGGCACCTGGCTATTTAAAGGAAATGTTAGTAGGTCTAAAGGGAGATATAGATTCCAATACAGTAGTAATGGGGGACTTCAATACACTACTTTCAGCAATGGACAGATCAAGCAGGCATAAAATCAGCAAGGAAACAGATTTAATTGGCACTATAGACTATGGACCTAACTGATATGTACAGAACTTTTTATCTTACAGTTGCAGAATGTACATTCTTCTCAGCAGTACAAGGAACTTTCTCTAAGATAATCCACATGCTAGGCCATAAAGCAAGTCTCAGCAAATTCAAAAAAGTCAAAATCATACCATGTGTCTTCTCTGACCACAATGGAATGAAGCTGGAAATTAACAACTCAAGAATTTCTATAGCATATACAAACACATGGAGACTGAACAACATGCTACTGAATGAACAGAGAGGCATAAAAGAAATTAAAAGGGAAATAAAAAAATTTCTGGGAATGAATGAAGATAATACAGTATATCAAAACTTATGGGATACAGCAAAAGCAGTGTTAAAATGAAAGCTTATAGCAGTTGGTGCCTACCTCAAGAACCTGGAAAGGCACCAAATAAATGAGCTATCAATGCATCTCAAGGACCTAGAAAAGCAAACCAAACCTAAAATCAGCAGGAGAAAATAAATAATTAAAATTAGATAAGAAATAAATATTGAAACAAAAAAGATCAGTGAAATGACAAGCTTGTTTTTTTAAAAAAATAAACAAAATTGACACAACATTAGCCCAATTAACCAAAAAAAAAAAAAAAAAAAGAGGGAGAAGACCCAAGTCAATAAAATTAGAGATGCAAAAGGAAATATAACAACAGATATCACAGAAATAAAAAGAATCACAAGGAATTACTATAAAGAGCTGTATGCCAATAAATCAGGAAACTCAGAAGAAATAGATACACCTGGGTATACATAACCTACCAAAACTGAGCCACAAAGACACAGAAAACCTAAACAGACCAATAACCAAGATGGAAACTGAATCAGTAATAAAGACCCTCCCAATAAAGTAAATCCCAGGACTTGACAGCTTCACGTTTCCTTTTTCAAATTTACATTCAATAAACACAAATATGGGTATGATCACGCAACTGCCCAATGTTTTAGTCACTCATGTATCTTAACACATCAAACATACATGTATCTTAACACATCAAACATCTGTGCATTCTTATTTAAAAAGACTTACTTGTTTATTTTTTAAAGTCAGAGCTAGAGAGAGAGAGAGAGAGCTTCCACCCTCTGTTTTACTCCCCAGATGGCACTATGGCCAGCACTGGCCCAGACTGAAGCCAGGAGCTGGGAGCTTCATCTGGGTGTTCCCTGATGTTAGCAGGGGCCCAAACACTTAAGCCATCTTCCAATACTTTTTTCAGACCATTAGCAGGGACCTGGATCAGAAGTGCTGCAGCCAAGACTGAACCAGAACCAATATGAGATGCAGTTGTCATGGGTGGGGGGTGGTTTATCCACTGCACAATGCTGGCCCCAATATGTGCATTCTTACGTTAATTGTAAACTCTAATTTAGATTACAGATGTAATTTTAGAAATAAATAGAGACACAGACATATTTAAAGAAGCAATTAAATATGTTTGCAATGCACTCCCATTTTCATTTAACCAAAAGTATATATTTCGAACACACACTAGTTATCATTAACAGATCAACCAAATGTACAACAAACTTATATCTTCACATCTATTCACAGACTGACACATGGAATTTGTGAATCATGCGTTTTGCTATATAGAAACCAGCATCCATATAACTTGTTTCTTCTGTAAGAACTCCTTTTATTCTACTACTGTACTGCACAGGGCCTAAAAATTACGAACAATTCATTTCTACTAAAACTAAACAAACCAATGGAAGAAGACTATATTTTTGAGAAATATTTAATTTTTTAAGGTTTTTTTGTTATTATATAAAAGGCAAAGAGACAGAGTAAAAAATAGACAGACAAGAAGATCTTCCACCCACTGATTGACTCCCAAAATGCCCCCAAAAGCCAAGGCCAGAAATCTGGAACTTAATCTGGGTCTCCCAAGGGAAATGAAATCAGCGTATGAAAGAGTTATCTGTACCCATCCTGTGTATTGCATCTCAATTCACAATAGCTAAGATATGGAATCAACACAAATGTCCATCACTGAAGACTGGATAAAGAAATATGAGATATGTACACCATGGAATACTACACACGGTTAAAAAAATGAAATCCTATTATTTGCAGCAAAATGGATAAAACTGGAAAACTTTAAACTTAGTGTAATAAGACATTCCCAAAGGACAAATACCATATGTTCTCCCTGATCTGTGGTAACTAAAAGAACACTGAAAAGGTTACCTACACAAGTGAGATTGACACTTTGAAATGCAATGGCTTTGAACAGCCTTTGTCTCAACTGTTGAGGAACAGTTTTTTTTTTTTTTTCCATACTGTTTGTTGAACTCTTTACTTATTAATCTTATGTGTATAAAGTTAATTGAAGGGGCCGGCACTGTGGCGCAGTGGGTTAACACCCTAACCTGAAGCTCCAGCATCCCATATGGGCACCTGTTTGAGACCTGGCTACTCCACTTCCGACCCAGCTCTCTGCTGTGGCCTGGGATAGAAGTAGAAGATGGTCCAAGTGGTTGGGCCCCTACACCCACGTGGGAGACCCGGAAGAAGCTCCTGGCTCCTGGTTTCAGATTGGCGAAGCTCTAGCTGTTGCGGCCAATTGGGGAGTGAGCCATCGAATGGAAGACCTCTCCCTCTCTCTCTCTCTGCCTCTCCTCTCTCTGTGTAACTCTGGATTTCAAGCAAATAAATAAATCTTAAAAAATAATAAAGTCAGGCCGGCGCCCTGGCTCACTAGGCTAATCCTCCGCCTGTGGCACCGGCACTCCGAGTTCTAGTCCCGGTTGGGGCGCCAGTTCTGTCCCGGTGCTCCTCTTCCAGTCCAGCTATCTGCTGTGGCCTGGGAAGGCAGTGGAGGATGGCCTTAGTCCTTGAGCCCTGCACCCGCATGGGAGACCAGGAGGAAGTACCTGGCTCCTGGCTTCGGATTGGCGCAGCGCACCAGCTGTAGCAGCCATTTGGGGGGTGAACTAACGGAAGGAAGACCTTTCTCTCTGTCTCTCTCTCACTGTCTAACTCTGCCTGTCAAAAAAAAAAAATAATAAAGTTAATTGAAAATAGATCTTAGTAAAAAATAAGAAGTGGGAATAGGAGAGAGAGGAGGAAGAAGGGTGGGAGCACAGTGGGAGAGCAGGTAGGGTGGGAAGAATCACTATATTACTATGTTATTAATTTGTATTTATGAAATGCATGAAGTTTGTATAACTTAAATAAAAGATTTCTGGGTTAAAAAAAACCAACTGGGTGTCCTATATTGGTAGCAGGGCCCAAAAGTACATTAGCCACTGTCTGCTCCCTCTGAAATCAGAAGCACAGAAGAGACTCAAATTCAGACTCTCCAATAGGAGATGCAGACATCCCAAATGGCATCTTAACTACTGTGCCAAGTGCCCATCCCAGCAATAATTTAGATATTATTCTCAGTACAGATGATTATGTAAAATAATAAATACATCGTGGCTAATATAACAAAGAAGTTAAATAGTGAAAACCTGTCCTGTCCAAAAATTCAAATATACTTCCAGAGCTTACCTTAAAGTACGTCATAAACCTATTTCACAATAAAACCAATGCATTTGTCAAAAATTATTTAATGTTAATGTAAGATTTAACTTTACATGCTTGAAATAAATCTAAGAACCGCAAAAATGTGGAACTTCAATTGATGATAAGAATGATAAAATATTTAGAGGGAATTATGTTGATGTTGCAGAATACTTGGAAATCCATTAAAAGACAAAATGGGGATGAAGTTTGACGCAGTGGTTAAGCTGCTGCTAAGGATTCCTACAGCCCAAATCATAGTCCCTGGATTCAAGTACTGGTTCTGCTCCTGATTCCTGCTTCCTGCTGATGTACACCCTTGGAGGCAGCAGATAATAGCTCAAGTATTTGGTCTGTCACTCATGTGGGACACCCAGATTGAGTTTGCAGCTCTCAGTTCAGCCCTGAATGTTACAGGCATTTGGAGATTGAAAAAGCAGATAGGAAATCTCTCTATCTCATTTTCTCTCAAATTAATTAATTAAATAAATATTTTAAAAGATTAGACAGATTTATTGATGTTTAGAGTTATGGATACATATGATAAATAAAGCATAATTAAATGTTAGTGATATAATATCAGTGGCAGATATACTATCACTGTAAAATTCAAGTTTTCTGTGCGTTTGAATATTTCATTATGAGATAATAGAAAATTTGTTTAATGAAAGTAAGAAAAAAAGATGAAGTAAGAGAATATTCTTCTTAAAATATAAACAAATAGCAATGAAAATTCAACCTAATACAAGAGATCTCGAGTTCCAATTGAAGCCAAAACTGGGTATCTTTTTGCTTTATCTGTGTTAGGACATGTTATGAAATAAATTTAATGTATTTGGTATAATTGATGTATTTTCATATGATTAAGGGCAGGCATTAAATTTCTCAGTTGTAGCATGTTTTGTCCAAGATCAAATAATTATATTCAACAAATTAGCACTCCTTGCCATATTTATGTACCATTCTAGAGATATCTGTTTCTTCTCCAAGCTATCTCTAGTAGAGGTAACAGAGCAAACGCAGCTATAATTCATTGTGATCATTGCTTTCATGGCAATAATAAAAGTATCAGGAAGAAAGAGAATTAGTTCTACTTGAGTGGATAAGTAGAATTTGATCATATGCCAGTCTGAAGTATTGTCTGATGAAATCTGTCTACCAGTTTATACAAGAGAATCTCTACTCTTGAGAAGCAGATAGGTTCAATTATGCCTATCCTTATGGACTACAGTGAGCTGACAATTTTCCCTATAGTGACTAGGTAGATGAATGCCAATGAGAGATCATGTATTTTACAATGTTGTTAATGATGTAAGATTAAGGCAAATCGATTGGGCTTTATTCTACCAAGGTTTGCAAATCAACTGGTCACTCTTCTGAGGATTTCCTCCATATCACAGATCTCCAATGATTACTTGAAGAATGTTCCAAACTCTCAAGACAGTTGACTTTCAGAGTGATTCATCTATTGGGAAGCATGACAGTTACAGGGTATGTCTCTCACTCCAACTCTGCTACAGTCAGAGTCTCCACCATGGATTGCATCTTTTCCATGGCTTCAGCTCCCAGTGGTCAATGTCACCTTGGTGGTAGCTCTGGCAGTGCTTATTTGACTCTGTAGTCCGTGGATGGTTGTGGTCCCCACTGCAGCAAATGCATAGACTTATTACCATCTGCTGGTCAGTTCCAAAGTTCCTCTGAAATTTAAATAAGCAATGCCCATTATTAAATGAATATTTTTGTTGTAAATGAATATGTTTGTCAGTTTATTATTGTCTCACATTCTCAATCCCACCTTCTAATCTATATTTTTCTTTGTGCAATTGGGCTGACTCAGTGAAAACCACCTTTCTGCTTTGCTAATTAGACCCTAAAATCTTTAAGTACAGGGCCCTAGGAAGCTGAGACAGAAAAGGAGAACTCTCAATCTCTCCTTTTTGTTACCTCAGCAACACTTCTTCACTTACACATGAAGGGTTAAAATTTCAGTGGCCATAGTTGGTTCTATTTTGCAACTTTCCAACACTCCCTGAATAAATCTTTCCCTAACCTCTTAAATATCTCAGAACAAGCCAGACGAGCCTCCCTCCAAACTCCTGTCTCAGGAGAGTAAGTCCAAATCATAGAGGGGTTCTCCCCGAGATCTCGTGACCCAGAACCATCTAAGAAGTTCACACTCCTTTTAGCTTTGCTGCATTCCTCTCCCGAGCTTGCAGGACTTATTGATTCTGGATCCTTCTCTTTGTTCATTCAGCTCCATGACTAGAAGTTACTTCCTGAAGTTGCTACCTCTGATGACACGTTCATATTCCCTTTTTGTCTTGTGTGCTAATAGTTGCTGAACAATTCTTTACCTTATTTTTTCTCAATTAAAGGAATTTCTGTGGCTCTTATATTCTCGTTGGTCTATAACTGAGCAGTAGTTTTGTTTCTTGGATTATATTGTGACAGGTATATGTGAATTCAACAGCGTGTAAAATATGATGAAACTCCATGTCAAAATTAAATAAATAAAACCTAAATTTGATAAAATTTTCCTTTCTGTTATGACAGCAGGATAGACCAAGAGACCATTCCTGCTTTAGGGTAGGGCATTAGTTGTGATCAAGGAAGCCTGACCATTTCCTGGATCAACTACATCCTGGAGAGACCTGGACTGGTGTTGACTTAGATGCTGATCAACTGAATATAGGATTCTACCAGGGGAAGCTGTGTTAGACATAGTAAAAACAAGCTTACAGAGTAAAAATACATGAACTGAAATCAAACGAAAAACAATTGAAAGATGATGAGACTTCCCTGAGTAATTTATGAAAATGCTAAATGTCAGAGAGTCAGGTTTAAACATTTAATAAGCCCGGCAAACATAATAGCAGCAAAAAGCAGTAATAATGAATTATGAACTTTCAGTTCCCCATGTTTCTGTTCCCTGGAGGAGAAACCCACAACCATGGTTAGCAATTGAGACAAGGGAGAAAAGGAAAAGCTGTGACTGAATGCTGACCAGTTTGACAATTATGTGAGGCTGAGCATTCCAATTCTTCACCACAGCATATTTTATTCTGTGAATGCAACTGAAAACTTTAGTGAACTGAGTTTAATTCAGTAATAAAGAAAAAACTATACCCAACATGCTTAAGGAGAAAAGAAAGTCAAACAGTTATTTTCTTATTGCACTTTATTTGGGCTTATATATTACACATTACACAATAGTGGTACCACTTAGGAAGTAATTAGCTCTGTCTTACAGCACTTACCCAACTATCAATAGATGGTGTCTTGTGTTGTATGGAGAATTGATCTGGAAGTGTGCTGAGCTCATATTCAGTTAAAAGAGTACATACCTTATTCCCAGTCTTCATTAAGGACTTTGGGAGATTAAAATCTCCCTGAAGAATTTTCAGGCACAAAGTCAGCATCACTTTTCTCTGTCCCTGAGGCGCAGAGTGAGACATAAAACAGCAAAAACAGGAATTCACTTTAGCAGACAGAGAGAACGTGCTGCTTTGTGGGGTCTCTTATTGGTCGGTCTTCTGGTGAGTTCTGAAGCCCTGGAGGGGTGAGCCAGGTGATGCTCCTAAAGCCTGCACCTAGAATAGGCTAGACCATGCAAGGGTCAGGGTGAGTGAGGAATGAGAAGCTGAGTGGGGATTTCTGAAAGCAGCATCCTGGTAGAGGGAACAGAACAGGTGGAACTCTTCCTGGATTTGGGGTTCTGGTTCTGGTGCTGCCACTAACTGATTATTTAACTCTGAGTAATTCATTGTACTTCTCTAGATCACTTGCTTGTCACAATCTATTTCCCTGGGACACCAACCTTTAAAAGATGAAATTTATATAATTCAATAACATTGCTGCAAATTCAGGGAAGGAAACAGAACTCAGAACGCAGAAAATTCCTAGAAATCCAGCACTAAAGTGGTCACAATCTATTATTCAGTAACTCAAACCAACAGCATCTAACTTAGTGTTGTTTTACAAATTCTGAGTTGTCAAAGCAAGAAAAAGGAATAGCAGAAATGAGCTAATCATAAACTGTGTGTAAACTGGTGTCTTACTCTCCAGGAGATCAAACAAATGTCAGAAATGGGCTAACCACTTTGCATGAATCACGAACAGCTGGATTTATAGTCTTTTCCTATCCAGGATATAGATTCAAAGCTATTGTCTTTAGACATGCTACTCTGTAGACGCTTCCAATCTTGTCTCTTCTTTATTTCTGCTTTCTTTCAGTACCCTAGGAACATTCATGGCAGAATAAAATAAAAGTACACCAAAACTACAATAGAACTCAGAGAATGTAATTTTTAAAAGCTGTAAATAAGGTACAGGTCTAAAAAGAGAAATGTATTTTTCCCTGATTTACATAGGCAGGAAATACCAGAACTGGATTAAATCTCGGGATTCCTGACACCCAGCTTAGAGTCCTTTCCCCTAAATTGCTATGGTTCCTGTTAAGTCTTTGGTAATGTAAAGTTTTTGGGTCCCCAGAGCAGAATAGCTTGATTTCAGTTTGGAGACAGGTGTTTTTCTGCTCCATTTTATTCACATGTATCTGCCTTTAGCCATTTCTTTGTTCAAGGGTAGCTGAGAAATCTCTATACAGAAATTACAAAAATGTATGCTTCTATTTTCCTTCTTGACTTTCCTTCCAACACCCTAATTGATGCCTCAAAACATAGATAAGAGAATGGAGTCTTGCAGATCTTTATTTAATTTGTGATTTTATCATCTACTTACTATGAGTTATTGGGCAAACTAATCTCACATTTCTCAAGGATTAAATGATTAAACAATTATAAAGTTTTTTGCAGAGAACCTGGTACACAGCATGTGTTTAATAAGTATTCATTTGGCCGGCGCCGTGGCTCAACAGGCTAATCCTCCGCTTTGCGGCGCCGACACACCGGGTTCTAGTCCCGGTTGGGGTGCCGGATTCTATTCCGGTTGCCCTTCTTCCAGGCCAGCTCTCTGCTATGGCCCGCGAAGGCAGTGGAGGATGGCCCAAGTGCTTGGGCCCTGCACCCGCATGGGAGACCAGGAGAAGCACCTGGCTCCTGGCTTCGGATCAGCTAGATGCGCCGGCCGCAGCGGCCAT
The DNA here is from genome assembly GCF_033115175.1 of Lepus europaeus. NCBI lineage: Eukaryota > Metazoa > Chordata > Mammalia > Lagomorpha > Leporidae > Lepus > Lepus europaeus. The sequence continues at coordinate 59,871,135 of NC_084833.1, read as the reverse complement.
TGGAGGGTGAACCAACAGCAAAAAGGAAGACCTTTCTCTCTGTCTCTCTCTCTCTCTCTCACTATCCACTCTGCCTGTCAAAAAAAAAAAAAAAAAAAAAAAAAAAAAAAAAAAAAAAAACCTACCTTATTGTTTAAAAAAAAATAAGTATTCATTTTTTCTCTCTGCATTCCATTCATAGCTATCCAGACAACCTGTAATGTCAGAGGCCCCAGGCCAAGGGGAAAGGTGTGATCCAGAGATTATTGGACATCTTTCCCATAAACTCTAAAACTAAGGTCCCCAGATCCACAATGACTTTTCCCATGGCATGCACTGGACCCTGATTTCAACCCATTTTCTTCCTTCTGCTCTTTATCTTTCCTTTATGTTAGCTCAGTTCTCTTCTATGTTTTCTGATTATTTGCTATAAGACTCAATGTGAATAAGGGGAATATAATCATGTATGAAAAACAAGAGACAAATGAGGCAGCTTAGCCCTGGCTCCCAAGGAGTCACAGTTTCACAGGGGTCACAGGCATGCACAGGCTAAGATTTCAGACTATAAAGGAGTGATCATGTAACACAGAGTGATGGTCACTGGCTTGCTCGGAATGGCAATGCATGTGAGTTAGGAACCATTTGGGAAAATCCAGACATGCTTCCTGGAGTGACAATGTTCCATTGCAAACAATTTCATCAATTCTGTAATTTTCAGATACCTAAGGCTCCTAGTTCCGCTTTGTTCTTCATTCCCATCAGAAAGGGCTTTGGAGTAACCTTGTTTTGTTTGATGTTGGAAATGGAGGAGAAAGGAAAAACAGAGGTATGTATTTCTGGGGTTCTTCTCCTAAAGGAGAATGTCCTACAATATAAGTCTGAAACATCCCGTCATGTGGAAATCCTCCTGATCTTCCCTATCCTCAGCCATCATGAGGCAATGAACATGAAAACATTTCCATAACATCTGAATGATGATCTGAATGATGGCTATGGGAACTAAATAACATATGAGTGCCAAGTGTTGGTATAAGAAAAACTGAGTAATCTGGAAGCATGTGAGTAGACAAGTTCTGCAAATATACAAATCCATGTGTATGCCTGAGTGTGCATATGTAAATGCTACCTCTATATACATGTGTACTGAGAGTATGAATGAGAAAGATGTGCAGTTAAAGAGTATAAATATCGAGACAGTATGTACCTCTGCACCTGCACCTCTCCATGCAAGCACACATCATACCTCAAGCTAGCTCTAGGAAATTCTCTCATTAGTTAGTGATATGTTTGAGTTCAACATTTTCAAGGAACTGTTTCAACACTTCCAGGAACTACTGATGACTCAAATCCCATATCTCCCTCTGTAATGGCTATCTATCAGTTGTAGTTAACACATTCCTTTTGAATAATACTTCTAAAATGCATAAAAGTTACAGATAATGTGGTTAAAATGTTTTCTTTGTAACTAATTGATATTTTTAATGAAATTGTCAATGTCTTCCTCCATCCACAGAACAGAAGGAAATATTAACCAATGATCACAAAGTAAGAAGTTTGCCTGAATCATCTCAAAATCAGTGACTACATGAACGCATGTTTCAATTGTTTAGATATCATCTTCTTTAATTGTGCCTCATAACTCATAATTTCTTATCCTCCAGTAAGTACAACTCTTAGGGTTCTCCAAGTGAAAAGATCTGAGCCTGAAGAGTACCCTGGGTTCTTCCTGTAATGGGGATGTATAATGTCACTCATCCTGCTTCCTTCCTCTTGACTGGCATCCCTGGTCTGGAGAGTTCTCACCCCTGGCTGGCAGGGCCTCTCTGTATGATGTATGCTATGGCCCTTTTAGGAAACACAGTGATCCTGCAGACTGTCCGAGGGGAGCCCAGCCTCCATGCACCCATGTACTATTTCCTGTCCATGTTGTCTTTCAGTGATGTGGCCATGTCTATGGCTACACTGCCAACCGTACTCAGAACCTTCTGCCTTGATGCCCGCAATATTGCATTTGATGCCTGCCTATTCCAAATGTTTTGCATTCACTCCTTCTCCATGATGGAATCAGGAATTCTTCTGGCCATGAGTTTTGATCGCTATGTGGCCATTTGCAATCCATTGCGCTATGCCACTATGCTTACCAATGAAGTCATTGCTGGGATGGGTTTCGCTGTGACTGCTAGGAGCTTTATCACTCTTTTCCCTCTTCCTTTCCTGATCAAGAGGCTGCCTATATGCAGATCCAATGTTCTTTCCCACTCCTACTGTTTGCACCCAGATATGATGAAGCTTGCCTGTGCTGATATCACTATCAACAGCATCTATGGACTCTTTGTACTTGTATCCACCTTTGGTATGGATCTACTGTTCATCTTCCTCTCCTACATGCTCATTCTTCGTTCTGTTTTGGCCATTGCTTCCCGTGAGGAACGCCTCAAAGCTCTGAACACATGTGTGTCACATATCCTGGCTGTATTGGCATTTTATGTACCAATGATTGGGGTCTCCACAGTGCACCGCTTTGGGAAGGATGCTCCACGCTACCTACATGTCCTCATGTCCAACATCTATCTCTTTGTCCCCCCTGTGCTCAACCCTCTCATTTATAGTGCCAAGACAAAGGAGATCCGCCGAGCCATTTTCCGCATGTTTCAACGCATCAAAAAGTGAAATTCCAAATGAATAGTACATTTAGTAAACACCAATGATATTCAAAGAAAGATAAATATTGAAGGCCATAAAATGATTACACAATCTTTACAGAGGGCCCAGCCCTGGCTGTTGTGGGCATTGTTGGAAGATCTCTCTCTGTATATCTCTCTTTCCCACTCCGTCCATCCTTCTGCCTTTCAAATAAAGTTAAAATAACCAAAACTTAAATACTATCTGAACTCTTTAAAAACTGATGATTTTTAATAGCTTACAATTTTAGTTTCAAATGAATACATAGATGCCTTAAAGATGAGAGTTAAAGAAGCTGCAATACAAAAGTAAAGAAAACACTCTCTGATTGCCAGCTCATAGAAAGAAAAGGAGATATCTTCTTGACGATAATAATCCTGATTTTGAAACCCATTGGTATAAGGAGAAAAGACAAGGAGCAAGGGAATATGAGCTTCCAATGAGAGTTTCAGGCTCCTTTCCACTTTACTTCCTCCTTCTTTTCTACATCACCAATTAAAAGAGCTACTGCTTTTCAGAGACTAAAGTAAAAGACATTTTTAGGTCTCTTTTCCTCTCTGTAAAAAACCTTAGATCACTTTCTGCAGCTCTGATCCCATGAAGACTTAATCTAAGTTTTTTTTCTGAGCTTGAGTAGAATATTTTCCAATCTTTTTATTTGATATGTTTTTCTTTGAATTCAATGTTTTTCCCTACTGAAATGGTAAAATTCCCAAATTTGATCTGGAAAAAAAAAGAACTAAAAAGAAACTTTTACTTCATTTCCAGGGCACCTTTTAGTGCTGCTTCTAGCCCAGGCAAATGAAATACCCAACAGAATTCATCTAAGCTTGTGAAGGCACTAGCTTAAGATTAATAGAAAAACATCTCCATGATAATGGTCATCTTTTTGTTTCCTCTTTTCATGCAAGAGAGCATTTTTTATCCTCCAGGGTCAGTGTTAGGTGGGTTAGTAAGGAGGGGTAGAAACTAGGAAAAAGAGTTATCATAGGATAGGATACATTCTTGATCTCTGTGCCTCATAGATAAGACTCATAAAAGGACTAAGATAACTAGAATCTAATAAAGAATGAAAAAGTACAAATTCATATTAGTTGAAGTTCTACGAAATTTGTTTCTTTGCGAACTCAGTAAATGGAAAAACCTTCAAAAATGAGTACTTGGTAGAAGAGGGCCATGTCCAGGCTTCTATATATGGTTAACCATCAGTCCTATTTCCTGAATACCTGTCCATTGAAGAGTTATTTATTTGGCTTGGTTTGCATACATAAATTCAAGTGGCAGGTGACAACAACTAAACAGTTGATATTCATTAAAATTGGCATACCCCACCAACATTCTTTAAATGTAAAGGGCAATCCATAGTGAAGATGTCCAATAAATTTCTAGAGGCATGTTTCATGCACCCAAAGCCTTGACACATAGAGGGTTTATTAAAGATTAGATGACAAACAAATTGAAGTTAATAGAAATGCAAAGAGTGGACCTGAATATCAACTAATCTTGATCTGACATCATTTATTTCCAGTCATATTGCTCAGAAATTCTCCCTAAAGTGTTTCTCAGCCTTTTTTCCTCCTACCAGAGATATTTGCCTACTGTATTTACTCAACCCCAAGTCTAAACCAATGAGTTGCTTTTGGGAGTGGGGAAGGGAAGCTTTGTTCTTTATTTGCTTATGAGTAACATAACATCCCACTGATTTATTTGTGCACTCTACAATATTGATTGAGACCTACCATATACCAAACATGGTGTTATATGTGAGGACTCAGTGAGTATGAGATTTAGTCATTAAGGATTATGAGAGTAGCCTACCTGAAGAGATATGGGAGGCATATGCCAGCCTGTCCTGGGATTTGTTTGCCTACTGCATTTACCTTTAAATATCCATTTACACAACTTCACTGTGCTTGGAACACCTACAGTGTGATGCAAGAGTATGACTGGTGAACCAATAGGAAATGTTGGTGTGAATCATGTGAGTGCTGAACAAAGGCTGAGACCTAGCAGGCTGCATATTTAAGCCGAATAGCTCATAATTACAACATGGGAGAAATAAGCTTTCTGGGTGACAATTTATATTTTTATGGTGAAAAGCAGATATAAACAACTGGGCATGAGAGTCAACATTTTTATTAGTCTTAAGAGCCAGCTTGAATATTTCTGATTGAAATATATTTTCTGTAATTGTTGAACAGATTATATTGTCAAGTAGCTTTGCTTGTCAAGTAGCTTTTTCTACATTTGACATAAGATTAAAATTATATGACTTTGACACAAAAATCTGAGCTATCCATTTAATAAATAAATTTTGACGAAATTAAAAGATAAGTAAAATAAATCAGAAATTCAAAGAAATTCCTGCTATATATATATATATATATATATTCAAAATCTCTTATAACTCGGTTATATGATTCACATATCAGTTGTTTAACAAAGTGTAGAGATTGATGATCACATTCATCAGAATATTCCACTCAACATTTATAAGCAAAATATCTAATAGGGAGCATTTAGTACAACAGTTGAGTAACTGCTTGGGATATTTTAATTCAACATCAGAGGGCGGGGGTTGGAGTCCTGGCTCCACTCTTCATTCTTACTTTCCAATAATGTGTACTCTGGTTCAAGTATTTGAGTCCCTGCTATCCTGTGGAATAACAAGATTGATTACAGGTTCCTGACTTTAGCTTGGCCCAAACCTGGCTGCGGCAAGCATATGTGGAGTGAACCAGTGGCTGGAAGAGTCTCTCTATCTTTCTGTCTTTCAAATAAATTATATATATTTAAATATATGTATTTGAAAATTAATTAAAATATATTTTCACTTAAAAATTTAAATTTAAAAGCTAAAGATTTGGCCGGTGCCATGGCTTAACAGGCTAATCCTCCACCTTGCCGCGCCAGCACACCGGGTTCTAGTCCAGGTTGAGGCGCTGGATTCTGTCCCAATTGCCCCTCTTCCAGGCCAGCTCTCTGCTATGGCCCAGGAAGGCAGTGGAGGATGGCCCAAGTCCTTGGGCCCTGCACCTGCATGGGAGAACAGGAGAAGCACCTGGCGGCCATTGGAGGGTGAACCAACAGCAAAAAGGAAGACCCTTCTCTCTGTCTCTCTCTCTCACTATCCACTCTGCCTGTCAAAAAAAAAAAAAAGCTAAAGATTTAAAAACTATATATTTAAATATATATATTTTAAAATTAATTAAAATAAATTTAAATTTAAAAATTAAAGATTTAAAATTATATATATATTTAAAATTATATATATATATTTAAAATCCAAATATCTGTAATAACATATTTAGAAATAAATTTTATGTTTGTAAGTGAAGAAAAGAGGTATAAGACATGACTGAGGTATAAATTGGATAAATTGACCCTTTTTTAAGCAGATCCAGATCTAATTTTCAAAATGATTTGTTTTTCTTACATACATATTCATAACAATTTTACTCTTAATAGTCTGAAACTGAAAATATGCAAATGCCCATTAACAGGTAAATAAATCATAGCATACACATAAAATTGAATATTAAAAAACCACTTATACATATAACAACATAAAGAGTTCATTATATTCTTCAAAATAATTTCATAATGAACCTCTCAGACTAACCCATTTAAAAATATTTTTAAAAAGTTTATAACTTATCATGTACTAGATGTTAGTACATTAAGTAAAATATTTACATTTTCAAATTGCACAAGTACAAAAAATCTTGTTTCATGAGTATATCCATTAAGAAATTGGTTAATATTAATCAGACAACAGTCAAACAGAACATATCCTTAATGATAGGAAATATAAAAATGTCCTTCATTATTATAGAAGTACACAACCTTCCCTTCTCCATATTCTTTTTTTTTGACAAGTACAAAGTTGGAAGAATATATTTGCAATTTATATAACAAATAAGGGATTAGTATTCAAAATATGTAAACAACTCTGACAGTAAATCCAAAAGAAAAACATTGTCTAAAATATCAACAGGCATTTCAGAGAAGACAAAATATAAATTGGCAATAAATATGATGTTCAAACATGTAATAGTTAGGAGAATGCAAATGAACATAATGAGATATAATTTCAAATCCATCATTTAGCAACAATTAATATAATCAAACCAAGAGTTTAGAGTTAATAGTAAAGTTCAGTATGATTTGCATTATCAGGCACTTTTTTCAGTGTTATTATTATTATTATTTTTTTATTATTATTTTTAAACTTTTATTTAATGAATAGAAATTTCCAAAGTACAGCTTATGGATTACAATGGCTTCCCCCCCCATAACTTCCCTCCCACACGCAACCCTCCCCTTTCCCGCCCCTTCTCCCCTTCCATTCACATCAAGATTCATCTTCAATTCTCTTCTTCTCCATATTCTTTTAATAACATCCTTTTTCTATTTAACAGTTTTGTAGATCAAAAATCCAGGTGGGCTCAGTAGAACCAAGGCTCAGCTCGTCTGGGTTCCTATGCACAGATCCTGGTAGGATCTACTTCCAACCTCATTCTAATTGCTGACAGAATTCAGTTCCTTGCAGTTGTAGGACTGAGGTTGCCATTTTCTTGTTAGTTATCAGCTGGAGTCCTCCCTTAGCTTCTAGAGGTTGCCTGAATCTGCATTATATTGTCTTTTCCAACCCTAAGCTAGCAATGGCATGCCAAATCCTGCTCACTGTTAGAAGTTTTCTCACTTCTCTTCTATAACCAGCCAGAGAAAACTCCCCTCTGCTTTTAAAGAATTTATTTAATTACATTAGATCCACCTATATAATCCATCTTAAAATCAACTGATTAGTAATCTTACTATATCTGCAAACGGTTTTTTGGCATGTACTATAGTAAACTCACATGAGTTATACCAGGAATTGGAAACCACGAGGTTCATCTTTGAATTCTGCCTACCATAATTAAATTGTTGTTATTTAGCAATTGCAGGAATAGAAATTATTTCTTTTTATAACTCCATTGTAATCTGCCTGAAGATAGAATTCTACTTTCTACTTTCCTACAGTTTAGTAGTTGAGATTTAAAATGCAATTTTAAAAGCCAAAAAAATGTCGAAATCACCAACAGCGTTTCTAATATTCAGATATAGTTACTGACATGTCAAGGAATTGAAACTATATCATTAAAAAAATTAAAGATAAGAAAGCAAAGAAGGAAGGTGGGAAAGATGGAGGGAAGAAGGGTAGGGTAGGAAGTATTATTATGCTCTTAAAATTGTATATATCAAATACACGAAATTTGTTTATTCATATAAATAAAAATATTTTTAAAAACTAAAAAATTATTCCCATTGTTAGTGTCACTACAATGGTCATGGATTAATATTTTTCCTCAATGGTTTTTTCTTTCATTCTTGCTTGTAATTCCTTATAGATTTAGCTAATATCCCCTTTTTGTTCCTATTTAAGAATACGGATTATTTTGGTTTTCCAGGGTGACTAGGAGGAGGAAGACTATCTAGAGTAGGCTTTCTAGCTTCTTAATTATAATGCTCCCTCTGCTGTTGTGCAAAGACTCAACACCTTTCTATGAGGCCACTTCCGGGTGTCAGAGATAAGGCTGGTTTTACAGGATGTCTCGCTTCCTTGCTCTCCAGCCCAGAACTCCACAGGCCTTTCTTCCATCTGCTACATTAGCTCCAGAAGTTGTATAGTTGTGGTAAGCTCTTGTAACACTCTTTTTTTTTTTTTTTTTTTTTACATTTGCTTCCTCTCTCTTTCCCCTCCATCAAAACCTTCTTTCAATCTTACTTAAGTGATTTTTACACAATTAACATGATTTCCATTGTGCTAAGGTTACAGAGTTTAGGAAGAGTTCATTTGGTACACTTTTCTGAATCTTTCTTTTTCTTTCTTTCTTTCTTTTTTTTTTTTATTTATTTGATAGGTAGAGTTACAGACAGTGAGAGAGAGAGACAGAGAGAAAGTTCTTCCTTCTGTTGGTTCACTCCCCAAATGGTCGCCACGGCCAGCGCTGGGCCAGTCTAAAGCCAGGAGCAAGGTGCTTCTTTCTGGTCTCCCACGTGGGTGCAGGGGCCCAAACACTTGGGCCATCCTCTACTGCCCTCCCGGGCCACAGCAGAAAGCTGGACTGGAAGAGGAGCAACCAGGACTAGAACCGGCACCCATGTGGGATGTTGGCGCCTGCAGTGAGCCACAGCGCCGGCCCCCTGAATCTTTCAAATGCTTGGGACCATAAGAGCACTAATTCATTCTCTCATGTTCACCAGGACTTGGAGCAGGTAAGGGTTACTTTCAATTTCACACACAAATCTAAAAGTCATTTACTGTTTCAACTCAGAATAGGGTCCTTCCAATTGGGGTGGGGGTAAGTATTTATAGGATCTTTGAGAGTTTTTGTCCTTATAATCTGGTTGAAGATGACATTGGAGACATCATCTGTAGGTTATTATTTTGTTCTTTGTTATAGTTGTTTGTTTTGTTTTGTTTTTGTCCTGGCCGCTTAATTCACCATTCAGGAAGTTTTTGTGGACAAATTCAAATCTATACTTCTGTTACATTTATGTCATGATCACGTTACTTGGTCCCTATGATTGTACCTTATAAAATTTATTTCATGATCCTACAAGAAAAAAAATGTTAAGGAACAATTTCTGCAGTCATCCACCCAGGTGGAGTTACAACCTGGACTTTCACTGCCTGTGCATTGCCCAAAGTCTTCAGGTCACTCTGCTTGCTTCAGTTAAGCACTCTCCTGCCTGTGTGGTCTGCATAGTTTTCTTGGTTTCCTTTCACTTGGTGACTGCTATTCTCTTTGAATTTCCTGACACGTGTCAGCCACCCTTCCTGTGCTATTGCATGTGCTGCAGTCTTAGGGTTGGGCTGCTGTCTGCAGCATGTGATTTCATATTCCAGCAAACTATGAAGCCGAGTTACCCCTGCTGCTGAAGTGCACCTTCTCATCCATCAACCATCAACACCCATTAACTTTCCACTTACAGTGCTTAGTAGCTCTCTGGAAGAAATTATATTCTCTCTTTATTTATTCCTGATGGATGACACCATATGACTGTTTCACAAAGCATTTTTCATTGTTTTAAAATTCCAAATTTCACGTTAAATTGTATTGTATGATAATATGTGGCAAGAATTTATGTTCCATTGTAGATATTATGGCAGTATTTATGCTTATTTTAAACACAAACAGCTATACTTTAATTTTTAAAGTCTAACAATAAAGTTTTATTCCATTAATAATACTTGAGTTATATATATGATGTTAAACATTAAGTAACATAATCCTGAATTATAGCATGGTATGTATGTATGCATTACTTTTTGAGGATTACTTGAAAGCATAGATATTACTACTATAGAGGGACATGTTTTTACTACTATATAGGTCTAATTTAAGATTCTCTTCCTTGTTACCTCTTAGAGAAGTCATTTGTGGCAACCTATAACTTGGGTAATTATAACTCAGGGAAGCCTGATGGTTTTTTAGTTGCATTTTATAGTCAGGCTAGTCTGTATAACTGATGGCAGGGACATGATATTAGATCCATGTATTAAAGATGATTGAAAGGATTCAAAGTGTTACCTTCTACATCCAAATATTAATAGTAATTCAAAACTTGGGATTTTGGGCCTTTGTTTTGGTATGTGGCTTTCCAAAATTTCCTCCCTAGTCAAAGTTTAAGTTCCAGCAACATCTTGCACAACCTCTTGCGAATCTCCTTAGTCTTGATGGAATAGATAATTGGGTTAAGCATTGGAGGCACAAAGAGATAGATCAAAGACATGAACCTGTGCACATACTCAGGGGCATGTTTCCCAAATCGATGCACCATGGACACGCTAACCATAGGCACATAGAAAATGAGCACAGCACATATATGTGACACACATGTGTTCAGAGTCTTAAGCCTCCCTTCTTGGGAGGTGATAGCCAACACAGAGTGTAGAATTAATATGTAGGAGAGAAAGATGAGCACTGAATCTACACCAAAGGCAGATATGACAATGAACAAGCCGTACATGCTGTTGATGGTAGTATCTCCACAGGGTAAGCGGATCAGGTCTGGATGTAGGCAGTAAGAATGGGTCAGCACATTGGCCTTACAAAAGGGCAACCTCTTCAGGAGGAAGGGAAGTGGGAAGACCATGCAGAAACTGCGGATGATGATGGATGTACCTATGTGGGCCACACGAGCATCAGTGAGCATGGTGGAATAGCGCAAGGGATTACAGATGGCCACATAGCGGTCAAAACTCATGGCCAGAAGGATTCCAGACTCTGTCCAGGAAAAGAAGTGGATGAAGAACATCTGGGCCAGGCAGGCCTCAAAAGCTGTCTCTGGTATGTGAAAATACATAGCAGCCAGCACAGTGGGCAGTGTAGAAAAGGACACACCCAGGTCATTGACAGACAAAAGAGATAAAAAGTAGTACATTGGCTGGTGCAAGCTCTGCTCCTCCTTTACAATGAAGAGAATTAACATGTTGCCTAAAATGGAGATAGCATAAAGCAGCAAGAAGAGGGCAGCCAGCCAGTGCTCTAGCCCCTCCAACTCTGGGAAGCCTGTTAGTGTGAAGCTGGATGTACTCGAGGTGTTGGTCCAAAGGTATCTCATGAGGACTTCTTAGTGGCTTTTAGGGCAATAAAACCAGAGTGAAATGAGGTCACAAGGGGGAAATTGTGAAGATCAGGAGCTTTCAGTGCCATATGGTAGAGCTGACAATGATGCTTAGATTCCAATTTTGAAGATCACAGAAAGATCTAGAAGGAAGAGATTACATTTCAGGGCTTCTGCAGTCTGGCAATATCCCCAAACCTGCCATGGGTTCTGGCTTCTTCCCACAGAAGTCCATTAATTTCCTTTTGAACATTCTTCCTTATTCTTCCAGTGTGTATGTTCTTTGTATAGGTACAATTTTTTTCCTGATGGAAATTAATCTTGCCCTTTCCCTTTTCCAATTCTTAGCCACCACCTTCTTCAATAAGTGAGGTACAACATGTCCTCCATGATGTCTTAGTATTCTGTTTCTCCTGATTTATGCCCTCTTGTACAGGTGGGATTTTCCCTTGTATTCCAGAATGTCCCTCCTCTCTTGCCCACAGTCAAGCATCACTCCAGTTCATTATTCTCTGTGTTGATTAATTACATTATTATTTGCCAAGCATCTAAAATCTCACTCTTCCACACCTGCTTGCAACTAGTTCTTCTCTCTTACATGATCAAGTGCTCTTTCTCTTGTTAGATCAAGGAGTATCTAATAGTTCCATATGTTAGATTCCCTTGAAGAACTAGTAACCCACTTTGGATTGTCTAGGATCAAACTCTTGGTTCTGGCTCCCAATTCCAGCTTCTTGCTAAGGCAACAGTGATGGCCCAAATAGTTAGGTTCCTGCCACTCATGTAGGAAACCTGGATTGAGTTCCTGACAGAGGCCCCTTCAGCAGAGGCCCCATCCCAGGCATTTGGGGAGTAAAGTAGATGAAGACCTCTCCCTTTTTTGCTTCCCCCACTCTCTTTCTCTCTCTCTCCCGCTACCTTCTCTGACCTTCAAATAATTTTATTTTAAGAAACCATTATTCAGGCCAAATCAATATCAATTAAATCTCAGCCTCTATATCCACAACTCAGAAATTGGCATTTTTTAAAATATTTATTTATTTATTTGAAAGATAGTGTTAGAGGCAGAGAGAGAGACAGAGAGAGAGAGAGAGAGAGAGAGAGAGAGAGAGATATGGATCTTCTATCTGCTGGTTTACTCCCTAAACAGCCACAATAGCCAGGTCTGGACCAGGCCAAAGAAAGGAGCCTGGAGTCTCATCCAGTTCTCCCACATAGATGCAGGGGTCCAAACACTTGGGCCATCTCTACTTGCTTTCCCAGCTGCATTAGCAGGGAGCTGAATTAGAAATGAACAGTTAGGACTCAAACCAACCAATATCGGAATTTCAGACGGCAGTTTAACCTTCTGTGTCACAATGCAGTTTCCAGGAATTGGCATTTTTTTAACTCTCAGGCAGTTCAAATAATTGGCCAAGTCTGAGAATTGGGACTTTAAGTTACTCTTATGATGAATCAAATATGTCCCACTTCCCACTAAGTTATTCCTCATGAGAGTCAATTTCAGGAGTTACTACATATGAAAAAAAAAACAAAAAACCAACAAATCTTTTTATTATCCCCTCATATTATGCTAGCAATTACTTATGTCTTTTCCCTTATTCACAACTAATGTTTTCAAAATTATTTTCTATTCTTAATAGAATTTTCTCAATCCAAACTGGCTTTTCTTCCAGTTGCTGTTTCATGCTTATAGTCCCTTTTTCATTCATCAATTATAATAGCTCATTGGAATCTCAAACATAACATACACAAAGCTGAACTCTTTGTCACATCATACTTGACTGTCTTTAATAAATGTCATCTCATTAGAGTGCATTAAATCTAATCACATGCTCATGCCAAATTAAAAAAAAAAACCTACAAGCATCACAGATCTATTAATCATTTGTTGCATTTATTATACATAAGTAACTCTGAATTATCCTCTCCATCTTGTTTCCAATGATAGGCCATTGTTTAGCATCTTGAACTAGGATACTCTCATAACCTTCCTTTCTGATCATCTTGCTTAGTGTCTTTTCTCTTAAGAATCCATTCTCCACAAAGCAGCTAGATTACTTGTGTATAATACACACAAAAAATTATATTACACTCCCACTGAAAATCTTTCACTGGCTTCGATTACCTTTTGAAAGAATTCAAATAGTAAGTTGAATATTTACCGTGGCATATAGTAGCAGCAGCACTATCCAAAAACTTGACTTGCCATTTTCCAATTATTCTATCATTCATTATTTCTCTGTTCCTATTTGTATGTCCTTAATATACCTCTTACATATATTGATCTTCTTGGCTATTACACACTTTAGAATTATAGTGCATTATTACATCTTTGGTTGGTTATTTGTTTAGTTTCTCTATACCCCAATAAATTATAAGCTCCCATAATTTTCTCTGTTTTTTCTTGTTTTATTCTCAGTGTTTAGGCAGGTGTTTATGCATATTCAGCCCTAGTCTGGGTCTCTTTTCCCATTTTATTTGTTCAAAATATTGATTAAATAGATAAATTTCCTTAGAAATAAGGTGTTATGAGCTATATTTTTTTTAGTTTGAAATAAATCATGTGAGTAAAATGACTTCCCTTCCATCTAACATCTGAGTTTTGTCTCACCTTTGCCACATAGCAGCTGTGAATTCTGTTAACTTCTTCATACTTTACTTTCTCATCTATAGAATAGAAAAAACAACACAGAGTCAAACATTTAAATGATATATTCAGGACTCTGGTACAAGTCATGTACTAAATAAATAGTAACCAGTAATATAATTATTAAGAGAGATATTTAGTGGCTAAGATTCCTGGGTATTGTCTCCAAACTGTCTTCTCATTTCCAGTTTTTAAATCACCGACTCTTCTTTTGTTTCAGCATTTTATCCACAGTCTAATGAAAATATCAGAATATAAGTTAACCATATTGAAGTTTTAGAAGATGCCTTCTGAGCCAGATCTACATACCATAGAGTAAAGCTCTAAGTATGAGACCAGAATAGTGGGGCTTTAGGCACCAACAGCTATAAATTGAGATTGTGAATGAGGGGGCAGATGTAGGATACAGGGAAAAATTCTAAATCACAGAGAGGCCCCCTCCCAACTTCAAAACACTGCACTGAAGCTGTGAATAAGATTCCCAAGTTCCTCTCTGAAAGAGGAGCTGAAGTCCCCTCTTACCTGCTCAGAGTCACCCTTGTGGATGGCAGGAAAGAAATAAGTGAAGTGTCCACTAAGGGGAGAAACAACAAAGACTCTGCATATTTTTCACATGGTCCTACTGCCAGCCTCCACCCACGCCCTGGTGTGAGCTCTATAAATTGCTTCTGAATGGTCCTCTGGGATTGATTAAGTCCTATGGTGCCAAGAAATGGCTGCGTTGTCAGGAAGTGTGAAAAATCAGTAGTGGATGATTCCTCCATGTCTTGTCATTACTCCCCACTGAGAGGTGTCAAAGAAATTAAACTGAGAACTGGACTGTCCTGGCAGGATTAACATAGTCAGTTCTTCATTCTCTAGAACTGAGTCCCAGAAAGAGTCTTTTCAGTAAGTCATCAAAAGAAATGGATATTAAACAAGAGACTGATTGATTATAGTTCCAGTAACCATGTCCCAACTCAAATAGATTTCAACAAGTAACATAGGTAACCAGCATACTGTAAAATCATTTACAGTAAGCAAATAGGGTTATGATTATTTTCCTGGATGCTGTTGGGTTCAGCACTGTAAATTTTGCATCAGTGGAAACCATTCAGTCTCTGAATAATGGACAATTCGTCATGCTATAGGTGAATCTAAATCCAAAACCATCTCTTTCCCTGCGTACATGAGCAGCAGGAACATCTACATGACAGAACTATCATGTGATCTGAATACTCTTAACTATTATGCTATGTGGCTATGACTGATTAGAAAAAAAAAGTCTTTCTGCTTTATTCTATGAGGAGTTTCTTACTGCCCACCATAGAATCTGGCGACACTGTGAGTGTTCAGCAGATGGTCACTGAATGAATGGATCTGATTTGGTATCGTTCAGGTCTCCACCCTAAACTAAGGCCATCAGTGCTAGTGGTAGACAGCAATAAGAGGAAAAACATGAGTTGAAGAGTTTTCACAGTCGAGTCATTAACTCAAAATCATACGTCTTCAATCTGGGAATCAGATCAGGGAATAGCCTCTGACTCCTTCATTAGCAATTGTGTCATCTTGGAAAAGTTACTCCTTCTATTCTATTCTTAGGGCCTCAATATTTCTAATTTTAAAACAGAATAATTTTAAAACAAAAACAATAATTTTTACTTAATTGTAGTCTTGCTGATATGAGCTAAACAGATTTCAAATAATAACCTTTGCATTTTACATGGCACGTAAGTCAGCAAATGCGGAGCTGTTGGTCAAAGTTTCAGTTGTTCAGGGTGAATAAATCCTGGGAGTCTACTGCACAGCACAGTGTGGAGTGAACAGTATTATACTGCATGCTTAAAATTTTATTAAGAGAGTAGATATTAGATTAAGTTTTCTTATCACAAAATCAATAGAGAAGAATGATGAGGAGAAATTTCTGGAGTGTCTGGGTATCTTTTATGGCACAGATTGTGGTGAGGTTTTCATAGCTATACACTTATTTCCAAACTCATCAAGTTCTGTACACTCACATATACACATCTTTATGTATTTCAGACGTGATCGGGCGCATTCAGGGTGGTATGGCCATAGACATATCTTTATGTATTTCAATCACACCTCAGTAAAATATTAAAAACAAGAAGAGAGAGAGAAAAAATATTATTAGTATTACATTGCAGCTGGCAAAGTGAACATTAGAAATTTTCAGTGACCGGTTTAGTTAATCCACATAAATGACGAGATCAAATGAGGTTCACAGTACAAACATCCAGCCTGCCTTAGAACAAATGTTCTGTTGCTTTATTTCAAATTAATGATCTTATGTTATCTTTTGACTCCAGAGAAAATAGTCTGGTGAGCACAGGCCTCAGGTGAAGTGGTATGTGAAGACTGAAACTATGATGTGTTTCCCAAATGCACTGAACTCCCTGAACATCACAGAAAATGGCACTCTTGGGGCCTGAAATGAGGCCCCCATGGGGAAGGATGGTGGGCTTTCCACAACCCAAAGTCACATAAAGCCAATAGCTCTGGGGAAACACTAATCCCCTGAGAATGGCAGAGCTGTGCACTTGGAACGCTCCTCAGTATTCAACTGTCACAAACACTCATTTACTGACTTTCAATTGCAAAAGTCAGGATGCCAAGAGAAATACTGCGATTCTTCCCTTACTGCCTAACAAATGTGCCTGACAAATGTGACAACTTCTGAAACCTTTCCTTATTCTAGCCCTGCTCTTTAAAGGTAGCAGAGGGCCAAGGGAGCAGAGCCTAACTTAAAATGGCACAATTTGGGTTGATAGTAATTTATAACAATCATACATGCCTTGTCTTGTTGAAAACAAGATTGAATAGAGTCATTTATAAAGAGGTCTATAACCCTGATTTGCTGTTTCCTGTTATTATAAATATAGCATAAAGTATCCAGAGACATCCTAAATAAACTAATTCAGTGTGTTTGCAAAAAATAAGACACTTGCACGGAAAATCAGTTTCCAAAATCATAAAGAAATATTTGAAATTCACTCAGCAATGCTCAGACACTCCCTCCCCCACTTTGGGGCTTACCTCCTTCGAGTTCTCAATTGTACTCAGTGGTCTGAATTTCTCTCTTTTTCTCTTTCTCTCTCCTAATATCTATCTCTGTCTTTATCATTGGCTTATCTATCATCTATCAATCATCTTTCTCACAAACATAATGTGTATGTGTTATAGAAAAGTAGTAACATAGATAAATAGAAAATGCATCTTCTCAAACCTTACTATCCAGAGATTACTAACAATTTCTCCCAATTATTTTTTCTAGACAAATGTATATATACTGTTAATATTTTTTACCAAAATGTCACCATTTTCAATACAATTTTAAACTTGTGTTGTATTTGAAAATACTCTTTACAAATGTATATATATATACATATATATATATATATATTCTTTTAAGCTACCCATGCTAGAAATCTGTTGTGACAGTGTCTTCTGTTTTCATGAGTACAGCTTCTTTGATTTTTTAATTCATATTTTAGCATCTGATTGGATACATTTCTCTCCTCATTTTCTCACATTTTCAAAACTTTTGTGGGAAGACAATTTTGCTTGCATTTTTTTCTTCATACTATTTGTTGAATTCTTTACTTAGTGTAGATAGAATAGATCTTATGAGTATAAAATTAACTGAAAATAGAAAAATAGATCATTGTAAAAAAATAAGATTGAGAATAGGAGAGGGATGAGGAAGAAAAGAGGGAGTGTGGCAGAAGGGAGGGTAGGATGGGAAGAAGCACTGTGTTCCTAAATTTGTACATATGAAATGCATGAAGTTTGTAAACCTTTTTTTATTTTTTTAATTTTTTAAAGCTTTTATTTAATGAATGCAGATTTCATAGCTACAACTTTAGGAATATAGTGGTTCTTCTCCCATACCCACCCTTCCACCCCCACTCCCATGCCACCTCTTATTCCTTCTCCCATCCCATTCTTCATTAAGATACATTTTTAGTTATCTTTATGTACAGAAGACCAACTCTATACTAAGTAAAGATTTCAACAGTTTGCACCCACATAGACATACAAAGTATAAAGTACTGTTTGAAGACAAGTTGTACCATTAATTCTCATAGTACAACTCATTAAGGACAGAGGTCCTACATGGGGAGTAAGTGCACAGTGACTCCTGTTGTTGATTTAACAACTGACACTCTTATTTATGACGTCAGTGATCACCCAAGGCCCTTGCCATGAGCTGCCAAGGCTATGGAAACCTTTTGTGACCAGAAGTTTGTATACTTTAAATAAAAGTTCTCTAGTTTAAAAAAATAAATTAACTTTGAAATCATTCTGTTGGTTACCAAAAATATTCATCATTGAATTAGGAAGAGCTTACACCTTCACAGCATGTTTAGTCTTTCCATTTAGGTGTATTATGCTGTATCCATTCATTCAAGTTTATTTTGAAATCTATCAATAGTATTTTAAAATTTCCTCTGTAAATTTTCTTATTAAAATGCTTTTGAGATAAATTAAATTCTTAAAATTTAAAAATGGAATCATTTACCAAGATTTGTTAGTATTTTCAAAATTACTGTATATGTATTATGTTATGTAATCTTTCCAATTAATTTGACACACAAATTATATCATTTATTGATAAAAATACTATGGTCACGCTCGTTCACTTATCTAATTAATAAGGATTTATAGAAATTCAGCATTTAATTCATAAAAATTTAATCACTCTAAAAATAAAAGTTTCCCTCATCATATACCTATATTTCAACCAACATAACAGTCATCTTACATATATTACTTCTAATATAACAAGCTTTTTTATTTTTCAAATATTCTTAGAAGACACATAAAAATTTAAATACTTACGAGTACATATGATGATTTTTTACTTTTTTTTTATTTAAGTGATACCCAGACAGTCAGAGAGACAGACATATGGAGAGAGAGGTCTTCCACCTGCTGTTTCACTCCTCAAATACCCACTATAGCCAGGGCTGGGCCAGGTCAAAGCCAGGAGTCTAGAACAAGATGTATGGCCAGAACCCAAGTACTTGAGCAATCGTCTGCTGCTCCTCAGGGTGGAGGTTAGCAAGTAGCCGAATGCGAAGAGGAAGACAAACTCGGAACCCAGGCACAGATACAGGATGCAAGCATCCCAAGTTGCAATTGAACATGTTAAGCCACAGTGTCTATCCCAGTCATATGATGCTTTCATGTACATATTCATTAAATAATGCTCAATCAAGGTAAACATATCTATACACCAAAACATTTAACTTGCCTGTTTTTTTTTTTTTAAGATTTATTTATTTATTTGAAAGTCAGAGTTACAGAGAAGGACAGATCTGTTGGTTCACTCCCCAGATGGTTGCAACAGGAGGGTTTGGCCAAGCCAGAGCAAGGAGCCACATGTGGCTTTAGGAACTCACATGTGGGTAGCAAGGGCCCAAACACTTGGGCCATCTTCCACTGCTTTTTGCAGGTATTAGCAGGGAGCTGGATTAGAAGTGGAGCAGCCAGAACATGAACTGTCACCTTTATAGGATGGCGGCATCATAAGTGGAGGCTTTACTTGGCATGCTACAATGTTGGCCCCTCTTTTATTACATTTTGCAAATTAATAAATTGAATCTCAAAAAGCTTATGATTTTTCCAAGGCAATACTATACTTTGGTATTACTTCTGGTGGTCACAAATGACCCACTCTTTGAAGAGCTTACAAGTCAAATAGGGAAGCATGTATAATGAACAGAGAAGAACAAAATGGTATCTAGGTGCTATGTTACAATCCCACACAAAATATGTTAGAAGCATAAAAGCATTAGAATTTCTGTTGTATCACTGTTGGATGTGGGAAGATAGGAAGGTAGAGAATAGCTAGCAAAAGTGCTGGAAATGCTTCATAAGATAGATAACATACAGCTGAGTCAGTGTCTGGCACATTGTATAGATCAAATAAGTATGGCTTTAATAAATAATAACAATAGGCAGTTTCCAGGTGTATGAGTGTGGCAAGATATTCTACGTAGTGACTATTATAACAAAAATCAGAGGCACAGCCTGCTGTTTCTGTTACCACATGTAGTTCAGTATAGTTGAAGAAAATAATTTCAGGATGGGAATAATGATTAAGGATAGTAAGACACAAAGATGGCGACTTGTAGTGTTGATATAATTAAGACATAGCCTTCATAGTAGGGTTTCATGCTTCCTCCTTGAGTGATAATAGAGTAGAAAGCTAGGAGATGTATAATCAGATAGACTCCAGGAAGATTATTATAGCTACAGCAAGGAAAATAAAATAACGGTAAACAGTAAGATTAGTTTGGAAAATTATATTAATTTAAAGGGATAAATGATAATGAAGACCCCATGTAAGGTAACAACAGTAATGATGTACAGGCAAAGACTGAATTCAGGCAAAGTATAATTAGAGTTGTTAAAATTTAGTGTTATACTGCAGACAAAGTGACTAGGGAAATAGCTTATTTCTATTTCATGTTATCCTACATTTGTCAAAGATTCTTTTAAACATTAATGATTAATAACGATGATTAAAATATGAAACTGTTTTCCTATTATTTTAACAAGAAAGCATTTTAACTAACAAGAAAACAGGAAGGAAAGAAGGAAAAAAGAGGGAGGGAGGAAGCAAAGTATCATATTCCTAGAACTGTACCTAGGAACTACACTGAATAAGGTCTTTTTGTATTAATATCACGTAACATGACAATTGTGTTGTAGTAATTATGATTCATTTGCTGTGATCCTAAGAATCTAATGTATTAAGGATTTCATTTTTAAAAGGGGGGATTGCTTTATTTAATTGCAGTATGGATTTTTTGTTTTCTTCACCTTTTCTGAAATTTACATTTTTCACTCATTATGATAACTTTTATTGAGAAATTTCTGGAAATAAGTAATTTTTAACCCTATGACATATACATATATATGTTTATATTGTTTAATTTATTCACGTTTACTACTTGTTTTAGTTTGTGTGCTGTACAGATGTTTTTGCTGGTGTAATTATGTTCTCAATGGCTCATCAGGATTATATTTACTCTTTTGTATAGCTTTCGAACATTTTGTATAACTTAAGAAAGAGAAGAATAATAAACCATTTCTTTTTATAAAAAATATTTGTTTATTTATTTGAAATTCAGAGTTCCACAGAGAGAAGGAGAAGCAGAGAGAGAGAGAGAGGGAGATAGGTCTTCCATCCACTGGTTCAGTCCCCAGTTGGCCACAACAGATGAAACTGTGCCGATCTGAAGCCAGGAGCCAGGAGCTTCTTTTGGGTCTCCCATATGGGTGCAGGGGCCCAAGTGCTTGGGCCATCTTCTACTGCTTTCCCAGGCCAAAGCAGAGAGCTGGATCAGAAGTGAAGCAGCCAGGACTCGTACCAGCACCCATATGGGGTGCTGGCACTGAAGACAGTGGCTTAATCTGTTATGCCACAGTGCTGGCTCCACCATTTCTTAAATTTTGAAGAAGTTGGCCTATTTTGCAACTATTTTATAAAGCTTTTTTTTAACTTTTATTTAATAAATCTAAATTTCCAAAGTACAGCTTATGGATTACAATGGCTTCCCCCACCCTTTACTTCCCTCCCACCCACAACCCTCCCCTCTCCCGCTCCCTCTCCCCTTCCATTCACATCAAGATTCATTTTCAATTCTCTTTATATACAGAAGATCAGTTTAGTATATATTAAGCAAAGATTTCAACAGTTTACACCTACAAAGAAATACAAAGTGTAAAATACTATTTGAGTACTAGTTATAGCATTAATTCACATTGTACAACACATTAAGGACAGAGATCCTACATGAGGAGTAAGTGCACAGTAACTCCTGATGTTGACTTAACAAATTGTGGTCACCCAAGGCTCTTACCATGAACTGTCAAGGCTATGGAAGCCTTTTGAGTCCACAAACATTATTTAGATGGGGCCATAAGCAAAGTATAAGTTCTCCCCTCCCTTAAGAGAAAGACATCTCCCTTCTTTGATGACCTGTTCTTTCCACTGGGATCTCACTCACAGAGATCCTTCATATAGGTTATTTTTTCCCACAGTGTCTTGGCTTTCCATAGAAAGCCATTTCCATTTCATTTTTCCTGAACTGCTCTAAAGGGCTTTTTAGTCATATCCTAATTCTTAAAGGGCTGATTCTGAGGCCAAAAGTGCTGTTTAGGGTCTGCTGTGTGGCCTGCTTCCTATGTTGGATCATTCTCTCCTTTTTAATTCTATATATTGTTATTCACAGACACTTGGTCTTATTTATGTGATCCCTTTGACACTTATTCCTATCTATATAATCAGTTACACAATTAAAACTTTAACTAATAAGATAACATTAGTACCACCCTGCTTAATGGGATTTGAAGTCAAATGGCAAGTTTTTAGTTTTACCCTTAGAGGTAAGTTTGTGGAAACATTTGCCAAATTGTACATCTCCTCCCTCTCTTATTACCACTCTCATTTTTTACTTGGATCTATTTTCAATTGGATTTACACCTATAAATAATCCTGTGTTAAGTAAAGAGTTTAACCAATGGTATTAAATAGAAAAAATAGAATAGTAAAAAAAAATAAATAAAACTGTTCCTTGACAGTCAAGACAAGGGCTGTTCAAGTTATCGCTTCTCATAGTGTCAATTTCACTTCTACAGATTTCCTTTTAGGTGCTTAGTTAGTTGTCATAGATCAGGGAGAACATATGATATTTGTCCCTTCATGACTGGCTTATTTCACTAAGTATGATGTTTTCCAGATTCATTCATTTTGTTGCAAATGAATGGACTTCATTTATTTTTACTGCTATGTAGTATTCCATAGAGTACGTATCCCATAATTTGTTTATCCAGTCTTCCATTGCAGGCAGTTAGGTTGATTCCATGTCAGCTGTTGTGAAGTTGGCCTATTTTGCAAATACACATTGGATTATGCTTTGGATTATGCTTCCTCTTTGACCATTACATTTACCATTATATTTATCATTTACATTACATTATTTTACTTTTAACAATCTGAATAACTTTGTAACATATTTTATTCTTGTACAATGTCGTAAATTGAATGCTTAAGTAATTCACTTTTAATTGTCATCATGGTATGCTCAAAATCTTACAACACTTTAGGCAGAATCCATCGTTACATTCTATGCTTTGAACATAATTTTCCTAATTTATTACTACCTTTATTGTATACATGATATACACACATAAATATAATTCAAGTTATACACTTTATATGCACACATACATACAACTTAAATTATAAGCCTTATCAATTTTAATTAATTGACAATCACATAATTTAATAAAATTCATCCACTACTAAATTTCATCTTAAAAGATGACGTATTATGTGTGTTACATGGAATACATACTGGGCTGCATACCTTTAGTGTGGGCATTTGTGTGATTTTTAACTAATATCTCTTAGGCACAGACTTTGGTAATAAAATCTCAACTCTATTTTGGCTATGTTTCTATGGTGATAAGTAATTTACTGTGTTGATTTATTTTAATAAAAGATGACAAATTAGTATGTTGTAACAATAAGGGACTAATTATGAGGGTATATATGTTTTATTTAAAATGAAATAAAGTGAGCAAATATTTTTGGCAAATAACAAACCAGTTTCCTTTGGCAACTATGGTCACACTGTCATCAAATATCTGATGAGAGCAATCATAATGATGAACCAGTAGCCAAAAGAATAATAAAAATATCTCATCAAAACAGGTCTCAAAAACTCAAATTTGCACAGTTAGGGTAAAAAATCCTAGGAACCTTGACTTTTCGACATGTATCATGCTCAGAACTTGTTCCATAGTAGTAATTTACACAGCTTCTGACGAATCTCTTTGGTTTTGATAGAATATATGACAGGGTTGAGCATTGGAGGTACAAAGAGATAGATTAGAGACATGAGCGTGTGTACATACTGTGGGGCATGCCTTGCAAAGCGAACAACCATGGAAACACCAACCATGGGCACATAGAAGATCAGCACAGCACATATATGTGACACACATGTGTTGAGCGTCTTCAGCCTCTCCTCCCGAGAAGCAATGGCCAATACAGAGCGAACTATGAGTACATAGGAGATGAGGATAAGTACAGAATCCAGGCCAAAGGTAGAGAGGACAATGAAGAGACCAACAACGCTATTGATGGTTACATCTCCACAAGGCAGGCGGATAAGGTCTGGATGCAGGCAGTAGGCATGGGAGAGTACATTGGCTTTGCAAAAAGGGAACCTCTTCAGAAGTAAAGGCAGTGGGAAGACAACACAGAAACTGCGAATAATAACAGACATGTACATATGCACCACATGGGCATCAGTGAGCACCATGGCATAGCGCAGGGGGTTACAGATGGCCACATAGCGGTCAAAGCTCATGGCCAACAGGATCCCAGACTCCATGACAGAGAAAAAATGGATAAAGAACATTTGGGTCATGCATGAGTTGAAACTTATCTCCTTCAAGTGGAAGCAAAAAGTGGCCAGAACCGTGGGCAGTGTGGAGAAAGACACACCGAGATCATTAACTGACAGCATGGACAAGAAGTAGTACATGGGCTGGTGTAAGCTCTGCTCCTCCTTGATAATGAGAAGGATAAGGGCATTGCCCACAATGGAGACAATGTAGAGAGGACCAAGGAGCAAAATCATCCAGTGTTGAGAGGTTTCCAGCCCTGGGAGTCCAGTCAAGGTGAAAGGAGGCAGCCCTGAGCTGTTGTGGGGGCTTCCTCCCATGCTGGGATTCCTGCTTTGATTCCAGGGCCACTGTCCTGTAAAGAAAATAAATAGATGCTTTGATACATGGCCTTGCCTAGCTAGTATTTTGAGAATATTTTCCAGATCCTCACCTCAGGACATTAAATAATTTTGTTCACCAGGTCACTCATCCTTGCTTCTCATTGTTTCTAAAACTTGTGAAATGGTCTCAGTTATCTCATTTTATCCAGTTGGCAAAACAAGCCACTTTGCAACACATCATTGCACCTCCCATCTTTAAATTTATGAGCTTATTTCTCATCAGTCCATAAGTATGACTTTGCTCAAGAATGAAGGGAGACATTCTCCTCATTACCACTTAACTATTCCGATGTCTTCCTAAGCAAAGATTTATTCAGTGAATCACAATTTCTTCTTTTTCCCACCCTTTAATGTAACCTAAACCTCACAACCTATCACTTCCACTTCCCATACTGCCATGTTGTCTCTTTTTTTACATCCATTCATCTAACCAAAACTTAAATGGACAAAAAGACATACATCCACAGGAATAACCTTACACACATCATCAAGTTCGTAATCTAAGTAATATTACTATGTTTAAAAGGAAAATCAGAAAGCATTATATTCTGATTAGAATTCTCATTATCAAATGATCAGATCCAAACTCATTTACCTAGGCCCCCTCTAACAGGGTTATTTTTATAACACTGTTATAAAACAGTGTTATTTTATAATAGTCAATATTTTTGGTCACTACCAAAATTCTCTTGCTTACACCTCAAGTTACCCACATAAGTCTACTTATTGTCACACAATCTGTACCTGCAGTTCTTGGCTTCCATTAGTTGCTCAAACTCTCTGAACATAGCCATTCTATCAATCTTCTAGGACTGAGATCTAAAGACAGACTCCCACTTGAACGCTTGGCTCATCATTTTCAGCAGAGTTAACCCTCTTGATGCCTCAAAAATCTAAGCTTGCATCTCATTTAATGTTCCCTTCTCTGCTGCCCTGTGTTATACCTTTGTGGATTTTATCTTCTCTCCTCCAACACCACCACAAGGAATTCAGCTCTTCTTCTTTTTTTTTTTTTTTTTTTTTTTTTTTTTTTTTTTTGACAGGCAGAGTAGGTAGTGAGAGAGAGAGATAGAGAGAAAGGTCTTCCTTTTTGCCGTTGGTTCACCCTCCAATGGCCGCTGCAGCTGGCGCATCTCACTGATCCGAAGCCAGGAGCCAGGTGCTTCTCCTGGTCTCCCTTGCGGGTGCAGGGCCCAAGGACTTGGGCCATCCTCCACTGCCTTCCCGGGCCATAGCAGAGAGCTGGCCTGGAAGAGGGGCAACCGGGATAGAATCCGGTGCCCCAACCGGTACTAGAACCCGGTGTGCCGGCGCCGCAAGGCGGAGGATTAGCCTGTTAAGCCACGGCGCCGGCCTCAGCTCTTCTCGTATGCATTGTTTCAGACCCTGCTACACAGAGCTTAGTGCAAGGGATAATTCATTAAATCTTTCAGGATTTTGGTACATTTACTGTAAATTGCTAATTGTGAATATAAAAAAAAAACACACAATGAGGTTGTGAAAAGATAAAAGCACACAGTTAGGGAAATTCTAAAGAAGGAGGATTTTATAGCTGAGTTCTAAAGTCTGCTCTGTGTCCTCACTGCCAGCCTTTCATACTCCTTTGCTCTTCCTTTTGTACTCAAGACTCCTCTGACCTTTCTTCTCAAGATGCAAATTTTCTCCATTTCATTTTTAGGACCCAATTTTCCCCTACACATAAGTTCTGAGTTCTTTTGTGTCTGTATGCAGTATTGCAGATATCTTAACTTGGGGATCTTTTATTATTATATAAGGTCCTGCAAAGTGGCATACAAAACAACCAGTGTCATTGTATGTACTCCTGATGTCATTTCTCTTGAGAAAAACCATAGAGTTATTAATTCATACCTGGAATCTACTTAAATATTATAGTGTGATGGAGTAATTCTCCAGAGAATGTAGTATGAGAAGTAGAAATCTCTGTGTCATATCAGAGACCAAGAGCAAAAGGCAGAAATCATACAACTTGGAAGATTATGAAGAACAGCATACAGGGGTAAAGAACCAACACAGATTAGGGGCAGCCTTTCCTCCTTCAGATGGCTTTATTTGCAGCATTCAGGATTTCTGGATTGCTAATGAAATGCCCAAATGCCTGAATATCAAGGATCTGATGTTTCAATACCTACCTGAGAATCCTATGCATAGGAACTGCAGAAAAAGGAGTAGAATACTGGGGACCTTGCAAGAGCTGCCCATGGCCCCCAGTTACCTCTGCCAACTCCCTGACCTGAATAATATATAGTAGCATGCAGAAGTCCCTGAAGCTGTTACAGGCTCAGATGCACATAGACCTCTGGGAATATGAAGCATCCACAGTGCTCTGCACCTTGCTGATTGACTATTTCATCTCTCAGGGGATTATGCTGGAGTAGTAATGATCACAACCAGAAGGGATCTGTAAGGATTGTATCAGACTCCCTCATTTTACAGAACTAGAGACTACAAAGGGGAGGAGACACCTCAAACTTATTTAGTTTTTAGTTAAGAATGAAATTTAATCCTAGGCCTTCTAATTCTATTAAATCCTTTCTAATTCATTCCTTTAAAGAGTGCTTAAGTCCCTGTAAATTAATTCCAGCACTTGAATTTAGTAGGTCCAGGGAAATTCTCACTTGGATCATCCACAAAATGGACCCTACGATCACAGCGAGCATGATGAGAAGCATTAACATGCTTTTCTGTAGTGAATATATTAGCATTCACTCCCTGCATCTCAACCACAGTGAATGGCCTCTGGACTTACTTCCAACCCACAACCAGTAGCTGGCCCTAGCTTTACTTGAAGAGACCAAGTACCAAGTGCAATTAATCATATTACTCTTGAAGAATGGAACATGAAACGTCAAGATTGCCTGACCTATCCACAGGAATAGGTGAAAAAAGCCAAGACGGAATATCATATGTGTATCACACCCAGCCACCTTACATGGAGAGAACATCACTGTAGTAACAGTTCTCAGCAGCAGCATGACGTTCTGAAGGGCATTTCTAATAGGCACAATAGTTAACATGTCTGTTGGAACACACACACCCCATATCAGAGTGCCCTGATTCAAACTTCATATCTGCTTCCAATTCTAGCTTCTGGCTATTACATACTCTGAAAGGCAGCCTTGTGTTTGGCTCCAGTACTTGATGCTTGCCCCCTACATGGGAGACTCGGCTTGAGAACTGGCTCTAATCTGGCTAAGCATCAAAGTTGTGGGTATTTGGAGAGTGAACCAGTGGGTAAAAGCCAACTTTGTGTGTGTGTTTGTGTGTGTGTATCTCACACTCATTCTCATTATCTCCTCTTATCTACCTAGTCTGTCTATATTATCTATGTATGTATCCATGTATCTGTCTGTCTAGGTATCTATCATCTATCACCTATCTACTTATCTCTCTTCTCTGTCTATGCCATTATTAAAACATAATGCATATGTATTACTGAAAACTGGTAAAACAGATAAATAGACAATATATATTCTTAAATCTCACTATCAAGAAATGAATAAAATTTCTCCCAAATACTTTTTTTTAGACAATTGTAAATCTGTGGTTGTATGTGAAATAATCCTTTACAATGGTTTATACATTGTTCTAAAGTATTCATGCTAGAAATCTGTTGTGGCAACATATCTTCTATTTTCATGAGTATAATTTCTTTGATGTTTTCCTTCATATTTTAACAGTTGGGAGAATACATTCTACTCCTCATTTTCTCAACGTTTCAGAATGTTTGTGGAGAGGCAGACTTGCTTGCATAACAGTTCTAAATTAGCTTTAAAATCATATTTTGGCTTACCAAATATATTCATATTTAAATATGTTGAATTAGGAAGAATTGGCATCTTCAAATATTTGCTTAGTCTTTCCAGCTAGGTTTATACTGCTGTATCCATTCAATAAGGCTTCTTTTTAAATCTATCAATAGTGCTTTAAAATGCTCTTGTATAAAATTTCTCCTTAAAATACTTCTGAGATAAACTAATTTTTTAAGATTTGAAAATTGAATCATCTGTTAATTAATATTTGCTTGTATTTTCAAATTACTACATTTGTATTATTATATCCTATTGATGAGCTTTTTTTAGTTTTTAGCAATCTTTCCAATAGCTTTTATTTTTCTTTATCCACAAATTACATCATTTGCTGATAATGATAATATTGTCACACTTATTCATTTATCTAATCATTAATGATTTATGAAAATTTAAATCTGTGACATAGCGGGTAAAGTTGCTCACTGCAGCACTGTTATCTTATATGGGTGCCAGTTTGTATCCTGGCTGTTCCATTTCCATTCCAGCTCCTTCCTAATGCCCCTGGGAAAACAATCAAGGCAATATATGTCAAATCCACAGCCAAGATCTTATTGAATGGGGATAAGTTGGAAGCATTCCCCCTAAGATCTGGAACACACAAGGCTGCCCTCTCTCACCATTGCTATTCAGTATAGTCCTGGAAGTTTTAGTCAGAGCCATTAAGGAACAAAAATAAATCAAAGGGATACAAATTGGGAAGGAGGAAGTCAAATTATCCTTGTTTGTGGATGACATGATTCTATGTATAGGAGATCCAAAACACTCCACTGAGAGACTATTGAACCCCATGAAAGAGTTTGGTAAATTGGTAGGAAATAAAATTAACACACAAAAATCAATAGCCTTTGTAGGCTGGCGTTGTGGCTTAACAGGCTAATCCTCCGCCTTGCGGTGCCGGCACACCGGGTTCTAGTCCCGGTTGGGGCGCCGGATTCTATCCCGGTTGCCCCTCTTCCAGGCCAGCTCTCTGCTATGGCCCGGGAAGGCAGTGGAGGATGGCCCAAGTCCTTGGGCCCTGCACCCACAAGTGAGACCAGGAGAAGCACCTGGCTCCTGGCTTCGGATCAGCGAGATGCGCCGGCTGCAGCGGTCATTGGAGGGTGAACCAACGGCAAAAAGGAAGACCTTCCTCTCTGTCTCTCTCTCTCACTAGCACTTGGCCTGTCAAAAAAAAAAATAGCCTTTGTATACACAGAAAGTGCCATGTCTGAGAAAGACTTCTAAGAATAATCCCATTCACAATAGCTACAAAAAATTAAATATCTTGGAATAAATTTAAACATGGATGTCAAAGATCTCCTCAGTGAAAATTGGAAAACATTA
Source organism: Lepus europaeus (assembly GCF_033115175.1). NCBI lineage: Eukaryota > Metazoa > Chordata > Mammalia > Lagomorpha > Leporidae > Lepus > Lepus europaeus. The sequence continues at coordinate 59,841,244 of NC_084833.1, read as the reverse complement.
AAGAAAGAAAGAGAAGACACAAAATAATGGAAAAATCTTCCATGTTCATTGATTGGAGAAATCAATATCAACAAAATGTCCCTAATACTTAAAATAATTTACAGATCCAATTCAATCCCAATCAAAGCACCAGAGGCAATCTCCTCAGAAAAAAAGTATGCTAAAATTATATGGACACACAAGAGATCCTAAATAGTTAAATCAATATTAAATAAAAAAAAAAAAACAACGAAGCCTTGAGCATCACAATATCAGATTTCAAGACATATTACAGGGCAGTTATAATTAAAATAGGCTTGTACTGGCACAAACAAACATATTGACAAAGGGGACAGAGTAGAAATCAATTCACGCATCTACAACAACCATCTCATCACCAAATGGTCCTAGGAAAACTGAATCTCTGCATGCAGAAGTATGAAATAAGACCCCTGTATTACACCTCTCACAAAAATCCACTCAAAATAGATCAAAGACCTTACTCTATGACTTGATGCCATCAAATTTGTAGAGAATATTGGGGATACCCTGCAACACATTGGCATAGGCAAAGACTTCTTGGAAAAGACCCCAGAGGCATAGGCAATCTAATCCAAAATTGACAAATGGGATTACCTCAAGCCGAGACTTCCATACTGCCAAAGAAATGCTCAGCAAAGTGAAGAGGCAACCAACAAAATGGGAGAAAATATTTGCAAACTGCAACTATTAAAGGATCAATATCCAGAATCTATAAAGAGCTCAAGAAATTCAGCAACAACAAAACAATCAATCCTGTTAAGAAATTGTCAAAGGACTTGAAAAGGCATATTTTAATAGAGGAAATTCAAATGGTGACCTGACTCTTAAAAAATGTTCAGGATCACTAACCATCAGGCAAATGCAAATCAAAACCATGTGAAGTTCCATCTCACCCATTAGAATGGCTCAAATACAGCAATCAACAAATAAGTGTTGGTGATGATGTGAGGAAAAAGGTACTTGAATCCACCAGCGGGAATGTAAACTGGTGCAGCCACCATGGAAGACAGAATCGAGATACTTTAAAAACCTGAATACAGACCTCCCACAGGACTTAACAATCCACTCCTGGGAATTTACCCAAATGAAAAGAAAACAGCCGATGAAAGAGTTAACGGTACCCCCATGATCATTGTAGCTCAATGCACAACAGCTAAGACTTGGAATCAACCCAGATGTTCATCAACTGATGACTGGATAAAGATATTATGATACATATACACTATGGAGTACTACTCAGCTGTAAAACATTAAATGCTTTCATTTGCAACAAAATGGATGCAACTGGAATCCATTATACTTAGTGAAATAAGCAAATCCCAAAAAGACTGGTATCATATATTTTTCCTGACCTGGGGTAACTAATAGAGTACCTAAAATGTAATGTATTAGAGTGAAATGGACATTTTGAATGTTACAGCCCTTGTCTCTACTGTTGAGGAAGAGTGGTTTTTTTCATCATACTATTTGTTGAACTCTTTACTTAATATAGGATTAACATTATGAATATAAAGTATACTGAAAATAGATCTTTTGAAAATTAAAAGAGTGGAAATAGGAGAGGGAGGAGAAAAAAGGATTGATGCATGGATGGGAGAGAGGATAGGATGTGAAGTACCCATATATTCCTAAACCTGTATGTATGAAATGCATGAAACTTGCATACCTTGAATAATTTTTTTTTAAAATGGACCAGCCTCTGGAATGTGTAATCAAATGGAAAGTAGCAAGTAGAAATCTTATATATTGAGTTTGAAGATATTGTAAAAACTACTGTCAGATGTTCTATGTCAATTTCAATCCCAATTGAAAAGATATTTTGCTAAAATTATGATATGTAAGTACATGAGTAATAAGTGATAATTGAAAAAATAGGAAGTTATCAGAGTTATACTCCTACACACATCTAAATCATTACTGTTTCTTTTAGTTTGACTGCCAATATTCAAGCAATAAATTTTCTTCTTCCTCTTGAATATTGTGAAATGTCAGAAAGTTGTTCAAAAAAGCAAATATCATTCTAATGAGCTCTAGAGAAAATAATTATATCAACAAAAATTCCTATACACTACACACAATAATGAAAATATGTAAAAATATAAAAGTTTGAATAAATTTACACAATATAATCAATATTTTTAGGATTAAAAAATTATGAATTTTTAGAAATCTCTCAATATAATTTATTATATTAATCAATGACATAAAGATATATATAATCTATTGTAAATATCTGTAAAGGTGAAGCAAAACAAAACATCCATCTTACGTACACATAAAGCAAGTTTTAGCAATATTTGCTTAATTTATTTTAGTTATAATAAGAGAACAATTTTCATTTTTCTCAAACCATGAATATTTGTCATTAATGTTTAATGGAATCTCTATCCAATGAAGAGAAACAGTTGGCTTAAATGAGCTATTTCCCTCATCACTTGGTCTGTAATATGACACTAAATCCTGTAACTCCAATTATACTTTTCCTTAATTCATTCTTTGCCTCTACATTACCATAGTTGCTACCCTATTTGGGGCCTTCACTATCATTTCACATTTTCCATTGACATTGTCTTCCAAACTGATCTTATTGCTTACCATTCTCTTATTTTTTCATTCTGCAGTTGTAATAATCTCCCTAGTGTCTGTCTGATTATACAACGTCTCATAGCCTTATAGTATCTTATCAACTAAGGGTAAAATCTGAAATGCTTTGCCTATCTCTTAGTAATGCCATTACTGCAAGGTCTATCTTTATGTCTTACTATCCTTAACTGCTTGTATCATCTGAAATTATTTTCTCTAGCTTTACTGAATTACATGTGATAACCAAATCAATAAGCTGCCTTAAACCTCTGTATTTTTGTTCTAATAGGCACTATGTAGACTATCTTGCCACACTCATATGCCTGGAAACTGCCTACCATTACATTACATTACTCATCAAAAGCATATTTACTACAGCTATACCATGGGCTAAGCACTGACTCAGCCTATCTTCCCTATTTTCCAGCACTTTTACTACAGTTCCTCTAGCTTCATGTCTTCCCATATGAGTGATAGAACATATATTCTAATGCTTTTATGCTTCTAACATTTTATGTAGAATTATAACATAGCCCCTCGATGGCATTTTGTTCTTCTCTGTTCAGTACACATGATACCCTGTTTGAATTGTAAACTTCATGAAAGGATGGGTGATTTGTTACCACCAAAAAAAAAAAAAAATTATGAAATTTTTAAAAAGTATACTATGGCTTTGAAAAAAATCTCACACTTTCTGAGGCTCAGTTTACTCATTTCTTAAAAGTATTATAAAGAGCAAACACATGTGAATTTTTTAAGTATGTGGATAAATTTATGTTGATTGAATTTTATTTAATGAATATGTATAGCAAAACATCTTTTGATTGGATTAGACACTACAGCTCAGTAGGTTCAGTTGCTGCTGGTATGCCTGCATCCTGTAGGATCATACCACTTTCCATTTAGCTTCTTGCTAATTAACACCCTGGGAAGCAGCAGATGATTGCTCAAGTGTTTGGGTCCTTGGTGCACATACAGGAGACTCGAATTAAGTTCCAGACTCCTGGCTTTGGTCTGCTCCAGCCTTGGTTGTAATGGGTATTTGGGGGAGTGAAACAGCAGATGAAGATCTCTCTCTCTCTCTTCCCTTCACTCTCTTCTTTAAATTAAAAAAAAAAGAAAATTAAAAATACATGATGCTCCCTAAATGTGTAATTTTTATGTGTCTGTTTAGAATGTTCAAAACTAAAAATTCCCTTCATGTTAGAGTTAATGTCTATACAATGACTCTTATATTGGTTGGCATATATAGATATACAATAAGGAAAACATTTGTTTTTTCAGTAACTAAAGTTTTATCTTCAGAAATTAGCATTGTATATAGTACATACTCAATTTCTTTTTTAAAAAAACTTATTTTTTCATTTGAATGTCAGAGTTACAGTGAAGAAGAAGTAAAGGCAGAGAGAAAGAGAAGTCTTCCAACTAATGGTTCACTCCCCAAGTGGCCATAACTTGCAGACCTGGGCCAGGCTGAAGCCAGGAGCCAGGAGCTTCATGCAGGTCTTCCCCATGGCCACAGGGGCCCTATTTTATTATTTTTAATGTCTTACTTTGAATGCTTAATTCTGTTTTTTATTTGTTTTAAAAAGATAGGCTCAAAATCTCACAGGAATTTAGTCAAATTACATCATTATATGTCATATTTTGTTACATAGTGTTCCTATTTTATTACAGGCTTCATTGTTTAGTATACACACGTATACAGTTTAAATTATAAGCATTATCAGATTTAATATTGCTTAAATACTAGATCATTTAATAAAAGTTAGTGATTTTATTCATATTCTTTTTTTTTATTTGACAGGTAGAGTTATAAATAATGAGAGAGAGAGTCAGAGAGAAAGTTCTTCCTTCCGTTAGTTTACTCCCCAAATGGCCGCTATGGCTGATGCTGTACTGATCCAAAGCCAGGAGCCAGGTGATTCTTGCTGGTCTCCAATGCAAGTGCAGGGGGCCAGGCACTTGGGCCATCTTCCATTGCCCTCCCGGGCCACAGCAGAGAGCTGCACTGGAAGAGGAGCAACCGGGACTAGAACCCAGCACCCACATGGGATGCTGGCGCTGCAGGCAGAGGATAAACCAAGTGAGTCAAGGCGCCAGCCCCTCATATTCATTTTAAAAGCTATGTTTAAACTGTATATGAGATAAATATTGAAATGCACAGATTTTGTGGGTGTATATAATTTTTTAAATATCTCTTTGACATAATCTTTGAAAATAGAATATCTTCCCCATTATGTAAATTTTTCCATAACAATAAGCAATTTCCTGGAATGTGATTAATTTTAAACAAGGACAGTATGCCATATATTTTGTGTACCAGACTAATAATGAAGATCTTCTTTATTTAAAAGAAAATACATGGAGAAAATATTGTTTGACAAATTATACACTAGTTTCTCTGGCGAAACCAGCGGTCTCCAATCTTAACCATTATCAGGTTGTCCTCAAATATCTGACGGAAGAATTCATAAATATGAACTAGTACTCAAAAGAATATTAAAATATCTTGTCAAAGCAGATCATTAAACTCGAATGCACAGCAATGGTAACTAACCACAGAACCTTCACATTTCAACATGTCTTCTGCTCAGAACTTGGTTCCCAGTAGTATTTTGCACAGCCTCCGACGAATCTCTTTTGTTTTGATAGAATATATGACAGGATTGAGCATCGGAGGCATGAAGAGATATATCAGAGACATGAGAGTGTGTACGTACTGTGGGGCATGCCTCCCATAGCGAGCAACCATGGAAACACCAACCATGGGCACATAGAAGATCAGCACAGCACACATGTGTGACATGCATGTGTTGATTGTCTTCAGCCTCTCCTCCTGAGAAGCAATGGCCAGTACAGAGCGAACTATGAGTACATAGGAGATGAGGATAAGTACAGAATCCAGGCCAAAGGTAGAGATGACAATGAAGAGACCAAAAACATTATTGATAGTGATGTCTCCACAAGGCAGGTGGATGAGGTCTGGATGCAGGCAGTAGGCATGAGAAAGAACATTGGCCTTGCAAAAAGATAACCTCTTCAGAAGTAAAGGCAGTGGGAGGATGACACAGAAACTGCGGATAATAACAGATATGCACATTCGCACAACGTGGGCATCAGTGAGCACCGTGGCATAGCGCAGGGGGTTACAGATGGCCACATAGCGGTCAAAGCTCATGGCCAACAGGATCCCAGACTCCATGAAGGAGAAGAAATGGATAAAGAACATTTGGGTCATGCATGAGTTGAAACTTATCTCCTTCAAGTGGAAGCAAAAAGTGGCCAGAACCGTGGGCAGTGTGGAGAAAGACACACCGAGATCATTAACTGACAGCATGGACAAGAAGTAGTACATGGGCTGGTGTAAGCTCTGCTCCTCCTTGATAATGAGAAGGATAAGGGCATTGCCCACAATGGAGACAATGTAGAGAGGACCAAGGAGCAAAATCATCCAGTGTTGAGAGGTTTCCAGCCCTGGGAGTCCAGTCAAGGTGAAAGGAGGCAGCCCTGAGCTGTTGTGGGGGCTTCCTCCCATGCTGGGATTCCTGCTTTGATTCCAGGACCACTGTTCTGTAAAGAAAATAGACACTTTGATACATGGCCTCTGCCTACTATTTTTAGAATCTTGTGTATTAGCCAGATCCTCATTTTGGAACATCAGTCAATTTTGCTTGTCAAATCACTCATCATTGCCTCTCCTTGGTACTGAAATTTCTGTAGTTGTCTCAATTTGCTCTTTTTATCAACCTGGCAAGAGGCATTGCATTGCACTCTTTATACCTGTATATTGTCCCTCTTCTTTAAAATTATGAACTTACTTCTTCATCAGCCATTAATATGTCTTAGTTCAAGACTTAATAGAAAACTTTATTGATTACTACTTCCTCAACTATTCTCTTCTCTTCTTGGCAAACAACCTATTCAGTGAATCATAATGTTTTCCCTTTCTACCTTTTTTTGCAACTTAAACTTCACTACCTGACTGTAACTATCCCCTCCCATGCTCCCTGTTGTTTCTTGGTTTTTCCATTCATTCATACAATCAAAATATAAATGGACAGAAAGAAGTATATTCACTTGCATTGAGATGTACAAGACTTTCTTGTATACACCCGTGTTTATGTTCTTCTATCCATTTTGTTTATGGCATCCCTTATCTGTTTGAACTATTTAACTGAGAATAATTTCTTAATAATTTATTTCAGTACCAAATATACATACCTCCTGAAGGTCACTAGATTAGTAACCATTGTTCCACACCACAGATTATTTCCTTTTATTTTTAAATTTTGTTTATTTTTATATTTAAGAGTCTAAGAATTGGATACAGATACAGACATAAGGCAAAGGCAGAGAATAAAACCCCCAAGTGCTGGTCCCTTCCAATGTCAACAATGGTCAGGAATGGGCTGGGCCAATATTGGGAGCAGAAAATTCAGTCCAGGTCTCCCAGATGTGTAACAGGGACCCAACCACTTGAACAAGTAACTGTTATGTCCCTGGAGGTATACTAACAGGAAGCTCGAATTGAAAGCAAATCCAGGATTAAAACCTAGGCCCACTAAAATAAAACATGATGTCTCAAAAGATGTCTTAACTACTAAGGTAAATGCTCTCTCCAGAATTGATCCTAGCTGAATTCTATATCTACTTGAACAGTATTATTACTATTATTGTGCCCAAGATTGAGCCTCAAAATCCAAACAGCATTTTAATTTCATTTCCTTTACCTACCATATTAAAGAAGTTACAAGATGAAAATACTAACCCCAAAGTGCCTGTGGGCAACTTTGTCCAATTCATTTCACCTGTAGTATAACACTGCAGAACTAAGATATCACACCAGTACACCATAAAAACAAAACATGGTATACCACTATAACATAATTATAGCCTCTTAGGAAAATTTTGCTCTGATCCATCCAATATTAATAGGACTACTATTTTTCAAAAAAGTCTGAAAATGCAATGTTCTGATTAGAAATCTCATTACCAAATGATCAAATCAAAACTCATTAACCTAAGCCTCTAGTATCAGTAATAAATCAATAGTTATGGTATCAAAAATACTCAAAATTCTCTTCTTCACACCTCAAGGTATCCAAATTGGTCTATTTATTGTTACAAACTTAGTCTGCAGCTCTCATCTCTCAGAGATTGCTCAGACTGTATGAACATACCCATTCAATCCATCTCACAAGACTAAGATCCAAGGAAATCATCCTATTAAAACACTTGACTGATTGTTATCAGGAGAGATAACCCCTCTTCATCACTGACAGATGTATGCTTGTATCTCCTTTAGTGTCCCCTTCTCTGCTGCCCTAAATTATAGTTTTGCGGATTTTATCCTCCCTCCTTTCACATCACCTCCAAGAATTCAGCCCTCTGTCTTATGCAGAGTTTCAGTCCCTGCTACAATTTTCTTTGTGCAAGGATTGGACAGGTAGAGGTACTCAGTAAATGACTCACCTTTTTGGTTTTTGGTCTCTTTATTGTAATTGTAGACACTTTAATGAAGTTGTAAAAAGCCAAAAATGCAGAGTCAGGAAAACTCTTTATGATCAGAGATTTTGAAGGTGAGTTCTTCAGACTGCTCTATACCCTCATCCCCTGCCTCTAATGCTCTATTTATTCAGGAATCCTCTGTCCTTTCTTCTCAAGATGCAATTTTTCCTTCATTCCACATTTTTAGGGCCCTCATTTTTTCCTACCTTTCATTCTTCCAATACATTTTATTTTGCCTTGACATAAAGTATACAGACATTCTTAACTTGAAGTCTCTCAACAATAAGTAGGGTCCTGAAGAATGACTTAGAAAACATCCAGTTTCTTGATATATACTCCTTGACACCATACATTTTGCAGGGGAAAGCATAGGGCTGATTATTCATACCAAGTCATCTACTTAAAAAATACAGTGTGGTGGGGCATCTCTTCTGAGAAAGTAATGTATGAAGTAGAAAGCTTGGTGACATTTCAGAGAACAAGAGCAAAAGATATAAATCATACAACTTGGAATGTGGTGAAGGCAATAACATGCAGGGAGAAAGAACCAGCTTAGATTAGGGATGAACTTTTCTCCTTCAGATAGCCAAACTGCAGAACTCAGGATTTCTAGCATGCTAGTGGAGTGATCTAGGGCCTGAATGCAGAGTACCTGATGCTTCAATTTACCTACCTGAGAATTCTATGCTTAGGAGTGCAAAGAAGAACAGAATACCAAGGTCCTTGCATGACCTGCCTATACCCCCAGTTACCTCTGCCAGCTACCTGGCTTGAGAAATATATGACTGCACCCAAGAAGTTCTTTCAGGTATAAGAACCTCAGGTGCACATGGACTATGGGGACTATGAAGCATCCACAGTGCTCCACACCTCCCTGGTGAGCATTTCAACTCTCATAGGGATAGCTGAAGTAGCAATGATCAGATGTGGAAGGGACCTACAAGGATTGCATCTAGCCTCTTACTTTACACAAGAACTACAAAGTAAAGCAGAAATTTCAAGCTTATGTGACTTGTAAGTGGCAGAATGATATTTAATCCTAGGTCTTCTAATTCAGCTTACTGACACTCCACTGTATAAAATGGCCATTATCCACAAGAAATGTCAAAATCACCAAAAAGTGCTTAAATCCCTTGTTTAAAAAAAAAAACTTTGTAAATTAATGTTCACATTTGAATTTACTAGGTCATGGGAACTTTCCACCTGGATAATCCCTGGGAATTTACCCCATGGTCACAATAAGCAGGATAAGATATACTAGCATGCTGTTGCTGACCACACATATACTCTGATTATACATTACATTACTGAAAACAATTGCCTTGATTAAGAAAATGTTGAAGGAGTTGAACTGTGCTGATATTTTCACAAATGCTTGTTGAAAAAGTTTGGTGTTTGAGGTTCCTAGGTTTGAGACTAGGTTTCAAGATTTGCCTGGACAAAATATATAACCCACTTATAACTTTTATTTTTTTTTAACTTGAGAAGCAGGTAATAATAATACATACATCACATAATTATTGGGATGCTTAAACAAGATAGTGCAGAAAATACATTTAGCCTTTTGGGTGAAGAATAACACTTATTGGAGGCCAGTAATTATGCTCAAGTGTCAAACATTAGGTCCTGAAAATAAAAAATGTTGGAAATTTATATTCACCTAAGCATAATTACAAATACATCCAATAGCTTGAACAACTTACTTTTATGTAAACACTAACAGATACATTTGGAATGAATTAGAATGCTTAGTAAAGGAGACTCATACCGAAGCAAAATCAGGGGAGATAGTGAGAAATTCATCTTTAGAAAGAACAGCTCCATACCTAGTGTCTATGTGAGACTAACCATTTTCATGTAGTAGGCTTTCAAGTATCCAGCTCATAGGTAAAATAAACCAGATGATTTAGTGCATCATCTGATATAATGACACATGTACTGGCAAAGCACACTGATTCTCAGGCAAAAAAGACCAGGAAATGAACTGAAGCCTGAGGGAAAAAGCGTGTGTTTATCGGCATTTTGCATCCATTGTTTGTTTGTCCTAAGTTGCTCTCTTTAAGGTTTCCATATTAAAAAAGAGAAAAACCTGTTGATTTATGTCGCGGTCACAATCCCTACACTCAAATTCTATAGTAAAAAGCATATACTAACAAAAACAACTGTAAATTACACATAATTTTTTTCTTAAGAATGTGTAGGTGAATAAGTATGCCAATTCCCTTAAGGAAGTATAACACTCCCTTGAACACTATAAGAGATACAGGAAATAATTTGGGACAGAACAATGGAGGAAGATTTGACATATTCTAGACCAATCTGGAAAGGTTCTCAGGTCTATGTGATAGCTCTCTTGACCCTCAAGGGATGAGCAAATATTATTGAGGCAAATATGATCAAAAGATGCCAAGGTTTCAAAATCATGAATATATTATGTTTTACAGCAAAAGAACTTTGAAGATATAATTAGCACTATACACCTTAGGATAGGGATTTTTTTTTCCTCTTGGGTTATCTTAGTGGATCTAATTTACTCACAAGGGTCCTCAAAATCATAGAACTTTTTTCAGGCTGCAAATAGAAAGATTAAAAAAAATGGTAAGAGATTTAAAGCACTCAACCACCATTACTTGAAGGAACCAAGAAAGCATAAGAATCAAGGTGGGCAACTTTTAGGAACAAAGATCAACCACCAACTAATAACTAGCAAGGAAATGATAATGTCAGTTCTTCAATCACGGAGAACCAAACTGAACCAATAGCGTTAAATGAGTTTCAAGATATATTCCTTCCCCAAATTCTGACCTATAGAAACTATAATGTAAGGTATTTTTACTTTTAAGCTGATAAATATCTGACAAGTTCTGTTGCAGCAATAGAAAACTAATACAGTGAGACCTAAGACACAGGAAGAGGTCAGGCAAAGAATGAAGAAATATCATTACTGGCAGATACAACAATACAAACACAGGCATGCAGGTATGAAAGGGAATACTGGGGGAAAAGAATGGGTGGCAGAACAAGGTGTGATGCTCAACCTTAAAGAGTGAATAGAAAAATGGGTAGATATTAACTTATAAATGCTTTGAATAGTGCCCACTGTGGGCCCCAGGAACAAAGAGAAAAGATTTTTCTGCCAGTGCTATGAACAGGAGAAAGAAGACACACACAGACTTAATGAAAGGAATTTGAATGTTCTTGTCTGAAAACATCAATATTCTTTTGAAATAAGAGGTAAGTTCATTAGATAGGCATAAGAAATTGCAGTAATCCATATGCAGGGGGTGACAAGAAAGAAGGAGTACAGTGAGGAACAGGGAAGGCATTATAATCAGTATCTAGAAGCCATTAACAATTTGACACAATTAGTGAACCCATTCTTTTTTTTTTAACTTTTATTTAATAAATATAAGTTTCCAAAGTACAGCTTTTGGATTACAGTGGCTTTTCTGCCCCATAACCTCCCTCCCACCCGCAACCCTCACATCTCCCACTCCCTCTCCCATTCCATTCACATCAAGATTAATTTTCAATTATCTTTATATACAGAAGATCAATTTAGCATATATTAAGTAAAGGTTTCAACAGTTGGCACCCACACAGAAACACAAAGTGTAAAGTACTGTTTGAGTACTAGTTATAGCATTAATTCACATAGTACAACACATTAAGGACAGAGATCCTACATGAGGAATAAGTGCACAGTGACTCCTGGTGTAGACTTAACAAATTGACACTCTTGTTTATGGCGTCAGTAATCACCCTAGGCTCTTGTCATGAGTTGCCAAGGCTACGGAAAGCTTTTGAGTTCACCAACTCCTATCTTATATAGAAAAGATCATAGTCCCATAGTGGAATGAAGTTGGAAATTAGCAACTCAGGAATCCCTAGAACATATGCAAACACATGGAGATTGAACAACATGCTCCTGAATGAACAATGGGTCATAGAAGAAATCAAAAGAAAAATCAAAAACTTTCTGGAAGTAAATGAGACAACAACACAACATATCCAAACTTATGGGATACAGCAAAAGCAGTGCTAAGAGGAAAATTTACAGCAATAGGTGCCTACATCAAGAAATTGGAAAGGCACCAAATAAATAAGCTTTCAAGTCATCTCAAGGATCTAGAAAAACTGAAGCAAACTAGACCCAGATCTATCAGGAGAAGAGAAATAATTAAAATCAGAGAAGAATTCAATAGGATTGAATCCAAAAAAAAAAAAATTACAAAAAATCATCCAAACGAGGAGCCTGTTTTTTGAAAAAATAGACAAAATTGGCACTCAATTGGCCCAACTAACTAAAAACAAAAAAAAAGAGAGAGAGAAAAGACTCAAATCAATAAAATCAGAGATGAAAAAGGAAATGTAACAACAGATACTACACAAATAAAAAGAATCATCAGAAATTACTACAAGGACTTGTATGCCATCAAACAGGGCAATCTATTAGAAATGGATAGATTCCTGGACACATACAACCTACCTAAATTGAGCCAGGAAGACATAGAAAACCTAAACAGACCCATAACTGAGTCAGAAATTCAAACACTAATAAAGGCCCTCCCAACAAAGAAAAGCCCAGGGCCAGATGGATTCACTGCTGAATTCTATCAGACATTTAAAGAAGAACTAACTCCAATTCTTCTCAAACTATTCAGAACAATCGAAAAAGAATGAATCCTTCCAAATTCTTTCTATGAAGCCACCATGACCTTAATTCCCAAGCCGGAGAAAGATGCAGCATTGAAAGAAAATTACAGACCAATATCCCCGATGAACATAGATGCAAAAATCCTCAATAAAATACTGACCAATAGAATGCAACAACACATCAGAAAGATCATCCACCCAGACCAAGTGGGATTTATCCCTGGTATACAGGGATGGTTCAATATTCACAAATAAATCAATGTGATACACCACATTAATAGACTGCAGAACAATATGAATATCTCAATAGATACAGAGAAAGCATTTGATAAAATACAACACCCTTTCATGATGAAAACTCTAAGGAAACTGGGTATGGAAGGAACATCCCTCAATACAATCGAAACAATTTATGAAAAACCCAGGCCAGCATCCTACCTATTGAATGGGGAAAAGTTGGAAGCTTTTCCACTGATCTGGTACCAGACAGGAATGCCTACTCTCAACACTGCTATTCAATATAGTTCTGGAAGTTTTAGTCAGAGCTATTAGGCAAGAAAAAGAAATTAAAGGGATACAAATTGGGAAGGAGAAACTCAAACTATCCCTCTTTGCAGATGATATGATTCTTTACTTAGGGGATCCAAAGAACTCTACTAAGAGACTATTAGAACTCATCGAAGAGTTTGGCAAAGTAGCAGGATATAAAATCAATGCACAAAAATCAACAGCCTTTGTATACACAGGCAATGCCATGGCTGAGAAAGAACTGCTAAGATCAATCCCATTCACAATAGCTACAAAAACAATCAAATACCTTGGAATCAACTTAACCAAGAATGTTAAAGATCTCTATGATGAGAAATACAAAATCTTAAATAAAGAAATAGAAGAAGACATCAAAAAATGGAGAAATCTTCCATGCTCATGGATTGGAAGAATCAATATCATCAAAATGTCTATTCTCCCAAAAGCAATATACAGATTCAATGCAATACCAATCAAAATACCAAAGACCTTCTTCTCAGATCTGGAGAAAATGATGCTGAAATTCATATGGAGGCACAGGAGTCCTCGAATAGCTAAAGCAATTTTGTACAACAAAAACAAAGCCGGAGGCATCGTAATACCAGATCTCAGGACATACTACAGGGCAGTTGTAATCAAAACAGCATGGTACTGGTACAGAAACAGATGGATAGACCAATGAAACAGAATAGAAACACCAGATATCAACCCAAACATCTACAGCCAACTTATATTTGATCAAGGATCCAAAACCAATCCCTGGAGTAAGGATAGTCTATTCAATAAATGGTGCTGGGAAAATTGGATTTCCACATGCAGAACCATGAAGCAAGACCCCTACCTTTCACCTTACACAAAAATTCACTCAACACGGATTAAAGACTTAAATCTACAACCCGAAACCATCAAATTATTAGAGAGTATTGGAGAAACCCTGCAAGATATAGGTACAGGAAAAGACGCCGGAAGCACAGGCAGTCGAAGCCAAAATTAACATTTGGGATTGCATCAAATTGAGAAGTTTCTGTACTGCAAAAGAAACAGTCAGGAAACTTGAGAGGCAACCGACAGAATGGGAAAAAATATTTGCAAACTATACAACCGATAAAGGGTTAATACCCAGAATCTACAAAGAAATCAAGAAACTCTACAACATCAAAACAAACAACCCACTTAAGAGTTGGGCCAAGGACCTCAATAGACATTTTTCAAAAGAGAAAATCCAAATGGCCAACAGACACATGAAAAAATGTTCAAGATCACTAGCAATCAGGGAAATGCAAATCAAAACTTCAATGAGGTTTCAACTCACCCCAGTTAGAATGGCTCACATTCAGAAATCTACCAACAGATGCTGGCAAGGATGTGGTGAAAAAGGAACACTAACCCACTGTTGGTGGGAATGCAAACTGGTTAAGCCACTATGGAAGTCAGTATGGAGATTCCTCAGAAACCTGAATATAACCCTACCATTCAACCCAGCCATCCCACTCCTTGGAATTTACCCAAAGGAAATTAAATTGGCAAACACGAAAGCTGTCTGCACCTTAAAGTTTATTGCAGCTCAATTCACAATAGCTAAGACCTGGAACCAACCCAAATGCCCATCAACAGTAGTTGGATAAAAAGAAATTATGAGACATGTACTCTGTAGAATACTATACAGCAGTTAAAAAATGAAATCCGGTCATTTGCAACAAAATGGAGGAACCTGGACAACATCATGCTGAGTGAAATAAGCCAGTCCCCAAGGGACAAATATCATATGTTCTCCCTGATTGGTGACAACTAACTGAGCATCAAAAGGGAAACCTGTTGAAGTGAAATGGACACTATGAGTAACAATGACTTGATCAGCCCTTGCCCTGACTGTTGATGTACAATTTAATACTATATCCCTTTTAGTATTTTGTTTGTTCTACTTAATACCGTGGGTTGAGCTATGTAATTAACACACAATTATTCTTATGTGTTTCAAATGTACCTTGGACATTGTTCAGAATTTGTCATTTTAATGGAGTAACACCACTCTACCTTTTAACTAATTATTTATTTATCTATTCATTTATTTTTATTTACTTGAAATGTAGAGAGAGGCTAGCGCCATGGCTTACTAGGCTAATCCTCTGCCTACGGCACCGGCACCCCGGATTCTAGTCCTGGTCAGGGCGACGGATTCTGTCCTGGTTGCTCCTCTTCCAGTCCAGCTCTCTGCTATGGACTTGGAAGGCAGTAGAGGATAGCCCAAGTGCTTGGGCCCTGCACCCGCATGGGAGACCAGGAGAAGCACCTGGCTTCTGGCTTCAGATTGGCGCAGAGCGCCGGCCACAGCGGCCACTGGGGGGTGAACCAACAGAAAGAAGACCTTTCTTTCTGTCTCTCTCTCTCTCTGTCTCTACCTGTCCAAAAAAAAAAAACAAAAAAAGAAAGAAAGAAAGAAATGTAGAGAGAAACAAAGAAAGAGAGAGAGATCTTCAATTCACTGGTACACTCACCAAATGTCCACAATATCTGATGCTGGGCCAGACTGAAGCCAGGAGCCCAAATCTTAAGCTGAGTCTACCATGTGTGTGGCAAATGTTCAAGTACTTGAGCTGACACATGCTGCCTTCCAGAGGGTGTATTAGTCAGAAGCTGGGATTGAAAACAGAGATGAGATTTGAATGCAGGTACTCTGGTATGAGAAGTGGGTGTCCTAATAGGCATCTTCACCAATGTGCCAGATCCTGTCCCTGTATCTATTATTTGCCAATCTAGAAATATACTTAAGAATGTTATCCTGGGGGCCGGCACTGTGGCGCAGTGGGTTAAAGCCCTGGCCTGAGCTGCTGGCATCCCATATGGGTGCCGGTTCTAGTCCTGGCTGCTCCACTTCTGATCCAGCTCTTTGCTGAGGCTTCGGAAAGCAGTAGAAGATGGCCCATGTCCTTGTGTCCATGCACCCAGTTAGAATCCCAGGCATATTAGCAGAAGCAGAGCAGCATGGACTAGAACTAGCACTCCAATATGGAAAGCTAATATTGAAAGCAAAATTTTTTTTGTACTTTGGAAATTTATATTTATTAAATAAAAGTTTAAAAAAAGGAATGAAATTGGCATGTTGATATTTGATGATTGTTTATAGCCCCAATCTTGACTGTTGAGGAATGGTGATTCTTCTTCACACTATTTGTTGAACTAGTTACTTAGTGTAGGGTTAAATTTACGAGTATAATGAAAGTGAAAATAGATCTTCTAAAATATTAAGAGTGGGAATAGGAGAGGCAGGAAGAAGAAGGATGGGAATGTGGACAGGATGGAAGATAGTATTGTACACATCACTATGTTCATGAATCTGCATATATGAAATATATGAAATTTGCATGACTTAAATAAAATTTAGAAAAGAGAAAATTTTTAAAATAACTGTTGATATCCCTGTGCATTTCTTAACTGGATTGCTTGTTTCGTTGTGGATTTTTTAGCCCCTATATATTCTGCATATTAATCCTTTATCAGATGCATATTTTGCATATGTCAATTCTCTCCTTGTGGGCTTTCTTTGCTATGCAGGAGCTTCTTAGCTTTATGCAATCTCATTTGTCTATTTTTACTTTTATTGCCTGTGTTTCCAGGGTCTTTACCAAAAAGTCTTTAGCTATGCCAATATCTTTCCATGTTTCCCCTATGTTTTCCTCTAGTAATTTCATGGATTCTGGTTTTAGGTCTAAATCTTTGCTCCATTGTGAGTTGATTTTTATGTTGGTTTAATGCAGAGGTCTTATCTGTTAATTCTGCATGCACAGATCCAATTTTCCTGGCTCCATTTGTTGAAGATACTATCCTTTCTCTAAGGAGTGATTTTACTTGCCAAAGGTTAGTTGACTGTAGATGAATAGGTTAATTTCTGGGGTTTCTATTCTGTTGCATTTTGTCCATGTGTCTATTTTTGTGTCAGTACTAGGCTGTTTTTATTAAAACAACCTGTAGTATGTCTTGAAATCTGGTATTGTGATACCTCCAGCTTTGTTTTTATTATTTAAAGTTGCTTTGGTTACTCAGGATCTTTTGTGTTTACATATGAATTTTAAGAAAATTGTTTCTGCTTCAGTGAAAAATGTCCTTGAAATTTTTATTAGGATCACATTGAATCTGAATTGCTTTGAAAATTTTAACCTGTTGTACCACAATGTATCTGGTATATTTTAGAGTTAAACAGTTTTTAATATGATAATCCATAGAAGTATAACAGGGTTTCTCTTTTAAAGTTTTGTTTATTTTAATGTCAGAGCTACAGAGAGTAACAGACAGAGATCTTCTGTCTGCTGGTTCACTCCCCAGGTGGCTGTAACAGCTGCGGTTGTGCCAGGCTGAGGCCAGGAGCCAGGAACTTCTTCTGGGTCTCCCACTTGCATGGCAGGAGCCCAAGTACTTGGGCCATCTTCTGCTGCCTTCTCAGGCCATTAACAGGGAGCTGGATTGGAAGTGGAGCAGCCAAGACTTGAACTGGCACCCATATGGGATGCCTATGTCCCAGGCAGTGGCTTTACCTGTGACACCACAACATTGCCTCAAGGGGTTTCTTATATACAAATAAAATAAATTTGTTTCTTACATACAAATACACATATGCAAATAAAAAAATTTGTTAATTTATTCTTCATTGTCTAGGGGAGGGGGATACTTCAGGCCCAGTGTTAGAGACTAAAGAACACAAAGATAAATGAAATATGGTCTCTACACATGAGGAGACAAACTAACCAAACTGACATAGTAAAGCATACTTGAGTATGCTGGTAGCACAAAGCAATTCTACGTAACATAGAGAAAAACATTAGACAAAATGTTTAGACAAAAATTAGAAAATAAATTTCTTTTATGGCTTATGCACATGTTGGTATGATGCTACAAAGAGAATTTTATATTTATTCCTGTTGAATAAAAATTATATAAGTAAATAATCTACAAGTGCATTCTTTATAATTTTTAGAACAGTTTGTTCCTCAAAACACACCTATGAGGTAGATAAATAAAATATTTGTATTTCATTTTGCAGGTTAAGACCTAGAAGGCTTTGTTCCACTCACTCAGGGTACAGAAGGAGTAAAAATAGTTCATGGTATGAAACTCTGAATTGAGGAAAGCCATATTAGTTAATATTCATGTTTGTTTATTCATTATTTTTGTCTCTTATTCATTCACTTATTTACCTCTTTTTTCACTTATTCTTTCATGATTACCACCAGTAGATGCCATACAACCACAAGGGGCCTTGCTAATTCAGATGTGGACAGAGTAGAGAATGATAGTCTAGCTACTTTAGAGAACTCAAATTCTCTCAAGTGCAAGCAAATAGTTATTAAGAGTGATGGAAATGTCACAGGAGACATATAAGGAAAAGACTGAGTTTAATGGAGGTGAACCAAGAGTTTATGAATCTAAAGGTCTCCGATCTGGGAAAAAAAAATCTATACCAGGAATCTCAAAATCTAATTCTGCCTACTTGAATATCCTGGCTGTTAAACATCAAAATTTCAAAAACACAGTGACAGAGGCCCTGGCTCTTGGCAGCATCTGAAATCAACCACACACACTGACCTTCACTTTGGTAATGATGAATGCCACCCTTATCTCATATCTGTCCTCTTCACAGAGAAAAAGGCCCATAACCACAAGTTCCAGCATGCAACCAAATGTCCTGCAATTTCTCTCAAGTTCATACAGAAGTAATCCCACACTGAAGCGATGCTCAAAATTCCCCTGGTTATTCATGGAGACCATCTCTCTGCCTCTAGAGGATATTATAGTTAATTTCTCAATAAGATCCAAGGTAATTCTGCCAGGTGGCATTCCAATACAATAGATTAAAATGATTGATCATTGATCCCAGAAATTTGAAATATAGCAATAGCATCCCCTCAGTTTATCCATGTCTTCTCTAGTGTCTGGTTGTTCATCAATAACCCCAGATTATCCAATGCTCTTAGATATGTCAAAGAGTCAGACCTTGACTCTGAAGAGCATTTTGAGAAGTCTGTGTCTTATCTCCTTTGTCTTAATGGAGTAGATAATAGGATTTAGCATGGGAGGCACAAAGAGATAGAGAATAGACATAAGGATATGGACAGCATGGGGTAGACCAGCCCCAAATCGATGGACAATGGAAACACTAACCATAGGCACATAGAAGATAAGCACAGCTGAGATGTGGGACACACATGTGTTCAGTGTCTTGAGGCGCTCCTCCTGAGAGGCGATTGCTAATACAGATCGCAGGATGAGGACATAGGAGATAAGGATCAGAGCAGAGTCCAGGCCAAAGGTGAACAAAACAATGGACAGCCCATAGTGGCTATTGAGGGAGACATCAGTACATGCCAATTTAATCATGTCCACATGAAGGCAGTAGGCATGGGAGAGAATGTTTTGTGGGTGGCAGAAGGGCAGTCTGTGCAGCAGCAGTGGGAAGACCAGGATGAGCACAAAACTGCGGAGGACGGCACTCAAGCCCATGGCCACCACGCGAGCATTGGTGAGCACTGCAGCATAGCGCAGTGGGTTACAGATGGCCACATAGCGATCAAAGCTCATAGCCAGAAGAATGCCAGACTCTGTCCAAGAGAAGAGGTGGATGAAAAACATTTGGGCCAAACAGGCTTTAAAGGAGATCACTCGGGCATGAAAGCACAGGGCAGCCAACACAGTTGGCAATGTGGAGAAGGACACACCCAAGTCATTGACTGAGAGCAGGGACAAGAAGTAGTACATGGGCTGGTGCAAGCTCTGCTCCTGCTTGACAATAAGGAGTATCAGGCTGTTGCCTACAATGGAGATGGCATAGAATAGAAGAAGAGGGAGGGATAACCAGAGCTCCATGGCCTCCATCCCTGGGAAACCTGTCAGTATAAAGCTGGGAGCATTAGAGCCATTAATCCTGAAGTTGCCCATGAGAGGTCAGAGACACTTGTCATCAGCCCATTGGATCTTCAGAGAAACTACACCTTGTCTCTAAGATGACTATTCTTCCTAGGGAGAAAAAAACAAAAACAGGTTTATAAAATGCAGTTACACATAGATTTTATCCTGAATTTCACTGGGAGAGTGACAAGGAAGTTAAGAAATGCTATCCATTGAAAGAGAAACTTCATTCTTAGACCTCTTTCAGAATTACAAAATACGATTCTTTCACGGGGGATTGTCTAGCTCATTCAATCTCCTTGGTAGCCCTCTTGATGCCTTCCTGTCATTATCAAATATCTCCTTTATACACCTCATATTTCTTACCATGATCCTAGCCAATGTATTACAGATGATGACACTCACTCTAACAAATGAAGAACCATGTGTCCAAGAAATGTAACGGAATTACTCTGGGACTCTAGCTTTTGTAGTAAGGATGTTACATGGCTAGAATTCAAACTGGATGTTGGTGGGAATGTAAACTTGTACAACTATTATGGAAGACAGTATGGAGATTCCTCAGAAATCTAAAGATAGATCTACTATAGACTCAGCCATCCCACTCCTGGGAATTTACCCAAAGTAAGTGAAATCAGCATATGACACAGTTATCTGTACTCCCGTGTATATTGAAGCTCAGTACACAACAGCTAAGATGTGAAATTAACTCAGATGTCTATCAGCTTATAACTGGATGTGTGTACTATGGAATACCACTCAGCCATAAAAAAAGGATAAATCCCATCTTTTGCAACAAAATGGATGCAACTGGAAACCATTATGCTTAGTGAAATAAGCCAGTCTCAAACAGACAAATATCATATATTTTCTCTGATATGTGGCACTTAATATAAAATACAAAAAATGGGAATGAAATGGACATCCTATGATATGACAGTCATTTAGATTATACTCTGGTGAAACTGTCATTTTCCTACTTGTTAGTTGTTGAATATTATGATTAGTGGAGAATTAAGCCTGTGATCAAAGAGTGGATTAAAATTATGTCTTCTCAAAAATTAATGAAAAGAAAAGAAGGGAGGGAAGGAGTGAGATTGAGGAGGGAGAAGGGGAGGGAGGGAAGTATGGCTATCTTTTTAGAACTGTACCTATGAAATACATCAAATCTGTTCCCTTTATATTAACAAAAATTTAAAAAGAATTAAAACTTTATAGTCCAATTTCCATCTCAAGGCATTTACACAGTCTAACACAGCACACTTAATACTGAAAGTTCTCCTAGGAAAGCTGGAAAATCAGTAGCTCATGAAAAACATCATAGTGTAGTATAGTTATGGGTCTGAGTCCCTGTACCACCCCCAAAACAGCCATGTGGTATTAGGCAAATATACTAACCTCTGTGTCCCCTTTACTTTCAAGATAAGACCAAAACAGAGTTGCCCTATGGATACACATATAAGGAGAGACAAAGAGAAAGGGAGAGTTTGGGTCTTAGAACAATCCTGCTGAGTAGGAAGCAGTATGGATATATTGGTGATATAATGGTTGTTTTGTTTAAAAGCATATTTAGATGGGATGGCAAATTGGTTTCACAATGTTCTTTCTTTGGCAAAAACCATATCATATGTTTATAAAAAACTCATATTTAATTTTCAAGAACATATCATCACTTAAAGCATTGTGTTACAGACAAGCAAAACCAAAATCAAAAGGATCCAGACAAAGCAGAAAAAAACATTAGAATTACTCTACCTTATTTTTCTCATGAATTGCTAAAGATATCATTCTTTGATTTCCATAGCAGATCATGGTTTTTCTGCTCACAGAAAGACAAATTTCCACAGGGATATAAGATGAGAAACACCTTACTTCAGGGGAAACAATATTGTGGGAAGAGTGATAAAGATATAACACAGTGCATTTTACATCCTTGTCCTTGCTCTCCTGCACTGAAGAGTTTCAGAAACTGATATCTGTGGAAGGAGCTACACTCAAAAATATTTCACGATAATACTTCTGGGGCTTGTCCAAGAACCTTGCAGGCACTGTGGTAAGTGGCTTCACCTATAATTTTCATAATTTAAATGTTATGTCCTCTTCTGCCTTCCATGGATAAATCCTAAATGTGAGTGCAGTTATCCTAATTGATTAATCTATTTATATCACTGTTGTATTTTATTATTTTATACATGCTTAAGGGAAAAATTATTTTTCACTTGCATGAGCTAAGTTTTGCTTTGATGAAGAATCAGATTAGACATCAGGTAGAAATTCTTCATCAAAGGGGTAAAGTCTGAGACAAAGTTGCAAGGACCTGCAAAGGATGGATTTTCTCAGCAGCAGTACTGGATTTGAAGGTAGTCAGGAGAATGAAGCAGATAAGCACTGGCAAATCAAGACAGTATAATGAGTCACCATCAGTGTTTCACAAAAATTGACACTGCGGATCTTAGAGGAGATTATATCAAGGTCACCAGCCTCTGAAACAACCCACCATTAAGTCTCATACCACCGTCACATGTCTCACTGTACATGTGGTTAATATACTATATATATTTCTAAATTTTTTAAAAGTTAGAAGATACTTTGAATGTTTTACCATAAGAAAATGACAAATGTTCTAGAGGACAGATTGCTTACCCTAATTAGACATTATATAATGTATACATGTAACAGTATTTCACATGGTACCCCTTAATATAAGTACAGTTTTTGTGTGTCAGATAAAAACATAAATACAAATGAAATAATCTTAACAAAAATCCTGCTGCTACAGAATAAAGTCAGTTATAATACCTCTTTCCTGTCCTAATTAGACACATTGAAGTTCAGCTGAGTGGCCCATTTTGTCTCTTCCGTCATATTTTTTCCCAGGCTCACACCAAGCAAAAACTAGAGGTAGAAGGTAAAGAAAGAAGTGATAAAGAGTCAGAGAGAGAGAGAGAAGAATAGAAGGATGGGGAAAGGCAAGGATGGAAAAAGAGACAGAAAACGATTAAAAACATAGGGAAAATAATAGAGGAAGAATGAAGACCAGAGAAGGAATTTTACGGAGAAGGACCTGGAGCACTGAACATGGAGAAGCACAATTGGGACCCAGATAAGACTGACAAGACAAAGTAATGACCTCCTGTCCTAGACATGCCAGGAGAATGGGCTGTGCTTTCTCCAGGTCAGGCTAAGGCTGTAGGGCACCCCATCCTCACACCACATTTCACAGGTGCCATCTCTCTCAAGTTCTGAGCCGTGGAGGCACTATTGCTAGTCACAGTATTCTCCAAGCCAAACACAGTTGGGAATAGGCTTCTCACAGAGGGATCCCAATGTTTGCATCTTGCTGTTTATTCCTTTGGGTGGCTCAGATGTCTATGCAAAGGATAAGGCGATATCCTCTCTCCTCCCAACTGAGCAGGGTTCATCTGCTCCCACACCACGTCCTCATGGCTTCTAAGATTCTGTGAGGGATGGGCCCTAGGGTCTCTGGCAAATAAGCAATCTGAGTACCAATGTGCCTCTTATTAGTAAATGAGAAAGCAAGAATATGACTTATGCTTCCTTACCTTTAACTACAGGGCTTCTTTCCCCAAGCCAAGTCCCATACCTGAACCCTGTTCTCAGGGTACCAGCAGAATCAGGCTATAGGGTTGACTGAAACTACAGTTTGCTGCTGGAGTCATGATGATAGAAATGTAACATCAATAATGCTCAGTGTTTTCAATGTTTCCTGATCTTTGTCAAGAGCTTTATGAGTACTATCTTTTTTGATCCTAACAACCAAATTCAGAGAAAGGGAATCCTTTCTCATTTCACAGATTCAGGAGGTTAAATTATGCTCAAATTATAATACCACTTAGTGGCAAAGCTACATTCACATATAGATAGTTAATTTATTCACTTAGCATTTTCAAAGTACACAAGAATTTTTATCCAGTTAATCATTGGCATCTTTTTCTATTTGTACTGTTTCTTTCCTACTTAGCAGATTATCTCTGCCTTTGCTTCTCTCTGTGTAACCTTCTTCAAAACTAGAGAAAATTGAGAAAGAAAATGATTAAAGAAGCTAAAATCAACTTCTCTCACCCTCTGCAAGCTTCTGGCTTTCCCATAAGGCTGGCTACTAGCTAACATCTGGCGGACAAACTTGATCCCTTCCTATCTAGGTCCAGGGTTTGTTAATATTTGTAACAGAAACACACTGATCCTAGGAAGTTGAATTTTTAAGTCACAATGATTATATGATTTTCTCTTTTCTTATTAAGGTCTAATACACATACCACAAAATTCAATTTTTAATTTTTTTTAAATTCAACGGTATTTACAATGTTGATCAACCATCCCCTAAAAATTAACTTCATAACCAATAGCAGGTACTTCCAATTCCAAAATCCAGCCCAGTCCCTGACAGCGACTAATCTTTCTGTATCTTTGGATTTGCTTATTTTGAGCATTTCACACTAATGTAATAATACATTAAGCATTATTTTATGTCTGGCTTCTTTATTTAATGTTTTAAAGGTTCACTTATGCTAATATGTATATCAGTACTTCATTCCTAATATAATATCCCATTGTATGGATAAAACACATTTTATTTGCCCATTAATCAGGGATATCTCTCTTTTTGAGGATTATGAATAGTGCCTCTGAATATTTTTATACAAGCTTTTTTTATGAAACATGTTTGTAGTCCTTATTGTATATACTTAGAACTGAAATTGATGGTTTATTTGTTAACTCTGATCAAGTGTTTGAAGAAAAGTCAAATTGTTTTCCAATGTCACTGCACATATTTGTATTCCCACCAGCAAGCATATGTGGATTCCAATTTCTCCATATCCTCGCCAACATTTTTCATTTTCCATTTGCATTCTGATTTTGGCTTGTTTATACTAATCCAGATAAATGTAGAGTGATATCTCATAGTGATTTTTGGTTTGGATTTCCCAAAGAACTAATGATGTTGAACATCTTTTCAGGGACTTATTAATTATTTGGATATTTTGTAATGTTATTTAAAAAGTGCATTCTCTAAGTTTGTTGTTTTTCAAGATTATTTAGGTTATTCTGAGTCTTTTGAAGTCCAGCATGAATTTTAGAAGTAATTTGTCGGGGCCAATGCTGTGGCACAGTGAATTAACACCCTGGCCTGAAGCACCAGCATCCCATACGGGTGCCAGTTCAAGACCCAGCTGCTCCACTTCAGATCCAGCTCTCTGCTATGGCCTGGGAAAACAGTAAAACATGGCCCAAGTCCTGAGGCCCCTGCACCAGCATGGGCAACCTAGAAGAAGCTCCTGGCTCCTGGCTTCGGATGGGCACAGCTCTGGCCATTGTGGCCAACTGGGGAGTAAACCATCAGATGGGAGACCTCTCTCTCTCTCTCTCTCTCTCTGCTTCTCCTCTCTCTGTGTAACTCTCATTTTCAAATAAATAAATAAATCTTTAAAAAGAAAAAGAAGTAATTTTTCAATTTCAGTAAAAATGTAAGCTGGAGTTTGATTGAGATTGCTTTGAATCTGTAAGATTTGTAGATATAAGGAGGATAACATTTTAATTGTATTAAGTCTCTAAATCCGGGGATATGGTATGCATTTTCATTTACTTAGGTTTATTTAATTTCTTTCAATGATGTTTTATAATTTTCAGTGTTCAGATCTTGTCCCTGTTTTATAATACTTATTCCTAAACATTTTCTTCTTTTTGATGTTATAAATGAAATTTTTATATCCTTTTTATTACAACTAGTTTTTCTGTGTAGATCTTGTATCATGAAATTTGTTGAACTTGTTTATAAGTCTTAATAGTGTATGTGTGCACACGCACACACGTTGTGGGGGAAATTGTGGTCCTCGGCATCTTACATATGCAAAATCATGTCATCTACAAATAGACATACTTTATGTATTTTTTAAATTTCTGGATAACTTTTGCTTCTTTTTCTTCACTTGTTGACTTGCCAGAACTTCCAGTGCAGTGTTCAATAAAATTGACTGCAGGCATCATTGCCTTGTTCCTGATTTTAGGAACTTAAGGGTTTTCTATTATCAGAATTCTTTATCAAATTGAGAATACATCCTTCTATTCCTGTTTTGTTGAATTTTTTATAATAAAAGCATGCTGCATTTCTCCAAATATTTTGTCTGCACCTATTGAGATAAACACATGGATTCACCTCTTTCTATGGACATGTTTATGGAAAATCAAAAGGTAACTCTGAAATAATACAGATTTACAAGTTTTATAAGGAGTTAAAAAACTCTTGCAAAAGAAGAGCAAGGATTAAGACTCAAAGTTTCCTATTTCCAAACATACAACAAAACTTCCATTATCAAAACAGTGTCATACTAGCTTAAGGATAAACATTAGCTCAAAGAAATAGCATTGGGATACCAACACATACATCTTTGGTTAACTGATTGATTTCCATAAATACCAAGCCTGAACAATGATAAAACAATGAATTTCTTTCACAAATGGATGTTGGGACAACTGGATATCTACATATAACAAAATGAAGTTGAAGTTGTGTCGTTATAATATATACAAAAATTAGCTTGAAATCGACTGAACTAAATATAAGAGCTAAAACCAATGAAATCACTTAGTTTTCCTTTGAGAACAAGTTTTACTGTTAGCTCTCATAATACAACTCTTTGAGGACAGAGGTCCTACATGGGAAGTTAGTGCACAGTGACTCCTGTTGTTAATTGAACAATTAAGACTCATGTATGATGTCAGTGATGACCTGAGGCTCTTGATATGAGCTGTCTAAGCTATGGAAGCCTTTTGAATCCACAAACTCCATCAATATTTAGACAAGGCCATAGCAAAGTGGAAGTTCTCTCCTCCCTTCACAGAAAAATGCATCCTTTGATGACCACTTCTTTCCCATGGGGTCTCATCCACAAAGGTCCTTCATGTAGGACACTTTTTGCCATAGAAACCTCCAAAGTCTTAAAAGAAAGCATAGAGGTAAATTCTCAAACCCTTGTATTTGGTAAAGAATTCTGATATGATATTAATAATGAGTGAAAAATATAATTAAAGTAGATAAATTTTCCTTGAGGCCGGCGCCGTGGCTCAACAGGCTAATCCTCCGCCTTGCGGCGCCGGCACACCGGGTTCTAGTCCCGGTCGGGGCACCGATCCTGTCCCGGTTGCCCCTCTTCCAGGCCAGCTCTCTGCTGTGGCCAGGGAGTGCAGTGGAGGATGGCCCAAGTGTTTGGGCTCTGCACCCCATGGGAGACCAGGATAAGCACCTGGCTCCTGCCATCGGAACAGCGCGGTGCGCCGGCCGCAGCGCGCTACCGCGGCGGCCATTAGAGGGTGAACCAACGGCAAAGGAAGACCTTTCTCTCTGTCTCTCTCTCTCACTGTCCACTCTGCCTGTCAAAAATTAAAAAAAAAAAATTTCCTTGAGTAAAATTAAGTATGTCTGTGTATCCAAGGACACTATCAAGAGAGTAAAAAGATAATCCATATAAATCCTGATTCTGATCATTTTTCCAGTTCTTTCATTGATTTTGGTATATTCTTGCTCTACAATTTCCTCTGACACCACCTGTTCCTTTGTGACACTGCAACAAGGAAATCCATTTGGGAAAAGGGGAGGAAGTGTGCTGTATTTGCTTAAACTGTTTTTGGATCAGATTTGGAGTGAAAAGAAAATCAATCACTTACTAATTAGATGACCTTAAATCATAGTAAAACCTGTTTTTTCATCTTTTAAGTAGAGATAATAATAGTTCACATTCTCTTAAAAAATGTATTTATTTGAAAGAAAGGGAGAGAGAGAGAAAGAGAGAGAGAGAGAGCTCTTCCATCCATTGGTTTATTCCCCAGTTGGCCACATGGCCAACTCTAGGCCAGGCTGATGTCAAGGAGCCAGGAGCTTCATCAGGGTCTCCCCGTGGGTAGCAGGGGCCACTGGGCCATCTTCTGATGCTTTTTCCAGGCCATCAGTAGTGAGCTAGATTAGAAGTAGAGCATCCAGGAATCAAACCAGCGTCCATATGGGATGCTGGCATCCAAGGCAGCAGCTTTACCAGCTAAGTCACAATGCTGGCCCATACACTTACCATTTACTTAGGCTGATACATGGCAGAAATGCCGAAAATGTTGCTTCCCTTCCTTCACCATCAGTGATGACATTGGTGAGCATGCTCAGACATAGACTCTTGGGGTCAGAAATGGTCTGCTGATTTCACCAAGGGAAGGCAGGCTGCTGCTCATCACAGGGCAGCAGGTCTGATAGAGCTCCTCAGGGCCAGCCTTGGGAGCTCAGGGGCCAAGCGGGATGATGAGTGTCGATGGCAAAGGAACCACACCAGAGCTGGGAGATCAGTCAACGCCCAGGACGCAGCCAGGTTCTTGACTTTATTGGGAGGGGAAGAGCTTTTATAGACACAGAAAGGGGGCTGTCCAGGGCACAAGGGAACTGAGCCAACCAGCTGAAAGGTAAGGCAGGACACGAGCTGAGCACACCCTCAAGGGCCTATCGCAGCTGAGGACACACCCTGTCCACGAATACAGAAGTCTCCTGTCAGGCTAGGTACCTCCCCCGGGGGCCATCTTAGATTGTTGGAAATGCTAAGTCACTGAGATGCGGAAGTGCGGCAAACTCGAGCAAAGGCTTAGAGGCCTTGTGGAGCAAAGGCGTAGCAACTTTGTTTCCTTTTCGGTTGGAGCCCCTGGCAACAGGCAAAGGGCCACTGTTGTCTCCATATTTCTTATTCCATTGTCAGCTCTATTCCATTGTCAGTCTGTTCCAATGTCTGCTCATCTTTATTGTCTCTCAACCTTTTATTGTCTCTCAACCCTGATGCCCAACAGTTGACATATCTTAAAGCATTGTCTCAAAAGGTTTTATCACTACACTAATACCCTATCAGCCTAAATTTAGACATTTATCATCTAATTATCAAGCAGACTTCCAATTGATCTTTGCCCCAAATCTGTCAGCATCCGGTCATCCCCTAGGCCAGTGGTTTTTTTCTTAAAATGCAGATCTTTCTGCTGAACCTTTACAAATTGAACAGATGGACCTTCATTTTAAATCTAAATAATGACCAACTCATAAACCATTCTTCAGGATTCAGTCTTACCACATCTCTCTACTTCTTACATCCTACCAAGTTTTTAATTAACATACGAAATCCCTCTATTCCTCAAGTCTTATCGGGAGAGGAACCTTTTTAGTGGGGAAATTAGTTACATGATGGTGCCCAGGGGAAGTAAGGTGGGCGGAATCCAAAGTTGTTTACCACTAAAACTAATTGGCTGTGCAACATCAGGGGAGGTAACAAAACTAGTAACAAGTGTATAGACATATGGCTAGTCCTATAGAAATCCCCCTGTAAAATGACCGTTTAAGTGATTGGTTGGTCCTTAGCCCTGCCCCAATGACTCTGCAGTTTTGTGCTATAAAAGGTTCTGTTTCGCACGAAGTAAATGAGTCCTTGCTAGACTTGGCTCCCTGCTGCGTCTGATTGTCTCCGGGATCGGGAGGCTGGGGAACCGGCGAGCGGCACACTTACCTTTCCTCGGACTCAGTCCATCCTTGTACGGGTGGATTAAGACCCAGCAGTTTTTTTCTTAAAATGCAGATCTTCCTGCTGAACCTTTACAAATTGAACAGATGGGCCTTCATTTTAAATCTAAATAATGACCAACTCATAAACCATTCTTCAGGATTCAGTCTTACCACATCTCTCTACTTCTTACATCCTACCAAGTTTTTAATTGACATACGAAATCCCTCTATTCCTCAAGTCTTATCGGGAGAGGAACCTTTTTAGTCTGTAGTGCTTCAGTGCACCATGACCTACTCATGGATATGTTAATGATCTGTCCTTTTACAACCACTGTCTCATTCTTGTTTTGCATTTACTCCATAATAGATGGAATGTAAATAAGTTTTTCATTTGTTCTATGAGAGATGGTGGCAGGGTAGTAAAATTAGTCCAGCATGGATATCAAGACCTAACTTGATGGAGAAATAAACCCTAAACTGCCAGATAAGCCATCCCTTGTACAAAGGAGATGACAGTTCAAGTGCTTGGGCCCTGCAATCCATGTGGGAGACCTGGATGGAGCTCCTAGATCCTGGCTGTGGTCTGGCCTAGATTTGACTACTGCAGACATTTAGGGAGTGAAACAACAGATTGAAGATCTTTTTGCATCTCTCTCTCTCTCTCTCTCTCTCTCTCTCTCTCTCTCTCTCTTTTTCTTTCCCTCCCTCCCTCCCTTCAAAATAAATAAATTTTAAATAAAAAGAAACAAAATTTCTTTTTTTAAGATTTATTTGTTTATCAGAAAGACAGAGTTACAGAGAGTCAGAGGCAGAGAGAGGGAGTCTTCTATCCACTGGTTCACTCCCCAAATGGCCATAATGGTTGGAGCTGGGCTGATCAGATCTGAAGCCAGGAGCCAGGAGTTTCTTCCAGATCTCCCATGTGGCTTCATGGGCCCAAGGACTTGGGCCATCTTCTGCTGCTTTCTTGGGCCATAACAGAGAGCTGGATTGAAAATGGAGCAGCTGGGACTCGAACCAGAGGCATAGGGGATGCTGGCACCACAGGTAGTGGCTTTACCTGCTGTGCCACAGCACCAGCCCAAAAAGAAAAAAAAATCAGATTTCATTCTTTTAATTATTACCCACTACATTGCCTTCTCCCCTCAAGGCAACAAGGGAAGAGACAATTTCAATTACTGATGTAGAGTAATCTGGTTTTATTATTAATTAAGTCAACATATGCTCACAGAGGGCTTGCTTTTACTGTCTTAAAAGTTTATTTTAAGAATAAAATGTGGCTTTAGACAAAAGTATTTTGGCAATGCTTTGGAGTTCAGAAATTAAATGCATTAGAAAACATTCAAGGAAGACTGGGAAGCTGGAAGAGGGATTTGCTTGTCCTTTTGGCTTTCTGTTTTTATCATTCTCACCCAAGCAAGCATTTTATCCTGCACAACAGTAACTGATTCTAATGGAAGCAGTTTGGGGTACTTCTATTCTTTCTGCCCTTTGAACCAGCCTCTTCTCATAGCCTACAAATACCAACACTGGTTCTCTAGGGTTGATTCTTAGAAATCTGGGTTCCAATTTGGTGAGCACCCTATTTTAAGGTTCTGGTATCTAGAACCTCTTCCATTAGGGCAGAAGTTGATTACAATAGTTACCAACTCTGTTTTATGATAGTGCCCCCTGCATGGCAAACACCTTCTACACTTTGTACAAAAACAAATGTTCTAAGGCATTATATTTTTATAAAACCTAGGAATAACTGGGAGTAAAACCTGCCTAATTCCATTAAAATTGATTTTTGAATACATAAGCTGAATGAAGAAAAATAAGAATACCTCATCAATAGAATATAAAAGGGAGAGAATGATCCAACATGGAAAGCGGGATACACAGCAGACTCATAGAATGGCAGATGTCCTAAATAACACTCTGGCCTCAGAATCAGCCCTTAAGGCGTTCGGATCCAGCTGAAAAGCCCATGAGAGTATTTCAAGCATGGAAAGCCAGGACACTCTGTCAAAAAACAAAAAAAAAAAACAAAAAAAAAACAAAAAAAACACCTAAATGAAAGATCTCTGTGAGTGAGATCCCAGTGGAAAGAACAGGTCATCAAAGAAGGGGGTACCTTTCTCTGAAGGGAGGAGAGAACTTCCACTTTGACTATGACCTTGTCTAAGAATGACCAGAGTCAGTGAACTCAAAAGGCTTCCATAGCCTTGGCATCTCATGACAAGAGCCTAGGGTGATTACTGATGCCATAAACAAGAGTGTCAATTTGTTAAATCAACAACAGGAGTCACTGTGCACTTACTCCTCATGTAGGATCTCTGTCCTTAATGTGCTGTACATTGTGATTTAATGCCATAACTAGTACTCAAACAGTATTTTAGAATTTGTGTTTCTATGTGGGTGCAAACTGTTGAAAGCTTTACTTAATATATGCTAAATTGATCTTCTGTATATAAAGAGAATTGAAAATGAATCTTGATGCGAATGAAAGGGGAGAGGGAGTGGGCGATGTGAGGGTTGCAGGTGAGAGGGAAGTTATGGGGGGGAAAAGCCATTGTAATCCATAAGCTGTACTTTGAAAATTTATATTCATTAAATAAAAGTTTAAAAAAATGTGTTTCTCCTCCCTCCCAAATTAGGTTTGCACTTAATTTATGAAGTTTAAAATATCATATTTTGCATTTGTGAATGCCATGTCCAAGGATATAAGGAGACCTGGACAGAGGACTGATATTTACTACCAGGGTTTGTGTGTTTCAAGGACATGAATCCTGGGCAAAAGCACAATGATTCATGTCCAGAAGATCCTTGTTCTAATGTGCTAATGCCATATTCTGGAAATTTTCAATCATTTCTTGGTAAGGTGGTCATTTCTTATGGTGGTTAAAGATATTCCTTGAAACACCCATATACTCTATCAGGGTGCCTGGGTTCCAGTCCCCACTCTGCTGTTCATCCCAGTTTCCTCCTTAAGTGCACCCTGAAAGGCAGCAGAGGATGGCTTAATTTCCTGGGCTCCTGCCACTTGCATTGAAGGTCAGGATTGATTTCCTCGCTCACAGCTTCAGCCCAACCAGCCCCACCTCAGCTATTGTGGGCATTTGGGGAGTAATCAGTAGATGGACGATCTCTGTCTATCTCTATCTCTGACTCTGTCTCTTTGTCTCTCCGCTTCAAAGAAATAAAAACAAGTTAAAAATTTTAAAGTAGTAATAAAAATGTTTTGAATATGCATTTTGTGAAATGAAGGAATTAAAAACTTTTGAAAGCAGAAGTCCTCTGAAACAGAAGAGTTTTATTGAACTGTTACAAATGCTAACCAGAAAAGGAACAAATGAAGCAAGTTCTGCAAACACCAGTTGAAAATTTGTCCACTGCACCTAAGAGCTAAGAGCATTTTACAATGAAACTACCTCTATTGTTATTGACAAAAGGGGGAAAGATAACATAAAAGTGGATCATTTGGGGACAGAAGGACAATCCTTAAGGAGAAGTATGGTTGCTTCTGGATTGGTTGGGCTTAATAATCTGTTAAATTTACACACAAGCAGGATGCTGGCCCTGGTAGCCAGCCTCTAGGGACTTACGTCAATGTCAAGCAATCTGTTGTTGGTTTTTGGTCCATGGTTGTTAAGTTTGACCCTTAGAACAAAATTTAGGAGATCTCAGAATCTTTTATCAAAAACAATAAATATAAATATATATGTATGTCCATGGCTATTTTTCTTTTATCTTAAATGGAGGAAGTTTAATTTTTAATAATTATTTTAAAGAATTATTAATTAATTATCTATCTATTTGAAAGGTAGAGCATCAAAGAAAGGCAACAGAGGGAAAAAGAAAAAGAGAGCTTTCACCCATTAGTTTACTCCCCCAGTAGCTGTAACAGCTAGGGTTAGGCCAAGGGTCAAAGATAGGAGGTAGGGATCCATCTAGGTTCCCCACATGGGTAGCAGGGAGCCCAAGCACTTGGATCATAACCCACTGCCTTCCTAGGCACATTAGTAGGAAGTCTGATTAGCAGTAGAGCAGCTGGGACTTGAACTGGTGCTGCAAAATAGAATGCCAGTGTCAAAGCAGCAACTAACCTGCTGCACCTCAATGTTCCCAATCCATTGGTTTATACATTAGCAATGTCCTATGCACACAGGATGACTTGGCTCATGATGAATGGGAATTCAGTGAAGTACACAGTATTAAAGGAAAAAGAAGAGAAAAATAAGAGAGGTTACGAGAAGTTGAACATAAGAATTAGTAGACATTTATTTCCATTTTCCTTGAAAATTCCCTACAGAAAATGTTCCTTACTCATTTAGTCCTCCCACTTTCAACCCTTACTTCTAAAATAAACCCACAGATGAAATCCCCAGATAGAGTAGGCCCTCTGAGTTTTCACACATGAGTGTCAGAGTCAATAAACAATCATATTTAGTCCTTTACCGAAGGCAGCTAGAACTGAAGTCACTTACTGAGCCTTCAAAATTGAGAAAGAATCAGGTATTTCCACCCAGATTACACACTCAGATTCCATCTATCCCCAAAAACCACACTGATCCAACCTGCACAAAAACACAGCTTTTACATCCCTCAGCAAATTATTGCATTCAGGTATCCATCACCTGCACAATCTGGTTCCACCACCCTCCCACCAGCCTCACACCCACACATAACAGCCACCACAGAACAACAACTTGAGCATGCTCACATCTGGACTTCACTCTCATAGATAAATTCTTGAAATGAGATCTCCCCAAGAAACTGTGTCCAAAGAAAAAAATCTCAGGGTTCAATCACTGAGGTCTAGGTAGGTATAAGAAAGAGACCTCAAAAACTCAGCTATTATAGTGACGCAGAGCCAAGGCTGAGTGGGACAATTTAAGGATAATGTCTCCACTCTAACCAGAGTGGTACTCCAGTTCTTTTTCTTTTATTTTCCCTAGAATGAAACCTTGTTTACATCACATTTTTCTAGTACTCACATACACAAATGCTCACAGAGTAACAATCTCCTTATAATAACCACTTGAAATAATCCTTTGGGACCAAGAATAGGATAAGAAGAGAGGGGAAGAAAATATAGCAGTGAGTATGGCTCTCGAGCCTCTGGCACCCAAGATTCTCTCCCCCTAACCACTGGGATCAGCAAATTTTTTCATGCAAACAAGAATTCTCCACCTGTATCTGCATCTTTGGAGCCTATATACTCTTATTGGATTGCACAATTAAGAAGTGATATTAAGCAAAGTGCCTTGCAAGAAAAATGAAAATTCAAGTATTAGCCATAAAAACAGGCAATTGAAGTAAAAGCACCAAGTTTCAAATCAGGAGGTCTAACTGATAATTTCAGTTCTTACAGTAACCTGCTTTGTGATCTGGATGGTCCCAGTTTAGGTCTGAAACTGGACTTTTCATTGGTAAGACAGAGGTAAGAATGACTGTTATATGCTGTACCACTTTCATATGCTGTTATGAGACAAAACATTTGTAAATGGGGGCGAAACTGTTTTTGTTGTTTCAACTTTGAATCTCATATACTTTACTCTTTTGTGGGCTACAAAAGTTACGTGAAATAAGAAGCTCAGTTGTCATTTTTAATTTAGAAGTGAGAAATAGTTTCATAAACGTTGTGAGATTTTTCTGATGCCAAAATTGAAGAGGCAGGAAAACTTAGACAGGGATTCCAGCATCACTGGGTTGCTACCCAGAGAGCTGAAATATTTGTTCAAAATCACACAACAACCTTGAGACAAAAACAGGACTAAGGTTCAGAATCCTTAGCACTTTACAAATGAGATACCCACTACATGATTGAGGGAAGATACAGATAATATAAGCATTCTCTCTACAAAAAAAAAAAAAAATCACTCTTCCAGGACACTGACATCTTTATTGCTGACGCCATCAGAACACTCCACTCTCTCCCCACCC
The DNA here is from genome assembly GCF_033115175.1 of Lepus europaeus. NCBI lineage: Eukaryota > Metazoa > Chordata > Mammalia > Lagomorpha > Leporidae > Lepus > Lepus europaeus. The sequence goes on along the minus strand of NC_084833.1, from coordinate 59,805,585 downwards.
ATCTACCTCTATCAGCCCTTGGCGTTCTGAGCTGGTTGTCACACTCAGCCATTCTGCTGGCTGGCTGGCAGAACTGTGAAATGGCATCTGCGTATCTGGGAGTGCTGGTTCCCTAGCCAGAATATCTGCCACATCTCATGATTCTTTCCTTAGAACCAATGAACCGTGAAGCATGTGAGTATGTTCAGGTTGTTTAATCACCTTCTGGCCACTGCAAGAGAGATATAAAACCTAAGCTGCTTGGCGTGTAATTGAGCAGATCCTTTACACAGAGAGGAAATTAAATAAATGTTTCAGCACTAAGACAAAAACACAATGGAATATTTCTAAAAATGATCAAAATTGATCTTTTTAGGCAATATTTGTCAAAATGTCTGGGTACAAACACAATCATGGACACAGTGTGTGGAAACTGAAATTTCATAAGGGGATTGTACCTATGTAATATGTATTTTCCACACACAAAACAAAAAAGTGACTTTAAATTAGAAGCGATTCCAGGAATTCAGAGAAATCTGCATGAAATTCAAAACTAATGAGGGATGATGCGAAGAAAGATGATGTGGATTGGCATGAACTAGAAAAGGCATCAAATCTTCCAAAATTGAGGAATACATTTGGTCTAACAGCTAAGATGCCAGTGGGACATTTGTATCTGTTATGACAGTGTCTGGGTTCTTGTCTTGCTTCTGAATCCAGCATATTTATAATGCAAACCAAGGGAGAGAGCAGTGATGGCTTAAGCAACTGGATTTTTGGCCCTGGAAAATATGGATTGAGTTCTTGTATCCCAGCTTCTGCCCTCACCCAACCCCAGCCATTAAGGTCTTTTGAAGAAGGAATTGCAGATGGAGCTCTTTCACTGTCCATCTGCCTGTCTCTCTCAGCTACTCATACACATAAATACATACATAATTTTTAAAGAAATGTGGACAAAAGACATGATGTTCATGAAGTAATAAGAGGAGTCTATAAGGGTTGGTTTTGGCCGATAAATAAATATTTAACTTGAGCTTTGAATACAGAACCCAAAATATTGTTGAATATAAGAAGTTGTGGAAGATCAAAAACAAAAGGATTGTATGTGATAAAATCTTTCCAGTTTCCTGAACGAGTAAGGAGTAATAAATCTTTTTCTCAGTCTAAAAAAGATTATTCACAGAAAGCTGGTCATTGTATATGACTCAAACACATACTTGACTTTACAGGCCAAGCATCCACCATCCCTGGGATAGAGTCCTTCCTCTGCAACAAGGATGTCTGTTTCCAACATCACTGATAACAGTCTCCCAGCTACTCTCTTCCTGACAGGGATCCCAGGACTGGAGCCCTTCCACATTTGGATTGCCATCCCCTTTTGTGCTATGTATCTCACAGCACTGGTTGGGAATGCTGCCCTCATCCTTGTCATTATGACAGACAGAGCTCTTCATGCACCCATGTATCTCTTCCTTTGCATTCTGTCACTCACTGACCTGGCTCTCAGCTCTACTACTGTGCCCAAGATGCTGGCCATTTTATGGATGCACGCTGGTGAGATTTCCTTCAGTGGGTGCCTGGCCCAGATGTTTTGTGTCCATTCTATCTATGCTCTGGAGTCCTCAGTTCTTCTTGCCATGGCCTTTGATCGATATGTAGCTATCTGCAACCCTCTGAGATACACAGCAATTCTCAACCATACCGTCATAGGAAGAATTGGGTTTGTTGGGATATTCCGTAGTGTGGCTATTGTCTCTCCCTTCATCTTCTTGCTGAGGCGACTGCCCTACTGTAGGCACCATGTCATGGCACACACATACTGTGAGCATATGGGCATTGCCCGACTGGCTTGTGCTAACATCACTGTCAATGTTGTCTATGGATTGACTGTGGCTCTGCTGGCCATGGGTCTGGATTCCATTCTCATTGCCATCTCCTATGGTTTTATCCTTTGTGCTGTCTTTCGTCTTCCATCCCGTGATGCCCAGCACAAAGCTCTGAGTACCTGTGGTTCCCACTTGGGTGTCATCCTGGTTTTCTACATCCCTGCCTTCTTCTCCTTTCTTACTCACCGCTTTGGTCACAACAGAGTTCCCAAGCATGTGCACATCTTTCTGGCCAATCTCTATGTGCTGGTGCCTCCTGTGCTCAATCCTATTATCTATGGAGCTAGAACCAAGGAAATTCGGAACCGACTTCTAAAACTGCTTCAGATGGGGAAGATCTCAATATAAACTCTTGAGTTGAAGCTGGAGATAAGAAAAGTATAGGGTATCTCTGTGGTGTAGCAAGATAAGCCTCCACCTGTGGCACTGGCATCCCATATGGGCACCAGTTTGTGTCCTAGCTGCTCCTCTTCTGATCCAGGTCTCTGCCATGGCCTTGGAAAACAGTGGAAGATGGCACACTCAAGTGCTTGGGTCCCTGCACCCACATAGGAAACCCAGAAGAAAGTCCTGGCTCCTGCTTTGGATCAGCTCAGCTCCAGCTGTTGTGGTCATTTGGAGAGTAAACCAGCAGATGAAAGACCTTTCTCTCTGTCTCTTACTCTCTCTGTCTGTATCTCTGTCTCTCAAATAAATAAATAAAATCTTTTTTAAAAAAAAATACAATTATAGGGGTAGCAGAGCCATCTAGATACACTGGCATGACTGGAAACCTCTAATACTAGAGGAATGGATTTACATGGTGGAAGGATTTGGACTGGGTGAGCTTGGACTGGATACACCAGTGATGTCCTTGAACACTCTGGATAGCCTAGAAAGGTGTTAGTATTTTCACTCTTGCCTCAAAAGTGGCTACAACCACTATGGAAAAAGTCTATTCCTAGACTTTAGTGGAGAAAGAACTTCATGATAAGAATATTTTTCCCATGAGTCCAAGTGAAAAAGAAAAAGAACATTTAGTTAAGTCTGAAACCCATTACTTTGGATAACAGTTAAGAGCAAAAAATGTGAGATTATAGTGCTTTGGTGTGAATCCTTACTCCTCTGCTTACTGGCTTTGTGTCCTTGAACAGGATGCTAAATCTTTCAATGCCTCAATTTGGCCAACTATTAAATGGGGATAATGATCATCTCTATTAGTGTTGTGATAAACAATAAGTTAATAAATGTTGAAAACATAAAACAATGCCTATGGCAAGCCAAGACATGTGGCCAAAAAAATGTCCAAATGAAGGATCTTGGTGAGTGAGACCCCAGGGGAAAGAAGTGGTCATCAAAGAAGGAGGTACTTTTCTCTGAAGGGAGGAGAGAACTTCCACTTTGCTATGGCTTTGTCTAAATACTGACGGTGTTTGTGGATTCAAAAGACTTCCATAAAGTAGGCCACACAGCAAATTCATAGAATGATAAACACTCTAAACAGCACTATGGCCTCAGAATCAGCCCTTAAGGCATTCGAATCTGGCTAAAAAGCCCACAAGAGGGTGCCTGTGCTGTGGTGTAGCTGGAAAAGCCACCGCCTGGAGTGCCAACATCCAATATGGGTGCCAGTTGGACTCCCAGCTGCTCCACTTCCTATCAAGCTCTCTGCATTGGCCTGGGAAGGCAGTGGAGGATGACCCAAGTCCTTGGACCCTACACCCTTGTGGGAGACCTGGAGAAGGATCCTGGCTCCTATCTTCAGATCGGCACGGCTCTGGCCATTGCAGTCATCTGGGGAGTGAACCAGCAGATGGAAGATATCTTTCTCTTTGCTTCCACCTCTCTGTAACTCTGCCTTTTCAAATAAATAAATTAGTCATTAAAAAAATAAAATAAAAATCTTGGCAGCTCATGGCAAGTGCCTTGGGTGGTCACTGACATCAAAAATAAGAGTGTTAATTGTTAAATCAACAAGAGGAGTCACTATGTACTTACTCTCCATGTAGGGCCTCTGTCCTTAATGTGTTGTACTATGAGAATTAATGCTAAAACTTGTCTTCAAACAGTACTTTATACTTTGTATGTCTGTGTGGGTACAAACTGTTGAAATCTTTACTTAGTATAGAGTTGGTCTTCTGTGTATAAAGTTAATTGAAAATGGATCTTAATGGAGAACAAGACTGGGAATGTGAGAGGGAGGAGGAGAAGGGGTGGGAATGTGGGTGGGAGGGTGGGAATTCTGGGATGAATTACTATATTCCTAAAGTTGTACTTATGAAATTCATCAAGTTTGTATTCCTTAAATAAAAAGTTTCTTTGGGAAAAAAATTTCAAGGAACTAAAGAAAAAAATATATAATGTCTAACATGTAAATTTTTAATAAATATATAAGATGGGAAAGTTTTGTAACTATTAGTGGTTATTTTACATATCTAAGAGTTTTTTGGTTATCTCATCTCACACAGTTATTGTCATAATTATATGACATAACTTTACAGTACTTGAGATATGATTAATGCTTAATAGAGCTGTATTTTCTCCCATTTTTCTTCTCATTCTTCATTTTGAGGATCCTGTTCATTTAACCAGAAAATCATCTCTTATAAAAAATTCACTGGAGCCAACTTAGAGTTGCTAATAGTCCTTCCATGCTTTCATAATCTCAGCTAGAAAATAAACACGTATATCCACCAATATTCTTCCCAAGTGTTAAAACAAATATATATATGGTTGCTATGGGGCCGGTGCTGTGGCATAGTAGGCTAAGCCTCTGTCTGCAGCATCAGAATCCCATACGGACACTGGTTTGAGCCCCAGCTACTCTGCTTCCAATCCAGCTCCTGCTAATGCATCTGGGAAAGCAGTGGAAGATGGCCCAAGTCTTTGGGCCCTTGCACCCATGTTGGGGACCTGGGAGAAGTTCCTGGCTCCTGGCTTCCAATTGGCTCAGCTCTGCCCATTGCAGCCATGAACAAGCGGATGTAAGTTCTCTCCCTCTCTCTCTTTATCCTCTCTCTATAACTCTGCCTTTCAAATAAATAAATAAATCTTTCAAAATATAAAATGCAGAAATGGTTGCTGCTATTTGTATTTTAAAATAATAACCTGTGATTCAGAAAGGCTAACAATCTGAAATTACAACACTAATGTGGACACTATCTCAGTCATTATCCAAAATTCTCAAGTGGAATGAATAGATGATTTGGATCCAGATGACTGCGGGTTTAAATCTTGGCTTCCTTGTCTACTAACAGCATGAATTAGAGTATTCCACAGAAGCACCCCAGCCTTAGCAAAGTGCACATTGTAGTGTTTCAGAAAAAGCGAGCACTCAATATAGATTAATATTGGGCTAATAACCCATAAATTTATGAAAATATGCTTTGTTTCATTATAACTACATGTTTTAAAATGATCTGCAGTGTTTTTTACATTGATTATCATTCTGAAACTTCATCAGGGCAACTATTTCATCTGTGTCTTGTACATAATTAATAAGTATTCAATAAACATCACAGAAAATGTGATGGAGCCTCCTTGTGTATATTATCTTCTTTGTTGAATTAATGTACAAATGAGTGATGTCTTCATTATGTATTGTGATGAGTAATGGCACTATACGCGTAGCGTAGTGTCTAACACACAACAGAGACTGAGTAATTTGGTTCTTGTTTATTTATATCGTATTGGGGCTGTTCAGAAGGAGTTACATCTACATGGATAAGGAGTTAAGGGAGAGGTTTTTACTCAGGAAAGCAATCAAAGGAAAAATTATCACCAAGTCCACAGGTGAAGCAGGCAGAGAAGAGTCAGCCACTGGCCATGGAGAGTTCCAACTTCAGTTGCAGAGGCAAATTCATGCACAAGGAGCTGTCATGGGACAGAGTCAGTCATGTCACAGCAGAGGAGCTAAGAGGAGAAAGATCAGTGAAAGGTAGAGCAGAGATCGAAAGAGGAGGAATAATAGGAAACTGTGCAGGAAGGAGACAGCACAGAGGGCCTCAAAATCCAGGCCAAGATCAGAATAATGTAGTGTCTTTAGAAATTTTAAGACTCACTCTATATTGATACAATAACTTAATACATTAAAAGAAAGTAAATCCAGGGTCGGCACCATGGTTCATTTGGTTAATCCTCCGCCTGTGGCATCCCATATGGGCGCCGGTTCTAGTCCCAGCTGCTCCTCTTCCAGTCCAGCTCTCTGCTGTGGCCCAGCAGGGCAGTGGAGGAGGGCCCGGGTGCTTGGGCCCCTGCACCCACATGAGAGACCGGGAGGAAGCACCTGGCTCCTGGCTTTGGATCAGTGCAGTTCCGGCCATTGTGGCCATTTGGGGGGTGAACCAACGGAAGGAAGACCTTTCTCTCTGTGTCTCTCTCTCACTGTCTATAACTCTATCTGTCAAATAAATTTTTTTAAAAAAGAAAGTAAACCCTTGAGAATGAGTTTTATCATTAAATAAGAAAGTAACTAAGAAAACAAGTGATGGAGTTGGACACTTAGACATAGCTAAAACTTATGAGACATAAGAATATCCTCTACTTAGTACACTAAAACGAAATAAATCTGAGAACAAGTTTTATTTAAAGTTGTCAACATCACAGTGGGCATTTCGTTGGGGAGTTAAGTCACAACTTGGGATGCCTACACCCCATATCAGAGTGCCTGGTTCAAGTTTTGGCTGCTTTGCTTCTGCGTCAGCTTCCTGTTAATACACACCCTGGGAGACAGCAGTTAATGGCTCAGGTATTTGGGTCACTGCCACGCATGTCGGAGACTCAGATGGAGTTCTGGACTCCTGGCTTCAGCCTGGCCCAAGCCCAAATGTTGAGGGCACCTGAGGAGTGAACCAGTGAATGGAAGATCTCAAACTGTCTTTTGCTGCCTTTCCCACTTTCTAAAAAAAAAAAAAAAAAAAAAAAAAATCAGTATCCAGATGGAGTCCCTTGTGTTAAACCAAAACAAATAGAGTGAGGAAGTTAAGAAAGGAGGGCATATGCACACATGCCTACAGTAAGAACTATTAAAAGACTCTCTGAAGGATCCTTATGTACATATGCCTAAAATCAAAACTTCCGCCAAGGTCTTTTCAAATGACAGCTAGTTACATGAGTTACATGAGTAGCTAGTCAAATGCACAAGAGCATTTACCTAACACACTGTCTCAGCTAACAAACTTATGTCAGCTTTGGCAAGAATTCCCTATAACCAACATCGTCTTTGTCCCAAAACCATTTATTTAGCTCTCTCCATTTTATTTTTAAAAGCCCCTATCTTCCTTTACCTCTTTGAATATGCCCATAATTCACTATGACACAGGCATTCACATTTAAGTGCTCCACTAGTCTCAGTTGAACTCATTATCTTTGTAGAATCTCTAGGTTTGCTAGTTAGTTTGACAACAGTGATTTGGAAACTACAGAGATTCCACCCTATGTGCAGAAGTTTAAGGCTTCCATCACCCTGTTGTACATCCATGCCTTCCCAATCAGACTGGCCCCTCGTCCCTTAACAGTCACTCTGAATCCAACACACTTACAATCTGAATGTACAATGGTATGGTGCAATGCTACAGGAAGATTCCGGGATCAGAAGAAGACGTTAAAATTACGTATGTGTGGGACACGTCACTGAACCTCTCTCAGCCTGTCTCTCCATCTCAGATGAAAATAACTCTACATAACTTGCAGGAATTTCAAAGGAATGACTACGCTATCTCAAAATGAATGGTTCCTGATTTATTTATGTATTTGAAAGTCAGAGCTACAGAGAGAGAGGGAGGAAGCCAGGGTTGGAGGGGGGCGTTGAGAATATGAATGAGAATCTCCCATCTGCTGGTTCACTCTCCAGATGGCTGCAATTGCCAGGACTGGAGCAAGCCAAAGTGAGGAACTAGGAGCTTCATCCAGATCACCTACATGGGTGGCAGGGATCCAATCACTTGGGCCATATTCTGCTGCTTTTCCCGGGCCATTAGCATTTTATCAGAAGTGGAGCAGCCAGTGGAAAGAAGGGGCCATCAAAGAAGGATGTACTTTTCTCTGAAGGGAGGCGAGAATATCTACTTTGCTTATGGCCATGTCCAATTACTGAGGAGTCTATGGTTACAGAAGGCTTCCACAGCCTTGGCAGCCCATGGCGCAAGAGCCTCAGGTGATCATTGACATCATAAATAAGATTGTTAATTGTTAAAGGAACAACAGAAGTCACTGTGCACTTACTCCCCATGTAGGACCTTCGTCCTTAATGAGTTGTACTATGAGAATTAACTGCAAGTCTTGTTCTCAAACTGTACTCTATATGTTGTGTGTATGTGTGGGTGCAAACTGTTGAAATCTGTGCTTAACATGGAGTTGGTCCTCTGTATATAAAATCAAACTAAAAATGAACCATAATGAAGAAGGGGATGGGAGAGGAAGAGGGGGGTGGGATAGGAGTCACGGTGGGAGGGTGGGTCTGGGGGAAAGAAACGCTGTATTCCTAAAGTTGTACCTATGAAAAATGTATTCATTTAATAAAAACTTAAAAAAAAAAGAAGTGGAGCAGCTGGAACATGAACCAGTGCCCATATGGGATAATAGTGTTCCAGGTTATGGCTTTAACCACAACACCACAACTCCAGCCCCTACAAAATGATTTCCAAGAGTGTTCTTATTCCCCAGATCTCTGGTTTTCCCTCAAGTGTCCCATCTTGGAAGATATATCAAAAAGTCACTTTCTGAGTTTCTCATCTTTTTTTTTTTTTTTTTTTTTTTTAATTTCTGACAGGCAGAGTGGACAGTGAGAGAGAGAGACAGAGAGAAAGGTCTTCCTTTGCCATTGGTTCACCCTCCAATAGCCGCCGCGGCTGGCACGCTACAGCCAGCGCACCGCGCTGTTGCGAAGGCAGGAGCCAGGTGCTTATCCTGGTCTCCCATGCGGGTGCAGGGCCCAAGCACTTGAGCCATCCTCCACTGCACTCCCGGGCCATAGCAGAGAGCTGGCCTGGAAGAGGGGCAGTCAGGACAGAATCCGGCACCCCTTCCGGGACTAGAACCCAGTGTGCCGGCGCCGCTAGGCAGAGGATTAGCCTGTTGAGCCACGGCGCCGGCCTGAGTTTCTCATCTTTTTATTGTCAATAATAGCTAACACTGACATTCAAGGTTTCTAAATGTTTTATACAGGGCATACAGTCAAGTATTTTAGTTTTATTTCCTATAAAAATTGTGAAACCCTTTTATGATAATTTTTTTAATTTTTCCTTTTTACATTTCTGTGTGAACAGATATTTGTGTCCTGACTGTAGGCCTACAGTCTACATTGCGTATGATTTTGTGTTACAGAGCTAACAGTAAACATTCATTAAATATTGAGATCATTTAATTTTTTTTTAAGATTCATTTTATCCATTTGAAAGACAGAGTTACAGAGAGTGGTAGAAACAGAGAGAGAGGCCTTCCATCTGCTGGTTCACTCCCCAGATGGCCGCAACAGCCGGAGCTACGCCAATCTGAAGCCAGGAGCCAGGAGCTTCCTCCAGGTCTCCCACGCTGGTGCAGGGGCCCAAGGACCCAGGCCATCCTCCACTGCCATCCCAGGCCACAGCAGAGGGCTGGATCAGAAGAGGAGCAGCCAGGACCAGAACCAGCACCTATATGGGATGCTGGCGCCTCAGGCCAGGGTGTTAACCCACTGCGCCACAGCCCCTTATCATTTAATCTCTGTCTCTGACTCTGATAATGTGTGCTTGTGGTAATTTATGCACATGGCTATCAAAGTTTATTTCCTACTACATTATAATTGTTTCTAGGCCTCCTTGATATCCTTTATGTTGTCTAGTCTTGACTTGTGTATGATTCGACTAACATCGCAAGACACATGTTTTTGATGTGGATGATGTGGATGCTAAGTATTGTGGGATTCAGATTCTTTCTGCTTTTCTAAACTATTTTTTGCTCTTAAAGTTTGTATCAGATTCGATATTGTTCGTAGATACAATTCTAAGAGTATAATATCCCCTTCCTTCCTTTCTTCATTCCTTCCTTCCTTGCTTGAGCTATTAATACTGTTCCAGCACTGGTACTGCAGAAAAGGATTGTTTTATCAGGGACTCCTGTCTTCCCCAATTCTGGTTTTCCATGAAATCCTTACCTCCATTGATCCTGCATAGAGAAGTAATCTGGAATGCAGGAAACACACAGTTTCTAATTCCCTGAGGGCTCTAGCTACAGCCTCTACTCTGAACTGATGCCCTGTGGGTATGACACAGGGTTGATATTCCCCATGGCTTCACATTGCTGAACAAAACCAAAGCTGGCACTCATCATTGATAACAAACTGTTAGAGTCTGCAACTCTTCCAACAAGCTCTATTCCTACCTTTCTGTTTTGGGCTCTTTTAACCTCCTAAAATTAAAATGCAGTAATCCTAGAGTAGTGGCAAGGGGTGATTTGAGGAGGCCTAAAGGCTGCTTTCAGACTGAGTGTAGGTGAATGTGGCCCTCAAAATGAACATCAACAATAATCTCAAAAATGTATCCCACCTTTCTCAGAATTCTGGTCAATGGGGCCTGCATGATGGAGGAGGGGAAGCATACTTGTAGGATTTCAGAATATTGCCCTTCCCATTATTCCCAGTTCACCCCAGGGACACTCACTCCAGCCTGGGAACAAACACAGGTCTCCAATGTCAAAATTTTGGTGCTCTGGGAAAATTAATAATAAGCTGCCTATCAGGCTCGCTGCAGGGAACTGAGCCCGCAGAGAAGTCTGACCTAAGTCCCAGACACACACAACCTTCAGGTCTCTCTAGGCTCATGGAATATCACAACACAATTAAGTACAAATCTCTACTTTAGAGATGTCACTGCCTGTCCCCCTACCCCTCCCAATCCCAGGAAGAATGAGACTCAACTGATCTCTGAGGCTGACTCTGAATTTTTAGTTCTTATCTTCCCCTTAAGCAACATACCAATGTGTTCCTCTCCATTTTTACATCTATTCTTATCCTTCTGCATGGTTACATTTAGTCAGTGGAGTCTGGGGCATGCATGCTGTATGTGCCTACTCTGAGTCACATAACAAACAGTTCAGAAATTTATCAGAGCAGTGCCTGAATGGGTTGGGAAAATATTGCTGATTTTTAGTGAGACATACAGAACAGAGAATTTAGAGTAGGAATGGGACAGGGGAAAGATGCTGAACTATATTTCAACTTGCTGAATCAAAGGTTCTGCTAGGACACCCAAAGAGAAGGCCAGAGGACTGTAGAAAGATTTAAGAACAGTGACGGAAGATCTAGAGCTTTGACCATGAAAATGGCCAAGCTCTCTAAGACTTAAAGAATTACCATATTGGGGCTGAAGTTATGGTACCATGGGTTAAGCTGCTGAGATACTGGCATCCTATAGGAGCATTGGTTCAAGTCCCAGGTGCCCCACTTTCATTCTGGTTCCATTCTAATACATATAAGAAGGCAACAGAGATGTCCCAAGAGATCTGGATGGGGTTACTGGCTTCCAGCTTCAGCATGGCCCAGTCACTAGGGGAGTAAATCAGCAGACAGAAGATCGATATCTCTGTCTCCTTTCCCCTCTCCCCGTAACTCTGACCTTTGAATTTATAAAATAAATCTTTAAAAATTGGTAAAACATACTTTCAGGTTGTACTATTCTAAAAGAGGAAAGACAAGAGAGTAAAGGATGAGGTTTTAAGAAACAGAGATCTTCAGACCAAATTTTGTAGAAACTTTCGGGTATACAAGGAATGAGAAAGTTTTAAGTAAGATTACTTGGGGTAAGCTCCTGACTGCAGAAGATAGTGAAATGTTACTACTGCAATGGGAGAAACTCTCAAGAAATTCAGAGACAAATGGAGACACAGTAGTTTATAGGCAACAGAATTGAGCATTTGCAGAAGAAAAATCCTAAATAGTAGGAGAGAATGATGTTTCAGAGAAGTAGTGTCACAGATCAGGATCCTGGCACAGAAGAACGCTGAAAATCCATAGCTGAGAGAGAGAAATTGAGCATCTGTTCTAGAACTGGATCTATAGACAAAAAATGAACTAAGTGACTTCAAGAGGTCTTTTGGAAATTCACGACTTCTTAAGGAATTCTTAAAAGTTTGGAGTTGCAATAGAAGAGACTCATGGTGTTGGTAATGATGTTAGTGGGAGACTGGATTGTTAATTGAACACAAGATTCAAATGCAAAATCCCTCAATATTTCTCTACCTCATGGTTAAAATTTTGAAAGACTCTGATGTTAGAGGCGTAAGAATAGGTGAATTCTAGTCCCTAAATCATTTAACATCATCAGTCATTCTCCAAGTAGCATTTCCTTTGCTTACCCATCCCCAAAGTTACATAACACGTAAAATCCAAGCAATTTTTTAATGGACAGTGACATAGGGGCTGTCCAAATGTGCACATGATCCACGTAGGAGGAATTCCCAAAATAAGCTACTTCCCTTCCCTCCCCCTTCTTTTTCCTTCCTCTCTATGGGATGGTGTATTGTGAGCATCAGCTGGAAGGACCTAGACCTGTGGCAACCCTAGCAGCCTCTCAATCGCAGCATAGATGTCTCCATCCGTGGCTATCAGGGCCTGGAGATTAGCATCATGGTTAGCAAAACCCAGGGCCTTCAACTGCTCTAGTTCTTGCTGGTAGAGATCTGCAGTGGGCAGGGATGAAGATAGTGAGGACTGGATTACCTGGAAATAGGAATTGGCCAGTGCATGGAGGAGCTGAAGAATGACCAAGGTGGACTGCACAGGGTCTTCTCTATGACCTTGTCTTCCAGCCCCAGTTTCAAGGATGCCTCTAGCACACCGTGATCTAGCTGGCTCCCCTAGAATAGCTGGATTCCATAAGAATGGTCTCAGCCCAGGCACCTCCCTGGAGAGTATCTGTAGGCCTTGTTCTATCTGCATCAGTGCCTGCAGTGCTCGAGGGTTGGTGAGGATGGGAAGCAGTGGCATATGATGTCTCAGAGGGCTGACAGCTGCTAGCTGGTGTAACAGAGCTAGACTGTGCTCCAGGGTATATAAGACTCGACACAAAACAGAGGGTGAGAGTTTTAGCTGACTGGTGGGAGTGACTTTCTCCATCTGCTGACTGTCCTGGGTGGGAAGATCCTGGCTTGAGTTTAAGTCCTGAGTTCCAGTCCTACACCCTGAATTGGGCTGATTTGAGGCCATCTCCCTGACCTGGGCATCCACTCTTGCACTGACCTCTCTTACCAATGTCTTGGCATGTGCAGAAGCAGTGGGCATGGTTGTGTTACTGTCAGCACTGTTCTTAGTACTGGTTTCCCCTCTGCAAGATTCTGAACCTAGGCTATGGCCCTTGGAGGCAGACAATAGGGCCAGCGTGGAGAGCATGAGTTGCTGGATGTGAGAGCAGACTGGACGCATAGCATTGTCACCCCCTGGCACTGCCTTCAAGGCCTCTAGCCTCTGCCTGTCTGCTTGTAGGAATGCTTGTTGCTGGACTGGGTTCTGCAAGGTTTCCAGAGCCTTAAAAGCAGACTCATGTCTCTGTTTGGGCTTTGAGGATTCTGGAACATGGCTGGCATTGGCTGGTTTCTCACTTGCCAAGCTTTGAACTAGAGGATCTTCCAAGAACTGCACCACAGACCCAGGTGCAGCCATCAGGAGTTGAGTCAACTGACCAAATAAGTCAGCTAGATCAGGCGAACTCCGGGCCAGCTGGCCCAGCATAGCTAGTGCCCCAGTACCTTCAGAGGCTGATGGCTCAGGACGATGGATGGGACCTGTGGGACCTGAAAGAGTTCTAGGACCAGTTAATCCTTTCAAATGGGTCCTCACCACCAAGTGGACTGTAGTGCCATCAAGGATGCCACGCTGGCTCAGTATATCTTGATCACGGAGTATCTTTCCAGTGAAGATGAGTGCCAGTCGGTCAGTGTCACAATGAAGGCGTTTGGAGATCTCCTTCTTGAAGTGGTAGACGCTGCTATTTTCTGCCAACATAAATTCCTGGCAGTCCTGTGGGGTCTTGACAGACACTCTGATGATGCGTGATGATGGCTCCCGACCAGACACCAGCTGGCTGTCCCCTGCTTCTTCTCTAGCCCGTGCCATATTTTCTTGAGAGCAGGAAGCAGGGCTACCTGAGGACACAGTGGCTCACAGACTTGTAGAAGCCTAGATGTGGCACTGAGCACACCTGGGTACAGGTACCAGTAGGTGTCCAGTGATGTCCTGTCACCCACCTCCTGTGGATGCTACCTCCCAGTGTAGCCCTGAGGCCACCTGGCTCCCATAGAAGGGAGAGCTGCTCTTCTCCTGGGCCAGTCGTGGGGGACATGATGTCAGTGATGAAGTCACAGTTGAAAGGTAGCTGGAATGTGGGGAGGGCAGGGGCCCCAACCACTTGCTTGAGATTGGACTTTCTTTATGATTTTATTTAAAAAATCAATAGGGGGTGGAAGTAAATGTCCCTGTCTAGAAACCACTTCACAATAGCCTGTTCCATTGTTGAAAATCCTACAGTTTAAATTTGATAAACAAATATGGATGCCTAGAAAAGGCCCAAGTCTAATACATAGCTAAAGAAGTATAGATTCTGGCCGGCACTGTGGTGCAACGGGTTAAACCCCTGGCCTGAAGCGCCGGCATCCCATATGGGTGCCAGTTCTAGTTCCGGCTGCTCCTCTTCCGATCCAGCTCTCTGGTATGGCCTGAGATAGCAGTGGAAGATGGCCCAAGTCCTTGGGCCCCTGCACCCATGTGGGAGACCCAGAGGAAGCTCCTAGCTCCTGGCTTTGGATCAGTGCAGCTCTGGCCATTGCGGCCATCTGGGGAGTGAACCAGTGGATGGAAGACCTCTCTCTCTGTCTCTACCTCTTCCCGTAACTTTCAAATAAATTAAATAAGTATTTTTTTTTAAATAAGAAGTACAGTTTCTGGTCACCTGTCCTCTGCTAAATTACTGCACACTGACTAGAGCCCACCCAAGGTCCCCAAGTCCCTGTTTGTGTACAGAAAGAATGAAGATTATAATCAGTCCAGCCAGTCTCACTGGGGTATACAGGCAGCATGCACTTTGGATGCCTTCTAGGCTGAGTAATTCACACACTTGGTTCTAAAAAAGACATCTTCTATTCCTTAAATAAAAGGTTTCTTCGGGGAAAAATACACCATCATGTATCCCTAAGAACCTGTAAACAAAGTGAATATGACAGAAACTCTGACAATCAGAACTGAGACAAGATAAAGAAGTATTAGAGTCTAGCACTGTGTGACTTAACAGTAATATATGTAAGATATCAGCATATTTGAAGATAAATATTAAGCTGTATTTCAGCTGTAAAATCAAGTAATAGTGAGTTTCTAAGGCCCTGTTTCAGCACTACAGGCAGATGGGAGCCCAGGGTAAAGACTAATCCCTACAGCAATTACTTTTTGCTGAAAAGATGAATGCATCAGGCTATCACAGGTTTATATCATCAACTGTTGCCATTATATACTTGAATCTTCTTTATGATTCTAGAATTTTCAAGAACTACAAAATTAGAAATTTATTATCCAGTTCCAGGATATTCTGCTAAGTGTTTAGGGAACATCTAGTCCCCTCATTTGTGCTTATACTTTCAATAGTTTAAATCTGTGTCTCCAGTGTCTAGGAAATATCAGTACAAAGTAAGTTATAATTTTTAAGTTTGAAAGAAAACTTTCCAGTCCCAGAGAATTTCACCAAGTGAGCCTTGTGGTTGACTGGCAGTCAACCAGCCAAGAGGGCCTCTCCTAGCAATGCCCAGACATCAGAGCAACTTCTATCATTCCAGTGTTACAAGCAGAATCAATTCCTTTAGAGATCCCTTTTGGTTTCTGAACTCAGAATCATATGTTCAAGCTAATATTTCTGGCTTTCCTTTGTTAGATGCACTGCTGTATGTCAGCAGTTAAAGAACATCCCAGGTAACAGTTATTCAGAACCACTTTTGCATGTCTCATGGCTCCAGGAATTATTTTCTCCTCATAACTGTATAGGTGAACCATTCCTTTGTCTCCTTCTCCATAAACCCCATTGTCAGTGCCTGGATGT
The DNA here is from genome assembly GCF_033115175.1 of Lepus europaeus. NCBI lineage: Eukaryota > Metazoa > Chordata > Mammalia > Lagomorpha > Leporidae > Lepus > Lepus europaeus. Next base: position 59,789,690 of record NC_084833.1, on the reverse strand, counting down.
CTCCTTCCCAAGTGCTGCTTGACAGCCTTTTCCCTCTCAGGGGCATACTTGTCTCTGAAGGCAAGAGCTCTGTCCATTCTGTCCACTGAGCTCCACAGCATATGGACCATATTTTATCCTTTCTGAAGAACTGACATCTTGTGAATATTTTATACTATGTATATATTCATTTTATAATTATAAAACAAAGTAAAAATGAACTTACCAAGCAGCTATTTAGAAAGAAAAAAGGAAACTTGGGTTTTCAAGAGTTAAATAACCTTGATGAAATTGCACTGCTACCACTTCAGAACCTCTGACAAGTCATTTACCCCTTTAAAGCCTGGGTTTGGGGACCCAACTGTGGCATGGCATGTTAAGCCACCACCTGCAATGCTGGCATTACATTTCAGCACCTTTTCAAGTTCCAGCTGTTATACTTTCCATTCATCTATTTACTAATGTGCCTAAGAAAGCAGTGGAAGATGGCTCAAGTACTTGGTCCTTGCCACCCACATGGGAGGCCCAGATAGAGTTCCAGGCTCCTGACCTTGGCTTGGGCTGGGCCAGACCATTGCAACCATTTGAGGAATCGATCAGCAGATTTCCATCTCTCTCTCTCTCTCTCTCTCTCTCTCTCTCTCTTTCACATGAAAATCTTTTTTAAAAAGACCAGATGTTATAATCTTAAAATGATAGTTTCATGTGGATTTGTTTTGCAGACTAAAGGACAAACATGCCTGAATAGAGCACATATTATTTCATTATTGAGTATTGTTTCAATACAAAAGTCACTGGCAATATTCATTGCATCCTGTGGTCAGGTCGGCATTGGAAAACAGATTACAGATAAGTCCATCAAAGATGAACAAATGTCTAGGAAGATACTTAAGTTGGTAGAGGCAACTCCACACTTGATCTTAGCCAAAAGGCTGAGAAGCGATAGAATCAACTCCATATGGACTTGTGGAGGAAGTACAGTATCCAGAAATCTTGTGTCAGAAGTAATGTCAGCAAGATGATAAGAGTTTCCAGCCCTTCGTCCCCTCTTCCTCCATAAAGAAACACAAACTTTGGCAACTACTCCAGGAGAATAATGCCTTTGTGGGAGCTTTGGAAAACAGAGGAGCAAAAAACCTAGGAGTGGATAAAGTGAAGAAAGAAAAGAATAGCAGTACCACTTCACTTGTGTCACCCCTTCCCCAGGACAACACAGCTTTGTGCTGAAAGATCCCATCCTCGGATCATGATTTCTCCCACAAGGGAGAGAATAAGGGCAAAGAGAGGGCTCAGTTTCTCTGGCCTAGCAGGACCCTCCCCAGAAGCCTACTTCTGTCTTGCCCAACCCAGAACACTGAAGGGTGACTGAATAGGGGGAGAATGGAAGGAGAGAAAGAAGAGGTGGAGGGTTCAGGTCCTAGCCTTCATATTTAAAAGGCCAAAATGCTCAAACCAAAAACCCTCTACCCTGTGTGAATTCCATCAGCAAGTCATGTCCAGCAAGCCTAAAAACAAGTTCTTGAATCTATCACTCTCTCTCTACTATTACTACACAAGTCTAGACAATCTGTTGCCTGGCAAATTCCTATACTAGTTAGTCAGCTTCTACTCTTCCCTTCATCATCAACTGCCAATTTAACAGACCAGGAGATCAGTTAGTGCCATTCTGGTTAAATTTCTTTTGTGTGTGGGGTTGTAATGACCCTAATGATAAAATATTGAGAATATAGAATATGTAGCCTACCATGCATAGAATTTCTTTTAATTTTGGTGAGTAGATTATTGAATACCAATGTGGTCTCTGCCTGTCCTGGTAATATATAAAAAAAAATGTAATGAATCCTCAACTCTGAGTCCCTTTGAATGAATAGACTGCTTGATTTGCAAAGAATGCACTGACAAACTCATGTGTACAATATGCATGTTTGCAAGAACTATGGAATCTACCTAATCTTCTATGCCTTTGATTTCACATATCTCTTGCCCTGACTCTTGGCTCTTTCAGTGGTAAGCCTAAATTAAAGCCTCTTGAACCAATTCTAAACCATTATACTCACTAATACTCATCCCAGATTCCAGTACTTTATGTAGTCTGACATACATGGGTAAAAGAGTTTTGAAAAAGTCTTTTATTCCATTGCAAGAGAATCTACTTTTCAGTTAAATTTAACTGGCTCTGTTATCTTGACAAACAGATGACTGTAAAACCTCAACCATACAATTATTGCAAGACAGCAAAATAACCAGTGGCTGGTAAACTAACTCTGAACTCAAAGAATTGTAAATATCTGCTGGGAATTCCATGCTTTGGGATTTCCTGAATATAGGCAAATTGTAGCAAAGCCTGTCCTTTGCAGAAATATGTGATACAGATGCATGGAGGAGCTAAAACCACACTAGCTTCTATGGAGCTTGAGGATCCTCTTAACACACAGTGTCTCTCTGACTTCCTGATGAGGACCTTGTCTCCTTCCACCCAGAGTTGTCACTGGAGAGAAAACTCCAGGATGACTATACCATAAGCATCAGCTGCTGTAGGACTTCTGCTGAATGAGAAATACCTGATTCTGCCCTACTGCTAAGCTATGCTCTCCTTGTATCAGATGAGGACATTCCAGCCAATGATGGCTTATGACAGTCTCAGAGGTTTATTTCACTGAATTAGATCCCCTGGTGAGAATAGCAAAGGCTATCTCTTTATCACTCTCAAAATGAAATCTAAATTCCTTGACAAACAAAACCTCCCATGATTGGATTCCTGCCTGGCCCCTGTACTTCCTAATGGTGGTTTTCTACCTGCCTACAAAGCTTGACGGTACACAGCCTGTCTTCTACTCCTGGAGCACATTAAGTGCCCAACATATTCTTTAAGGCCACTGCAGTAGCTTCTCCCTAAGCCTTTAATGTTTTTGCACCTAATCTTCACAAAATCGTCCCTTTTTATCATTTGGATCACCAAGGTCTTCTCAGCCATTCACTACTCTAATTTTATGGGTAAAACATATCATCAAGTGATATTTTCTTCTGTTTACTAATTTTATTTTACATCTCTCTTGCCTAGAATACAAACCCCCATGAAAACAGGGACCTCATCTTTGCTACTGTAACTCCATTGCCTAGTATAGTAGGTACTAAATGAATATTTACATATGTAAATTAGAAGAATGGAGGCTGTACAACCACTTATGGAAGATGCATCCATTTGATTACATAAGAATCAGCAAAATAAATCTATCTGGAGGTAGGCATTTAGCCTAGTGGTTGAGGCATCCATTAAGACTCCCCTGTACCACATCGGAGTATCTGGGGTTGATCCTTGGCTCCTGCTCCTGACTCCAACTTTCTGATTATGTGGGCCCTGGGAGGCAGAAGTGATGGCTCAACTTACTCGGTTCTTGCCATCCATGTGGGAGACCTATTTTGACTTCCTAGCTCCCGGCTTTGACCGTTTTGATAAATTGGGAAGTGAAACAGCACATAGGGACTTTCTCTGTCTCTCTTTCTCTCAAATACTGTAACTGGTGGCAGCACAATTTCATCACACCAATATCCATTCAGAAAATATAACAATCAAAATGACAACCAAATAATTGTAATGCTTAAGCAAACTCACATATGTAGGACTCATACAAAACTACAATTCTTTATAGAGAAAAAAATGAATCTTGAATAACTGGCAACATTACCTATTATAAAAGGGAAAACTACTGTAAAGTTCTCAGTTCTCCTCTAATTTTTAAGTGTAATGGAAAGCCAATCAAATTCTCGTTTGAACTTTCTGAAATTTGACATCTGCTATGAAGTACATTTGGAAATTCAAAATACACATTTAACCAAGGTATTTTGCAAAGAAATAATGAATCAAGCATTGTACTTTTTGTCACTAAATATTTACAAGTTAAAATAATTGAAGGAATATAGTACTAGGAGATAAAACTTTAAAAAAGAGAAACATAAATGCACATATATAGGATATGGTAAAGAAGATATTTAAATCCAGTGTAAATATTTGCAGGATTAAAAGCTACAACAATTTCAATTAAATAACTACAAATTCTACCCTGCCCTGCTTTTGTTTGGGTAAGGAACAAAACAGAAATTCAGTGAATTTGATTTAGCACCATGGTTAAGAATATGGATTATGGAAATAGTCTAACTTCAAATCTTGGCTATAATGTGAAGAGTTCTAACATTAAGCTATTTCCCATCTGGGTAGTCCTTAGCTTTCCTCATTTATAAAATAGGGATACTATTACCCAGACTAAAGAACTCAAACAAGAATCAAATGTAGGAGCTTAGAACAGGGCCTTGCATTTAGTAAAGCCTCAATGATTGTTGCATATTATTAAAATTAAATGTAGAGGCCGGCGCCGTGGCTCACTTGGTTAATCTTCCACCTGTGCCACCAGCATTCCAAATGGGCACCAGGTTCTAGTCCCGGTTACTTCTCTTCCAGTCCAGCTCTCTGCTGTGGCTCAGGAAAGCAGTAGAGGATGGCCCAAGTGCTTGGACTCCTGCACCCACATGGGAGACCAGGAGGAAGCACCTAGCTCCTGGCTTCAGATCGGTGCAGCGCTGGCCATAGCAGCCATTTGGGGGGTGAACCAACAGAAGGAAGACCTTTCTCTCTGTCTCTCTCTCTCTCACTGTCTAACTCTGCCTGTCAAAAAAAAAAAAAAATTAAATGCAAGTAGTGAAATCCTAAAATACCTAGAAAGTATATGGCACATGATTATGATAGAGGTATTAGAATATTTAGAACACAGATCTGTATAAACACTTTTAGCGGTTTTGATTATATTCTCTTGAACTGCCGTCCACCCTCTTAGGTGTTTGTGACGAAAATCAGCACTACAGATTTTATCAGTGTTTTCTGTTTGTTTTGTTTTACTTTTCTCACAAATCTCTTGGTCTGAAGGAAGGGCACAATTTTTTAAAAAGGAACCAAATACTAGAGCTAGAATGATCAAAGGACCATGGCTTCTTCCTTCTCTTCTCCATCCACACAGCCCTTTGCCCTGTCCTTCCAAGGCCTGGATGTCTGATCATGGTCCATACTGCTAGTGTGAGCCTCAAAGCAAGGAAGTCTCAGGAGAATGCCCTTTCTGTAGCAGCAGCCGGGGGGGCTCTCTTCTCCCCAAAATCCCAATGGCATACAGCATGCTGTAGTATCTTCTGATGGGTTTTCTATCTACCCAGTCTGCCCAATCACTTTCGCATTTGGTCACTCATTTACTCAGTCCTCATTCAACAATCTTGAGTGTGTTGTATGTCCCGGGCCCTCAGCTACTAAGTGGAAGGCAGTGAACCTCCTCGTCCCAGAAACTTTATTTATTTATTTATTTTTTTGGACAGGCAGAGTTAGACAGTGAGAGAGACAGAGAGAAAGGTCTTCCTTTTGTTGGTTCACCCCCCAAATGGCCACTATGGCCGGCGCTGCACCGATCCGAACCCAGGAGTGAGGTCTTCCTCCTGGTCTCCCACTCGGGTGCAGGGCCCAAGCACTTGGGCCATCCTCCACTGCTTTCCCGGGCCACAGCAGAGAGCTGGACTGGAAGAGGAGCAACCGGGACAGAACCGGTGCTCCAACCGGGACTAGAACCCAGTTGCTGGTGCCGTAGGCAGAGGATTAGCCAAGTAAGCCCCAGCGCCAGCCCAGAAACTTTTTTTTTTCTTTTAAAATTTTATTTAATGAATATAAATTTCCAGTGTACAGCTTATAGATTACAATGGCTTCCCTCTCCCATAACTTCCCTCCCACCCGCAACCCTCCCCTCTCCCGCTCCCTCTCCCCTTCCATTTACATCAAGATTCATTTTCAATTCTCTTTATATACAGAAGATCAATTTAGTATAAAGATTTCTTTTTTTTTTTAAGCTGCACGCACCATCAGGGAGCTGAGCAAGAAGATGATGAGTTCAGTCTCTGATGAAGCTACAGAACTAGGCTTCTGAGAACCCTGTCCCTGTGAATGGCTCTCAAAAGGATATTGTAGTCCCACCTGTCTTCCTCCTCCCTCTCCTATCCCCATTCTTATTGTTATAAAGATCTATTTTCAATTTATGTTATAGGGTAGAGTGGGAAGAATCACCATGTTTCTAAATTTGTATATAAGAAATACATGATGTTTGAATAACTTAAATAAAAGGTTTCTAGGTTTAAAAAAAAAGATGAAAAAATAATAGAATAATAAAGTTTCCAAAGCCAAAAAAAAAAAAAAAAAGGATATGGAGAACAAAAAGAACACCCTTCTCCCTAGCCAGGAGTTTTAGACCGAGCCACCAGCTGTGTGCCCTGGTGTGCTGGGCTTACCTTCGTTTGAGCCTTCAGGCTTCTTCCAGGCCAGATGGCAGACAGACAAACAGCAACATTTCTTTCCATGAGATTTGTTTTCCCTACCTGGTCTTCCAAAAATGGAAACTATAGGTTGTATTATTTATCTTCCTTTTAGAGGGAGCCATGATGTACTCACATTATGAATTGCAGGAAAGGAGGGATATGAAGTCTTTCTTCTTCCTTTCCCTCCAGCACTACCATTAACAAGAGCTTCTTTGACCTGGACAAGAACTTCCCTGAGAGGGAGTAAAATGGAAAGTTCTTGAAGATTGGTGCTCCACCTGGACATTGACCTAAATTCCTGGAATAAAATTATTCCCCAAAGCTGGTTTCCTCTCCTTTATTTTGTAAACAGGTAGTTCAAAGGTAGATCCTCAGGGCCAGGTATCCTGGGGCACAGGCAGAGGATTTGTTTCTCCTAGACTGAGTCTCTGACATTTAAATACTCATCACAGTCACTTCCACCATGGCGGTATCCTCCCGTCAGGGCCCTTTCCCTTCCTTGTCAGGAATGTAGCATGAACAATTCTTACACTCCCATTCTGTGATAAAATTCTGACTTAACAGAGCATGTTTTGAATGTGTGATTGTGCATGTATATGTAAGACATACCCACAGGAAGTTGTATTTAAGTGTAAGTGTATTTTGTACATTGTGTATTTATGCTCATGCCCAGTGTATTTACCAGTGTGATTCCTTGAACACGTTTATGCATTGTTCTCTTGCTGGATTTGTGAACTTTTACTCCTTTACCCTGGTAATTCATGTGTAATGGAAAGCAACCTTGCAACCTTGATTACAAACAAGAAATTAGTCTGAGGGCCTAAGTCACCTCCCAAGGGCTTGGCACTACCTAACTCGGTGCTTTTGTACACCATGACTCTTCTCCAAGAATATTCTCCTCCTGTCTCAAAGTTCTACCCATTTCATTCTTATCACTTTTCAAGTTTTAACTTGGAGCACATACTGATAGAAACCTTTTCTGTCTCACTGAAGGAAGCCCTGTTTATTTTATTTCACAGGTCCCCATCTTTTCTTTGTAGTCTTTATCACAGTTCATAATTATACATAGTAAACATTCTTGGATGTACTCACAGTTTGAACAGTTGCTACTATAAGATAATAACACATATGAGTAAAATAATGTCTTTTTTTACTCATATTAAATTCCTAATAACTAGAAGAATGTTGAGTACATAATAAGTACTCAATTTTTGAGTCAAAAGTTGTGAGCAGTAAACTCTCTGAACCTGGCTACAAGGGACTTTTTATAAACTTGGTGAGATACAGCAATCTTAGAATTCAATCTGAATATTTGCATCTCTGTCTATCCACTCAAGGATCAGAATCAAATCCTGAAGTGAAAGCCACCTATGTGATAGTCTTAGGCACACACACACACAAGAAATGGTGCTCTCTCTTCAGTCAGGCTGGTGGTAGGGAACTAAACATGATGCAGTACATGATGGAGCTACTACAGGACACAAAATGTGAAGGGTCTTTGGAAGGACATCAGGAAAGCCACAGGCCTCAACATTGAACGAGTTACAGCAACATTCCCTCCTCTGTTCTCTGTGACTCAGAGTCCTCTAACATCAAACCGTTTGTTCCCCATCCTAGCCTTTTCATCCATGTAAGACACGACCCTGATCACCACCCATTTCTCCCTTGCTCATAAACCACAATAATCAGACTCAGACAGTGGCTGACACTGAAGAGTAGATGTAATTGCATCTCAAGATAGTCATACACAGACCCAGACTGGGGCCTCACGGGGGTACAGTGGCGGGAGTGGTTGAGTCACTCAGCTTCCCCACCCTGTTTCCAGCTCTTAGTCTTCCTCGGTGACTCTGGAACAACATTGTCTCCAAGTAAAGGGCATCATAGTAAATTTGGTTTATAGTGCAGCTGTATTCAAGAATAGGAGAACTAGGGTAATAGGATATGGGGAAAAGGCACAGAGGAAAAGATATGGTCTGAATAATTAGGGCTCCTATGACTGCCTCAGCTTCTCCACTGCAGCATCCACATCACCGCCCGTAGCGATGAGAGCCTGAAGATTGGCTTCAGGATTCAGAAACCCCATAGCCTGCAGTTGTTCCAGCTGCACTCGAAAGTGAGCCTCTGGTTGCAGTTGCTGGGGATTGGCACCCACTAAGGCTTGCAATGTCTGGAGGAAGGGAGTAGAACGGAAGCCCAGCTCTTCTGTAGAGCACTGTGTTGGGGAAACCTCAGGAGCTGGGGGTGGGTGGGCATCCTCCGTCATAAGGGCACCTTCTCTAGACTCTGAACTTCCTGCTACATTGCCCAGCCCTCCTGGGCAAGGCATGAACCAAAGTAGGAGGCGAGGGGCTTCAGCAGCCAGGATCTGCAGGCCCTGCTCAATCTGCAGCAGGGCTTGCATGGCACGGGGGTTTGCCATGGCCGACTGAAGATGCAGAAGCAGTGGCAGCTGCTGGTGTGTCTCAGCCTGCAGCTGCGAAACCTGATTCATGCCATCTGGCCTCAGAGGTACTGGATGTGCCTGTGGTGGCAGCCAGGAAGGTTCAGAGACCCCAGGAGTGGCTGTCATGGGAGAAGATGGTGAAGGAGTAAATGGGGCCCTGTTGGCAGAATCCCCTACCCCAGAGACAAGATCAGGCAAGCTAGTGTTATGGCCAGTAGAGCCCTTCCCTGAACCATCATGGCCTCCATCTTTTCCAGTGCTGCTTCCTGGTGAGTATTTCAGAAAAGCTGGGCAGGAAGACTTTCCCTTGATTGATACTGACTCCTTGGGGAGGGGCTGACCTGATCCCGATTCCTGGGATGAGGGTGAAGCTGGAGGAACTCTACTTCCTGGTGATGGTGGTTCCAGGTTTGGGTTGAGGGTAGATCTAGTCCCTTGCAGATAGTTTCCTAGGGAACGGGGGTTCTCATGCAATTGCTGGAGATAGTCATAGAGCCCTAAACTACCCAGAAAGTTTGGAACCCTATTTCTAATTTCTGATGCATCCTGGTCCCCAGGCCTCCTTCCTTGTCTGCTATTCGAGCCTCCATACGTGGCAGTCCAGGGGTTGGGGAGGGGATCACAATTCTCTGTCCTTGAAGGTTGGCTGCTGGTGGTGGTGGCATTAGAAGTAGTGGAAGTGGCAAAAGGATTTCCACCAAACTGCTCCTGTACAGCATTGAGCATTGGGTCCATAATATCTGTATACATGGTACGAAGCACATTGTAGCCCCCAGGGATGCTCTCCAGGTTACTGAGCGCCCGATCCTGGCTACGCATCATCTCCTGCATCATGGCAGGATTACGTAGAAACTCCAGCGTCTGCCGCATGATTTCAGGGTTGTTGAGAATATGCCCAATCTCAGGGTTGTGTTGAATCAACTGCTGCATATGGGGGTTGTCAAGAACCAGCTGGCGTACCAGACCCGTGTTAGACAGCAAACCCTGGATGAAAGGGTCGTCAATCAGCTGAGCCACAAACTCAGGCACAGATACATGCTGCCACATCAGTGAGTTTGCCTGGTCAGAATAGCTCCCAGAGCTCAGGCCCAGTCCATTGAGACCTGTAAGGACACCTAAGTTGAAAGTAGGAGGCCCATCAGCTGGGTAAATTGAGCTTGGTGATGGGAGTAATCTGGGACTTGGGCCTGGGTTAGGGACTGAAGCAGCTGAGCCCTCATTGCCCATGGTGCGGCGCTGCATCTTGATGACCAGGTGGACAGTGAGGCCATCTCGCACTCCACACTGTGCCAATGAGTCAGGGTCCTTGAGGATTTTGCCAGCAAAAATGAGGACCAGCTGATCAGGGTGGGCCTTAAAGCGCTGAGATATCTCTTCCTTCAGCTGCTGGATGGTGCACGTGTCTGTAACTGAGAAATCCTCTTTGTCCTTGGGCGTCTTCACTGTCACCTTGATGAGGTGGGGATCCTGGACTGGTGCTGGGTTGCCCTGTGGCAGGGCCTCTCCACTTTTGGCCATGGTAGGCAGCAGGAGAACCAGGTCTATGGGGACACAGCTGGGGGATGGGGATAGAATAAGATCACTTTTTCAGGCAATGGCGAAAGTCAGAAAGGTGAGCATGATAGGGTTTTGAGCTTGGTAGGGGACAATGAAACATTCCAGATGGAATGAGGCTTGAGGTCCCTGGGAGAGGGAGAGGTCAGGAGAGGGAAATTTTGGGCCCTGGGAAAAAGTTCTGTAGTTAGTTTATGGTTGAGGGGTCAAAGAGAGAAAAGCCCATTCTAGGGAATACACACCAATCAGCTGTGGCCCCGTCCTTCCTCTTATGCAGGGCTCCAAATCACCCTCATCTTGCTGCACAGTCACCCCTGAGGCTTTCTGGGCCGGAACCCACTCCATTGGGTCACCTCTGTGACCTCAGTACTGACATCACAACCTCACGCAGTGGATTCTTGAGAATTCTCTAAGGTGCTCTGGATTCATGGGCACTCTGCACTTCCTCTCTCCCACCCCCAGCCCACAGATACCCTTTACCCCTTCTATTTCCTGTACCTGAATTGCCTTTCCCATAATGAGGGTCCTGGGATGACTACATCTCAAGTCGAAAGCCTTTCCATACAACCTCATATGAGGTATGCGGATACTCAGGCTGGGCGTGGGCAATTGTGAAAAGCTCCTTAATTCTTTGTGTCCTTGTAGATACCTGAATTCATCTGCTTCCTAGTTGAGAATCTTTTTTGTGGAATCTCATTTTCCTTTCTTTTTCTGACTCAACATTAACCATAATTCTACAAGTATTTGCAAAGTATGAATTTGCTGACAGGATTTGAGTATAAGAAAGGAGTCAATTACATCCAAAGGAACCCCCCAAAAATGGACTTACTGGAATAAAATTAAAAGACCAGGGAGTAAGCAGGGTGTTAAACACAATTAACAGATTGTTAAACAGATGTATATATGATTGTCTATTTTACATCCAAATTGCAGATGTAGAAAAATAGTTGAATATTATGAGTATAAACTTCTTTAGTATTTAGAGAGTATTTAAAATCTTGGAGTCATAAGATTATTTAATAAGAATAAAGAAAAAGCATAATGACTTTTTAAAAAAATTCTTAGTCTTGTGGCTCTTTAAATATTTAGTAGTCAAGGAGACCAGAAAAAAGTCAGAAAGCTGAAAAGAAGCAGGTGATGGTTCAAGTTCTTGAGCCCATGCCACATGGAAGAGCTAAATAGAACTCCTAGCCCCTTGACTTCAGGCTGGTCCAGCTCTGGCTATAGTGGATGTTTGGAGAGTGAACCAGCAAATATGATTAATCTCTCTCTCTCTCTCTCTCTCTCTCTCTCTCTCTCTCTCTCTCTCTTTCTCTCTTTCTTCTTCAAATAAAATACATAAATAAAAAAATTTTTTAAAAAGGTGACAGGAATCAGCTGTGTCAAATGATGTCATTGTGTCAGTAAGATGAGGACTAAAAATTAATCACTGGATTTGACAAAAGAATAATTGGCGATCATGATGAAGCCAACTTTGTGTGTGTTGTAGTGGCAGAAAGCCTTATTTGGAGTGTATTTAAGAGCCAACAGGGGGGCTGGTGCTGAGCAGGTTAAAGCCCCAGCCTACAGTGCCGGTATCCCATATGGGCGCCGGGTGCTCCTCTTCCAGTCCAGCTCTCTGCTGTGGCCCGGGAGGGCAGTGGAGGATGGCCCAGGTGCTTGGGCCCTGCACCTGCATGGGAGACCAAGAGGAGGCATCTGGCTCCTGGCTTTGGATCGGTGAAGCGCCAGCCATTGCGGCCATTTGGGGAGTGAACCAGCAGAAGGAGACCTTTCTCTCTGTCTCTCTCTCTAACAGTCTGTAACTCTTCCTGTCAAAAAAAAAAAAAAAAAAAAAAAAAAAAAGGCAAATAGGTTGATAAGGAAGTGGATGTAGTAACTCCTGTAAATGAAAGCAAGGAAATGATGACTACATGGGAATATGAGGCAAAGGGTTTTTAGTTTAGATTTCAGATGAAACTAGTATCATAATTTTATTCTGTTGGAAATAATTCAATCAGAAGGAAAATGCCATACAGGAGAAAGAGAAAACAATCTTAAGAGTAAATCCCAATCGCTTCTCGGCCTTTTGGCTAAGATCAAGTGTAAGAATAAATCCTGAGGCTGGCGCTGTGGTGTAGAGGGTAAAAAGCCACCACCTTGCAGTGCCAGAATCAGATATGGGTGCCGGATTGAGTCCCGGCTGCCCCACTTCTGATCCAGCTCCCTGCTAATGTGCCTGGGAAAGCAGTGGAAGATGGCCCCAGTGCTTGGGACCCTGCACCATGTGGGATACCTGGAAGAAGCTCCTGGCTCTTGGCTTTGGATCAATGCAACTGCAGCCATTGCAGCCATTTGGGGAGTGAACCAGCGGATGGAAGACCTCTCCCTCTCTTCTCTCTCTCTCTCTCTCTCTCTCTCTCTCTCTCTCTCTCTCTGCCTCTGCCTCTCTGTAACTCTGCCTTTCAAATAAATAAATATTTTTAAAAATAATGCCAGAACTAAGCGGACAGTTAGTGTACAAATTAAAATGTGTTATGTTCTTTTGACTACGTCAGTTTAATACCCACTCTGCTCCTGACTCCAGCTTCCTGCTAAAGTAGACACTGGAGGCAGCAGTGATGGTTAAGTAATTGAGTCCCTGCTACCCACATAGGAGACTTGGCTCCTGGTTTCAGTCTGGTCTAACCTTTGTTGTTGTGGGCATTATGGAGTGAACTAGTAGATAGAAATTTTCTCTGTCTCTCTCATTCTCTGTCTCTCCAATGAATGAAAGATTAAATAATTTAATTTTTAAGAAAAGAAATTCAGAATGCACAATTTTTTTATAAAATAATTATGCCAGAATGGATGACAAAGTTGTCTTTTTTTAAATATTTATTTATTTATTTGAATAGCAGAGCAGAATATTACTTATTTGAATAGCAGAGCAGAAAAGAGGGAGAGACAAAGAGAACTCCTCCATCAAGTTTATTCCCAAAATGGTTTCAACAGCCAGGTCTGGCCCAGGCAGAAGTCAAGATCCGGGAAATTTATCCAGGTCTCCCACATGGATGTCAGGGCTCACACACACTTGGGCCATCTTCCACTGCCTTCCCAGGTGCATTAGTAGGAAGCTGGTTCAGAAACAAAGCAGCAAGGACTCAAACCGATGCTCCAATGTGGGATGCAAGTATAGCAAGTGGTAGCTTAACCTGCTGCTGTTTGACAATGCCCAACCCTATGGAGTGGTCTTGAAGCTAGAATACTAGCACAAAGAAGCATCAGAAAAATGCAAGGATGATACTTACCCATGTCTACTTCCATGGTGAATAAAAGAAGCATTCGCCTGTGCTGGAGAAGCACTGCTCTCAGTGGACAAATTTTCATTATAGTAAAGACTAAAAGAATTATTAGTAAAAAGGTTATAGATATGAGGGTTTTATTGTTGATAAATTTTGACTTCTAAATAGTGGGATAGAAAAGTTTGCAGAATTGGTGATGAGTGGAAAACAGGCTAATGAGAGATTTTTGAAGCATTTGTGGATGAAAATTAAAATGACATTGACAGCTTGGAATATTTATGTTAATTGAGGTAAACAGGATATAAGATTTAATCCGATTAAAAGATATTTTAATGTGTAAGTGAAAAGTTCATGTTAGCTATAATTTCTTTTTTAAAAGACTTTTTGCGGGGGGGAACCAGCACTGTGGTGTAGTGGATAAAGTAGCTGCCTGCAATGCTGGCATCCCATATGGGCGCTGGTTCGAGACCCGGCTGCTCCACTTCTGATCCAGCAGTAGAAGATGGCCTAAGTGTTTGGGCCCCTGCACCTGCATGAGAGACCTGAAGGAGGATCCTAGCTCCTGGCTTCGGATCGGCGCAGTTCGGGCCATTGTGGCCAATTGGGGAATGAACCAGCAGATGGAAGACCTCTCTCCCTCTCTCTGCCTCTCCTTCTCTCTCTGTGTAAATCTGACTTTCAAATAAATAAATAAATCTTTAAAAAATTTTTTTTTTTGCTTGAAAGCAGAGTGACAGAGAGAGATGTTCCATCTGCTGGCTCACTCCCCAAATGGCTGCAACAGCCAGAGCTGGGCCAGGCTAAAGTCAGGAGCCAGCAATTCATCAGGGTCTCCTATGTGGGTAGCAAGGGCCTTAGTATTTCAGCCATCTTCCACTGCTTTCCCAATTGCATTAAAGAGCTCTAGATCAGAAGTTAAGCATCCAGGACTCTAACTGGTGCTCCAATATGGGATGCAGATATTGCAAGAAGCACCTTAACCCACTGTGCCACAATTCCAGTCTCTGAGACTTTTTTAATTAGCTGTGGTGGTGATGTAGGGGTCTCTGAAAGAAAGCTTGCTAGAAGCACTTGGAGCTTTGGGGGTCCTTAACTTGCAGGTGGCAATGTGAAAGCTAGGAAGGGGTGGCTGATATGGAGCACATAATTCTTTGTGTGCCCTTTTTAGAATGCAGAATCTGACTATTAGTCACCACCAGTAAGACAATACTATCTCTCATCTACCCTACAGCAAAACCTCCACCTGGCTTTGTTGCTTCCCTGATTTCTGTTTACTATAGTCTATTCCCCCTTCATAATCAGACTGATAATTGAATTACTCCATTCTTTTGTTGAAAAGCCCAATGAGTTTCTTTTTATTAGTTGGCATGTGCTATTTATATGGATTGAGCTCTTGGCTCCAGGCTTCAGCCTGGCTCAGGCTCAGATATAGCAGGCATTTGGAAAGTGAATCAGCAGAAGGGACATATTTCTATGCCCACCTCATCTTTCAAATAAATAAAATTTAATTTTTAAAAAGACACTGAATTCTATGAAGATAATGATGCAAAGGGAGAAATATCAAGCATGACTATAAAGTTCAAGGAAACAGGAAGAGAATAGGGAACTCTTGTATTTCATTTGTAGCTTTTTGGATCTTCTAATGTATTAAAGTGTCTGCAATGTGCCCACCAGTGACTTTCTATTACATCCCTAATAAAATCCAAGCTATTCACCAGACCTGCAAAGCTCTTCTCAGTCTGATTTCTCTGTGCATCACCTCCTTGTACTTCCTCAGAAACAGAATACCCGTACCTCAGAGTTGTCACTCTCACTCAGACTTCTGTGCCTGCATCGTCCTTCTCCAGGGGAATTGCACGTTTACCTATCCTCCATTTCCTTCTAATTTCTGCTCATACAACACATGTTCAGAGAGGCTTTTCCTGATTTCCCGATTTAGAATAGCTTATCCTGATTCATTTATCTTCATCACATTTATTAAAACTTAATATACTGTTTCTACAAAAGAGAGTAAATTCCACAAAAAAATGGATCTTTGCTTTGTCAGTATTATTTATCCAATGTCTAAAGCATTGTTGACTTATTAAATTATGGCAAGAACTTATTATTTATTTAATAACTGAACACTTGAATCCCAATTGATTGCATATGCTACCCAGCTAGGATAATTTAGGTGAGGCAGGAAGAGAAGACAGGGCCTTAGCACCTGGGGAAAGAAGAGCTTCAAACATAATATATGCTGAAGAATGTGATGCTTTTTAAGGAGCTGTGTCCCATGAATTGGTGGAATATGTAGTGAGGGTGGCTACAGCTTTCTCTGTACGCTAAAGACATAACAGTGACAGCTCATCAAAGTCCTAATAATTCAGGCAATGGCAAATAAGAGACTCTAATGGTGAAAGTACTCACTAGGACCTAGTTGGCATGTGGATTATTCTTATTCTGGTACATCCCAGGTCATTCTTCCCATTTTCTTTCAAACTTGAACAATGTGAGCTTGAGAAATCAAGATAGTCTTTACGACTGAATACCTGGGTCTATCTATGTAGTATGTTTCCCTTTCTGTATGGCTGTGTTATAAAATTCCTCCCTTATATATATATGTGTGAGTCTGTTTATGTATCTCTAGGTCTTTGTGTATATTTGTGAATGCACATGGCTGTGTGCACATGTGCTTATATATCTGAATCCTTGACTATGTGAATGTCTGTTTATAAGAGCATAGTGTGTGCAACCGTGATAATTCTTGTCTTGGCATTAATGTGAGTGTGTGTTGTGTCTCTGTGTGTATTCATGTATGTGTGGTAGATAAGACAAGGATATCATTCAGTTACTTGCATTTTTAAAAATAATCAAAACCAAACCTTAGATGGGAGCAAGCAGGTGTAGCCATTTTATTGACAGATCTTCCAGCCATGACCAGTGATTTGCTACTCAGCAGTAAAAGCATTGGTTCAGTTCTTCTATTCCAGGACTTTTCCTGAATGGAAGCAGCAGGAGAGGCAGAAAAAGCAGGTGAAGTGATCAAATGTGTCAGTGGCAGTTATTAAGCAGACAGGTAGGCATGGTGGGTTACAATCCCCGAGATCTCTTGAGCTTACGGATAGCAGCATTGGTATCCCCCTCAGTAGCAATGAGTGCCTGTAGGTTGGCATGGTGATTCCCAAATCCCATGGCCTGGAGAGATTCCATCTGCTTGCTGAATCTAACCTCAGGGGCTTGAAGAGGGTGGGAAAGGTCTCCAGCTAGGGACTGTAGCCTCTGTAGGACTGCTCCAGATTTGTGACAGCACTCAGGTGCTTTGGGATCAGCCATTTCTGGAACATTGCCAGTCCAGGGAACTGTGTCAGGGTAATTGCAATTGGGGGCAGGAAGCCAACCCAGGCCCCATAGGTAGGGTGCAACCCAAGGCAGAAGAACAGGAGCCTCTGTAGCCAACAGCTGGAGACCCTGCTCAATCTGCAATATTGCTTGTGATGCTTTAGGGTTGGCCAGGGCTAGAAGCAGGTCAGAAACCTGAGTCTGTTGCAGGAATGTGGGTAGCTGTTGCCGCCACTGTTCACTCAGATGGGGCATACTCATGAACAACATCATCTGAGCTGCCAGGCAGGGGTTGCTCATAAGCAACTGCATCATGCCTCCTGTGATCTGGGAGTTGGTCTGCTCCTCTGACAGCTGGAGATCATCCTCTAATCTCTGGTCAGAACTATCTAGTGAGATGGTGCCATCCCTGTCTTCTTCCTGAGGCTGCTGGTTGAGCTCTATACTAGGTAAAGCTGGTGTTCCTACTGCCTGTTGAATGGTACAGATATGGCTCCGGTCCTTGGTGGAGACTGTGGCAGTACTTTCCCTAGAAGTATAGTTGACCCCGTTGATGGTGGCATTGGCTGAGGTGACTGAGGATAAGCCACAGGAACTAGTATAGATGACCCGGGTTGTAGAGAGCTGTGGAAGCTGTTCTTGCCATTCATGGGAAGGTGGTGGAGGTGGGGATGAAGGTTGATCTTGTCCTTCTTCTGGCACTTGTCCTGCCAGGAGGGCTGTGAAAGGGTTGCCCCCAAAAGGGTCTTGCAAACTGTTGATTTGGTCAATAGAATCAGCATAGCTCTGACCCATTGCATTGCTCCCACCTGGAACTGTCTCTAAGCCCAGGTAGTGTGGTGGATTTTGTGGATGCTCAAGGTTCTGCGCAGGTTGCTGCATCTGCATTACCTCTTGGATCATGGCAAGGCTTCTGGCAAGCTCTAAAGTTTGCCATAGAATCTCAGAATTGTCAAGGAGATTAGAGACTTCTGGGTTCTGCTGCATCAATTGTTGCATGTCTGGGTGTTCTGAGATGAACTGCCGCATGAACTCTGTGTTGCACAGAAGTCGCTGGATATTAGGATTCTCTAGCATCTGTGCTATGCGTTCTGAATGACCTACTTCCAGATCCTGGGTATGCACCTTGGGCACAGCAGACTCCACAAAATGGGCTGGTTCCACTGGGGTTTGACTCATACCAGCAGGCTGGTACACCCCACTGCTGTTTTCTTTGGTGTTCCTGTCCTGGTGACAGGACTCATTTGTTGGCAGTTTCCTAGAGGAATGGGCTAGGGATCTGGAGCCATGCTTGGACTTGATGACCAGATGGATGGTGTGTCCATCCACTATGCCCCACTGGCTCAGTGTGTCATGGTCTTTGAGAAGGCGGCCCATGAAGACCAGCACTAGTTGGTCCATTTGGCATTTGAAATGAGCTGATAGCTTCTCCTTGAACTGCCTTACCGAGGTATCATCACCTACAACAAAGTCTTTCTGGTTGCCTGGTGTCTTCACTATTACTCGAGTGACCCTGGAGGAGATTTTTCTGTCTTCAGGGAGATCTGAAGGATGCCTGCTGTGGGACATCCTGGGTGTTCGAGAGATGACATGTGGCATGGACCTCAGTGTGCAGGCAGATGTGAGCAGGTAGAAGCAGGGGCAGAAGGGGTGAGGGCAGGAAAATGCTTCTGTTGTCCTTCGTCTCTGATGTTTTGTTCTTAGGCCACAGGCTAGCTTTGTTGTTGCCCAAAAAGTGAAGAGTGACTAGGCAAGGGCCAGTATTTTGTGATGTTACACCCTCACCCCAGTTCTCCAGATGTTGCCCAGCTGAGGTCTGTTGTGGCTACTGTTTCATACTTGGCACAAGGTGGACTAAATCCTCTTGGGGCTGCCTTCCTCCTGCCCCACCCACCAAGGACATGACCTCTTCAGCAAAGGGATATTATGATGTCAATTTTAGCCTCATACACTACCAAGACCAGTCAGGAAATATGGACATATTTGGGAGTCCAATTCTCTATAATAAAATCTTACAGAAAACTGAGAACAAAGCTCCTTGATGAACAATGTGTTCTTCACAGTGCTATGTGTAGTTCCCTTAAAGGGAAGTCAAGCTTTTTGTATGAAACATTGAGTCTAGGGAAGCACATTTCTATGAGTAAAAATAGCATCTTCGCTAAAGGAAGGACTTTAATAATTTTTCTAGTGAGTTGGATAAGGTGGGCCTTAAGCATGAAAATGGAACAAGATGAAGGTCTTATGTGAAAAAGGAGGTCATGTTTTTTTCTGGCATCTAGATTTTGGAATTCTAAACCTAATTGAATGTGTTCTCATATGATAGGGAAAAAATCTCCTGTCCTTTAGGCAGACATAGGGATACCCAAGAATGTTTCCTTTAAATGTTTATTTATTTGAAAGGGAGGGAAGGAGGAAGGGGGAGGGAGGGAGGGAGGGAGGGAGAGAGAGAGAGTGATTCTTTTTTTTTTTTTTCCTTTTTTCTTTTTTTTTTCTTTTTTTTTTCCCTTTTTTTTTTTAAACTTTTATTTAATGAATATAAATTTCCAGTGTACAGCTTATGGATTACAATGGCTTCCCCCTCCCATAACTTCCCTCCCACCCACAACCCTCCCCTCTCCTGCTCCCTCTCCCCTTCCATTCACATCAAGATTCATTTTCAATTCTCTTTATATACAGAAGATCAATTTAGTATAAAGATTTCAACAGTTTGCACCTACATAGAAACACAAAGTGAAACATACTGTTTGAGTACTAGTTATAGCATTAAATCACAATGTACAGCACATTAAGGACAGAGATACCACATGAGGAGCAAGTGCACAGTGACTCCTGTTGTTGACCCAACAAATTGACACTCTAGTTTATGGTGCCAGTAACCACCCTAGGCTGTCGTCATGAGTTGTCAAGGCTATGGAAGCCTTCCAAGTTTGCCGACCCTGATCATATTTAGACAAGGTCATAAAAGACAGAGTGAGTATAGTAACCAATGATCCTAAGAGTGGCATTTACCAGGTTTGAACAATTATACAGCATTAAGTGGGGAAGAGGACCATCAGGACACACAGGTTGGGAGTAGAGCCATTGGTGGTAGAGTAGAGGTTATGATTACAAAGGAATGAGGCTTAAGTGTGCTAGACAGGGTCTAGAACAAAGGACAGAGTCATTATTAGAGGAGCTAAGAAAGGTGCTAAGCTACAATTAAGTTTTCTGATTGAGAGGCAAATAGAACCTGATAGAAGGGGCTTGATAATAATCTGTTGGGCTTTAGGCCTTGTAAGTTAAGAGGCCCAGACCTATCTATCTCTTCACATGGGGTATATCCTAAGGGAGGTGTGAACCTCCTAGGGGAAGGCACTCTGTTGACTTTCATTACTTGGCTGGCCTGGGAGGAGAGCTGGCCAGGTAAAGGCAGGTGGCATCTCTAACAAGAAATTTACAGTTCTGCCTGCAATGTTGCTGACCCTACTTGACCATCCCCTCAGCTGCAGTGGTCACTTTGGAAGTTGGGCTGAGTGAAGGGCTTTTCAGCTTAGAGCCAATAAGATCTGTGGCTCTGACCTGGGCATCCTTCGACTCCAGGGCAGGTCCATTTCCAGTGATCCAACTCTTGGCAGAGCTGCCAGGGCTCTTCACAAGCTGACTTCTGCTGAAGCCCAGGCTTACCACATTGAAAGCCACTGCAGTGGACTGGCCTGTTAAGCCACGGCGCCGGCTAAGGGAAGCGGTTATTACAGGTGGCACCAGACAATGGGCACCGCAAAACTAGGGTGTTGGAGGCAAGATCCACCTTGGCCATCTCATTTGAGCCATAGTAGTTAAAGTACATGAAGTTCTTGTACACAGTTATTTCCACTGCCATCCCCATAGCCCTTCTTCTGCTCCTCATAGTTCTTCAGCAGCACCAGATCATCATAGGACTTGTATAGCTGATAGTAGTCAAAGTACCTAGGCCAAACCCCCCACGTCATGATCATTAGTAGAAGTAATAAGCAAAGTGGAAAAAAGGACTATAAAATAAGCAAGTTAGTGTGTTAATTAACAGTAGGGACTTTGGAATCAAGCAGAATCTATTTATAATCCAATATCACTTACTTAAAACATATTATGATGAAATAATTACAAAAAAACTGTAAGAGTAATGATAAAAGCATCAACACATGTCATGCCTATTAGGCACTGTATTTGCATGAGTTCATTTAATTCTAATAAAACATGTACACTAGGTTTTATCCTATTAGATTAGGAGGCTAGGCATTAGAAATATTAATTGATTTGATCAAGATCATACAGTTTATAAGTAAAATCTGTGAAAGGAATAACACAATAATGTACTAGGTTAATTGTCAGGATTGACTAATATAAGGCAAAGAAAACAATTATACAATAATTTTATCGAAGTAAACAATTCAAAATGATAGCTATTAGTTTTTCTTTTTTGTGGTCTACTGTTCTGCACCTAGACTCCACTACCTTCCACCTGCCCTTAAGATACAGATGTCCTGTAGCAAGATATCGTACTGGAGCTGCATTTGGGATATTAATGCTCATGAGTTTTAGAAAGTCCCTTAAATGAGTACTCTTATCTATTGATATTAGGGAATAAATCCTGACTTAACTACAAGGATTGTGAGAGAATTCCAAAAACATAATCATATAAATGTATCTCATATGCTGCAAAGCATCTATAAGGTTTGGAGAGCATGGTTAATTGATAATACTAATCTTTCTTAGATGAACTTCAACTGGGGCTCTTCAGTGACTGGATCAATGCATAGTCATCCCTCCCTCTCAGGACCTTCTACTCCCCTGTGTCTATAAAATACTTTCACAGGTATTGACTTTAAACACTCTGTGAGTTGTGCCTACTTTCCTAGTCAAGCTGATGATCTAATGAAAGCTTATTCATCTAGTCATTGATTCATTTAGCCACTCCTTTATCTATTAACTATTTAACAGCACCTGATATATTGTCTATACCTTTGTGTAATCACATGTAACCATCTTATGTATTTAATTACCCTCATTTTACAGATGGTTAAGAATGGGCTTGAAATGTTAATTCATTTATCCAGTGTCACTGAATTTAAGTGATACTACTGAGCTTCACAATCAGATCACCTTGACTTCAAGTTTCAAGCTTAGCTAGAGCCATGCTCTTAACTTAATCTAAGCAGGAAGTTAGAATTCTGAGGCCCAGGTGTAGAAGTCACTCAGGACTCACCTGCCATTTGCACACAAAGGGGCCACCTAGTAGATGGAAGAGGTCAGATTTGGTGCTGAGTCTCGGCCCCAAGCACCTGCTTTGTATGAGAATCCTCTCCAATTGAGCTGCACCACAAAGGGTCTGCTGACTTTCTGGAGGATTCCACCAGTGCAAGAACCTAGAGAGAAGAGCAGACAAATAAGAGCCAGGTGTAAGGCATACAACCCACAGAAAATGTAGTGTGTGTTATAATAACTATATGTGTATTTCATTGTATGTCCATGCACTGAGTGCATATGCAAGTATATAAGCAGGTTAATTTTTGCCTCAATAGAGGTGGGTATGTGTGTGTGTGTGTGTGTATGTGTCTGATTATGGAGTATTCATATGTCTGTATATGGGTATGCCCATATATGAGAATTTACTAATCTTGGACTGCATCCCTAAGTAACACACAAATCAAAAATATGGAAGAGGGACCGGTGCTGTGGCGCAATGGGTTAAGCTTCCGCCTGTGGTGCCAGCATCCCATATGGGCACTGGTTCTAGTCCCAGCTGCTCCTCTTCCAATTCAGCTCTCTGCTTATGGCCTGAGAAAGCAATAGAAGATGACCCAGGCACTTGGGCCCCTGCACCTGTGTGGGAGACCCAGAGGAAGCTCCTGGTCCCTGGCTTCGGATCAGCACAGCTCCAGCCATTGCAGCCATTTGGGGAGTGAACCAGCGTATAGAAGACCTTTTTCTCTGTCTCTCCCTCTCACTGTCTGTAACTCTCTCTCTCAAATAAATAAATAAAATCTTTAAAAAAATAATATGAGCGATTAAATCTCCCTCAAGATCTTTACTTACCTCCCCACAGTACACCATAGCCAATCTTGCACTCATAACCCAGTTCTGGGGAAACAAGATCTTAGGAAATTCAATCTGTGAACTCACCAGGGGGCAAAGATGGACCAGGCTGTCTGGAGGCCTCTTCTTGTCCTGTTTCCCTTTCACACTTACTTATTTGGGCCTCAAGGACATCCACCTGCTGTTGGAGAGCACGATTGTTGCTCTGGTCAGTGTCAATGAGAAGTCTGAGCATAAGACTGGCGTTGTTCACCTGAGGAGATGAGATGCCAGGGATATGAGCCATAGAGTGTTCCTAGGAGCTGAGTTCCAGCTCTCATACTTCTTAGCTCTGTTCTTCTCCCCCAGAAAGAACTGATTTTGGAAATTGCCAAATACATGAGGACAGACAAGATATAAAACTGTGAAGAGGAAAAGGATTCTTTAATCCATCCACTTACCTGGCCCTGCAGTTGGTGGAGGAGATCCCCAGCCCCACTAACTCCTTCATTGGTTTTAAGCTGGGTCACAGACTTCTGCACCCTCTGCAACTCCAGCTGCAGCTTGTTGAAGGACGGGGCCTCAGAGGGGAGAGTGAAGGCACTGGGATTCTTGGACTTCAGTGTGTAGCTCATTTCCAGGACCTGGTTTTCTTGGCCTTCGATGGCAGGTACATATTCACTGACCTGGGCATAAGGGGTGAGAGAGCCATTTCTCCCAAACATCAACCCCTGTGGCTCTTCTCATCCATTCACTTCTTCAGAGGACCATGTAGCCTATCAAGCACTCCTAAATCTGCCATTTTATTTGCTTCTATTATCAGTCCTTGATGCGGGCATCAGCGTTATCCCCCTTATACAACTGAGGACAGGAATATCCTTTCTGCTTCAAGAAAAAAATCTTACCCCCTACAATCCTGGTTTTTTTCTCCTTTTCTGATTAGAGCCATCCCATAAGAGTGGCTTGGTAAGTGTCTGAATGAATGGGCAGATCCCTGACTTCCATACTGGCCACATCCCAACAAATTTCCCCAGGAGATCCACAATTTTGATTATTCTAAGCCACTAACCATATCACATTTCTGATGCAGCACTTCTAGCAACTCGTCCTTACTTACAGGATAATTCTAAATTTTCCAGACTGCTTCACAAGCCCCTCCCCACACTGCCCCTATTTTAACTCTTCTGTTTAAACTTTCGTTTAAACTCTTCCGCTTAAACTCTTCCATTTAAACTTGTTCATGCTTCTGTGCACTGATCACTCAATTTCCAAGACTTTGATTATTCTACGCCTATGTCCAAATTTTCTTCCTCATCTTGTAGTGGATTCATACCTATTAATTCACCCATTAATGTAGGAAACACTTCCTACATAAGCCTCTCTAAATTCTGTTATTATCACTGAGGATCCCAAGAACCAGCACCTAATTTCCCCTTCATGTAAAGTATTCATCTTAAAGATGAGATTATTCTTCTTTCGTCAACTTCTCTGACAGTACTCATCCTCATGCTAGGTCCAGTAGAGGCTGAACTTGGATAATCCCCAACCCCAGCCCACAGCTTCAGCACTCACCCTGGACAGCGCCTGCTCACACTTGTTAATGAGCTCTTGTGTTGTACTTTGTAGCTGTTCTAGCTGCTGCAGCAGAATGGATTTGGGCAAGTGAAACACACAACGGCTTGTATCACCCTCATCAACAGAGCTTGAAACACTTCTCGCCTCGCCATCTGCAACAGCATGGCCACAGGCATATTAAACATAATTACGCATATCCAGGCATGACAGGCTATTTGCTAACAAGAGGCAAGAGAAGAAACTGATCCAACTCTAGAGTGCTAGAGATTTTTTTTTTTTTCTACATGGGAGTTCTCCTTGATTGCCTGGGAATCATTTTGTCAGGATTTTGAATCACCCTTCCCTTAATTTCCCACAATTGAGGCTGCAGTCCCCTTATAGCACCTTTGATAGGTCCAACCTCACCCTACCTCATTCATTGGCTGCTCTGTCTGGAGTTCACATAACTGGAAGCTAAGTGTTCCTTAAGGTTCTGTGGAGGGAAGCAAAACTTGTCTAAATTGTGTTTGGCTACAGTTTCAGCGCCCTACAATATCTCCCATTCCAGATATATGGCAGATTCCCACAATTTCCCTTGTCTTAAAACATGAAGGGGGGGGGGGGGCAGCGCTATGGTGTAGCGGATAAAGTCACTGACTGCAGTTCTGACATTCCATATGAGTGTGGGTTCGATCCCAGCTGCTCCACTTCCAATCCATCTCTCTACTATGGCCTTGGCAAGCAGTAGAAGATAGCGTACACAAGTGCTTGGGTCCCTGCACCCATGTGGGAGACCCAGAAGAAGCTCCTGGTTCCTGGTTTTGGATCTGCCCAGTTCTGGCCATTATGGCCATCTGGGGAGTGAGCCAGCAGATGGAAGACCTATCTCTCTGTTTCTGCCTCTCTGTAACTCCACCTTTCAAATAAATCTTTAAAAAAAAAAATCAGGGACAGGGGCCAGTGCTGTGGTGTAGTAGGCTAAGCCTACAGTACTGCAGCACTAGCATCCCATATGGGCTCCAGTTCCTATCCCGGCTGCCCCTCTTTTGATCCAACTCTCTTCTATGGCCTGGGAAAGCAGTAGAAAGATGGCTCAAGTGCTTGGTCTCCTGCACCCACCTGTTCTGGATACCCAGAACAAGATCCTGGCTCAGCTTTTCAGATTAGCTCAGCTCTGGCCATGACAGACATTTGAGGGAGTGAATCAGCAGATAGAAGACCTTTTTCTCTCTCCCTCTCTCTGTCTATAACTCTACCTCTCAAATTAAATACATAAGTAAATAAATAAATCTTTTGTAAAAATCAGGAACAGAGTCCGGCGCCGCGGCTCACTAGGCTAATCTCTAGCCTGCGGTGCCGGTACCCTGGGTTCTAACCCTGGTTGGGGCGCCGGATTCTGTCCCAGTTGCTCCTCTTCCAGTCCTGCTCTCTGCTGTGGCCCGGGAAGGCAGTGGAGGATGGCCCAAGTCCTTGGGCCCTGCACCTGCATGGGAGACCAGGAGGAAGCGCCTGGCTCCTGGCTTCAGATCTGCGCAGCACGTCGGCCATAGAGGCCATTTTGGGGTGAACCAACGGAAGGAAGACCTTTCTCTCTGTCTCTCTCTCTCTCACTGTCTAACTCTGCCTGTCAAAAAAAAAAAAAATCAGGGACAGAGATTTCTAAATCATTAAACAATAAAAATTAACAATAAGAATACCATGAGGCAACAGAATTTGGGCTGATATTTTGCATTAATGAAAACAATGCAAAAGATGAAATGTAATCCATATTTTATCATTTTGAAAAAAAAACAGGGCCAGTGCTGTGGCATAGTGAGTAAAGCCACTGCCTGCAGTGCCAGCATCCCTTATGGGCACCGGTTTGAGTCCTGGCTCCCCACTTCTGATCCTGCTCTGTACTGTGGCCTGTGAAAGAAGTAGAAGATGGCCCAAATGCTTGGACCCATGCACCCACGTTGGAGACCCAGAAGAAGCTCCTGGCTCCTGGCTTCGGATCGGAGCAGCTCCATCCATTGTGGCCAATTGGGGAATGAACCAGCAGATGGAAGACCTTCCTCTATGTCTCTCTCTCTCTCTCTCTCTCTCTCTCCTTCTCTCTCTATGTAATTCTGACTTTCAAATAAATAAATAAATTGTAAAAAAAAAAAAAAACACAAGAGGTCCTGAAATTTAAATTCTTACTAAGTTGCATGATTAGTGAGTGACAAGGTTGCAGGTCACCTTTGGGTCTCATGCTTGCTCACATTTTAATGCTCTTATTCCTAAGATTGTTTCAGACTTCAGCTATATCAGGGTTGATGTGCAGCACAAGCCAAAATGATGAAGGTAGCCCCCTTGCATCAGTTAAAGTTTCTAGGGCAGAGAAATACATAATTTTGAGTCTTCATCTTGCCTATCATTATTACTTGTACACTTTCTTAGAGCCCAAACCTACAGATACTAAATTCCGGTTAGCTGAGTTCTATTTTTAGCTCTGTGACATTGGATAAATCACTTAATCTTTCTGTTCCCTGGTGTCTTCAAATGTAAAATTAGGGAAATTATGATGTTGGCTTTATTGCTTTACATTAAGAATTTATAAGATAGATACATAGAGTATAGATAGGCATAAACAGAGAAACAATATTTGTAAAATATTTAGAATAGGACCTGCCTTCCCATGATAGAGTTATTTATATTTAGTTACCACAATTGTCTAATTCCGTCTCTCTACTACCATTTTGAAGCTGGATGATCCAGCATTAGATTGAAAACTGTTACCTATTTTTTTAATTAGGCCTGTGGCATTGGCTGAAGTTTTACATAATCTTCAAATTAAGATACATGGCCCCTATTATCTCTATGTCCCACCCATAGCTTTTCTGCTCCTGGAACTCATAGTGTAATCCAACAATATGTTCAGCCTACAACTTCAGCCCAATAGTTTAGCCTTTTGGAGACAATGAATAAAAGATAGCATAGCCTATAATATCAAGAACTTGCCACCATTAACTCTAGTATCAACACTGGAAGAAAGCAGTGCAGAAAATAAAGCCTTGTAACTGAACAGGATATACGGCCCAGAGTTCCTGCTGCTGTGGTCTTTATCTTGTATTCCCTTTTTGTCTTTATGAGGCAAAAGAAAAATAGAGAAAAATATGTGTCTCATCCTCCTTCTCTTCCTCCCTAGTCATCTCTTTCTTCACTCTCTCCCATACCTCAGATGGTAAAAGAAGTCAGGTAAAGCACAGAACCTTGTCCCCCACCTTCTTAAACCCTCTACCATTTGTACCTGAGGCTGTCCTGGGAGCACCAGGGGCAGCAGCAGGAGAGCAGGCAGAAGAGCTGGGACAGGCTGCATCTTGTACCAGCTTACAGGACTGAAGTCCTTGGTGCTTCCCTGGGCCTTTATCTCTAGTCCACATGAATAGTCTTGGTGGGAGGGGTACGTATTTTGACATCTCAGAGGATTGGGAGCATAACAGCATGTGAAGAGGGTGGAGAGAGATTTACCACAGACTGGTACCTAAAGACATGGCATGGAATTGCATCTCCCATTACAAACAGGGTCTTCCTCATCCATCTCGAAGCCGAGATCTGCCTTTGCCCTTCTGGGGCCTCACATCCAAACGGATTAAGGTAAACCTGAGACATCCTAGGGGGGCCTTGGGATGGCCCCTTTCTGGAAGGATTATGGCCTTCCCTTGGACTTTGAGAGAGGCATGGTTCTAAAAGGAAATGCAACACTGCCTGTTCAGCCTCAGCTATGGCTTGCCCTTGGATGAGGGCCAAAGTACACATTTGAGGCGGACTATTTCAGCAACACTGTACTGCATTGCTCTGTTGTATTTCATCCTTCACCACTAGAAGTTTGCCTCCTCCACTACACTAGGTGCTCTAAACTTATCCATCCCACTACACTGTTCAAATGCTTCCCTTAATTTCCCTAGTCTTAATGCCAGCAGCCTCCAAGAAAGCCACCTCCCAACATTCTCCAATAGGAGGCTGTTGAAGCTCATATCTTTGGGCCTCTCAACTGGAAAAAAAGAAGAGTTTGGTTCTTGAGACCTGGACACTGAGCCACAGTTTCATGTTCTTAGTGCTAGGAACCCTAAAGCAGTCTCTCTTCCTTGTCATCTGCCTCAAGTACTTCTCAAGCAATGGACAATCCCACAATAAAACAATGTCAGCTTCCAGAGTTTCATTCTGGTTTATTCACATTGCACAATTTCCCCAGCCTCTCATCCCTTTAGCAAACATGGAGTTTTTACTGAGTATGTCAGACATTGGACAAAAGGCCCCACTCAGAGCCACCCATCATTAAACTGGTTCTATCTGGTAGAGTGTTGGAAAAAGACATGAGTCTGGTCCTCAGGCTGTGTCCTGGACCTCCTTATCTGTCAGGGTACAAGTCTAATTCCTCCTACATGTGTATGACCCATGTGTGAAAATCAATACAAAGTTAAAAATAGTAAATAAATTAGTGCAGTAAAACCAGTCCAATAGAAATGAGTTCATAGTTCTCTGTCTATAAATAGAATTTGGGTGAGCATAGGACCACCTAGTGACAGACGACGGCAATGCCTTGGTTAGAGTTCTGCCCAAGAGGATCCTGGAACATTTCTTGGCTATCTGAGGGCACATGTAGGAGAAAATAAAGAGTGCATTCATCTCTGTGGGGAGAACCCCTCAGGACCCACCTCCCTCACTGCACCTGCCCTGAAGAGTTGAAGCAAGTGCCTGAGCCTCTGAGCAATCTGCTGGGTGCGCACTCCATAGACCACAGGGTTCAGAGCTGGGGGAACCACCACATAGAGGTTAGCCAGTAGGATGTGGATATGGCGGGGCACTGTGTGCTGGCCAAAACGATGAGCCAGGAAGGAGAAGAGGGCAGGTGTGTAGAAGAGAACAATGACACTAGCATGGGCCCCACAGGTTCCCAGGGTCTTGCGGCGGGCACCATGGGATGGCAGACGGCAGACAGCTCTCAGGATGAGGATGTAGGAAGCACCTATGAGCCCTAGGTCCAGAGCTGGGGACAGCAACGTGGTAGCCAATCCATACCAGATGTTGGGACGTGTGTCTCCACATGCCAGCCGGGCCACACCCATGTGTTCACAGTAGGTGTGGGGCAGTACCCGCCGCCCACAGTAACGCAGTCTCTGTAGCAAGACCACAGGGGGTGCCATTACACAGATACCACGAGTCACAGCAGCTACAGCCACTATACCTACTACACGCTGGGTCAGCAATGCCCCATAGCGCAAAGGCTGGCAAATGGCCACATAGCGGTCCACGGCCATGGCCAGCAGCACTGTGGACTCAGCTATGAAGGCCACATGGGCGACAAAGAGCTGAGCTAGGCAGGCCCCAAAGGAGATCTCACTGGATAAGCCCCAGAGCACAGCCAGAGCTTTGGGCACTGTGGATGTGGCCAGAATCAAGTCTGTGATTGCCAGAAGCCCCAGTAGCTGGTACATGGGTGCCTGAAGTGCCTTGTCAGTTGCCACCAGCCAGAGTAGAAGGGCATTCCCTGCCAAAGCTGCCGTATACAGTAGGCAGACAGGCACAGAAATCCAGGTGTGCAAGGCTTCCAGTCCCGGCACCCCTAGCAAGACAAAGGGCCCAGGTACAGAGATCAGCACAGTCTGATTGAGAGCAGGCAGTGCAGAATCCATCTCCATATCCTGGTTCCTCCGGGTTCTGTTCCTGCAGAGCATAAATGCAGCCAGTCAGAGGCAGTCACCATGTCTACAGAAATGTTAGAGAAATAGAGCTTAAGATAGCATTTGTCAAGCACCTCCTTTGTGTCAGTGTGCTGTTGTGAAATTTTGCATATACTGAACTGTGGAGTTTCTATCAGTCTTGTGCCTTTGCTGACACTCCTATATGATGGATCAAGGAATTTATTTTCTATGAGGTTGACAAGCTGCACATCTTGGAAAATAGAAGAACCAGGATTTGAACCAAAGCTCACCTGACTGAAGACCATGCTCTTCAGATTATTCTCTCATCTATGTGGAATGTCCCTTTTTCAGTTCAGGCTATGTTTTTCCTAATTACCTTCCCAAAGGAAGTTGTTTGTGTTAATTAAGCCTGATCCTACCAACTGTACTGCCTCTATGTTCTTTCCACTCAAGGAGAGATGTAGAGAGCCAGAGAAAGGAAATACAGAATAGCTACTTTCAATGCATGGACTAACAAATGCTCAGATAAAGCTCCTAATCCATGATATATTTCAGAAGCCACTTTCTTAGCTCAGACTCACTCTCCCAAACATTATGTTCCTCTAAATCTGCACATTATGCTGTCCCAGCTGCCCGTGGCATCCTTCCCACCATTTCTGTTCACTATAGCTCTAGGCATCTGGCTCATGGAACTTAGCTCCTTCTTTGACAAGTGTAGAAATCTACACCCTGATCAAGTCTGTGGTTCCTCTTTGTCCTTTGTCCATGGGTAGACATTGTTGATCTATTGAAGTCAGTTTGGGAAAATTTGATGCCCACTAAGGATATGCAGGGGCAAGATGCAGTGAATGGACTGAGATCTGATCTGAGTGTGACAGTATATTGGTTGGATTATAATGGTGGTGGCATCAGGGAAATGCAAATCAAAACCACAATCAGTTTTCACTGCACCCCAGTTAGAATGGCTTTCATACAGAAATCAACAAACAACAAATGCTGGCAAGGATGTAGTGGAAAAGGTACCCTAATCTACTGTTGGTGGGAATGTAAACTGGTGCAGCCACTGTGGAAGATAGTATGGAGATACCCCAGAAATCTGAATATAGATCTACCATATGACCCAGCCATCCCACTCCTGGGAATTTACACAAAGGAAATGAAATCAGCATATGAAAGAGTTCTCTATATCCCCATGTTTATTTCCACTCAATTCACAATAGCAAAGATATGGAATCAACACAAATGCCTGTCAACTGAAGACTGGATAAAGAAATTATGGGATATATATACCATGTAATACTACATAGCTGTAAAAAAAATGAAATCCCATCATTTGCAACAAAATGAAACTGAAAAACATTATATTTAGTGAAATCAACCACTCACAAAAGGACAAATACCATATGTTCTCTCTAATCTGTGATAACTAATAGAGCAACTAAAAGGTAATCTATAGAAGGAAATTGACACTTTGAAATGCAATGACTTTTATCAGCTCTTGTCTCAACTATTGAAGAATACTTTTTAATACTATTTGCTGAACTCTACTCAGTATAGAGTTAACTATATGTGCTATAAAGTTAATTGAAAATAGACCTTAGTAAAAAAAAAATAAGAATGGGAATAGGAATGGAAGATGGGAGTGTGGGTGGGAGGGCAGGTAGGTAGGAAGAATTACTACATCCCTAAAGCTGTATTTATGAAATGCATGAGGTTTGTATTCCTGAAACAAAAGGTTTCTGGTGGGTAACTGGTGATGGTGCTGGTGAGGGAGGCATAGTTATTTAGGTTTAGGAGGATAAAGAATAGCCTGGAAGAAGGATATAAGGTAAGGTAGATTTGCCAGCTAAAGACCACAGTTACACAGCTGTATCCTGTGTCTCCTGACCTGATCCTGGAGACTAAGAAACCTGGGGCAGTTGAGCAGAGAATAGGATCTCTTACCTTAGGTGAGGCAATCACACTTTGCTTGCAGCCCTCTCTGCAGCACTGCCTCCTGGGCCTTCCTTCACATCCTCACATGCTGACTTCTGCAGAGTAAATGTGGGTAGCAAACCAGACTAGACTTTTCCACATGAGAGTTGTTGGTTTAGGAACCAGAGCTCCCTTCTGAAGGAAGAGCCTTTGCTGAGTCATGGGACCTGGCCCTCATCCCTGCCAAATGGGGGCCCCCCCAGGCCATTATCTGGACTCTGGGAACATCCACCACAGGTGGCCCATCCTTCACAAAGGAAGAAGGACATCGGTGCCCTCAGGGGCTGAGAAAGCCCCTCCCAAAACCGCAGGGCAAGCACATCCCATACCCACACAGGGGCCTCTTGAGAATGGTCTGTTCTCAAGGTGTGGGCTCAAGGAGCACACTTCCTCTTGGCAAAACCCAGGGACATCTTCCTCAGATCCCCAGGTCCACAGTGCACACTTCTTTCTTTCCTTCCCCACAGGCTAAGTAAAGGGAAAGAGGAGAAACCGGGGCCCCTCTGGCACTCTCCAGCCTCAATCTCTGCCCTGTGTTCAGGTCTGTAAAGGCATGGCTGCACCCCTCTTACCTCCCACCTGCCTGCTTTGCAATCCTGCCTCCCTGGCTCCTTACCCCAGTACAGGCTTCACCAGTTAATCGTCCTCTAAAAGTCAAGAGTTCAGCAAGGAATGTGCACAGGGATGAGTAAAACAGCATCTCTGGCCAGAGCTGCCAGGAATATGACTGGCTCTAGGCTGTGGTTCAGTGTCCTGAAGCCTCTCCTTGGTGAGAATGCTACCACAGAGGTGTTAACACTGTCTTGGCTTCTGATTCAGAAATCCATGTACAAAAGCAGAGGTTCACACAGAGCCAGAACTGGGACCAAGATCTCCCAGGTCTCAATATAGAACTAGACCTGCATCTGGTTTCTTAGCCTTTTTCTTCACTTGACAACAGTTTTATTATTAGCAGAAAAAGTTGTCTGTGGGCCGGCACCACAGCTCAATAGGCTAATCCTCCGCCTGTGGCGCCGGCACCCCAAATTCTGTCCCAGTCGCTCCTCTTCCAGTCCAGCTCTCTACTGTGGCCCGGGAGTGCAGTGGAGGATGGCCCAGGTGCTTGGGCCCTGCACCCGCATGGGAGACCAGGAGAAGCACCTGGCTTCTGGCTTTGGATCAGCGAGCTGCGCTGGCCACAGCGGCCATTGGGGGGGTCAACCAACGGAAAAGGGAGACCTTTCTCTCTGTCTCTCTCTCTCACTGTCCACTCTGCCTGTCCAAAAAAAAAAAAAACAAAAAAAAAAAAAAAGAAGAAGAAGAAGAAGAAGTTATCTGTGCTACTTTTGCAGATTCTAAAGCTCTATCTATTTGACTCTGGATTACCTGCTCCAAGCGTGTCTGACTCCATTTACACCTATGTTTTGCCTGTGCATGTTCTTGGAGTATCAGTGGCACAGTGGTCTGCTTGATCCAGTTGCAGACTCTTATCTCTCACCATCTGCCACCTCCTCCCCTTTGGGGTTCCAAGCCAGAGCTCACAGCACAACCATCATCCCCGTATTTTTTGTTTGGATCATTTTCAGGATGACCTTGGTTTCTCAGAGCTGTTCTACCCAGAGTGGCTTACATACATAGTGTGTCCTAACCATGAGACTTGATGGGCACAGTGTTCCCTTCAGGTCAGAATTGACATTGAAGCACATTTAAGGGCATTCAGATGCACTGGGGGTTAGGGGAAGAAGGCATAGTGAAAAAAGTTCAAGAACTGAATTTGGACGACCAGTGTTCGGTATCAGTAATTTAGGATTTAGGGTGAATCAATTTTACAACTTAGAACCCTGGTTTAATCAGAATACACGGTTCTTACCTTGATTTTGGAGGAGGTAGAGGTGGGATGGAACCATGCCACAATGTAACATTTTCTTCTTCTGGTTTATTCCAATTTCAGCACAGTGGTAAAATCCATATTGGGCTCTGAGGCCAGATCACTGAGGTTCAAATCCCAGATGTGCCATATATAAGCTGTGTGACTTTGGATAAAAAGCTCAACCTCTCTGTGCCCCAGTTTCTTCATCTCTAAATTGTGGCTAATAATAAATGCATGTACTTTATATAAAACTTTGTAAGATTAGATAAAATTACATATATAAAACAGTGCCTGCAACATAATAAATCTGAAACACATGTTAAATGATATTGTTATTCCTGTCTGCACCTTTATGTGAATCCATACTTCTTGAGTCCCTTTCTGCTGTTTACTTAGTTCTCAGTTTCATAATCTGATTAGTTTTCCTTTCACATACTTAAACTTAAAAAAAAAAAATGGAAACTGAACCCAGGATGTTGGGAAGCAGAATGGATTCGAGTTTAAAAACAAATGGCTGGGATGCAGGATGAAAGATTCGGATTAGATCAAATTAGATAAAAGAGAGACTTTCCAGCATAGAAAAGGAATTAGGCTGTTTGCAAGATTGCTTCTAAATAAAATGGGAAATGGAGTATCATGATCTCCAAGCTCCACTTTCCACATCATTTTAACTCAGGACAACGAGACAGAGGAAGGGAGAGGTATTAGACCACATTCTCAAACTCAGGTGGCTACACTGGCTCACCACTACTTGCTCTCTTGGCACCTCAAAGTTGTAGGCTGGAGGAAAGCCAGAGCGCTTAATACAGTCAACTGTTGAAAGAGGATCCCTATGGCAATTCCTTGGGAATTGGTACTTTCGAGCTTTGAAGTTTGGCTCAGTGTAGAATAAAACCAGGTAAGGGTGAGGTCAAGAGACATTTGCAGGAACCCCCAAACTGTGTCTGGGATGTGACTTATCCTGCCTGAAGAATTGCTACTGTTGGTGGCACAGAGGCCTCTCACCTTTTTGCAGTCTTTAAAGGCTTAAAGACAAGGAATAGGCATCGCTTCTCTATCCTTCCAATCCTGCTCCATCCCTGCAGCTGCACCTTGTCCATTCAGTTGATAACACATCCGCGGCTTAGGAGACTTCAAGTCAAGTAGTGACAAGAATTTATGGATCTCTTCTGTGAGTGCCTTGGGGGCCATGAACACTGAGCCCCTAGTGGGATTGAAAATCCACTAGTCTCAGCTGTGAACAGATAATGAGGAATTAGCAGAGATCCAAAGTTATCTCTGTGGACTTTACTAGGCCCCAGGTTTGCATGCCTGTCACACTGTGGACCTGGGGAAAAGTAGACATTGAGCAGGGAGAACTCTGGAGAGCCACTAGACTGGGCAGCAGCAAACTCAGATGGACACTAGCTTCACTCTTCACGAATGACAACTGCAGTTGTCATCGGGGCAAGGACAGTTACCCTTCTTTGGTATGGCATTCACCTCCTTAGTCCTCTGAAGAAGCAAAGAGCTTGGTGGAAAGAGCCTGGGTGTTTGGTTTCCTGGCTTTTTGAATAAGGCTCCATCACTGTGTAGCCTTAAGCACTCTCCTTAATCTTTCTGAGCTTAGATTTTTCTATACAGTATGATTAATTTTATTTCTCAAAAAATATAATAAAAGTTAATGTAACACTTACAAGCAGCTGGCATGGACTTGAAATCAGAAGAATGAACACAACATTACACATGGTTGTTTAATTTGATGACAGTTAGCTTGAAGACAAACTCTATCTGAGATGCCTGCTGGAGCCACGTGGAGAAATAGTTGTTCCCTAATAATGGATATGATTTGTTTTACATCACCTCCACTACTCGCAAATCTTTCATAATGCATCACCCAAGATTTATGGTTGTCTTTCTTCCCTAGTTTGTATGAAATTTTGTTTGTATATACATCACAGAACATGTTCACAACTTACTAAAAAACAACAGCAAATATATTATTTCACAATTAGGGTGATGTGTTTTGACATTCCAGAATTGTCTGATAACATACTCTGCTATGTGTCTTTTCCTGGTGGATAGTATGTGTATCCGTGTGTGTGTGTGCGTGTGTGTGTACACATTAAAACCCAGAATGTACAGAAGTAGATATTGTAGCATTACCCAGAAATCACAAACAATCAGCCTCCTGTGCTAATATGTTGAATTGGTCCTGAGGGTCTGCACTGCTTCTTGGTAGCCTCTTCTCTAAGAAGATTGCCTATTTTCCAGTGACAAGATGAGTTTACACACTTAGGAACCAGTTAATATAGAAGACCGAGCTGGCGCCGCGGCTCACTTGGTTAATCCTCTACCTGCGGTGCCGGCACCCCGAGTTCTATCCTAGTCGGGGCACCGGATTCTGTCCCGGTCGCTCCTCTTCCAGTCTAGCTCTCTGCTATGGCCCGGGAGTGCAGTGGAGGATGGCCCAAGTCCTTAGGCCCTGCACCCGCATGGGAGACCAGGAGGAAGCACCTAGCTCTTGGCTTCGGATGGCTGAGCGCGCCTGCCGTAGCAGCCATTTTGGGGTGAGCCAACGGAAGGAAGACCTTTCTCTCTGTCTGTCTCTCTCTCACTGTCTAATTCTGCCTGTCAAAAAAAAAAAAAAAAAAAAAAAAAAGACATCCATATCTCACATTGTAGTACCTGGGTTAGATGCCTGACTCCTAACTCCAGCTTCCTGCTGATGAAAACCCTGGGAGGCAACAGTAATGACTCAAATAATTGGGTTCCTGCCACTCAGTAGGCGTCCTGGGTTGTGTTCCTGGCCCCTGACCCTAGCAATGGCCCAGTCCCAGTCCCAGCTATTGTGGACATTTGGGAGCTGAAATAA
Source organism: Lepus europaeus (assembly GCF_033115175.1). Taxonomy (NCBI): domain Eukaryota; kingdom Metazoa; phylum Chordata; class Mammalia; order Lagomorpha; family Leporidae; genus Lepus; species Lepus europaeus. The sequence continues at coordinate 59,752,864 of NC_084833.1, read as the reverse complement.
TTTTTTTCTCTTTCTCTGTCTTTCTCTCTATTTCTCTCTATATATCTTTATCTCTGTCTCTCTCTCCTACACATACACACACACACATTTTAAAAAAATCTTACAGGGGCCGGCACCGTGGCTCACTTAGTTAATCCTCTGCCTGTGGCACCGGCATCCCATGTGGGCGCCAGTTCTAGTCCCGGTTGCTCCTCTTCCAGTCCAGCTCTCTGCTGTGGCCCAGGAGGGCAGTGGAAGATGGCCCAGGACCTTGGGTGCCTGCACCCACATGGAAAACTAGGAGGAAGCACATGGCTCCTGGCTTCAGATCAGCACAACGCAGGCCATGGTGGCCATTTGGGGAATGAACCAACTGAAGGAAGACCTCTCTCTCTCTCTCTCTTTCTGTCTCTCTCTCTGTCTCTCTCACTGTCTATAACTCTACCTGTCAAATAAATTTTAAAAAAATTAAAAATTTTACAATAAAATATGAATCAAAAATCTTACTATAAATAATATTCAGCTAAATAAAGGTATTCAATGTTATAATATGGACAATCAGGTAAAGTTTAATATATTACATCCAAGATCATTCTTTGTACTATATGCTAACATGGAATAATCAAAAACAAGGAGCAAATGCCTGATGAAGAATGATAACTATTTTTATTAAAGATGTATTTATTTTATTTGAAATGCAGAGTTACAGAGTGCAGAAGCAGAGAGAGAGGGAGAGAGAGAGAGAGAGAGAGAGAGAGAGATCTTCCATCTGCTGGCTCACTCCCCAGATGGCTGCAATGGTCAGAGTTGCGCCGATCTGAAGCCAGGAGCCAGGAGCTCTTCCAGGTCTCCCACGTGGGTGCAGGGGCCCAAGGACTTGGGCCATCTACTACTGCTTTCCCAGACCATAGCAAAGTGCTGGATTGGAAGTGGAGCATCTGGGACTCAAACCGGTGCCCATATGGGATGCTAGCACTGCAGACAGCGGCTTTACCCACTATGCCACAGCACTGGCCCCACGAGTGATGTTTTTTTAGGGGGAAATTTTTATTGACATGCTTGAACTGTGTTATGAACTTTCAGTGTTTCTACAAAAGAAGAAACTTACTGAGTTCCAACTTTAATTTTTTTTTATGTATTTGAAAGAGAGATTGAGAATCTTCCATCTGCTGGTTCACTTCCCAAAAGGCTGCAATATCCAGGACTGGGCTAGGCTGAAGCCAGGAGCCAGGAGATTCTTCCTAGTCTCACCTGGAGGGTAGGAACCCAAACACTTGGACCACAATCTGCTGCTTTCCCATGCCATTGGAAGAGACCTGGATCAGTAATGGAGCAGCAGGGACTTGAACAAGCACCCATATGTGATGCCAGCATCGCAGGTGGTGGTTTTATCCGCTGTGCAACAACACTGGTACCATGGTCCCAATTTTTTAAGGATGTAAATTAGACAGCTGTATTTTTTATTTGGCTAACTTTGTTCCTCTCAGTATTCCTTATACAATTTTACAGCATGTTTTTCAACAGTAAGTAACTTTTACAGGCAAATATTGAGATAATAAGTTTATAAGACCCAGATATCTACATATCCCACAAAATTATTTTCAATAAAAAATGATACACTATTGCATATCATCAAACAGTTATCACTGAACACATCAGAGATTTGTTAGATGTTTTATTTTCCTTTAGAAAAATTGACACATAAGAAATTTAAGAATTTAGAATTTAATTTTTTAATTAAATGGTCAGTAATTTTAATTGAATTTTTAAAACAAACTTTTGTAACTGGCAACTAATAAAGCATTGACAATAAATAATAATATAGCACTGCTTGAATAATTTGGGAAAAATTTAAATATGACAATAATGAAACTTATTTACATTTCATGTCTTTCATTCCTACTCATGTACCTTAGTGAGACAGGTTTCCTTAATAAGAACATTAGCAAAGCAAACTCTAAGCACAAGAAATAGTTTTATAATAAATTAATACATGCAAATTGTATTGTCATCAATCCATCTTGGATTAAATAAATTAGCAAGCAAGATATGAATTCATTTGACACATGCAAACTTCAAATTCCAATATATCTGACATTCCTGGGAAGGATGCCTTGTCTTCTGATATGGAATTTCTCTATTTCACTTTTAACTCGTTTAACTGTAAGTGAAGAACAACAAATATCACAAATCTAAATTAAGTTCTCTACATTAATCATGTACATGCATACTTTTGAGAAACAATATGTGTAATTTCTCTAACTCCTTTTAAAATTTTTACTTATATAAAGAGAAAAAAATCATTTATTTTATATACACAGTTTTAAGAACATAATGATACTCCCTCCCTCCCTTACTCTCACTTGTTTCCTCTGTATGGTCATTCTGGTCATACTTATGGAATGCATTTTATATCTTTTGAATACAATAGTAAAAATGAAACTTGTATTTGCTGCATTTACTTTTTAAGTTTTATTTTTCTTGTAATTTATTTTATTATATTTTACAAAGTTTTAACCCACAATTTTTGGGTTAAACTTTCTTCACCTACATCCACATTTGTGTATGTTCACACTGGTGATTTAATGTTTTCTGTTTGCAGATGGATAAGCTAGCGTGGTTGCTCTGCAAAACCACCACTTACCTTTGAGTGTCTCCTTGGTGAAACTTGAAAATAAAGCAGTAGGAAAACAATCTGACCATAGAATCATATCACATTCCTGAATTCAACAGGAATAAACTCATTTTTATATGCATCTGTGTGACCCATATCCCTATCTCATAATTAGTCTGTAAGAGGGATTAGGAAGAAAAACGTGTGACTAATCATCAGCTTTCAAATGCCAGTGAAAGTATCAAACACTGAGATAGTTTACAATTCTCTTCCTCCAATATTCCTGTCAGCTCCCTACATTCACAGACAAGCTTGGCTTGTAAGCTCCAAATACCTCACCAGCCAATTTCCCCAAGCAACGCCATTATCAGTGTGGATTGCCTCTCCATCAACCTATGTGTACAAAACTTTGAAGCACATGGTTTACCACACAAGCCTAGACAATCCCTTCTGGCTGGCAGATCCTGTTCCCCTTATTCTTGAGATTCACATCTTTTGTTTCTTCAAGATACATCACAGAAATAAGCTCCTCCAGGAAACCTTCCAGGGAGTGGTCGAGTGTGCTTCCTTTTCACTTCTCTAACACTCAGCTCTAACCATTAAATGATGTAACATTAAAATTGTCAGTATCCGTTATCCATATATGTGGTTTACTCCTCTTGTTAAAGCTACAGACAACTTGATTGTGTACATGCTCCAAATATTAATTTTAACTTAAATGCATTTATCCATAAATCAGATGTTTTATGAATGTTATCAGGAAGAAATCATGATAGGTAAAACACATATAAATTTATTTTAACAATCTGGGTTTAAAATAGCAGGTACAAAGCAAACATTACAAATTTATTCCATTACTCATTTTCATAAACCATATATTGTTTTTCTTTAAAATTTTATTTTTTCTTTTTATTTATTTTTTTAAATTTTAATTAGTTTTTTACAGATTCAATATAACTCATAGATACAGTTCTAAGAATATGATATTCCCTCCCTGCCTCTCCTATTAGTTTTCTGAACAAAGAAATAATATCAAACAGTAATTGATATATGGTATGTAACATGCTATATGACCTAAAGCAGCAATACAACATTTGGCATAGGCTAAAGCTGCAAGTATTTGGATTAGTGTATGGACAAATGGGGTGAAGAGGTAAATGGGACCAAAATCTGTATAGAAGCAGAAAAGGAATAATAAAGACCTAAAGAATGATTGGTACAAAAAATCTGGAAAAGAAGGTGTTAAAGACATATTTGCAGAATAATGTACTAGATCCTGAGGGTGGGAAGATAAAACAAGCCACAATTCCCCTATTGACTGTCTTTAGTATAAGAAATGAAGAATTTTCACAAAAATAAAATACATGGAATTAGACAACTTATGTGTAGGAAAGTTATTCCTTGTTTGTATTTTAAATTTTTTTGTAATCCAAACCAGAACAAGCAATCTCACTCCAGATCTAATAGTGAAATAAAAAAAGTGTCCCCCGCTTCACTTGACAAAGACTCTGGCAGCTCAGGCTATAAATCTGAACCTGAGAAAGAGAAAATAGGCATACTCTGTTTTCTCTTCCCATAAGCAGTAAAGAGGGAGGATTTAAAATGAAAAACAAATGATGAGCTCCAGTTTGAAGCTGGTGAGCCTAAAGTGAGACTGGGAACAGTAATCCTGAAGATTATAAAATAACATAACAGCTAACATAGAATAACATTTTACAATCCGAAAAGCACAGTCACAACTACTGACCCTATGAGATCAGAAAGCAAGCATTGAAATTATCAGAAAGATCACACATAAAAATTAAGATACAGAGTTACCAAAAAAGAGGCCATATAGCTACAGACGTAAGTGAACTCTCCTGAGAAGACGGCAGGAAAAAGAAATAGGAGACAGTTGCACCAGAGACAGATTAGGAGGAGGAAAAGGAGACGACACTGGCAAGGATCCCTTCCTTTGCTGTTTGTCTCTGTGCCATTTATTCTTTCTTTAGAACCATTCATGGGTGTTGATGAATGATCCTGGGTTTGAGTTGCTTCCAGGATGAAAGGAGTGTGTACAGTAAACAACTAAAACTTCTACAAGTCATTGTTCAACATGTCTGCTAGATGAAACTTACCAGGAAAGAATAATAAAACACAAGAAAATATTCTATTATCTGTGAGTGTTTTTAGCAAGCTGGCACTGAAAGCAAAATCTTCATATAGTTAAATGTGGTTTAATTTACAACAACTAAATTTCACTTAGAGAGTGGAAGTATGGTTGCCAGAGGCTGGGTGAAGGAGAACGGATGTGAAGAAAGAGATGTTAGTGAATGGGTGTGGAATTTCATTTAGACAGGAATAAATTCTAGAAATCTACTAGACTGCATGGAAACTACAGTTAAAAATAATATACTGTATTCCATCAAACTGCTAAAGAAATAGGTTTTAAATGTTCTTACTGGGAAAAAACCTAAATATGTAAGTTGCAACATATGTTAATTAGCCCAATTCAGTAATTCTGCTATGTAGTATCCATAAATATATACAATCGGTATTGATCAATTTAAAATTTTGGTAAAATAATTCAAAAATGTAGCTAAGAGTTCACAATAATAATAAACACAGGCTCTTTTTATTTTGCTATATTTATTTGCACAAGGATCTTATCCTGACTTTTCCATTGCCCCATGGACCATCACACTGTACCCTTGTTAGAAAACAAAAGTAAGACCTTATCTCTGATTTGCTTGGTCTTCACTCCATAGACAATGGGGTTGAGTGCAGGTGGGATAACAATGTAGAGGTTGGCAAACATGATGTGGAAAGTGCGGGAGACATTGTGTCCAAAGCGATGGGCTAAGATGGAGAAAAAGGCAGGAATGTAGAACATGAGGATGACACAGACATGGGAGCCACAGGTGCCAAGGGCCTTCTGGCGGGCATCTTGCGAAGGCAGACCAAAGATGGCACAGAGGATGAGAGTGTAGGAGATAGCAATGAGAATCACATCTGAGATCACTGTCATGATGGGAACACAAAAGCCATACCAGATGTTGATGGAGATATCAGCGCATGCGAGCCGGGCGACACCTATGTGCTCACAGTACGTGTGGGGTATGATGCGTGTCCTGCAGAAAGGCAAGCGTGTCAGCAAGAACACAACTGGCAGAATGATGCAGAAACTTCGAAAGGAGATGCCCACAGCAATCTTGAGGACGGTCTTGGGAGTCAAAATTGTGGTGTATCTCAAGGGAGAACAGATGGCCACATAGCGATCAAATGCCATGGCCATCAGAATGGCTGAATCCAGAACAAAGCTATAGTGGAGGAAAAACATTTGTGTAAGACACCCTGTAAATGTGATTTCTCGAGCCCCAAGCCAAAAGATACTGAGCGTTCTAGGCACAGCAGCTGTGGATAAAATGAGGTCAGTCATGGCCAGCGTGGAGAGAAAGAAGAACATGGGTGAATGAAGGCTGCGCTCCACTGCAATGAGGTAAAGAAGGATGAAGTTTCCCATAACAGCCACAATGTAGACAATGCAGAAGGGAATCCCAATCCACACATGGAATTGTTCCAGGCCTGGGATACCCACCAGAGTGAACAGTCCTGGGTTGTAACTGCTCAAGTTGAAAATCAACATAGCAAACTAGGACGGCCCAAATCCCAGGTCCTGAGGATTGAGGATGATATAAAAGATAGAGTCTCTTAGTCACCCATACTCTCAACCAGTGATCATTATTGACTCCCAGAGAATGACCACTCAATATTTTTTTAATAATTCAAAGTGTAATATCAACTTTTGGAAGCATAAAAAGTTTGAGATTCATAATAAAGGCAGTAGCATGTGGAAACTAGCATTGCCCAAGCAAGACACATTGAGATGTATGGCTGTTCTACTCAGAAAATCTCTTCTTTCTCCTGGCTATCCCTGCTGGTCTATGCTTCTCCAGGAAACATTACAGACTGGTTACACCTATTTCATTATGCATTGTCCTGTAGTACAAGTAAATAAATGATATTTTCCTTGGGCTAGTGGATTATCACTTACGTGACTTCATGGACATGATTGTTTAAGATCTGCTTGCTCTATCATTGTGGAATATTGATCTCTGATCAGAAGCAACCACTTGCTCCTTTCAAGGCTACCTGATGATTATGGCTCTTAGATTTCTGTAGTCAGCACCCCTTTATTGCCAGCCTAAAACCTAATTTAGTTTCACAAATAAGCTGAGTTCTTACACTAGTTTGGATTACATGGGTAGCTCAAATTTAAATTAAAAAATTCTCCTATAATTGAGGCTCATGGACCCTTCCTCCTCCAAAAAGAAAATAAAAACTAGTTTTCCAGCATCTACACACTTAAACACGTGTATAATATTCTAATACTTTAGATAAAGACAATATTTCTGTCCAAAATAGGGAGTGTTTCTTTGTGAATGCACATTCTGTTGGACACATACTCTTAAATACACAGTAACACATAAAACTTGCACACTCAGGCATGTACTGATCTATACTTCCACTATTGCACACTTTGATGGTCAAGTATTTACCCACAAATAACCTTGCACAGTCAGAAACACCACTTCACATTCTCTCTTATACATACACACTTGCCAAAGAGAACATGAACAAGCATTTCAGGATCATTTTCTGTATCTGCCACATATTGTCTGGGAATTGATCTTTCTAAGAGTAGGTCCTATCCAGGCAACTAACCGTGCAGCAAGGTCAGGACTCCCAAGACCAGCACTAAGATGAGATTTATGATAGGCATACATCTAATTTTCATTTCCTGACAAAGCCATATTCATATTGAATATATCACTAATTCTTCATTATCTAATTTTTTTTAAAAAAAGATTTATTTATTTATGTGAAAGGTAGTGTCAGAGAGAGACAGAGAAAAAAAGAGACAGGGAGACCTTTTATTTGCTGGTTCACTCCCCAAATGGCAACAACGGCCAGAGCTGGGCCAATCCAAAGCCTGGAGTTTCCTCTGGGCCCCACACGTGGGTGCAAGGGCCCAAGCAGTTGGGCCATCTTCTGCTACTTTCCCAGACACGTTAGCAGAGAGCTGGATCAGAAGTAGAGCAGCCTGGGTCTTGAACCAGCATCCATATGCAACGCCAGCACCTCAGGCAGCAGTTTTATTTGCTATGTCATAGTGCCGACCCCTGTTATCTCATTCTTAGATCCAGCTCACAATACCCAGGACCAGGCTGCATTTTCCAGACTTCTGCTTTGGGCAGAAGAGAAACAAGATGCTATTTTCTCCTCTTCCTGACTCTTCCTTGTCTAGAAGTAAAAACACCTTTCTTGTGCCAATCCAAACTCTCCTCTACAATGTCTCCACATCATATATGTGTAGGTTCTCAAAACATGGCCCAGACTTTAGCTAGGGGCCACAGTCTTGCTCCCCACCCCCACTCCCATTTGCTGTGTATCTGCAAGTGTCTTCTCTTGTTAAGCCACTTTCATTTCTTTTGCTTGGTCACCACCTTCTTGGTTCTCTTGTCCAGTGGGCCATAAAACTTACTGATTGCTAACTGGAAATGACATATGGCATCAGCATCTTGGAATCATATTATCTAAATCACAGTTTTCCCAGATTTTCCAAGGTCATCCTTTACTTATACAAATGTGAGTGGAAGATCTTCTCTATAATTTATATTTCCATGCATTCAAATACAACAGATGTTCATAATCCAAAAGCATTCATAGGTACACATGGGTGCACAAACAGAAAGTTCTCAGCCTTGTCATTCTACAGACAAATCCACAACCATCTACAATCTGTTTTGTGCTTTTTTTTTTAACAAGTCAATGTCATTAAGTGTGTGGGGGGTGCAGAGTCACATCAGATGAGGAAAATACATTTCTAGATTAAAATGTAAATGAACAACAAAATACAGTATGGTTCTTGGTAGGGTTCTGCTAAAACAAACCAGGAACAGAACTAAATAAATCAGGGAAATTTATGATTTTAATTTTATATTAAAGTGACATATAATAAATTTTATATTGATGTTATATGATGTAATAGTTTATGTTTACAATGTAGAATTGTTGAATCTGGATAATTAATAGACATATCACCTCATATTTATCTAATGGTGAAAGCATTTAAAATCTACTCTTTAAAATTTTGAAATATACAATTAATTGTTTATTATAGTAAACATTCTTTTCAATAGATCATTGAAATTTATTTCACCTATCTAAATGATAATCTGAACCCCTTTTTATTTTATTTTTTTAAGAGTCAATTTATATTCATTTTATTTCAAAGGCAGAAAGGCAGTTGGAGAGAGACCTTCCATCTGTTGGTCCACTCCCCAAATGCTTTGGGGCTTGGATAAGTCAAAGCCAGGAGGTTTGGTTTCAAGAACCCAACACGGATCCATCACCTGCTGGTTCCAAGTATGTGCATGAACAGGAAGCTGGAAGCAGAAACAGAACTAGGATTTGAATCTAACCATTGTGATATGGGTGTGGGTATCCCTAGCAGCATCTTAACCACGCCCCAATGACTCACCTCAATTCAGTGCTCTCTTTAATCAATGTCTCCCCTTTCCCCAGCACCCTCTTCCCCAGCCTCTGATAACAATTATTCTATTCATATATACACAATAGAATTTCTTGAAAAATGGGGATATGCTATTATTTTCAAAGCCATGAATGCAAGCAGAAGATACTATCATAAATGAAAAAAGCCAGGCACAGAAAGACAAGTACTGTGTGATTTAATTTACATGTAGAATCTAAAATATTCGAACTCTTTGAAGAAGAGAGTAATTAGTATATAAAATATAGAGTAGATATTTGATGATATAAAGAAATTAGCATTAACCTTATTAGATATTATTTTGGTATTGTAATAGATATATACACGTGCACACAGATGACCATAGTATTTTTGATAAAATATTAATACCAGTATGTAATTTGGAGCCAGAAACTTAGGCTCTACAATTTAATTTAATCACGGTTCCATAATTTACCAGCTGTGTAGATTTTGGGAAGCTGTTTCAAGTATATATTCCCCCAGGTTCCTCATTTTTAGAATAACTTAATATTTCTAATTCTTACAGCTATCATTATGATCAAATGAGACACATTCAAAAAATACTCTTTAGTGCAATATCCAGATCATAGGAAGCATGTAATAGGTTTTCCTCTTTTATTAGATTATATTTTATATCATTAGTATTATCCTTACCAGTCAGACAACACAGTGAAGAAGGTAACAGAAATAGATGCATAAAAACTGACAAAAACCCTTCTAGGAACACCTACACATTCGATTCTACCCTTTATGTTAGGGTTATGAATTCTTGTCCCATGTCTAACACCAAAATTGCCTGAACAACACTAACAGTACCCATACTTAATCCAGGTAAATAAATATCTGTTCTAATCTTTTATTGCCAATTCAGTAGAGCATTGTACTACTAATGGAAGCCATGCCTTTCTTTATAAACCTGAGTTACTCATGAAACCAATTTACAGTGCCCAGTTGTGGTTCCTAAGGATATAGAGCCCCAAGCTTTTCCTTCACTGTTTCTTCCCCTCCAACCCCATTCCCAATAAATCCTTTCAAACAGCCAATACGCACCTAATCCTGGGAATCAGATAAAAGGGAAAGCAGGAAGAATATGCTGACAGACACACAGAAAATCTGCAAGAGAGCAGACACACCAACCAAGGAAATGAGTGAAAGGGAAAAAAAGAGCTGGTGAGGTTGATTCCCTGTGCATTATTTTCTTTGGTCCCTGCTTGATGCCGGAAGAGGCAGATAAAGACCTGAAGGACAATGACACCCTCACTTCTCACTCTCTAGGGAAGAAAATGAAGCTCTTATTAACCCTGCCCATGCTTTCAGATACTGATTATTTTCATTTGCTGGTGACCTAACTGTATATGGATGGAGATCCATGTTGGCGTGCATCTATCATACCACCTAGGTTTCAAGCTCATGCCCTCCCTTACCAGATAAAGGACTTTGAACAAATGACTCTATAAAAAGGTGAAATATTAATATCTTCTCAAGATTATATAAGAACTGACAAATAAAATTGGGTAGTGTTCAGAAAATACCATGGTTTCATACTCATGGCATAAATTGATAACCTAGTATATTTGTTAAAATTAAGATTAAAAAGACTGTACCCTTAGAAGTACAGTTTAAAAATGTGCCATGGGACCCCAAATCCCATTAAGCTGAGGGTAAAAATGCCATCTTAAGTGTTAAAGTGACAATATTAAGTGTTAAAGTGACAATATTAAGTGTTAAAGTGATCGTATAGAAAGGATTAAGTGCTAAAGAGATCATATAATTAAAATCAAGTGTCTGGTAATAATGATAGAATTAAAAAGGAGAGAATGTTCCAACATGAGAAGCAGTCCACATAGCAGACTCATAGAATGATAACCGCTTTAAATAGCACTCTAACCCCAGAAACAGCTCTTGGGGCATTCTGGTGTGGCTGAAAAGCCCATGAGAGCATGGAAAGCCAAGACACTATAGCAAAAAAATTTCCTGCGTGAAGGATCTCTGTGAGTGAGACCCCAGTGGAAAGAAGTGGCCATCAAAGAAGGATATACTTTTCTCTGAAGGGAGGAGAGAACTTTGCTTATGATCTTGTGGATTCAAAAGGCTTCCATAGCTTCGGCAGCTCATGTCAAAAGCCTCAGGTGATCACTGATGTCATACATAAGAGTGTTAATTGTTAAATTAACAACAGGGGTCACTATGTACTTAATTCCCATGCAAGACTTTCTATCCTCAATGAGTTGTATTATAAAAATTAACTGTAAAACTTGTTCTCAGTTTGTGTGTGTGCAAATTATTGAAATCTTTACTTAGTAGAGAGTTGGTCTTCTGTGTATAATGTTAATTTGAAAATGAATCTTAATGGAGAATGGGACTAGGAATGGAAAAGGGAGGAGGAGATGGGGTGAGAGTGGGGGTGGGAGGGTGGCTATGGTGGGAAGAATCACAACTATAGGTTGTACTTATGCAATTTGTACTCATTAAATAAAAGGTTTCTTTGGGGAAAAAAAGATTAAAAAGACTCAAGGCTGGCTTGTAGCTCAGTGGGTTAAGTGACACACCAACATCCCATATTGGTGTCTGAGTACCAGCCACTCCACTTACCATCCAGTTCTATGCTAATGAGCCTGGGAAAGATGAGGAAGATGGCCCAAATACCTGGGCCCATGCCACCCACATGGGATACCTGGAAGAAGCTCCTGACTCTGGCTTCTTCTCAGTCTAGCCCTAGCCTGTGAGGCCATTTGAGGAATGAACCAGTGGGTAGAAAAATCTCTCTCTCTCTCTCTTTCTGTCTCTCCCTCTGTCTCTCTGTAACTCTGTGTTTCAAACAAATAAATGTTTTAAAAAAGATTACATGACTCATTCAAAGTATAAAGTATTCTAATATTATTTTACAGAATGGGATGGGTGTGGTCCCTGAATCTGTCTTGATAAGTTCTGCAGTAAATTTGTACACTTCTTATTTTTCACTGGAGGTCTGATATAATTATGAACATGAACAGAAAAACTGGAAAGCAGGAAAGTTTGTTGGAACTGTATCTTTAGGGCAGATATGGAACAAGTCTTGGATGCGATTTCCTTTGAAGAACTAAGGATGTTCTGGTAGGCACCAAATGACTACTTTCTTTGAAGTTTCTTAGCTAAATACCCAACTATGGCTCCAAAACCATCCTGTCTCAAACTGTATCCACTCTGCTTCTAAACATGCACCTGTTTCAGTGCTCCTAAGCTCAGGAAACATCACCTCACTACTCAAATTGATTTTTTTTCTTTTCGTAAAGTTGTATTCCTGTTCTCAAATATCTCCTATGTCCATTCTGTTTCCTGCCACTATTCTATTATCTCTTGCCTAAGTTACTCTAATAACTTCTTAAAAGGTATTTTTTATTTCTATTTCTGCCTTCCTCACACATGTACCTCTGATGGTGTCATATTTTTAGCCTGAATCTCATTTTGTTTCTGTATCAGGGACTTGGCACTTCCTATTTCCTCTGCTTTATGTATCTTCATCCAGATCTTCCTGTGACTGCCATGTTTTCATTACGGGGGACTCAAATCAAAACTACATTATTAATGTTTTTCATTAGCGAAAACAATGTAAATAAAGTATAATCCTAAGAGAAGACTGGTAGGCCATCAGGAATCTGAATTTTTACCTACAATATTCTTATCAAACAATTCTAAGAGTTAAGTCAATTTCCCTGAGTTTGTTAATTCTAGTCTTTCTTCTATATTATAGCTACAAAGATATTCAACGATAACCCAAATGGTGGGCTCCTAAAATATTAATTTATTTGTCTCATCCGTAAACTTTTTTAATTTCTGGTTTCACACAGAAATCCATTTTCAATGATTTTTTTAAGCAAAGAAACAGAGCAGGATCAAGAGTATAAGAAAAAGAGAGAGAAAAAGATCTCATCTGCTGGTTCATTCCCCAAACTCCCACATGAGAGGAACTAATTCAGGTCTTCCACCTGAGTGCTGGGATCCAAGTACTTGAGTTATCCTTTGCTGCCTCCCCAGGTGCACATTAGCAGGAGCTGGGAAGCAGAAGCAGACCTCGGACTTGAACCAAGACACTCTGATGTGAGATGCTGGCATCCCAACAGAGATCTTATATTTTTTTACAATGAATATTGTTTTTTGCCTTTTTTGTTTTTTATTTTTATTAACATCTGCCCCTCAAAAGTTGTCACTTTAACTTCAATATTGTAAGACATGATTTATTCAAAATACCAGTTAACTGCATACTATTTTGTTTGCTACACTACAAGTAGTTTTCTTGGGCCATTATTTTTTTTTTTTTTATTTTGAAAGGCGGAGTTACAGAGAGGCAGACACACACACACAGAAAGAGAGATCTTCCATCACTAGTTCACTTCCCAAATGGCTGCAATGGTGGAGCTGGGTCGATTCGAAACCAGGAGCCAGAAGCCTCCTATGGGTCTCCCACGCAGGTGCAGAGGCCCAAGGACTTGGGCCATCTTCTACTGTTTTCCCAGGCCATAGCAGAGAGCTGAATCGGAAGTGGAGCAGCCAGGTCTCGAACCAGCGTCCATATGGGATGCCAGCACTGCAGATGCACTATGCCACAGCGCGGGCCCCTGGGCCATTATTTTTATAGGAAAAGCAAGTAGGCTTATGACATAGAAGTTTCCAATTCTCGTCTTTGGTGTACTCTTCACTGTCTTATGAGAAAATCTGTCTCTCTGTTTTGTTTTGTTTTTTTTAAGATTTATTTATTTATTTGTCTGAAAGTCAATGTTACATGGAGAGAGGAGAGGCAGAGAGAGAGAGACAGAGAGAGAGAGAGAAAGAGAGAGAGAGGGAGAGACATCTTCCATCCGATGATTCACTCCCCAATTGACCGCAATGTCCAGAGCTGTGCTGATCGGAAGCCAGGAGCCAGGAGCTTCTTTCAGGTCTCCCACATGGGTGCAGGGGCCCCAGGACCTGGGCAATCTTCTACTTCTCTCCCAGGCCACAGCAGATAGCTGGATCGGAAGTGGAACAGCCGGGACTCGAATCAGCACCCATATAGGATGCTGACACTGCAGACTGTGGCTTTACCCACTACACCACTGTGCTGGCCCCCTAACTATTGATTGTATAGAAAGGAGATGGTTATGGATAATCTGAATGAGTTTTCTATGAACACCTGGTACATAATATATAAGTTTACATAAAACATAAATCTTAATGCTATCATAAGAAGCTGGCCTAATAAAGGTTTTCTGATAAATTGACTAATGATTTCAACTGGACTAACATAGGAATATGCACTAGTTTTCATTCCTTTTTATTTATAATTCTCATCTTAAATTCTGAACTATTCCCCCCCCCCATCTTTTACTCCCACTTAAACAACAGCAGCAAACAACTATTAACTTGCTCACAAATGTCATGGTTTTATTAGCATAATATAGGAGATGTACCTTAGTAGACAGTTGATCCTGCTATCTCATGTTATAAAGTAGTACACATCAAATCTGTTAAAATGGGAGTTCCCACAACACAATGATCATTATATTTATAATTATTTATTTAATTTGAAACATTGTTACTTTTCAGGTGATTGATTGAATTAAGATGGAAATTTGCTTGTGTCTGCTTTTTTAAGATTTGTTTCATTCATTAAAAGGCAGAATTACAGAGAGAAAGAGATGTATATATATACACATATGTGTGTATGTGTGTGTGTGTGTATATATATATATATATATATATAGAGAGAGAGAGAGAGAGAGAGAGAGAGAGAGTCCTCCATCTACTGGTTCATTCCCTAAATGGCTGCATTGCCAGGGATGCACCAGGCTGAAGCCAGGAGCCAGGAACTTATAGGTATCCCAAGTGAATGCAGGGGTCCAAGCACTTGGGCCATCTTCCACTGCTTTCCCAAGCATATTGGCAGGGAGCTGAACCAGAAGAGGAGCAACAGGGACCTGAACATGTGCCCATATGGGATTCAGGTGCTGCAGGCTGTGGCTTAACTCATTATGTCACAACTCTGGACACCACTCCCCTTTATGTCTGTTTTAACATCTTATACATGTAAGTTTTGTTCTCCATCTAATTACTTAAACTCCCATCTAGCTAGTTTATACAACTAAAGTCAAAGTTGTTTTACAGGAGCTCCTTAGTCTCACTGAAAAGTATTTGATCGTATCATTTCTGATCAAAGTTAAGTTTGTCTTTAATCAGGAAGTTGAAAAGGGTAAGGCTGCTCACCCTCTTAATTATGAAAGTGTATGTGAGTGGGCACTACAGCGCGGCTGCCTAATCCAAGAAACCCCCACTCCATTTCCAATAATAACAGAAACAGTAGATTTATGAGTAATGTTTGAAAGCATGATTTGGACTTTGTTGACACTTTGCTTAAAATCTCCATGACTTCCCAGTATTCTTAGAATATAAACAACTCTTTAGGATGATCTGGATTTTTTTCCATCTTCTGCAATCACACCTTTTGCTATTCCCTCTGCCTGAATCCACCCCAGCTTCTCACCGCTTCCAGCTATTGATAGACCTTGCCCTTTCACTCCCTCTGCTTGGGGCATGTCCCTCCCACCTCCCACTTTAATAACTTCTCGAAGTTCCCTTCTTTCTCAGTGAAAACGTGATTTCTTTTAGAAAGACCTTCTACATACATGCCTAATTTAAAGCTGATTTATCTGAAATTCTCTCTGAAATCATTGTTTTTCATCTCTGCTTGCTTATTTCTGCCTGTAATAAAATCTAACACAACCTGAAGTTCTATTTTCATTTGAACATCTATATGATTGAGGTCTGCCTCGCCCTCTGCACTAAAAACTCTGCAAGGATCAGCACCATCTCTGTTGCATCCCGGTGTAGAACCTGGAGTACCTGACACAGTGTTGGTGGTCAAATATTTACTAAATGTAGCTGAATGGCTGAGTGAATAAAGATTGCTTGGTGCCCAGTCAATACTCTTCATGTTCTAGAATATCTGTTAGACGAGAAATGAAGAGATTAGCATACTATTAGCAGCCCAAAGGAATGTTAGCTTCTATTGAATAGAAATTGATGCTGTCCAGTGAATGATGAGAGACTGAAGAGTCCCATGGAACTGTGTATCGTTGAAGAGTGTGCTTAATTATACCACTTTAACTTTTTCTCTAAGAGCACTCTGAATATATCACTTGTTGTTCTTCATATCAATAGTTATGCTTCTGTGAACAATTAACTGCCTTCTATAAGAGTACTTTAAAAAGTTTGTGGGAAAATGGAATTGAAAGGGAAGTTAATCTTGTTGCAAACAAATTTTGAAAGACAGTCATAGTTTTTTCATAGTGCGCATTTCAGAAACCCTTTGAAGACCCCATATACGCACGTATTTTAAGTATCTTGCACTAAAATAAACTTACCTTTGAACTCTATCTCTCCATGATCTTTTCGAAGTGCCCTTGTAAACCATAGGCACCAGGAATTATATAACAAAAGATGCTTGACTCTAACAGACAGACTGGTAGAAAAATTACAACTGAATTTCTGGATTTCTGACCCATATTTAATAAGAAGAAATATGCCCATCCTGTTTCTTGTCTTAATTTTTCAAGTTTTTATCTCTCCCATTTGCCTTTACTTTTCTATTCATATTCATTATATTTTACTTATGATATTCAAAATACATGAAATAATTTTGGAAACAAAATATATAGCTGTTGCTACACAGTAAGAGAATATAAACTCAAATATAATTTTTTGAGTCCAAAGGACATATCTTTCTTATTAAAACTATAAATTCAGGGCCGGGGTTGTAGCACAGCGGGGTTGAGCTGGCATCCCTTATGGGCACCGGTTCTAGTCCCAGTTGTTCCTCTTCTGATCCAGATATCTGGTGTGGCCTGGGAAAGCAGCACAAGATAGCCCAAGTCTTTGGGCCCCTGCACCCACATGGGAGAACTGGAAGAAGCTCCTGGCTCCTGGCCGGTGCAGCTCCGGCAGTTGCGGCCATCTGGGGAGTGAACCAGCAGATGGAAAATCACTCTGTCTCTACCTCTCTCTGTAACTCCGCCTTTAAAATAAATAAAATAAATCTTTATAAAAATTTTTTAAAATAAAATATATCTTGAAAAAAATAAAACTATATGTTCAGAGCTATTGTAAAAATATAAGTCACTTGATATGTGAATAGAAAAGTAGCATGGGGTGACAATGCAGTTTAAAGACAGAGAGACTACATAGAACTGTGCTATCTTAAGTAAAGTAAAAAAGTAATGAGTGTTTGGACCATTGGATAAAGGGATAGGGGTGCTGACACTTGACTAGCAAATCCAAGAGGTGGTTTAGAGAGAAACAACAGGCTTAAAGACGTATTAGATATGAGGCAGAAATCAAAGTCAACTACCACTGGAACCTCAAAAACACCTAAAAATAGTTATTCACTGAGTGAATGAATGACCAACTTAGACATATTAGAATTGAAGAGATAGGGAATCCTATAAACACAGACACAATTTTGGCTTGGGACCATATCTCTGATCAAATACAAACATGAAGATCAGATTTGGGACCACCAGTGCTTCAAATTGGTCAAGTTTCAAGCCCACTTAGACTGTACATGCTATTCCATTTTATTGGTCAAAAGAATTAAGCTTCCTCTTTTCACTCCTTGGGAACTCTACCCACTCACAACTCATTTGACCTCAGAAATGAGTGAAAAGTGACTTTTGTATCTTAGCAATGCCTTTAACCTTTTCCTTAGAAAAACACTTGCAATCATAATTGAATAATTTCATGGTTATTTTCTAATCAGTCATTTGCTAAACATTGCCTCTGCACTTACTATATACCTAGACCTTGCACCTGATGTTGCCTAGAAATGGATAGGGGCTGCCAAAAGAAAACCCTAAAACCTTACTGAGCCATCACAGCAGTAATTCCCTGCCCCACAACAAGGTATAAATAAGCTTCTCTGATGTATAAATCTGGAAAAAGTAATTTAGACTACTTAGAGCAGCTTTATAAGGAAAGTGAGATATCGATTTATTTTATTCTATTCATTAGCAGTTTTGTGATCACTTTAGAGCAATGACAAATAATTCTAAGTACTTTTGGTTTTAGGAGTAAAATAAGTATTTATTAATTCCTAGACTCAGAATTTATTTGCCTGTACCTAGAATGGCAGAGTAGACTTCTGCCTAAAATAAGAAAGCAAAATCCTAATTATTATTAATACGGAAATTTCTAATTTGCCTTTCCTCTGAGGCTACTGACTATAGATTCAGTCTTTGAGGTAGGAAATTCCCTCCCCATCATTGACCTCAGAAATATATCACTGGGACCCTTTGGGAAAGAATAGAATAATGACTTTGTCCCGGATCTGCTTGGTCTTTACTCCATAGACAATAGGGTTGAGTGCTGGTGGGATAATTACATAGAGGTTGGCAAACATAATGTGAAAGGTACGAGGGACATTATGCCCAAAGCGATGGGCAAGGATGGAGAAGAATGCTGGAATATAGAACATGAGGATGACACAAACGTGGGAACCACAAGTGCCCAAGGCCTTCTGACGGGCATCTCGGGAGGGCAGGCGAAACACGGCACAGAGGATGAGAGTGTAGGAGATGGCAATTAAGACCACATCTGTAATCACTGTCATGATGGGAACACAGAAACCATACCAGATGTTAATGGAGATATCAGCACAAGCAAGCCGGGCAACACCTATGTGTTCACAGTATGTATGAGGGATGATATGTGTCTTGCAGAAGGGTAGACGATTCACAAGGAAAACACATGGGACGAAAACAAAGAAACTTCATAAAGAGATTCCCACAGCAATTTTGGCAATGGTTTTGGGGGTTAGAATAGTGGTGTACCTCAATGGTGAACAGATGGCCACATAGCGGTCAAATGCCATGGCGAGCAGTATAGCTGAGTCCAGGACAAAACTGTAGTGCAGAAAGAATAATTGGGTGAAACAGCCAGGAAAACTGATTTTCTGGGGACCAAACCAGAAGATGGTAAGGGTTTTGGGGATACATGTGGTAGACAATATGAGGTCAGTGATGGCCAGCACAGAAAGGAAAAAGAACATGGGTGTATGAAGACTGTGTTCCACTGCAATGAGATAGAGAAGGATGCTATTGCCCGCAATGGCAACCATATAGATGAAACAGAAGGGGATGCTTATCCAGACATGGTACTGCTCAAGTCCAGGGATGCCTGAAAGAGTGAAGAGGTCTGTGTTGTAGCCAGTGAGGTTGAATGTAGCCATTGAGATCTGAAGAACAGCTTCTGTGTCCTAGAAACAAATCATGTAGGATGAACATGAGCCAATTGCATGGTGAATTTTCTTCCACCCTTCCTCCCTTTTCTCATTTTTGAAAAAAGAAACCTCTCATCACTACTGTGATCAATGCTCATCACTTCAAGAAGGATTCCCCAGACCCAGTATTCCCAGTCCTAGTCATTTTATTACTCTGGAATCTTCCTCAAACTGCATAAAATGTTATTCCCATTTCAGTGACTGGGTTCTCCTGAGTCAACGTGATTTGCTGTTGTATATATGTGAGTACAGATAAAATAGTCTAGCTATAGACAAGAAAAACAGAGAAATGTGGGTCACAACTGAGAAAAATGAGATAATTAACAATTACAGACTACTATAACACACCCGGGTATTATGAAGTCTTACTTAGACTAATCTTCTGAGATAAGTATTTTTATCTCCCTCTTTTTTCTTTTAAAGCAACGGAGACTCTGAGAAGTAATCCTACCTAAGAGTTCACGTTTAGTAACTGGCAGAGGGAAGGTCATTAGATTCCATAGCCAACAGTCTTTCATGCTGCTGTCCCACACCAGGGGTTGTCTCAATACTCCGATTTCAGAAGCAACATGGGCCCTGCGCCTCCAGGGCACCTGGCCTTCAAGCCACCCGCCCCATGCTTTCCTGGCTTGCATGCTACTCCATGTGGCTGGCTCCTGGTACTCTGTATGAAACCAGATTTATCTTTCTTTTAGATAGGACCCCCATTCTCCTCTGCATTTCTCTCACTGAATAAAAATCTTAAAACTTAAAAAAAAGCAACAGCAGCAGCAGCAGCAGCATGGAGGTATAAAGAAAGATGTAAAGGAGCAGTCACTGGAACTGTAGTTTGCCTAGAACAACCCTGCCCCAATTCCAATGACTGACCTGAGATCCTTGCACTGTATGTAGAACCTCAGGATGTACAGACCAGAATTTTCTGTGACTGCTTTTTCAAACCTCACACAGTCGGATGATATGAGAAAGAACATGAGGCTCAGGCTTCAGTTCATCCTTAGGAATAAATGTGGAAATCTCACTTAAGAATTAGAAAAAAACTGTTCAAGTGTGTTATTTGTAAGTACAGAGGAGACCTCTAGTGGAAAAAATAGAATTTATATATTTTAAATCTTGGGTCAAGATAAAAGCAAATAAGTAAATTTTATAACTAGAGTTCATATTTTTTTGACCAATTTCATTTTTGTACAAAAAATAAGATCTTTACATAGGGTCACATTTGTAACTCTCTTCATAATCCTAGGAGATACATAAAATTATTACTCATATTTTGAAGATGCAAAAACTGAAGCAGACATAAATTAAATAAGCTGTCAAAAAATGATGCAATGAGGAAATAGTAGAGCTAAGAATCAAACCCAAAAGTCTTTCCTTAGACTTCTGTGTACATAATCAAAATTATTTATGCAGTCAATAGACTATATGGCTGCCGGCGCTGCAGCTCACTAGGCTAATCCTCTGCCTGCAGCACCAGCACCCCGGGTTCTAGTCCCGGTTGGGGCGCCAGATTCTGTCCCGGTTGCTCCTCTTCCAGTCCAGCTCTCTGCTGTGACTGGGAGTGCAGTGGAGGATGGCCCAGGTCCTTGGGCCCTGCATCCACATGGGAGACCAGGAGGAAGTACCTGGCTCCTGGCTTCAGATCGGTGCAGCGCGCTGGCCTTGGCGGCCATTTGTGGGGTGAACCAATGGAAGGAAGACCTTTGTCTCTCTCTCTCTCTCTCTCTCTCTCTCTCACTGTCTAACTCTGCTTGTCAAAAAAAAAAATAGACTATATGGCAAATAGCACACATATGAAATCTGTGTAACAAAAGATACAAAATTAAACCAAGTAAAGAAAAATTTAAAGAACTTAACTAGTTGAAAGCATGATACCAACATGTCACTTAAGATAATAAATGTTGCCAGCACTGTGGCTCAGTGGGTTAACGCCCTGGCCTGAAGTGCCAGCATCCCATATAGGCACCGGTTCTAGTCCCAGCTGCTCCTCTTCTGATCCAGCTCTCTGCTATGGCCTGAGATAGCAATGGAAGATGGCCCAAGTCCTTGGGCCCCTGCACCCATGTGGAAGACCCAGAAGAAGCTCCTGGCTCCTGGCTTTGGATCGGAGCAGCTCTGGCAGTTGCAGCCATCCGTAGAGTAAACCAGAGGATGGAAGACCTCTCTCTCTCTCTCTCTCTCTGCCTCTCTCTGTAACTATCTTTCAAATAAATAAAAATAAAAAATCTTTAAACAAAAGAAAAAATAAAATTTAATTTAAGTAGGCTTTAACCAGAGCAAAAGTTACCTTGCACTGTTAAAAGGTACACTCCTCAATGAAGGTTTAAGTCATGACACTTGCCAACATTTCTTCTTAGCACTCTATTGTTTAAAATAAGTAGGTAAACCATGTTCTTTAGTAACAATCTACTCATTTACTGCTCTGTCTGTTTCCTTGCTATAGTTCACAGTTCTTCTTGTAATTTTTCATCATTCTTTGAAGATAGATGTCTCACTATTAACTACAAGAAGTTTCACATTCTTGTGACTCACCAATCCAAAACTTTATCCTCAAAGGATAACTTTATATTGTTACTGAAGCACAAGCACCCAATTCTAGAGCCCTATCATTTAAAAATTTTTTTACTATTTATTTACTTGAAAGGGAGAGCAAAAGGGTAGATGGTAGGAGGTAGACACACACACACACACACAGCAAGAGTGAGAGCGAGAGTGAGTGAGCAAGTAAGCCAGGGAGAGAGACTCTTCCCTCCTTTGATTCACTCCCTAAATGGTCACAACAGTCATGGCTTGGCCACCCTGAAGCCAGGAACTATAAACTTCATCCAGGTCTCCCTAATGGGTGGTAGGATCCTGAGTACTTGGGGCATCTTCTACTACTTTCCTAGGCACATTAGCAGAGAGCTGGACAGGAAGCAGACTAGTCAGTCAAATCAGCACTCTAACACAGAATGCCAATGTGACAAGTGGAGGCGAAACCCACGGCACCACAATACTAGTCCCCAGGTCTCTATCTTTGAAGCATTGTAATCCAAAATTAGTTGACCCCATAAATCACAAATTTAGGCATTCCACTTGTATCTGTTTGGTTATACGACTCAGTTATTATCAATTTACTCTTCAAAACACTTGAAACTTCTACCAGAGTAATTGTCTCTTACCATTCATGCAGTGTCCAGATATCTTTTCATTCTCCTCTATGGAGTCTGAATTCTGAAATTCAGCATTTCAACCATTCTCTTATCAGTATTTTGTTTACCATTACTTCATTGACCTCCAAATTAAATTCCTAGATTAATCAATCTAATTAGTACTCGGTCATGGGAAAAAGAAAAATCTTTGACTTTTTACTTCATGATCTTATAAAAAACTTCCCATATTCTCCTCACCTCATTTTCCCCATTAACATTTCATGTTAGTGTCTTTATATTTTCATGATCATCAGCCTTAAACTTAACCATAGACACTGTCGAATGATCCAACTGTGTAATCTTGTTCAGCCAAACTTGCTTCCTCTTCAGGATTTTTGACAGACTCCAGGAATGTTTGATAGTAGACATTCTGCTTTTTCTGAAAATGAGTATGTTATAAAACAATTTTCATAATAAGCCCCCTCATCATTTCCAGATTCCAACTATGGTATCTAGTTATTAAGTTTTTACATAAGCATTCATTGAAATTCATCTCTTTCCTCCGAGCTGAGCAAAACGAATGAAACAGAGATAGTGGAGACCTTTTTGATAAAGAAGAATAAAGCCACAGCCATTGCTTGAGATGGAACTCTCATGCTGCAAGATGTCATCAAGTAGAATGCATTGAACTGTTTGCATTGAAGACTGAGCTGTTTACAATAGATGCAGAAAAATAAAATCCAAATAAATAATGCGTGCTATTCTAAATAGAGGTGACCTAGGCATATGTTCCTCCAGTGCACATACTTCTCCTTGATCTAAAGCAATCATTCCCACTCTTATCCTACCTGCAAGCTAAGTTCTGTTTATCATCTAAGGCTCGATTAAACCCCTCTCGTTTAACTTGTACTTTCCTTGCCTGGGAACAGTTTCCTGATCTTTATTTATTTGATCTCGCTAAAATGAATATTTTCTCATCAATTTAATGTATATGTTACATGGAAAGGTTGTCAACTCAGTGTCTGGAAAACATAAGGTTCTCAATAAGAGCTGTTGTGAGATATCTTTATTACTATAAACACATGCAAATATTTGAAGAGTCTTCAAAAAATTCATGGAAAACACATATGGGGGGAAGCTATGCATGGATTTCAAAATTGTCTTGCACCAAAATAAACATAACTTTTAATTCCACTTTTCTACAAGGTTTTAGAAGTACCCTTCTACATGGATGGGCAGAACACCAAGATGCCAGAAAGTCACAAGTCATATCGAAACCAGAGTCAGACTATTATTCTTGATCCTGTAGTTGGGGCTGTTGAATTGCAGCCTCCATAAACCGCGGTATCACTTGTTCCCTGTGCTCCACTTATCCATAGCCCTTCCAACCTCTAAGACAATATTCCAAGGGGAAACTAGACTGAGCTCAACCCAGTCTTAACTGCCGCTCCTTGCTCTTCCCGGTCTCTATGTGCCCATCAGTTAAACTTCTCTAGAATCTGAACTCTGCTGTTGACTTCCCAGTCCTGCCTGTCTCGCCCACCTGCCAGCACTCACCAAGCCCCAGGCCCAGGATAGGGACTGAGGATGACAAGAAACAGCATTGTCAAGAGGCTGGTCCTCTTATCCTCACTCTGGCCCTTCAGAGAGGGCACTCAGAGGGATCACACACACACAACCCCCATCAGTGAGCTATGATGCACAGTGAGGCACTTCTCCAGGGTCTAGCTCCTGAAGTTCTGGGGTCCCAAAGGCTAGGGTGAATCTCACAGGCTCAGATATTCCAGGACAGGCAGTATCCTGAGAGAGAAGAATCCCCCGAGGCTTTCAAAATAGAACGTGCTCTCTGCTACTAGAATAGCCCACAGGGAAATCTCTGTATTTGTTGTGTGAGCATGAGTTTGAGGAAATTCGTACTCTCTGAGTGCTACATTCTTATTGCTATAAACGTTTATTTATGTAAATATATATAGTGGTTACTTGAGTTACAGAATGGGTAGATGAGAGGAACGATACAGGTTCTTTCTGATTCAAGCCTAAAACAGGTTGGAGAACGCCATGGTTATCACAAAGAAGGTAATATTTATCAAACAGTTGAATTTTCATATAAAACTCTTCCATGGACACTTGCCAGTCTTGTCACTTCAGATTTCAGATATTCAGCTTCAGCTTCTCCCTCTAGTCACCACTGCTGAGTGGTGCTTGTTGCTTCTGCTATTGGGTCCTGATTGATTTAACAACTCAATCCTAGGGGTGGGCATTTGGTGCACATCCCATATGCCTGCGTTCCAGTCCTGGCCTCGCTGTCAATGGCAGATTCCTGCTGATGTGTACCCTGCAGGTCAGCAGGTGATGGTTCAAGTAGTCAGATTCCCTCAACCCACTTGGAAGACCTGGATTGAACTGTGGACTTCTGGTTTCAGCTCAGCGGCAAGTGTCCCACTGGGGACACTTGAGGAGTGAACCTGCAGATCAGAACTTCCTCTGCCTTTCAAATAAAACTATGTTTTAAAAGGGATTCATATTTGATTATTGTCTATAGCCCTTGTCTATACTCTTAAGGAACAGTGATTTTTCTGCTTGCTACTTATGGAATTCTTTGTTTAGTGGAATGTTAAGCTTGTGATTGTAAAGAAAATGTAAGTATATCATTGTAAAAATTTTTTAAAAAGTAAGAAAAGGAGGTAGGGTGGGAGTGAGGAAGGGACACTCCCAAGTTGCCACTAAGCAGCCCCTTAATAAACTTAAAACCTATTTAATGAGGCCAGCACTGTGGCATAGCCGGTAAGGCCGCCACCTACAGTGGCAGCATCCCAAGTGGGAGCCAGTCACAGCTGCTCCACTTCCAATCCAGCTCTCTGCTATGGCCTGGGAAAGCAGTAGAAGATGGCCCAAGTCCTTGGACCCCTGCTCCCGCTTGGAAGACCTGGAGGAAGCTCCTGGCTCCTGGCTCCTGGATTTGGATCTGCCTAGATGCAGCCGTTGTGGTCATCTGGGGAGTGAACCAGAGGATGGAAGACCTCTCTCTCTCTCTCCCTTTCCTTCTCTCTGTGTGACTCTTTCAAATAAATAATATTTTTAAAAGACCTATTTACAGGGTTCTTGGGGTGAAAATCTAGTGATAAAGCCAGTGTTAAAGCCTTTAGAGGGGCCGGCTCTGTGGCATAGTAGATAAAGCTGACGAATGCATTGCCAGCATCCCATGTGGGATCCAGTTCGAGTCCTGGCTGCTCTACTTCCAATCCAGTTCTCTGCTGTGGCCTGAAAGTTCAGTGTAGGATGGCCCAGGGGTTTGGGACCCTGCACCTGCATGGGAGACCTGGAGGAAACTCCTGGCTCCTGACTTTGGATTGGTGCAGCTCCAGCCTTTGCAGCCAATTGGGGAGCAAACCAGTGGATGGAAGACCTCTCTCTCTCTCTCTCTCTCTCTCTCTCTCTCTGTCTCTCCTTGTCTCTCTGTATAACTCTGACTTTCAAATAAATAAATTTTAAAGAAAAAAAGCCTTTAGATATTATAAAATTCTATACAGCAATGTTGTGCCATTTTTTAAATGTCATTATATTTCCTGATAGGAAGTTTCTCCCTCCTTTTGGTCAAAGGCCAAAAGCAAAGAAAAGCAGAAACCTCATCCTTCGTCTATAACAAAGTCCCTCTATCTCCCTGCTTCTTTCTTTTTCCACAAGGGATGCTTAGCTACAAGAAGCATCTTCCCACAGAATTTCCCCATCAGAATGAGCCTCCCGCTTTGGATGGAGGATGACCATCGGCACTGTGTGCGCCATCTGCACTTGCTGTCCATATCCCAGGCAATGGGAGCTTCCCATACTCACTCACCCTGCTTCAGATGCCCTGTGAGAATTTTCAAGGAAATTTTTACCATGTTGCATAACCATGGGCCTTTCTTCTCAGTTGTCTGCCTAAATTCTTCATTTATTATGAAATAGATTTCCTATGTATTTCATAATATATGTACTATTGTTCCCCGGGGTAGGACTTTCTGAATCGATTTTTTCAAAAACTTAGGGTGTGGGGCTAAGAGCAAGACTTGGGAAATTAATTTATGACACAATCCTGAGACTTACAGAGAGATTTACTTCTGGAGACATCATCTGGTGGTAAAGTAGGTAGCAATGGTCTTACCTTTCCCCTGAAAAATTCATATTCCATTAGTCTCTAAAAAAGTTTTCTCAAAAGGAAGGCAACTGTGTTGGTGGGGAGAGGCACTATCTTGGCTTCTATAAGTAGAGAGCAATTTTTTTTGTTCTTTGCCTATGATACATATTTCTACAAAGAGCACTTGACCTGACTTCCCTTATATAATCCCAGCAGTAAGAATCAGGTGTGAGGAACCACATGGTTATTGTTTGATTTTTAAGTAAATTATTATAATAGTTCTGTGGTCCAGAATACTGTGTGTGTGCATTCAGGATAAAATAAATATTGAAAACCCAGCAAAGCTCAGTGCAAATTTCCAATGTAAATAGTCTTCTACTTTTATGAAATTCAAACCTGTTAGTCTTGGACAGCTATTTCCCTATGTCTATCCCTGTCTCTATTTTTAATTCTCTGTAGCTACACAAATACCTGGGCTTTAAAAGATTTACCTAAATCATAATCAAATAATGTGCAATGACATCCTGCTCAATAATATTACAAAGCTTAGAAATATGAGGGGACAGGGCCAGCACTGTGGTGTACTAGGATAAGCTTCCGCCTGTGGCATGGGCATCTGATGTGGGCATTGTTTGCTGCCATGGCTGCTCCTCTTCTGATCCAGCTCTGTGCTCTGGTCTGGGAAAGCAGTAGAAGATGACCCAAGTGCTTGGGCCCCTGCACTCATGTGGGAGATCTGGAAGAAGCTCCTGGTTCCTGGCTTAAGATCAGCTCAGCTCTGGCTGTTGTAGCCATTTGGGAACTGAACCAGTTGATGGAAGACTTTTCTCTCTGTCTCGCCCTCTCTCTGTAACTCTACCTCTCAAGTAAACGAATAAGTTTTTTTTTAAAAAAATAAATATAAGGGGAAATTGGAAACAAATGAAACAAGGGAACATAAAAATCAGAAACAAACCTAACAGAGTGGTTGAAGTGCACATTTGAAGAGTTGATTATTTTAAAAATGTATTTGGAAGGCAGAGAGACAGAAAGAGAGAAGCTTCCATTCTCTAATTCACTCCCCAGATTCCTATGTCATCCAGGGTTGGTCCAAACTGAAGCAAAGAACTCAGTCTGGGTCTCCAATGTGGCTAACAAAAACCCAACTACTTGAGTAATCACCCAATACCTCCTGGAGGGTACACTAGCAGGAAGCTGGAGTTGGGAGTGGAACTAGGACTCAAACCCAGGCACTTTAATATGGGATGCAGGAATCCCAAGTGGCATCTTTACTGCTATGCTAAATGCCTGCCCCACAGATAAGTTGTGAAGTTAGGTCATGGCCTGAGCCATATCAGGCTAAGATGAGCTTCAATATGACAGTAGCTAGAATGCATTGGTGCACGTTTATCAACTGGCTATTAGAGGTTGATTTACAGAGTTGCTGATTCCTGAGATGTAGATACTCTCATCATGGTTGATTTCAAGATAGCAATACGATGCTGATGTGCTTCAAAATTCTTGGAAATTTGACATTTGGCTGTCATGATCCTATGAGAGCAGCCTCCAGCACATGATGGATTGTAGCCCTTTGTTACATCCAGCTCCAGGGGAAATAGAATGATTTAATCAGAAAGGATAGGGAGAGTGAATTCCTGTGTTATTTGGAAGTAGAGGAGTAAGAACAAAGATTTCGGAATCCAATTTTCAATTATATACCATCATATATTATTTGTGTGATACTGAATGTATTCAAGTTTTTATTGAGATAAGATTATAATGACATAAAATTCACAATTGTAACCATTTTAAAATGTACAAGTTAGTGGCTTCTAGTACATTTACAATACTGTGTAACCATCACCATGGTCAAATTCCAGAATATTTTCATCAACTCCAAAAGAAACCCAGGTTCACTAAACTACTCTTTCCCACTATTCAGAGCCTGATTCCTAGGGAAGCTTGGCAGCCACAGGAGAGAGCAAAATGATGCTGGGGCCCCTTCAAAATCTGGTTCTCAAAGAATTGCCAATATATGTCTAATCTGTCTGCTGACTACCAAGAAGACACAATGTACAAAGCTTAAAGGGAACTTGTCCAGTGTTAAAAGCTCTCTTCAATATGAAGAAGAGTTGAGGGGAGATTTGTTAAAAACAATGTAGGCTGGGGTCGGCGCCGTGGCTCACTTGGCTAATCCCCCACCTGTGGCACCAGCATCCCATATGGGCGCTGGGTTCCAGTCCCAGTTGCTCCTCTTCCAGTCTAGCTCTCTGCTGTGGCCCAGGAAGGCAGTGGAGGATGGCCCAAGTGCTTGGGCACCTGCACCCGCATGGGAGACCAGGAAGAAGCACCTGGCTCCTGGCTTTGGATCGGCGTAGCTCTGGCTGTAGAGACCATTTGGGGGGTGAACCAACAGAAGGAAGACTTTTCTCTCTCTCTCTCTCTCTCTTTCACTGTCTAACTCTGTCAAACAAATAAAAAAAAAATCTTTAAAAACAAAAAAACCATGTAAGCAAGAGTTTTTAACTTCACTACTG
Source organism: Lepus europaeus (assembly GCF_033115175.1). Classification (NCBI taxonomy): domain Eukaryota; kingdom Metazoa; phylum Chordata; class Mammalia; order Lagomorpha; family Leporidae; genus Lepus; species Lepus europaeus. The sequence goes on along the minus strand of NC_084833.1, from coordinate 59,723,678 downwards.
GCTGCAACAGTGGGTAACCATTGTGGTAAACAACAAGCTAATCAAAAATTAAAAAGGAAAAACTGGGTAATGAGATACCCATAGGGGCTTTAAAAAGCACTGACTATCCTTGAGAATCTAGGAGTAGTGTGTGTGTGTGTGTGTGTGTAGGGCTGTAAAAAGTCCTAAGCTTGAACTTTTTGCTGACAAGATGCTGCAAATCTAAGGGAAAGCTAAATAAAGAAGGGTTGTAAACTGCATGGCTGAGTGTTGAATATGTGTCTAAAAGTGCTAACAGAACCCCTCAACAAAGACAAGATTTTTTTTAGGTTTTTAAGAAAATCTCTGTCCATTCATTAGCAATATGATGAGAATAAAATAGAAAATCCAGTAACTATATAAAGCAAAGGATGAAAACTTTGCAGAAATAGTTCAATAGGTCACTTGAAGAAAAACCTACAATAATCACTGACAATAATAAATCACAAGAATGGGGGGGATCTAATTTGCCAAGTCATATTATACTATTTAGATTTTCCCATTCTGACAGAAAGAAAAATCATGGGACATGCAGACATTCAACATATGGCCCATACAGGGGGAAGGGGAAAATTAATGAAACCTTTCTTGAAAAGCCCAGATATTAGACTTACTTTATAAATACTTTAAATCAGCTAATTTTAAATATGTACACAGAGCTAAAGCAAACTGTGTCTATAGAGCGAAAGGAATGTATGAGAAAAACATCACATCAAATGTAAAATGTTAACAAAGAGAATTTATTAAAAGAGCCAAATAAAAATTTTGATGATCAACAGTAAAATAACTACAATCAAAATTTCACCATTATAGCTCAAAGATTTGAATACAGAAGAAAAAAATCAGCTAACATGAAGATAGACTGATTTAGATTATCTTATCTGAAAAACTAAAGATAGAAATGACCTAAAATGAACAAAGGCTCACAGACATGTGACACACAACCAAGTGTACCAATGAATTCATAATAGGAACCCTAAGAAGAGATGTGAAAAAGAAAGGTACAGAAAGAGTTTTAGGAAAAATAATAGCAGGGGCTGGCGCTGTGGCTCAGCCAGTTAAAACACCAGCCTGCAGCGCCAGCATTCCATATGGGCACCAGTTTGAGTCCCGCTTACTCCATTTCGAATCCAGCTCCCTGCTAATGTACCTGGAAAAGTACCAAAAGACAGAAGTACTTGGGCCCCTGCACCCATGTGGGAGACCGGGAAGAAGCTCCTGGCTCTTGACTTCATCCTGGCCCAGTACCAGTCATTACGACCATTTGGGGAATGAACCAGAAGATGGAAGACCTCTCTCTTTCTCCACCTCTGTCTGTAACTCTACCTTTCAAATAAATAAAATAAATATTTTAAAATTAATAGTATTAGCAGACTTTCTATAAGTTTTTAAATTAATCTACACATCCAAGAAGCTCAACAGACTAATCAGGATAAACTCAAAGATCCACAGCATAATAATGCAAATATTGAAAGACAAAGAGAAAAGGAGAACCTTGGAAAAATCAAGAGAAAGGGACTATAAATTCCAGGGATCCTGAAAGAGATTAGTAGCCATGAAGGTGAAAACGTTGTGGGATTATATTTCTAAAATGCTGAAAGACAAATCAGTGAACTAAGAAAAATATCTAGCATACACCCTTTGAAAATGAAAGAGATATTCAACAAACTGGTATAGAATGGAACTCCCTTAATCTGATAAAAAACATCAATGAAAATTAAACTGCCCAATAACAGCAAATAACACCTCCCAGATGGGGCCGGCACTACAGCATAGTGGGTAAAGCCACCGCCTACAGTGCCAGCATTCCATATAGGCACTGGTTCAAGACCCAGCTGCTCCACTTCCTATCCAGCTCTCTGCTATGGCCTGGGAAAGCAGTAGAAGATGGCCCAAGTCCTTGGGCCCCTGCACCTGCGTGGGAGACCTGGAAGAAGCTCCTGGCTCCTGGCTTCGGATTGGCACAGGTCTGGCCATTATGGCCATCTGGGAGTTAACCAGCAAATGGAAGACCTCTTTCTCTCCCTCTCTGCCTTTCCTCTCTCTCTGTATAACTCTTTCAAATAAATAAATACATCTTTTAAAAAAACACTACCCAGAATGAAAAGGAATAAATAACAGTACTTCTATTCACAGATGACATGAACACACATATATATATGTATGTATATTCATATATGTATATATATATTTAAAACCCTAATAAATAAACCCAGAAAGATTGCAAACCAACATATAATATTGACAATCGTTACAAAAATCAGAGAACAAAATTATAGAACTCCCAGAAGAAAACTTAAGGAAAGATATTCATGAATTGGGCAAAGTCTCCTTAGATATAACACCAAAAGCATGAACAACAAAAGAAAACATAGGTAAACTGAGCTACATCAAACTTAAAAATAAAAATAAAACTTTCATGTTTATTTAAAGGACATCATCAAGAAAATGAAAAAAAACTCTTAAAATGAAAGAAATACTTTCAAGTTATATATACTAAAGATCTAGTACATAGAACAAAGAATCCTTACAACTCAATAAAAAGTTAAATATTCAAATAACAACATGGGCAAAAAAAATCTCAATAGACAGCTCTCCAAAGCAGATAAGATAAAATGACTAGTAAGCACATGAACATGCCATTGACATCATTAATCTTCAGGGAGATGTAAATCAAAACCACAACGAACTATCCTTCCACATTTGCTAAAATGTACACATTCAAAATTTCACATTAACAGTAAGTGTTGGTGAGGATATGGGGAAGATGCAATCCTTATGCACTGCTCGTGAGGATGTAAAATAGCACAGCCACTCTGAAAACTGACTGGCAAATCCTTAAACAATTAAATAGTGAATATGTAATCCAGTCATTTGATTCTTAGATATATACCCAAGAGATATAAAAATATTTTAACACAGAAACTTGTACATAAATACTTTTATCAGCACTATTTGTAATAGCAAGCAAAGGAAGATAACCCACATGTCCATCAATAGATGAATTTATAAATAAAATACATTATATATGTGCAATCAAATATTATTTGGTCACACTAAGAAATGAAATACTGGGCTAATGAAAGAGATGCAAGGTGAAAAAGCATTGTTTTGAATACAGACACTAGGGAGGTGAAGAATGAAAAAAGTCCCATGAAGAAAATGTTTTGGCAAAACAATGAGAAGACAAGGGGCAGACAGAGTAAGATTAAGAGCATAGAAAGGAGCTAGTTTGGGAACAGGAAATAAAAATTTCCAGGCCAAAAATCTTTAAATTGGGGTTGAATATCCCCCAGTTGTCACCCTGGATGTTCAAGATATCTTTCAGTAGGTCATGTCCATCTGGCTACATACCTAAGCACACACTTCTGTGCCTTAGGTCCTCGTGTTGAATAGGGAGGGGGATCAGAGCTGAGAAAGGAAAAGGTGCACAGGGGAAGAGAACTCCCATTCCCAAAGGAAAAGGGGGAATAAACACTGGATGAGGCAAGAGTTGAGATTCAATTCTGTATATTAATGAAGACTGAGCTATGCATGAAACCTGGGAATGAGAAACAATCTGAGAAGCTGACATCAGGGAGGTAAGCCTGGGTCTGATATTCTCAGGATGGTGAGAAGACACTAATGTGGAAGAGAGAGCAGGAAATGGGTCACAGATAAGTACACAGCGCTGTAGTAAAGTTCAAGGAGGGGCAAGCAAGTTCAAGTGAAGTGAATTTTGCTTCCTGGGGAGTGAGGTGGGAGAGGGCAGTTTAGAGAATTCCTTTCCAGGTGACGATGGAGAGACTTGTGAAGAACTGACCCTTGGCTTCCAAAGAGGAAGCAGGAATCTTAAATGACACATAGATTCTATTCTCAGATATTGAGGTAGAATGGTACTGCAAATTAAACACTGCATATGAGGAACTATGTATAAAAAATGCATGGGTTATGTTCCTCAACAGAATAGTCAGGTAGAGGATTAAATAACAGGTATTAGGAATTCACCAGAATGATAGAAGGGATATTGTCTCCTGCAAAAAGAAAAGAATTAAAGGATAGAGTAGGAAATCTAGAATAGAGAGAAAAGAAGATAAAGAAAATTATTCTTAATGTCATCATTTATCTACTATTGCATAGATAAGTCCATTGTTGTAACAGGGCTGGGAGGAGAGGAGAGAAGGCTTGGAGACAGCATTTATTCATTAGGAAAGCAATAAGGAGTGAATTGAAGGATGACAGAGATGTTCCGGTGGAACTTGCCTAGATTTGTAAATGACCAGATATATGAATTTGTCAAACAAAACCTATTGCCTAAGAATAGAAACCAGGAATGATCCAGAATGAGTAACTGCTGATGATTGAAAGAAAGAGATGTGGTGAGATGTGATCAGCATCACTCAAGTTTATGACCCAGGAACTCAAGCTGGCAGAGGTGAAGCCTGAAGACAGGAGAAAGTGAATAAAATCTGCTTCTGTTCTTGTACTTAACTTTGTATGCAACGTTGAATATCCTACCTCTGCCCTGCTTGCACTCTGGAAATGTAAATTTCCTTGGCAGACAAGAGCTGTTTCAGAGATACACTGCAGTGGAGAAATGTTTTCAAAGAGAGGAAAAGAGGAAATTCATGGAATGGTGTCGGGTATATAATATAAGGAATGGGGGAATCAGAAAAGAAGCTGCCAGGCAGACAGCTTGCAGAGGGTTTACTGGATTTGCTGACTGGTTTGGGGGTGTGGAATTGCCAAAATGTTCCTGCACTGAACTGAAAGTGGGGAACACCAAGATGGATGTGAGGAAGACACTGTGAGGGCAGGATGCCTTGGAGCTCACTATTTAGAGAGAGAGAGCTGACACCATGTTGGAGAGGGAAGGTTAGTGCAGGTGCTGATGTCACCGACTAAGGTGGGAACGTTCAGTGGAGGATGACCATGAGCGATGCTGTGGGAAGAATGAGCACAACAAACGGTGCAAACAAAACATAAGAAAGATCTGTGATGATACACCTGCGATTTTTCTGGTGTGGATATGTTCGGTGTCAGTGTAAGCTTACAAGGCTGGCTGTGTGGTTTACTTATTCTCTAATCTTTTGAACAATTCTCTAAGTAAACAAACCCTACCCAGAGACAATTCTGGCTCTTGGGAAATTGCCAATATATTGGGGATGAAGGTAGTCAGTCTGAGAGGAACATAAGGAAACAGAAGAACAGAGAAACAGAGAGTGAACAGGAGTACACAGGTGGTATCTACCTCAGCCCTCTTAAAGGATGAGAAAAATCTTACTAGATATCTAAACAGTTTACATTAAATGGGAGAAAGGAGGTAGAGGAAGCAGAACATATAAAAGACAAAAGAGAAAGAAGAACAGGTTCAGTGATCTACATGTTTGAGTAGAGAAACCAAGGAGGGTAAGGGGGAAAATGATTACGACCCATAATTGAGAAAGAATCATGTTCAAAATTACCTTTTAGAACGTAAAATTTCTTCCTGGAGGATGACTTAGAGAATAGGAGGAGTACGGTTAGGAGAATAGTTAGGAGGTGTTTGAATAAGTGAATATGGAGCCTGGAAAGCAACATAGATGGCAGATATAGTTATGGGAAGTATTAGAACATGCGGGCTAAATGAAGCCAACACAGCAGACAAGACTGGCCACAGAAAGTGAAGAGTGAAGAGGACACCGACAGACCCATTGGCAATGACAGGAGTAGTCCATCCTGCAGGGATGCAGCTGATGTTAGTGAGGACTGGAGCACAGCCAGGGGATGAGAAGAACTAGTAGAGGGTGGAAAAATCATAGCAAAACAGAGTGCATCATGGGAAGGAGCAATTTTTAAAGGGAAGAGAGACAATGTGATAACTAGTGAGAGATGTTACAAGAATATTGTTTTATTATTATCTGTTATATATGTTAGCATATCTGGTATTTTTATTATTTGCTATTTTTTGTCTTCTAGGTTAAAAAGAGATGAATGCTCTCAAATAATAAAGATCCAAAAATTTGGGAGAAACTGAAGCTGTCGAAGAAAGAAGTTAGTGGATGAGACAAAGTCTCTAAAGTAAGAGGAAAGAAGGGAATTCAGAGAGCAGATGGGGAAATCATCTTGAAGACATACAGACAGACACACATATAAACACATACATACACAGGTGAATTCATGCATGTAAGTATACATCTGTATTTGTATGTGTACATGTATGTTTATTTTTATTTTTTTATTTATTTTTTTGACAGGCAGAGTGGATAGTGAGAGAGAGAGACAGAGAGAAAGGTCTTCCTTTTACATTGGTTCCTCCCTCAATGGCTGCTGCGACTGGTGCACCAGGCTGATCCGAAGCCAGGAGCCAGGTGCTTCTCCTGGTCTCCCATGCAGGTGCAGGGCCAAGCACTTGGGCCATCCTCCACTGCACTCCCGGGCCACAGCAGAGAGCTGGCCTGGAAGAGGAGCAACCGGGACAGAATCCGGCATCCCAACTGGGACTAGAACCCGGGGTGCCGGCGCCGCAGACAGAGGATTAGCCTATTGAGCCGTGGCGCTGTCCCATGTATATTTTTAAAACAAGCAGTCAGGGCCGGCGCCACGGCTCAATAGGCTAATCCTCTGCCTTGCGGCGCCGGCACACCGGGTTCTAGTCCCGGTCGGGGCACCGGATTCTGTCCCAGTTGCCCCTCTTCCAGGCCAGCTCTCTGCTGTGGCCAGGGAGTGCAGTGGAGGACAGCCCAAGTACTTGGGCCCTGCACCCCATGGAAGACGAGGAGAAGCACCTGGCTCCTGGCTTCGGATCAGCGCGGTGCACTGGCCGCAGCGCACCAGCCGCGGCAGCCATTGGAGGGTGAACCAACGGCAAAAGGAAGACCTTTCTCTCTGTCTGTCTCTCTCACTGTCCACTCTGCCTGTCAAAAAAATAAAAAAAATAAAACAAAACAAGAAAACAAGCAGTCAGTCTTTCTTTAAGATAAGTAAAGTAAAATATATTACAGCTATGATGAAGGAAACATTATAAAGCAGAATGGACATTGGCGCCCTTTTCTCTCAGAATAGAAGAAATGAGGGGAGAAACAGTACCAAGATAACATAAATTTATGGGAGGAAAGTAATCATGTTAGGATGGAGTTCATGATCATCTTAAAATATCAGCCATGTAGGAGCCAAGTTCAGCTGAGAGGGAGAAAGAGGATTTGAATGGTGATAAGAGTTATATCTTTACTGTGAAAATAATTTATTAGTACTGAAGAGAGGTCAAGTGTCTTAACCTGCAGTAAAGGCTGCCTATTGGAGTACATTGTTGTTGTTTTTTATATCCTGACTAGTAAGCTAAAGATAACACTAATTAGATTTAGTTTCAGAGTGAATGTGACAGAAACCAGTGGAAAGTTACTGGTCCTGGCAAAAGGAATGATGGATATCTAGGTTAGATACAGAAAAAGATCAAATAAGTGCTTAAATCAGTGGTTCACAACCTTTAGCATGAATTAGAATCACCCCATGCTAAAATACACATTGCTATTCCCAATCCCAATACGCTTGCAGCAGGGCCCAATAATTTACAATGCCACACTTCAGAAACATAGCTCCCAAGCCTCCTTCCTTCTCTGGATGATAACACCACATTTCTCATGATAGACATGATTCCGGAAGTATTGCCCAATGTAATAAGACTTCAAAGAAAAAACTTAATTTAATATACCAATAGGACAACAAGTATGTCCATTTTAAAAATTGGAAAATTTTTGCTCAGAGAAAGCAGTGACTTGTCTACAAGCCTCAATGTGCACTCTGCTAGGCTGAAGTTCTTTTTCTCCTATGGCACAGGTGAGAACATTGCAGAAAGCCATGGCCCTTCAATCTACTAACAACATAGCTTATCTAAATGACTCGGATACTCGCCTGGCAGGCTGCTTGCTCACAGGCATCCCTGGGCTGGAGTACCTACACATGTGGCTCTCCATCCCCTTTTTCACCATGTACATAGCTGCACTGGCAGGCAACGGCATCCTGATCTGCATCATCATCTCCCAACCAAGCCTTCATGAGCCCATGTACATCTTCCTGTCCATGCTGGCCAGCGCTGACATCCTGCTCTCCACCTCCACCATGCCCAAGACACTGGCCAATTTCTGGTTCGGTTCCAGCCATATTTCCTTTGATGGCTGCCTCACACAGATGTTCTTCATCCACTTCCTCTTTGTGGCTGATTCTGCTGTCCTGCTGGCCATGGCCTTTGACCGCTATGTGGCCATCTGCTCCCCTCTGCGGTACTCCACAATCCTCACAAGCAAGGCCATTGGGAAGATCACGGCCGCCACCCTGACCCGCAGCTTCATCATCATGTTTCCATCCATCTTTCTCCTCAAGCGCCTGCACTATTGCAGGAACAACATCATTGCTCACACATTTTGTGAGCACATGGGCATTGCCCGTCTGTCCTGTTCTGATATCTCCATCAATGTCTGGTATGGGTTGGCAGCTGCTCTCCTCTCCACAGGCCTGGACATCATCCTTATTGCTGTTTCCTATGTCCACATCCTCCAAGCTGTCTTCCGCCTCTCTTCCAGAGAAGCCCGGTCCAAAGCCTTCAGCACCTGTGGATCCCACGTCTGTGTCATTCTACTATTCTATGTCCCCGCCCTCTTTTCTGTCTTTGCCTACAGGTTTGGTGGGAGACGCATACCAGGCTATGTCCATATCCTCCTGGCCAATCTCTATGTGGTCATCCCACCTATGCTTAACCCCATTATTTATGGAGTAAGAACCAAACAAATTTGGGATGGGGCTAAGCAGATGTGTTTAAATCTTGCCAAGGAATCTACATAAATCTCCCAACTTGGCCTCGACTAAATCCATTTCTATACCTATTAACTGTCCTGTTTTTAACCCATTATGATAGGTCCATGCATGTCCCAATTTATCTAAGATTGTCAGGGCAAGCATTGTTGTATAGCAGGTTGGGTCACCACCTTTGACAGCAACATTCCATATGAGGTCGAGTTCCAGCTGTTCCACTTCCAATCTACACTCCCTCCCTACAAATGTGCCTGGGAAAGCAAGCAGAAGATTCCTCAAGTTCTTGGGCCCCTAGACCCATGCAGGAAACACGGCTGAAGCTCTAGGCTCCTGGCTTCAGCTTGGTCCAGCCCTGGCCATTACAGTCATTTAGGGAGTGAACTAGCAGATGGAAGATCACTTGTTCTCTGTCTCTCTCTTTTTCTCTGTAACTCTGCCTTTCAAATAAATAAATAAAGCTTTAAAAAAAAAGTCAACTACTCAAATCCACCTCATTTCTTTTCTTAGAAAGAAACTATAATAATATCTATAGTAATATCTCTTCATTCTCTACCTATTAGTCACATACAATTTCATCCCTCATTAGTTCAAGAAGAACTAATTTGAGGAAATAACATAAATTATCCTAAATTTGCCATTGAAACCGGACTTTTTTTCACCCTCTATTTGCGTTTACTCCCTAATGTGTTCTTAATAACCTGCATTTAACTTTCACACTAATATCTTTCTCATGATGGGAACCCCTGAGATCTTTCATGTCTAAAAATTTATAGTCCCATAGGACATACTTAATTTTCCTACCAGCTACACAAATTCATGATAATACATGTGTCTATACTCAAGGTCAGGGATATTAACACAGAACAGCAATTGTAGGATGATACATCTATCTTTCAGTTTAAATATGAGCATTTAATTTCAAAAACTTTTTATCAGTAACCTGGACTACCGTTACCTGTTTTGGACAGAATTTTTCTCAAAATACAAATAATTGCATAAGGATAGAAAACTCTTCTTTCCAAATATGCTTTGTATTTAAAGTTTATATTCATCATTAAAATTAGAAGTCAAAATACTATTCATATCTAATAGCTATGGATCTATGTGAGCTTTAAAGAAACAAATATAGGCCGGCACCATGGCTCAATAGGCTAATCCTCCACCTGTGGCACCAGCACATCGGATTCTAGTCCCGGTTGGGGCACCGGCTCCTGGCTTCAGATCAGCGTGGTGCACCGGCCGCAGCATGCCAGCCGCAGCGGCCATTGGAGGGTGAACCGATGGTAAAGGAAGACCTTTCTCTCTGTCTCTCTCTTTCACTGTCCACTCTTCCTGTCAAAAAAAAATTAAAAAAAAAACAAATATAAATACCTATATTTATTTAATAATGCATTCACTTACCGTTAACTATTAACATCAAGAATTAGCCTAGGTTGATGTTCCTTGAGATTAAGAAGAACAACACAACCTGAATCCAATTTTTTTTTCCCCTTTGGAGGGACACAGAGAGAAAGAGAGGCAAGCAGATAAAGAGAAGTGCTTCCACTCCCCAAACGCCCAAAACAGCTGGAGCTGGACCAGACACAAAGTCAAGATCTGGGAACTTAATATAGTCACTTATGGGTGACAGGAATGTAACCACTTGAGCCATCACTGTTACCTCTCAGGGTCTGTATTAGCAGGAAGCAGCAGATAGGAGTGGGAACCAGACATCGAGTCCAATGTGGGATGCAGGCATCTTACTGGGTTCTTACCCACAAAGCCATTGTCTGCCTCTCAGCCTGAGTTTTAGCCCAAGATCTACACATTCCTGAAAATATTCACATCTCAACCCTGCCCACTCCCATACTTAGCTTACAGTAGTAGGTCCATCTTTTGAGAGTCTCTACCACTTTTCGCTGTTTTGTTGGATCATGAACATATTCCTTCTTGTTTTATTAGAAATCATCTTATGTTTATTCTTGAACTCCCTGTCTAGATTCTGCATTCCTTGAAGAAAATTACTAATTTGCAAGTCTTTATTTCCATCATTCCAGCATATGAGAATCTGCTAGTTGTATACAATGCTCGCTAAAATTTAACATCACTTTTCTACACTTCATTCATTCTTTGAGGGAGTTCTTCTCAGGCCTGAGATTCAATCTCATGTAGGAAAAAGAACTATGCAGATGCCAAGAGATGTGGATTTAAAGCCCACATGAATTTCTCACTTGTTCAATAAGCTTAGGAGCTTGCATAACATCAACATACTTAATTTTGTCCCTGTCTACAAGGAAGAGAATGATATACAATATACCTATTGCATAGGAGCATTCAGAGAATGTTCATTTCATTTCATTTCATTTCTCCTTTCCTTATGAATTCTCAATTGTCCAGTAAAGGATTTCAAAAGTTGGAGAAAGGTTACATTTGGAATCAAAAATAGGGACATCTAGAACAGCATAGAGTATTTGAATAATGATCTTGAATTTTGGGTTTGTAGTCTCTGACATAACAGGGATACTGTGTAATCACAGTTCTTGATGGTCTCAAAGCAGTGAGTGAGTAGTGGTGAACACTGTCAGAGTGTGAAAAGTCAGTCCAAAAGAATTCACTGCTGTCTGCTCCAGCTCATGGACAAAAATGGGAAAGAGATAGAACTGGTGTTCTCTGGAGCAGGGGAGCACTCTCTTGATCCCTAGGGCATCACCCCACCATTCTTTCCCCTGTGTATATAACATGGGACCCACCTGGTGCCTGCATTGTGGCATGGCAACTTAAGCTGCAGATTGCCATGCCAGCATCCCATATTAGGAGTGCCTGTTTGAGTCTCAGCTGCTGTACTTTTGATCCAGCTTCTTGCTAACACACCTGGGAAGATAGCAGAAGATACCTGGGCCCCTGCCACCCACGTGGGAGACACAGATGGAGTTCCTGGCTCCATGCTTCAGCTTGGCTTAGTCATGGCTGTTGTAGCCATTTGAGGGAGTGAACAAGCAGATAGCGCTCCATCTGTTCCTCTCTCTCTCTCCTCTCTCTCCTCTCTCTCTCCTCTCTTTCTCTCTGCATTTCAAATAAACAAATATAAATCTTTTTTTTTAAATGAGCCTCACCTGTTCTCCACAGCCCAAGCCAGCTATTGCTTGGGTCTCTCTGCCTTAAGTACATATTAGTAGGACTCTAGAACTTTTTAAATGATCTCAAAATTATTTAGATCCTTAAAACAGTGATATATTAACTCCATATTATGGAGTAAGGAAAACGTATAAAGCCAAAATTAATCAGTGATTAATTTACTGTCTAGTTAGCATACTATTGTTCTCTAACTCAACTCTAGCTTTTTTAAACATGAAACACATGAATACACACACACACACACACTATATATAGAGAGATATACTCAGTGCTCAAAATCTTGGCATAGTTCTCTCTTGCTCCTTAAAATACATTTGTTTTACTTACCATCGCTCTGGGACTGACGTCTTATCTTTTCTGAACAAAGCACAGACTGGGAATGATTGCATACTTTGACTCTGACACTCTCAGCAGGCTTTTCTGGACCCACCTGTCCCTTCCAGACACCTTGTCCTTTCCTCTCCTCCGCACTGAGGCACTTTTCTTGTGCTGTCCACATCTGCACGTGTAAGCAGACAGTATGAAGTCAGGGGGCTACAGCTTCCCTATTGAGGGTATCACCTCTCTACCAGACTTATTTTGGCATTGGGTAAAGAAACATAGAACATTTTGCTTCTTTAAAGTGTCACCCCAGCTTGGAGAAACAGCACAGAAAAGTAGATCTTCCACCAGCTTGTTTTCTCCTCAAATGCCTGCCACAGCCAGGGCTGTTGTTATTACCAATTCTCGCCCTGTGTCCTAAGCAATAATCCTGATATGTTAAGTGTTCAATGCATTCAGCGTTGTTGTAATGCCATGCTGAATCCATTCTAGACTACATGGGGCCTAGAAGTGCAAGTGCTTGGAGTACCCTCGGACCTACAGATGTCAAAAAATCTGTGCCCCCATAATCTTCACACCTCTTGACCTACATGGTTCACATCACCTCACCACGCCTCAGAAACCCATGCACTTCTTTCCCTTTTAATGCCAATAATATGTAATTCTATTGAATATATTGCTTTTAAAAAATCTATTCAACACTTGAGCATTTCGATTAGTTCTAGTTTTATAAATGCTAATGAGTAAAACTGCTATGCACATTTGTGTAAACATCTTTCTGTAAACTTGTTTTCATTTCTCTTGAGTATAATCCTAAGAGTGGATTTGCTGGGTCATATAATAAGCTTATAATTAATTTTAAGATCCCTTGAATTATTACCAAGTATATTCAAATATTTTCTTTTTTAAGATTTATTTATTTATTTATTTGAAAGTTGGAATTATAGAGAGAGACACAGAGACCTTCCATCTGCTTGTTCACTCCCCAGATGGCCTCAATGGCCAGGGCTGGGCCAGACGAAGCCAGATGCCAGGAGCTTCTCCCAGGTCTTCCACAGGGGTGGCAGAGGCCTGAGAACTTGGGCCATCTTCCACCGCTTTTTCCAGGATATTAGCAGGGAGTTGGATCAGAAGTGGAGCAGCTGGGACACTAACTGGCAGCCATATGAGATGTTATCATTACAGCATTTACCTGCTATTGCATTTACCTGCTAAGTCACAATGCCAGCACTTCATTCATAACTTTTCCATTCCAGAATGCCGTTTCCCAGCTCAAGATGAGAAATTGGCAACTGAGAAATTGGAAATGGCCTTAGTTATCAAACAAAATGGGAAAAGGTCTGCCCACTGAGAAACATTTTCTTTTTTAAATGAGCCTCTTATTTGTCTTGTTTGGCCTGAGGAATGTACAGGACAGTCTCTTGACGCTTAATGCCATTCCCTCCATGTTACAACAGGTCTCTCACCCTGCCCTGGACCTGGATTCCCTCCTTCCTCCTCTTTCTTGGCTACCCTCCCCTTCCACCTTTCTAAATTCCAAGCCACTCACCTAATTAGTATCCTTGGGCAGGAGGCACTTTTTCTTCTTAGAGTTGCTGTGTCATTGAAACTCTTCTGTTACATTTCCCAGGCTCTATAGGCTTTGAATGTGTTTATTAGTAACCTGAAAACAAACCTTAGTGTTCTCTCAGATATTGGGTTGAAATACAGATACACACAGATATATATTTATACATACATAATTTAAAAATATATAGTACAAGTATTACTAGATCAACTACATATATAAATTTATATAAACATATGTAAATATAGATATATATTAATTCTATTATTTATTTTTAAATTTTATTTCAGGTATACAAAGTTCACATATTTCATATTTACAAATTTAGGAACATAGTGATATAAATAAATTTAAATATGTAAATTTTAATGTGCTGTTTGCAAAACATGCCAGTATGCCAAGTGGTCATCTTTTACTCACTTTACAACTTCAGCTATTTGTATCTGTCTATAAATTATAATACATCAACATGAGTACAGGTGTACTATCAGTGTCACTAAACTCTGATACCCTGTTGGAAAGCTAAAGCCAACTGAAGGCAGCTTACAAATGTCATCTCTAGCCTTCAGGTGATCCCAAAGGCGTCAGAACTCCGGTTTCCCGGCTTTGCAAGTCTGCCTTCAGAAACCATCTTAGTCTACCTTACTGCCTTGGGGGTCAAATGCTGACCACACCCTTGGCGTTCCAAGGTCTCAGCGCACTGGCCCAGTCGGCCCAGTCGGCCCTGGAGGCGGTGCCTCCTCTCCCCCGGCCCCACCCCTTTCCTCTGAGTCTGGGCTCAGGTGGTGGAGGTGCCGGCTGCGAATCCCGGGCCCTGATCCGGGCTGCAGATTCCAGGTTAGTGAGCAAATCTATTTTCTGGCCAACTTATGCTGTCCGTACTAGTACAATGCCTACCCCACTCCACTGGTTGGGTAGGGGGTTCAAGGGTGGAGGAAAACTGAGGGCCCGTTTTTGCAGGTTTGAGTTGACTCAAGTTTGGCAGGGGATCGCTGCAGAGGCACCTTTGCACCTGTTGAGTGGGCACTGCCAGGGGCAGTGAGAGTGAAGGCCTAACTCTGGAAGCTGAAGGATGTGGGGGAGGCTGGTGTGGAGGTCTTGTGTTAGGAAATGAGGACGAACTACAGGGTGCGGCCCAGCGTGGTCTCAGAGGTCAGAATCCCCTCCCCCCACCTCCAGCCCCGCCGCCGCAGGAAGTGAGCACCGCTTATCCTACCCCCAAGCAGGCCTGACTGCTCCCTGAGGGAGCGGGGAGCCCGGCCTCCTCCCCACACCGCCCCACCTGAGGGTCTGTTCCAAGGCCAGAGGCTGGCCCAGGGCTGGGCCTTGAGTTTCTCGGAAGGGCGCAGAGCTTTGCATGGTTTCCTTCGGATAAGACTTCTGAGAATTCGTGAGAACGAATTTGCGAGTCCCGGGTCTGCTGCCTAGAACTCAGACCGCCGGATGCTGCTCTTATCCGGAGCTTCCGTGGCTTCTCCTTCCCGGGATCTGCAGCCGGCGGCGCCGAGGGGGTTGGCTGCAATTCTGTGACTGAGGAGACACGCCGTGAAGTAGATGAGGTCCTTTCCGATTTGGAATGCATGACACAATTTCATCTCTATTTACTTTTCTTATGGCAAAATGAGCTCGCTGTCGTTGGGACATTCTTCTCATCAGCCAGCGGTGAGAGAGGTGGGTGCTTGTGATCACAGGCGCTGCACCCCAACGGCTTGTGTGACCCTGGTTCTCTCTCTGGCCTGATTGACTCTGGCCGTGGGTGCTGGCCTGTTAACTTGGCCACCCTGAACTTCAGTTTCTTCTGTCTGAAATGGACAGGGTGGTGTGTATAGACCAGTGTATAGGTGAGGATTAAATGAGGCAGAGGTTTAAATACATAAGACTGTTTGATAAACAGTAAATACTTAAATTTTTGATAAACTCTGTGCTTGATATTTTTAATCAGATTTTTTCCCTCATTTTCTTTCTTTCTGTTTTTTTTTTAACTTTTATTTAATGAATATAAATTTCCAATGTACAGCTTATGGATTACAATGGCTTCCCCCCCCCCATAACTTCCCTTCCACCTGAAACCCTCCCCTCTCCCGCTCCCTGTCCCCTTCCTCATTTTCTTAAAGATATATTTATTTACTTGAGAGGCAGAGAGAAAGGTCTTCCATCCTCTGGTTCACTCCCCAAATGGCTACAATGCCAGGAGCTGGGCTGATCGGAAGACAGCAGCTCCTTCCAGATCTCCTACAGGGGTGCAGGGCCATTTTCTACTGCTTTCCAGGGCCGTCTGCAGGAAGCCGGATAGGAAGTGGAGCAGCCCAGTCGCAAACTGGCTTTACCGGCTGTGCCACAGCGCCAGCCCTGTTCTTGACTTTTAAGAATGCACAAGCACCCCGGGTTCTAGTCCTGGTTGGGGCGCCGGATTCTTTCCCAGTTGCTTCTCTTCCAGTCCAGCTCTCTGCTGTGGCCCTGGAAGGCAGTGGAGGATGGCCCAAGTCCTTGGGTCCCGCACCCGCATGGGAGACCAGGAGAAGTACCTGACTCCTGGCTTCGGATCAGCGCGATGCGCCAGCCGCAGCGGCCATTTGCGGGTGAACCAATGGAAAAAAGAAGACCTTTTCTCTCTCTCTCTCTCTCTCTCTCTCTCTCTCTCACTGTCCACTCAGCCTGTCAAAAAGGAAAAAAAAAAAGAATAAAAAATGCACAATAAAAATGATTTTGAAATAGGCAACAAAATATGTCAAAATGCATTATGATAAAGGGGAATATCATTTCTACTTGTTAACAAGTCAACATATAACAGTAATTTTTTAAAGTTAGGGATGACAAATGAAATGCAGAAAACTACAAAAATTTTGTACTCTAGACTTTAAAAGAGACAGCCTTGCTGGACTTTTTTTTTTTTTAAGAGTTGCAAATTTGTTAAGTTTTCAGTTTCTGAAATGCAGGGAGGAAGAGAGTTTTTTTGAGATGAAGCTTAAAAATATTTTTAAGCTGATTATGTTGCAACTCATAGTTTTATTGAACACTGTTAGATGATCAATTCAAGATAATAGGTGAAAGTAGAATATACCAGTACACAAATCTCAGCAATGTTATTCCCAAAGAACAAGAATTCCGGCTTATAAACGTTGTTGAGATTTGTAGCTCTACTTTGTGTAGGAGCAGCCCTGCCCTTCCCATTCCTGTCTCATTCTGACCCCCAGCCTTCCCTGCTCAGTCACTCATTTTTACTCTAAAGCCATGTTGACACTGGATTGTGAACATCTATTCTAGTAGATGATTCAGATCTAAATATCAGTTTATGCCCTGTCCCTCGTCCCCATTGAGCTATGTTACACTAACTATAACCATTTGGTAAAGAGGATTCCTTTAGCTAAGGCAGTGCTTCTGAGCCTTAATATAATATAATATAATATAATATAATATAATATAATAAGATCATGGAGATCTTATTAAAAGTGCAGATGCTGGGGCCAGTGTTGTGTAGCAGGTAAAACCACGGCCTGCAACACCTGCATCCCTGTGGGAGCCGGTTCATGTCCTGGCTGCTCTGGTTCCCATCCTGCTCCCTGCTAATGACCTGGGAGATGGTGGAAGATGGCCCAGCTGCTTAGGACTCCATCACCCACATGGGAGATCCAAAAGAAGCTTTTGGCTCTTGTCTTCAGCCTGGCCCAGTCCCAGCTATTGCAGCCATCAGGGGAGTAAACCAGTGTCTTTTTCCCTCTCTCCTGTAACTTTGACTTTCAAATAAATACAAATAGATCTTTTTAAAAAGTGCAGATTCTGAATTGATCTGAGCAAGACTGAGGTTTTACATAAAAAGAGCTCCAGTTGAGGCCTTTGCTGTTAATTAGGGGGCCACAGGATTTTCTTTTCTTTTTTTTTTTTTTTTCTTTAAGATTTATTTATTAATTTGACAGGCAGAGTTACAGAGAGAGGGAGAGACAGAGAGAGAGAAAGATCTTCCATCCACTGGTTTCTCCCGCAAATGGCCACAATGGCCAGGGCTGGGCCAGGATGAAGTCAAAAGCCTGAAATTTTAAGGTATTCCAAGTAAGTGGCAGGGACCCAAGTACTTGGGCCGTCTTCCACTGCCTTCCCAGGCACTTGAGCAGAGAAACAGGGAGCTGAATTGGATGTGAAGAAGCCCAGATTCCAACCAGTGCCCCTTGGGATAGAGCAACTCACCCATTGCTACAACCCTGGCCTCCACAGGGCCTTTTTCAGGAGAAAGCTTTTGATCGAATTGGTCCCGCCTAGTCACAAATACAGCCTCTTTGATCTGCTAATTTAATCCAGTGGACTGTAGGACTTCAGCCTCTCCTGCTGGGTCCACACACCTCCTGGCCAGACCGCCTTTTCTGAATCTCCCCATGCTGCTCTTTTAAAATTTTTTTAAATTTGCTTTATTTTATTTATTTGAAAGGTAGAGAGATACAGCAGGGAGAGCAAGTTCTCTCATCCACTAGTTTACTCCCCAAATGCCCTGTGGCCAAAGCCTGAACCAGGCACTCAATCAGGACCTCCCCTGTGGATGATAGCAGGTAAAGTACTTGAACCATTATCTGTTGCCTCCCAGGGTGCATATTAGCAAGAAGTTGGAAGGAAAGCTAATCAGGCACTCCAGCATAGGATGCAGGCTTCCCTAGAGAAAAGTTAACTATACTGCTCTTGAGGGAGGTAAAGACAGTCAGCTTCTCTGGCCTTCAGTCTGTGCTTAGCTGTAGCAGTTAATCAAAGGTATGCTGATATGTGGTCAAGGGTCCTACAAACCTATGCTAACAGTAAAGTCACCTCTTTCATAATTTTTTCTTGCCAGCTACAACATTGTACCCATTAACAAGAGACTTCAGCTCTTAGACCACATCTTCAACAGTTTTTCTTTGTCTTGAATGTCTAAAGTAGCCCAATAAATGGGAAATAATGAAATACAATGGAGCCACATATTTAATTTTAAATTCACTAAAATGCAAGAAGAAATAGGTGAAATTGATTTTAATATATTTTAACTAAATACATACAAAATAATTGCAGTATACATGATCAATATAAAAATTATTGAGGTACTTTAGATTATTTTTTTCTTAACAAATCTTCAAAGTTCAACATAGATTTATAATTAAAGCATCTCATTTCAGAGTAGCCATACTTCAAGTGCTTTATCCAGGCCTCTCATGCGGTGACAGGGATCCTGGCACTTACACTTGGATCTGCTGCCTTCCATGGTGTGTGCATTAGCAGGAAGATGGATGGCAAACAGAGAAGCTGGGACATGAACCAGGCACTTCGATATGGAATATGGGTGTCCCAAATGGCAACTTAGTGACTGTGCCACACACCTGCCCCATGGCATCTTTCACTTTGCATAATGTTTTGAGATTTATCGTATGCGTATCAGCAATTTCATGAAGTTTTTGATAACTTGCCATGGTATATGTGTATCACATTTTGTCGACTTGTCAGTTTGTGTTCTTTTGGATTCTCTGTAGTTTGAGGTTATTGTGATGTTGCATTTATAAAGCAAAAATTCTCCCTTGTCTTGCATATTGTATTTATTTGAGAGGAAGAGAGAGAGAGAGAGAGGAAAAGCTCCCATCTGCTAGTTCACTCCTCCAAATGCTCATAACAGCCAGGGCTGGGCTAGGCTGAAGTTATGGGCTGGGAACTCAAAACAAGTCTCCCAGGTGGGTGCCAGAGACCCATCCACTTGAGCCATCACCACTGCCTTTTAGGGTGCACATTAGCAGGAAGCTGGAGTCAGGAGCAGAGCTGGGACTTGAACCAAAAAGGCACTCTGATATCAGAGTGCAGCATCCCAAGTGGTGACAAAGCTGATGACCCTGTGCTGTACTTGCAATAGCATCACTGAACACTAGGTGGTAGCAGGGAGGCCCTATCTCAGCACAGTGGTTCAGTCACCCTACTCAGCTGTGCTTCTTTTCTATAGTCTTTTCTTTCTTGTCTGGATGCTTTCACAGGCCCCTTCTTTTAATGGGAGTGTTTGTTAAGTCATGATTTTATTAAGTCACTTAATGGATCTATCTTCTTATCAAATAGCTACAAATACTCTCTCTTTTTAAAAAAATTTATTTGAAAAGCAGGGCTACAGAGAGAGAAAAAAAGAATTTTTCCATCCACTGGTTCACTCCCCAAATGGCCACAACATTCAGGGCTGAGCCAAGCCAGAGCCAGGAGCCGCTTCCAGGTCTCCCATGTGGGCACAGGGTCCCCAAGGACTTGGGCCATCTTCCGCTGCTATCCCAGGCGCGTGAGCAAGGAACTGGATTGGAACTGGAGTATCTGGGACTTGAACTGGTACCTATGGGATGCTGGCATTGTAGGTGGTAGCTTAACCCACTAGGACACAGCACTAGCCCCAACAAGTATCCTTATGAGTATGCATAGCTGCTCTATCAGGGCAAGACAGCAAAGGAATGTGATTTCTAAGTTATAACTCGTTACAGATGTTTTTGTTGTAAAACTACTACCTCCCCTATTGAGGTCATTGCTGTTACTTTGAGCTTTTCTGGGAAAATGAACATAGGAGGTAAAAGGCATTTGTAGGAAGAAATCACCAGTACTACCTTCTTATTTATCAAAGGTTTTGTTTGTCAAGCACTATGCTAGATGCCAAGGTTATTGCCGTGAACAACAAGAACAAAATAGTCTCTCAGGGAGAGTGTTGTGGCACAGCAGGTTAAGGCATTGCTTGCTTTATCTACATCCCAGATCAGAGTGCCTGGGATGGACTTACACCTCCCCTTCCATTCCAGCTTTCTGTTCACGTGCCCCCTTGGAGGCAAGGGTGATGGTTTAAGTACCTGGGTCCCTGACACCCATGAGGGAAACCTGGATAGAATTCCTGGCTCCTGGCTTCAGCCTGCTCCAGCCTTAGCCCTGACTATTAGGGGCATTTGGGGAGTAAACCAACAGATGGAAGATTTCTCCTGTCCCTCTGCCTTTTTTTTTTATTTACAGTGAGTGAGAGAGAGAGAGAGACAGAGAGAAAGGTCTTCCTTCCGTTGCTTCACTCCCCAAATGGCCGCCACATCTAGTGCTGTGCCAATCTGATGCCAGGAGCCAGGTGCTTCTTCCTGGTCTCCCATGCGGGTGAAGGGGCCCAAGCACTTGGGCCATCCTCCACTGCTCTCCCAGGCCACAGCAGAGAGCTGGACTGGAAGAGGAGTAACCGGGACTAAAACCTGGTGCCCATATGGGATGCCAGTGCCGCAGGCGAAGGATTAACCAAGTGAGCCACCGCGCTGGCCACGGTCCCTCTACCTTTTAAATAAGTACCTTTTTTTTTAAAGTCTCTGACCTCATGGAGCATACATTCCAGTGAAAGGATTCAGACAATTAAAGATACATATCAGGGATGATAAGAAGAAAACCAAAGCAGATAAGTAGCCCAGAGTGATTGTATGGTTGTCATGCCTTAGATAGGCCAGACAGAGCAGACTCTTCTGATAACATGTAAGGAGTGAGTAGGTCATGCAGAAGTCCAAGTGAATGGTTGTCCTTGCAAAACAAAATGCTAAAATCCTCAGGCAGCAGTGGGTTTTGGTACTGTTGATAGAGAGGTTGTGATTTGGTGGGTTGAGAAAAGGTCAGACAGATGGTGGCTCGCACAAGGCCTCTCGTCTCTTGGTCCTCCATTTGTCCCTCTATCCACTAGGAGTAAAAGGAAATCATAATCATTGCTCTAATAAGGGTAGAAACCCTTGTCTCATGGCTGGGGCAAAGCAAACGTTAGGACTTAGAATGAGAAGCCCTTGCTACCCCAGTATCTAACTCTTTATTTAGGACAGTTGGCATCCCTTTATTCTCACTCCCTTCTTACTCTGTCCTTTTTTGTTTGCTCATCTACCTTGATTCCTGCAAGCAGGACACATCTGAGAAGCCAGAGCTTGGGTGGGCAGGAGCCAGAAGATTTGTAGCTACAATGACTTCAGCAGTACTGGTGGACATCCAAGAGGAGGTGACCTGCCCCATCTGCCTGGAGCTCCTGACAGAACCCCTGAGCATAGACTGTGGCCACAGCTTCTGCCAAGCCTGCATCGCAGAGGACAGAGAGGAATCTATGATCAACCAAGAATGGGAGAGTTGCTGTCCTGTGTGCCAGATCAGCTACCAGCCTGGAAGCTTGCGGCCCAATCGGCACTTAGCCAGTATAGTGGGGAGGGTCAGGAACGTGGTGTTGGGCCCAGGGAAGGAGCTGAAGGTGACTCTTTGTGCACACCATGGAGAGAAACTCCAGCTCTTCTGTAAGGACGATGGGAAGCTCATTTGCTGGCTTTGTGAGCGTTCTCAGGAGCACCGTGGTCACCACACATTCCTCATGGAGGAGGTCGCCCAGGAGTACCAGGTGGGAGCCCCAGATGGAGAGAAGACCAAGGAACGGAGTCCTTGGCTGCAGATGTTAACTTTTCACCATGCTCTCATCTAATTTCTTTGTAGTCCTCCCATCTAGGTGGAGGATAAATCTAGAAAATGCCCCAAGATCAAGAGTAGAGACTTTATTTTTTGTTGTTGTTGTTTTGACAGGCAGAGTTAGACAGAGAGAGAGAGAGATAAAGCTCTTCCTTCTGTTGGCTCACCCCACCCCCCCCAATGGCCACTACGGCCGGCGCTGAGCCGATCCGAAGCCAGGAGCCAGGTGCTTCCTCCTGGTCTCCCATGTGGGTGCTGGGCCCAAGCACTTGGGCCATCCTCCACTGCCTTCCCGGGCCACAGCAGAGAACTGGACTGGAAGAGGAGCAACCGGGACAGAATCTGGCATCAAAACCTGGAGTACTGGTGCCTCAGGCGAAGGATTAGCCTAGTGAGCCACGGCGCTGGCTGAGACTTTATTTCTTACTTGATGCCCCGGATTGAGTAGTGGGAGCTACTGGGTGCAAAGAAAGGGCTTGGTGGGTTGTGTGTGAGAGATGGGTTAGCATTGTGAGCACAGGAACAAAGTGCTTTGTGGGCAGTTCTCCCTGCCCCACCCCAAGGAAAGAGAATCATCCTATTCCTGCAGGTTTCCATCCATCCCCTATGCGTAAAAGATACTTTAGCATTCTCAGATTTTCATCTCAGAACAGGACAGGCTTCTTCTGAGGTCAGCATCTTCTCTGCTTCATTCATTCAGGTCCTGCTTGACCTGTTGTGTTTCTTCTAGGAGATGTTCCAGGAGTCTCTGAAGAAGTTAAGGAAAGAACAGCAGGAAGCTGAGAAGCTGAAAGCTGTTATCAAAGAGAAGAGGGCATCCTGGAAGGCAAGAGGAATTCCTTAATGAGGGTGCCCTGGGGCAGGATTCAGAGCAGGTCATGGACCCAAGGAGTCCTTATGCTCTCAGAGCAGCCTTTTGTCTGTTCTTTCACGGTATCCCTTCCAAACACAAGAATTGCTAGTGTGTGGGACCTGAGTGGCAGATGGGAGGATGGGGAAATTGCATTACAAATATATCAAAAATAAATCTTGATCTTTGTTGACAAGCACATAGGAGAGGAACCATGTCAGGGGTAGCCCCTAACCCATAATTCTGATTATTTCCTGTAGTTTTTGTCTTTGGTTTCCAAGGACAGGTTAGGTAGAGGCCAATACTTCCTATCTCAATACTCAAAATTGGAAGGGGATGTGATACAGATGCCTGAGGCAAAGGAGACTGCCTGAAATCAAAACCTCACCCCAGCATCTAGATACAGCCTAGATAGGAGGCCTGGATACGGCAGCCTGGGCTAAGAGAAGAACAGGTTCCACAAGCCTGCACCTGCAGACATTTTTCCCCTCCTCTGCCAGTGCTGCCCTGCTCCCTATTGAGACCCTCAGCCTGACAAATAGCAACTTCTTTCTCTTCCCTGTTGCTGAAGAATCAAATGGAACCTGAGAGACACCGGATCCAGACAGAGTTTAATCAGCTACGAAGAATCTTGGACAAAGAGGAGCAGCGGGAGCTTAAAAAGTTGGAAGAGGAAGAGAGGAAGGGACTGAGTGTGATAGCAGAGGCTGAGGGTCAGCTGGTCCAGCAGAGCCAGTCTCTGAGAGAGCTTATCTTGGATCTGGAGCGCCGATGTCAGGGGTCAACCGTGGACCTGTTGCAGGTAAGACTTCTGGAACGGACCCAACTGGTCAAGGAAAAGAGAAACTAACTTTCCTTCCTTTATGGGACACACAGCTAGCATCCTGGTGGAATAAGGAAAAAAACAATTTCTTTGGCCATATAGTGCCTCATTCTTTAAATTATACAGAGTTTATGGGGTAAAGCATGAGATAATTCAGAGTATAAAATAAGGTACTTCAGAAAGTTCCTGGAAAATGGAATTAAAGGTACATTTATTTTAAGGCAAAGAAATGAAATCCATGTACAAGGAGTCTTCAGAAAATTCTGTAGACAATACAATGAAAATGCATGGATTTAAAAAAAATTGTACTAAAATAAATGCTACCTTTTAATTCCATTTTCCACAAACTTTTTGATGTATATCATAAGGAAGTCCCATTTTTATTTATTGTTTATAAAGGGTGACCCAAAACTGTTGGGTACTGTGGAGGTCTGTTGTGTCCAGTGATTGATAGAACAAGATTTCTCATTCTCAGCACTGTTTATTTCTTTGCTCTGAGAGGCTCTATTTTACATTGTAGAATAGTAAACAGAATCCCTCAAATGTGATGACCAAAAACGCCTCCAAACATTGCCATGTATTCCCACAATATTTCCTTCCACTCCCGAATTGAGAGCCACTGTTCACTGGGCACCTTTTTTCTCTGGGGCTATGCTAGGGGTAACTCAGGTGCTTTTTACTCAGCTTAGTCACAGGCAAACGCATGACAAACCCAACACAGATTCTTTATCTCATTGCCACCCCTTCTATACCTTCATTCTCCTTAAGGCAGAATGACTTGACATGTTGTAGTCAGATGTTTGAACAGGCTGGGTTTGGGGGCTGGGCTGTGCTCTCTGTGTGAAGAAGGTTGGAGGGCCCTAGGTATCAAGTCTAGAGAGATTTGATGGAGGAACTTAACTTGAGGTAGCAATTGGAGCTGCTGTCTTTTACACAGAACAGTGTAACAATGAAGTTGAGGCACAGTATACGCTGTACTTTTCTGGAATGTTTAGGCTGTTTCCTGTTGCTATTCCTTTGCTGGTAGAATAATTACATCTTTATTCTTGGATCTTAATATTGGGATTATGGAGTAGTTTCTTTTCACTTATTAGAGCTCTTCCAAATCATTGCTTCCTACTTCACATCATTTTATTCTCACCATTTTGTCCTCATCTTTCACATTAGGTTGCAACACTTTTTCCTTCACCCCTTTTTTTTCTTGCTTCTCCACAGACCCCCTCAAACTGTAAAAATTCATCCTTATATGAAAAGAAGTCATGAATTTATTTTGCTATTCCTGGCACTCTCACATCGATTAGTATGACCATTCAATGAACATTTTAACTCCAGTATTATCCAACAGTCAAGGTTCTGGAATTCTTTCTTATCCATATGTGTTTGACATTGTTGACCAATACAATTTGATAGCCAACGTATAAGCTTCAAAATGTGAACACTGACAACCAAACCAACATAAGAATAATAGCCATGAAGTGGCACACTGACTTGATCATTGAGTTTCTCAGTGCAGCCGTGATTGAAGATAATAAAATCTGGGGTCAGTATTGTGGTATAGCAGGTTAAGCTGCCACCTGTGGCACCAGCATCCCTTATGGGCACTGGTTTGAGTACTGGCTGCTTCACTTCTGATCTAGCTCCCTGTTGACGTGCCTGGGAAAGCAGTGAAAGATGGCCCAAGTATGTGGGCCCCTGCTCCCCTGTGGGAGATACAGATGAAGCTCCTGGTTCCTGGCTTTGGCCTGCTCTAGCCCCAGCCATTGTGACCATTTGGGGAGTGAACCAGTAGATAGAAGATCTCATTCTCTCTGTCTCCCCATACTCCCCTTCCATAACACTTCCTTTCAAATAAATATATATTTTCTAATAAATGATAAAATTCTGGGTATTTGGTCTAAATTGACACACCAGTACCTCTCAGGCTTTCTGTGTTCAAGTCAGTTCCAGTTGTATTTCTGTGAAATAAAACCAAAAATAGCCCCATTGAACAAAAAGTATTATTCATGTGTGTATATATGTAAACTGTTGACCTTTTTATTTTTATTGGTCACTGAGGTATAAAGAGCAGCAGTTAGAATAAATAGTAGGCATTTGGAAAGTTCTATTAAAATAATATAGGCAGGGGCTGGCACTGTGGCGTGGCAGGTAAAGCCACCGCCTGCAGTGCCGGCATCCCATATGGGTGCCGGTTCGGGTCCTGGCTGCTCCACTTCCAATTCAGCTCTCAGCTATGGTCTGGGAAAGCAGTGGAGGATGGCCCAAGTCCTTGGGCTCCTGCACCCTTGTGGGAGACCCAGAAAAAGCTCCTGGCTCCTGGCTTCGGATCGGTGCAGCTCCAGCTGTTGCAGCCAGTTGGAGAGTGAACCAGCGGGTGGAAGAACTCTCTCCCTCTCTCTTTCTCTCCTTCTCTCTCTGTGTAACTCTGACTTTCCAATAAATAACAATAAATCTTAAAAAAAAAAATAAGATAGGCAGTGGTTGGTAAAGGTGAATAGAAGGAGGCTAAAAGAAGGGTATGGAAAAAAATTGAAAATAAAAGAAGGGTATGAAATGGACTGCCTTGGTTAAAGATGGGATGTGAAGATGAATATATATGATGAAACTATATGTATTTATATATGAAAGTATATATATATGATGAATTATATATATAGTTTTCACTTTAGTATTTTGTGGGTTTTTAATTAATTTCCCCCCCAAAGAAGCATTTTATCTGAGGAATACAGACTTAGTGCATTTCATGAGTACAGCTTTAAGAATCTAGTGATTCTTCACACCGTATCAGCCTTCCCACCCACTCTCCCAACCCTCCTCCTCCTCCCTTTCCCATTCCCAGTCCCGTTCTCCACTAAGATCATTTTCAATTAGCTTTATACACAAAAGACCAACTCTATACTAAGTAAAGAGTTCAACAATTTGCATGGTAAAAAAAAAAAAATACAAAACAACAAAAAAGCTGTTCTTCAGCCGTTGAGACATGGGCTGTTCAAAGTCATTGCATCTAAAGTTCATTTCACTTCTTTTTTTCTTAATTAACTTTATTAAAATTTAATTAACTTTAATGAAGCACCAAGGATGACACATCTTTAGGGAGAACTTAGATATAGTTATAATACAGCTCTTTGAGGACAGAGGTCCTGCATGGGAAGTTAGTGCACAGTGACTGTTGTTGTTCATTTAACAATTAACACTCTTATGCATGACATCAGTCATCACCTGAGGCTCTTGACATGAGGTGCCTAGGTTATGGAAGCCTTTTAAATCCACAAACTCAGTCAGTATTTAGACAAGGCCATAAGCAAAATGGAAGTTCTCTCCTCTCTTCAGAGAAAAGTACCTCCTTTGATGACCACGTCTTTGCACTGGAGTCTCACCCACCGAAATCCTTCATGTAGTATGTTTTTTTGCCACAGTATTTTGGCTTTCCATGCTGGAAATGCTCTCATGGGCTTTTCAGCCAGACTAGAATGCCTTAAAAGCAGATTCTGAGGTCAGAGTGCTACTTAAAGCAGTTGGCACTCTATGTGACTCATATGTGGACTGCTTCCCATGTTGCAGCATTCACTCCTTTTTAATTCTATCTATTATCATTACCAGACCCTTAATCCTATCCATATGATCACTTTAACACTTAAGATGGTAATTTTTACCACCCAGCTTAAGGGGATTTGGGGTCCCATGGCAAGTTTTTAAACTGTACCCTTAGAAGTAAGTCTATAGGAATGTATGCAGAACTATACAGCTTTACAATTACAAACTTCATACACTTCATAATTGCAACTTTAGGAACATGGTGATTCTTCCCACTGTGCCCACCCTCCCACCCATACTCCCAACCCCTCTTCTTTCTCCCTCTCTTATTCTCACTTTTATTTTTTACTGAGATTTGTTTTCAGTTGACTTCATACACATATGTTTAACTCTATGTTAATTAAAGAGTTCAACAAAGTATAAAAAAAAACTGTTCCTCAACAGTCATTATTTCTCAAAATGTCAATTTCACTTCTAAGATTGCCTTTTAGGTGCTCTGTTAGTTATCACAGGTCAGGCAAAACATGTGATAGTTGTCCCTTTGGGACTGGCTTATTTCACTAAGTATTATGTTTTCCAGATTCATCCATTTTTTTTTAAATGGCCAGATTTCATTTTTTTTTTTAACCGCTATGTAGTATTTCATAGAGTACATATCCCATAATTTCTTTATCCAGTCTTCAGTTGATGGGCATTTGCATTGATTTCATCTTAGCTATTGTGAATTGAGCTGCAATAAATATGGTGCAGATAACACTTTCACATGCTGACTTCATTTCCCTTTGGTAAATTCCCAGGAGTTGGATGACTGGGTCATATGGTGGGGCTATATTCAGATTTCTGAGGTATCTCCACACTGTCCTCCATAGTGGCTTTACCAGTTTACATTCCCATCAACAGTAGATTAGGGTACCTTTTTCCCCACATCCTTGCCAGCATTTGTTGTTTGTTGATTTGTGTATGAAAGCCATTCTAACCATGAGGTGAAACCTCATTGTAGTTTTGATTTGCATGTCCCTGATAGCATCCTGAGCATTTTTTCATGTTTCTTTTGGCCATTTGGATTTCTGCTTTTGAAAAATGTCTATTTAAGTCTTTTGCCCATTTCTTCACTGGGTTGTTTGTTTTGTTGTTTTTGAGTTTCTTGATCTCTTTATGTATTCTGAGTATTAACCCTTTATCAGTTGCATAGTTTGCCAATCATTTCTCCCATTTTGTAGGTTGCCTCTTCACTTTCCTGAGTGTTTCTTTTGCAGTACAGAAGCTTCTCAGTTTAATATAATCTGAAGCTGGACTGATCCAAAGCCAGGAGCCAGGAGCTTCTTCCAAGTCTCCCATGCAGGTGCAGGGGCCCAAGGACTTGGGCCTTCTTCCACTGCTTTCCCACGCTACAGCAGAGAGCTGAATCAGAAGAGGAGCAGCCGGGACATGAACCGGCGACCCTATGGGATGCCGGTGCCACAGGCAGAGGCTTAGCCTACTATGCCACAGCACCGGCCCCTATTCTTGTTTCTTGAATTGGTGCATTTATTATTCAGAATTTGTGGAGATACTCGTTTTTGTTTTTTGTTTTTTTGGTTTTGTTGTTGTTGTTGTTGTTGTTGTTGTGGTAGCTTTTATCTTTGGACTGTGTATGACTTAGTGGATTGTCTGCTTTCAGGGAACACCTATAGGCCCGTGGTGTGTGTGGCCAGGGAGCTCTGTCCAGTGCTACAGGTGAAGGGAGTGTTAAGGTGACACTCAGGTTGGGGATGATACATCCCCTCTTCTTTTTTTTAATTAGAGGGGAGGTTTTTCTTCTATTGGCATAGACTCAAATCATTTCCTCTCCTCAAAGAAGACCATTGCCTGTGCTAGCCCCAGTGGGTATAATATTCATCTTCCACAAGAACCACGCAAAGGATCTGTGCAGTCCTCGGTATAAGCAGATTCCCCAGCAGTGTCCCTCACCAGGAAACCGGGTTGCCCTGGGCATGTGCAGCCTCCCACAGTGACTGCCCAAAGTCCCAGCCACACTCTGAGCCTTTCCACACAGCCTCAGTGTTTTCAAAGCCCTACAATCTCAGTGTTTTCACAATCCTGGCACATGTCACAAGCACCCAGCCCCCCATCAGTTCTCCCCACAAGACTCAGGAGTCTGCTCAGCTGGTTGCTGGGTGTGGACAGAGGTTGATGCAGCTTTTATATATGTACAAAATGGCACCCACTCTGTATTGGCCTGCTACAGCACACCATTGCAGGATGATCAGGGAGAGTGAAATGTGCCCCCTCCCTTTTTTTTTCTCCTTTTTTTTTTTTTTTTTTTTTCAGTAGGTCCACTATCTGCCACAGGGTTCCAAGTCAGATTTTTTCCCACCTCTTCCTGCAGCTTTATCACCAGTGCCTGGGTTGCTACAGTCTGGTCTCACCTCTCTCCAAAGCTGGTGTGGAGGCTCTCAGCTGCTGTGGTCCTGAGTTGTGCACATCCACACCCTCCATGTAGGTCTGCTGTGTCCCTCTAATTTGCGTGCTGTTTCCTCTGGTGTTTTCTCCCTAACTCTTCCCTGAGACTACACTCTCTTCACTCTTTTAAGACTGTCTTCCCTAGACTAGAGCTGTAAGCTCCCTCCCTGCTTTGCCATCCTAATCCTTATTCCACTATAATATTTTGTGTCCATGTATGTACACATGACTACATGGATGTTAATATCATTCAGGAGCATGAAAGTCAAGAGACAAAGTAGTCATAGGAATGAGAAGTTTTCCTTTCAGCGCCCTGAGTTTGTGTCTCAGAGAGCTCAATCTTGGATGATCTGGAGGTGCTGAAGCTCATTTGTGGTGGTATACATTAATCTGAATTGTAAAGGACAGAAGACTGATAGATATAGATTTGAGAAAATGTGTGTGTTGAAATCAAGGAGATGGATGAAGTCAGCAAGGTCAGGGTATGGATAAAGTCAGGGTAAGGTGTTAGAGGAGATGATGCCTGAAAGCAACCATAATTAAGGCCTTTGAGCTGTATCTTCAGCAGTCAGAATGGAATGATGAAAATTAAGGCTTTGTCATCTGAGAGCCTCTAAGGCCAGGTACAATGTCTGATAAATAATGGATGCTGCACCATGCATAACATACACACACACACACACACAAGCACAAGCACACTCATACATGCTGTTGTGAAAATAAAGGAACTCCTACATTGATTGAACTATTTCCTGATGTCTTCATGGTGTTTGTAGGGACAGTCTTCCCTCAGTCTTTAAGCTCTGTGTTATGGCCTTCACATTGGCACTAACTTTATTCCTGTCATATCATGGGGTGACAGAGATGGGATATGGAGCATGTATAAGATCATGACCTGTTACTCCTTGACTTAACTTGTCTTTTTCATCCCTAGGATGTGAGTGATGTCACGAAAAGGTATGTATGGCAGAATATGAAATAATCTCTTTGATTGACAAAAGATTCCTGTACCCATAGAGTTTTCACAGAGCAAGGAAAGTTCTAGATTGTGTGTTTTAAATTGCTAAGGCTATGAACATTTTAGGTTTCCAAAATAAAGTGAATGGACTGACTTTCGTGGTAGGAGAATTTGGGTGGGGAAGGTCATAGACTTGGGGATAAAGAGCTGTCGTGAGGGTGACTCAGCCAGTACTGTCATGCTACTCCTTTGCCACAAACCACTGCATGTGCTTTCATCCCTGAGTATCATTTATAACTACAGGGTTTTCCTTGCCTGTTCATTTATCAGAGGGAGCTTCCTTAAAGCCATGTTTCCCGAGATCCAAACATTTGCTCTTGCAACATCTGCCTTAAATTTCCCGTCTTCCCATAGCTTTGGAATGGTCTAGGCCATGTTACCTCCTCAGATTTCCATTTGTCCCAATTCCAGTAAAAACGTAGACTTGAGATCTTGAGAAGAATATTTTGGCCCTGGACAGAACACATTCTTTATCACATGGCCTAGACTCTCATCTAGTACCGTGGCGTTTAAAGGTCCTCACAGATACGTGTAACAGGGAGACCTTCGTTCCTTCTGAAGTCTTCACTCTGAGTTTGCAAATAAGGACGTCCCCTCTTTCTAGCTGACATAATGTTCCTGCAACAGAATCCTAAATGCTGCTCTGACTGTCTTTTCCCTGGGCTTCTGGCAGAACCTAGGGCCTGAGACTATGATCTCAGGAAGAAAGGAAGCTGTTTTTTCACTTGATCCTCCACTGCGGATTCCTGGTGTTCTGTCGACATAGCAAACTGCAGTGCTTCCCGGTAGACCCTCTGATAAGGCACATTTTATGTCTTTTTTTAAGGGTAGCAAAGTATTTCCCAGAAATTATTTTACTTTATTTGATATTATAGCTAGGACATAGAGAAAGAATGGAGAGTTACTAGATCTTAGGAAAACAACAACAGCAAAATGAAACACAAAATGAGTCATTCAAGGGTTCGATCTTACTGAAGTTTACACAGGGCATGAGAAACTATAATTTCTAGTCTAGGTCTTTTGGGTTCAGTGCCATGACTCTTTGCAGAACAATGCCAACTTTCCTCAGGACTGAGAGCTGAGGTTCACCCATAGGCCTGAGAGTGAGAGAGACAGATATTGGAGGAACCCTTGCATGGTCAGCTGTGTGGGGACTCACCAGACCTGTCCTCTCCAGGAGTGAGTTCTGCACCCTGAGGAAGCCCCAAGCTCTCCCCACCAAGCTGAGAAGTATGTTTCGAGCCCCAAATCTGAAAAAGATGCTGCGAGTGTTTAGAGGTGAGGATTCCAGGGAAAGGGTTTCGATGGGGAATTCCTGCCGTGGTGAGAAATAGAAGGAGAGGGGGTGTTGGTATTTGAGAGTAGTGGCGACGGAGAAGTTCCCAGAGGGAGAGACAGAGTGTGCTAAAGATGTGATTACTATTTAAAGGGGAATGAAACTCCCCACCACCACTCCTGTTTGCCTGGTTGGGGCAGAGACCCAGGCCAGAGGCTGCTAGTTCTGTTCAACATTCCTGACTTTTTTATCATTGCAGAGCTGACAGATGTCCAGAGCTACTGGGGTAAGTAGAAGCCACGGCCTCTGAGCTGACGCATCTGATCCCTTGTCACACACTCCCTCCAACCGTGCCCGCACACACTCTCAGGTCTGCCCCTGACCCCCATCACATAGCCCTAGATCCTCCCAACCCTGCCCAGCGTCCACCCCTCTCAGTGTCACAAGACTCACATACCCATTCTCAACTGCTGACCTTGTACCTTTTCTGCAGTGGACGTGACCCTGGATCCGCACACAGCTAATTTAAATCTCATCCTGTCTAAAAACAGGAGACAGATGAGGTTTGTGGGCAGCACACTGTCTGGGCCTTCGTGTCTGGAAGAACAGTATGACTATAGCGTCCTGGGCTCCCAGCACTTCTCCTCAGGAAAATATTACTGGGAGGTGGATGTGACCAAGAAGACTGCCTGGATCCTGGGGGTGTGCAGTCACTCAGTGGGACCTGCATGCTCTTTCCACCCAGCCATGAGCCAGCACCGTGCCTACTCCAGATACCAACCTCAGAATGGATACTGGGTGATTGGGTTACAGCATAAGCGTGAATACAGAGCCTACGAAGATTCGTCTCCCTCCCTGCTCCTCTCCATCACTGTGCCCCCTCGCCGTATTGGGGTTTTCTTAGACTATGAGGCTGGCACTGTCTCATTTTATAATGTCACGAACCATGGCTTCCCCATCTACACCTTCTCTAAATACTACTTTCCCACCAGCGTTTGTCCATATTTTAATCCTTGCAACTGTGTAGTCCCAATGACCTTGCGGCGCCCAAACTCTTAATCCTGTTTGTTCTCCCCACCTGTCTCTGAGTAGTGCTCTTCACCCCAGGCCTCCTCCGCACATGATTTACTCTGCTTCAGTATTGACTTTATTCAATACAAGCATGGGACACACAGTGGTGATGATGAACATCTTTGATTAATTACAGATCTTGAGAGGGGTAAAGGGAGGGTTCAGCATTTTACCACAAAATATAGAATTTGGTGCAGATTTTTGGTTGATGTAAAAAGATCAAATTTAGGAAATGCTCTTCTGTTAATTTGCTATGAGGTTTTGTACTTAATGAAAAACTAAATTCTACAGATTCTTCTTCTGTTATTCAGATAATTAATGCCATGTTTATTCTGTTGTGGCCAAGTACATTGGTTTATTTCAATTGTTTTATCTACCACAAATTCCTGAAGCAGACTCTTATTATTCATTTATGCAACACTTGATTTGTGTTTGCTAACACATTCCTTAGGTTTTGTTTTCATCCATGCCTTTGAAAACACATTTGTCTATAACTTTACATTCCTGTCGTCAGGTTTTATAAAATGCAATCATAAGCAAAGAGATTGATGTGTTTTTGTATAAATGTATAATACTGAGTGTTAAAAACAGTCCCCTTCACTGTTAATTTTGGTGGCTTTAAATTCAAATTAAAGGAAGATATTATATGAGTCTTGTACAGCCTTCAACTTCTATCTTAAAACTTTAGAGCTAGCAATGAAAAATAAAACATTATTTTCCAAATGAAGTGAAGTTTTAAAAAAGTAGTGGAGAAGAGGAAAATATTCTATCCAATACAGATCTTTCTCTGAGTGTGAGGAAGATGCAAACAGGAAATATGAAGAATCGAAAATACTTTGCAAGAGGATGATGTCTTTCATCTTCCACACCCCTGTTCTTAATGCTCAAATACACAAGCAGCTAATGAATAAGCTCCTGGTGTTCCTTGTCCAGTCTGGTAGCTGGGAGCCAGAGGCTCGTGAGCACGTTCAATGTGACTTGTTGGAATGGAGCTGTGGTTGAGTACAAAATAGACACTGGCATTTGAAGACTTTGTTAGAAAAGGAAAGTATCTCTTTGTTTTAGAGCCTATTGTGGAATTTGTGTCCCTTGGGGAGCCCTACTGTAACAGTCTTTGGCCCCAGGAAGCAGAGGGGGCTTCAAGGTACATAGATTTTCTCCAAAAGAACCCCTCCCACAGTGGTCTGGGGCGTTGTTATGGAAGAAGGTGATAGCAGAGAAAGGATCTCAACATATCTGGAAGCGTGGAATTTTGAAGATCACAGGAAGGAATCCTGGTCCCAGAAGGTGATTCTGCCTGGTCTCGTCGCTGCCTTTAGTCTTGTTGGGTGCTTGGGGTTTAAGAAAATATTGAGTCATGCTCAGGGCTCAGCTCTAGCATCTGGTGAGAGGAAAAAGTGCAAATTACAGTAGATGCCCAATCCTGATTTGTTCTAGGGTAATTTCATTTGGGAGATCAGATCTGTGGGAGGCCAGAGGCCAGATGCACATTCTTCATCCTGATCTGAACTTTGGAAAAACAATGAGAAGGCAACCTGGGCCCCTGAGGATGGTGGAGGTTCAGATATCAGAGGTTGGCCTGAGTAACAGTCTCCTCACTTACTTTCTCATGCAGTGTTCTAGGCAAAAGGGGTTAGTCCAGGTCCCTTTCACCCAGTTAAATCTTAACAAGAATCGGAAGAAGTACCCAGGTAACAAAGGCCAAAGTACTCTGTGGACCTTTGTGAGACATGGAGATGGTTACCCAAACTGTTTTCCCTTTGGGACAATTATTAGGTTAAATTTGCAGCTCTGATCTTTTCCTCAGAGGCCATTTTGACCTTGACATTTTTAGTGTGGCAAAATAAACTATATTGAAAATGAAAATTGAAGAACATGCATACAATCAATCAAATACTAAAGACACTTATTACTCATGTAAAAGAAATCCAGTGTGAGTGTAACTTGTGGATAAGTGGCATCATTTCATTTGGGATTCATGGAACATATTTTCTTCCGTCTTACACTTCTGCCATCACCTAAAACATTGTTTTCAGCATTAAGCCACAGAAAGGTAAAAAACTCAGGGGAGGCAACTAGCTTTTTAAAATCCTTAGTTCACAGAAGGAACTTTCACCCTTTCTCGGTTCTCAAGGAACTTTATATTTGTGGGGAGAGAAGGAAAGTGGGGAGAGGAGAAAAGAAGAGGAGGGGTCGCGGCGGTGGCCGCCAGCAGCAGCTGCCGCGCCAGCCCGCCCAGATCCCAATGTCCCTTTATGCTGATATCGTCCAATCAGATGAAAGGGCGCGTATAGCCTCAGGTCGAAAGTTCATCTGTTTCACCTGGTTCTTCCTAGTTGTTTCTGCAGAGTCCATTCTGTTTCATCTGTTTCACCTGGTTGTCTTGTGGTCCACCGATTGCTGCAAACCATGTAGAGGAGGTTCCCACAGGTGGCCAGCCTGCGGTTCCCCACACCTTCCCAGGGCCTTTAAAGTTGTTCTGAACGAAGGTGGCATAATTCCAAAAGTCCTTGTGCGAGTAGTTAGAGTATCCATTCTCCCAGGAACTGGCTAGGGACCTGGAAGAAGCTCCTGGATCCTGGCTTTGGATCAGTCCAGCTCCAGCTATTGCGGCTATCTGGGGAGTGAACCAGGGGATGGAAGACCTCTCTGTAAGTATGCCTTTCAAACCAATAAATGAATCTTAAAACAAACAAACAAACAAAAACCCTTCAGTTTTGGGGGTACCATGTGGAGTAGGAGATGAAATTATTTTAGTATAAGTGGCAACAGCAGCCTACTGGTCTCCTTATTGGTTTCTCATGCATTCTGTTTCAAACTCAGGGGATACTATGGCCTCTATATGAATGATCCTAATCCCAAGGGAGACTTTCTGTAGTGTTCAAATCAGGGGAACCTTATCTCCTTAAGCATATTCATCATTCTGTGTGAAAACATCAAAATCCACTCTAGCTTTTTAAAAGTATATACAGCCTGTTATTGTTATCCACAGTTATCACCCTATTTGCAACAGAATAGTAGAACTTCGTTCCTAATTATAACCTTGGTTAATACAAGGAGATGTCCAGAGAAGAAACATCATAATGACACTGAGGCCCATGACAAAAAAGGGTTAAGTGGGAGCGCCTTTGTTTTTCTACCTCTCTTCCTGTGAAAGGCACAGCTGCAGCCAGCTGCCTGGCTCTCTCAAGGACCTACAGAGACAACCCATTGGTCTGTAGTTTCGCTTCCCTTGCTGCCCCTCCCCCAAGGGTTTTAGTTTCATTTCTTGTGGGTCCTGGCTTCCTCTTCCTCGGTGGGAGCTCCTCTGGGCAGATTAGGCCTCTGGTGAGTAAATCCTGACCACACTGCTCCGGCCTTCCTTTCACCTTTCTCCACAGAGTCCCAGCTTCTCCACTGGTGTCTGAGGGTGTGTTGAGGGCAGAGGTTGGGAAACTGGGTTTGCTTGGGTGAGTTTGATTTCCCGAGAGCTACTCTGAAGGGAGGAAGGGGCATTAACTTGGCGGCTTCCGGTTGTGAGCCCTGACTGATCCTCAGAGGAGCGGAGAGGCAGCCTTAAAAGAGGTTCGAATCTCAGGCTGAGTCTCTCCCACACATCCTTCCCGTTGTTCGGTAACTTCGAATTGCACCTTGCCGGAGAGTCAGAATCCTCTTCCAGAGGCCGACAGCCCCTCCCCCAAACAGGGGCAAGGGAGAGGTCTTCGAAAACTTAACAGTTTAATGCCTGTCAGGATCACCGGGTAGTATTTCTGCATGACTCAACAGATCAATTTCAGAACCGTGGCCCGGGTTCGGGCTTGGCGTTGCCTGGCCACCTCGCGGGCTACCCTGCGAGAGCCAGAGAGATTGGGGGAGCTGGGGTGCCGCCTGAGTGGATATGGCGCAGTGCAGAGGCGTAGGGACAGGAGAGGCGTGCTCTGGCTTCTCACGCTCTTGCTTGGGTGCTCCAGTATTAGGTACATGTAATTTACAATTGTTTTATCTTCTTAAGGAATTACGTAATGATTTTCTTTGTTTCTCATATGGGGGAACTAGGCAGGAAGATTCAGTAGGAATAGGTGAGCTAGAATCAGAATTTCTGCCAGCCCTGTGTTGTAAATCTGCCCCATTACCTATCCAGTATGCCCACTTTCCCATAATTCACCTTTGTTTCATCTGGGGTCAGGGATGAGGAGACACTGTGATAGCCATGTGGAAATAAAGTAATTATTTGCCTGACATAACCCTCAACAAATTACTGTAGTTATTACTTTTGTTGCAACACAACTTCGAAAATTTAGTTAGCAGCGTTGCTAACTGCATCCCCAAACCTGAGTCTGCTCACTGTATGTGCAGGAAGTCAATCACTGACATCTGGTTGGTGGAAGGAAGTAGATATTTACTTGCAAAGCTCAGAGCAAGGAGCCAGGTAGCTTAATTCATGTTTTTTTTGTTTCAGTTTGAAAACTATTTAACATTTCTTGGAAGAAAAGTCTGGTGGTGATGAACTGCCTCAGCATTTGTCTGGAAAAGAGTTTGTTTCTCCTTTGTTGGAAGAACAGATTGCTCATTGTTTCCCTGATCTTGCTGAATTGTCTCTTGGTATTCTTTGCAGTTTGTTAAGCTTCCTTCAAATCATTATTTTGAATTTCTTCTCAGGAAATTAGTTGACTGCCATTTCTTTGGGTCAGACACTGGAGAATTACTGTATTCCTTTCGGGCTTTTTCATGTTTCTTATGTCTCTATGTCTCTATGTTGATGTTTGGCATGATCTACACCATGACACCATCCTAGGCTCTAGCCCCTGCCGCCATTGCTGGAAGCTGGATGGCCACATGGCCCAACCACCTTTGTCAAGCTCATCCCCCATCCTAATGGGATTCCCTGCGCCTGCTTCCCTGCCCGCCCTTTGGCAAAGTTTTAAAAGGACCTGCTCCTGAACACGGGGCTCTCTCCTCTCTCTCTTACACTCTCTCTCGGCTCGGTCTCTTCTCTCTCTTCTCTCCTCACTAGCTCCTCTCCTCTCTCTCTCCTTCTCTCTTAGGCTCTCCTTCTCTCTTTTTCCTTCCTCACCCTTTCCCTCCGGCCTGCTGGGTTTTCCCCAGTAAGCCTTTTCCCTTATTCGGGTGTTTGGTGTATTTTGTGGCGACCTTACATTGCTGCCGAAACCCAGACCTTACAATATCTGCACGTTTGACAGAAAACTCACTTCTTCCATTCCTTTTTTTTTTTTAAGATTTACTTATTTATGTGGAAGAGATGAAAGAAATGAGAAAGAGATGGCACTGTATTGCAGAACCTGCAATGATTTCAGCTCACTTAGACCTAAC
The DNA here is from genome assembly GCF_033115175.1 of Lepus europaeus. Classification (NCBI taxonomy): domain Eukaryota; kingdom Metazoa; phylum Chordata; class Mammalia; order Lagomorpha; family Leporidae; genus Lepus; species Lepus europaeus. The sequence continues at coordinate 59,685,147 of NC_084833.1, read as the reverse complement.
TAACTACATATTATTTAGGCTCACCTTTATGGTTTTGGATATTAGTGTAGTTGCTGGTGTATGAATCCATCATGCATGTGTCAAATGAGCACATCTAATATTTTAAGACTTGCTAAAGACTGCTATCCATTTCTTCTGGGATTATATTTTTCAAATTTCTGACTAATGTGATCACATGAGTATATCTATATCATCTATATGAGTATATCTATATCATCTCCTTCCCCAGCTACCACATCTATACATACTTTTAGGCTGCTGTCAACGTCTTTGGCAAATTTCCAGGCCAACGTGAAACCTCCACATATACAAACACAAGAATCTCCAAAATCTCCTAAAACACTTCCTGGAATCTAGAAGAATACTTCCATACTCCTGTTTTTCGGAGTACTGATTGTGTGTATGTATGAGCACATGCAGTTTTCCCTAATTGTCTGATTAACTCTGTGGGATAGAAGAGAAGCTTCTGAAGGAGGACCATGAATGTATTAAGTTTATCTCAGCTCAGTATACTAAAGATAAATGATTTTTGGAAGTTGCTTGGTATCTAAATTTACCCAACTGGTAAAAGGATTTGCTCTCACCATGTGTGCAAAAATGTATATATAGTGCTATTTATAGTGTGATAATAAAATAAATTATTGTTAATGTATGTAACCAAAACATACACTGTAGACAAGGTGCCCAGAGTAGCTCTTTCTAATAAGAGAACATGAATGAGTTTGCCAGTATATAAGAATGAGTCAGACTGATACCAAAGAGAGTATTCCATGATGAGAGAAGAGCAAGTTTAAAAGCTCTGAAGTATAAGTGGTTTAATGCTTTTAATACTGAGCAGGTGTTTTGGCTTGGGGAAGAAAAGGCAAGGATAGATGACAGATCACTCAAAGTCTGGGTAGGAAAAGCCTCAGTGTCTCTCCCTTTCATTAACAATAAGGGAAAATTACAATCATTACATGGATGGACTTTGTCATGTGACATGAGATAAGAGTAAGTGCTTTTAATTGTTTGAAAATCCCTATTTACGAAGTCACCACATTCCTTTCCTTATTTTTTTTCTTTCAGTAATTTGGTCTTGGCCCATCCTTGATTTTTACATAATCAGTGTCCCTTCCAGTTTCCTTTCTTATTCTTCTCTTTTAATCTTCCTTGTCTTGCAGAAATCTGTGAGCAAAAGGAACCTCTGAAACCGGAACAGGTAGGAGCAGAGAGATGATTTCTATGGCTTCAGCAATCTTAGCGAATATGAAGGAGGAGGTGACCTGTCCCATCTGCCTGGAGCTCCTAGTAGAACCCCTGAGCATAGACTGTGGCCACAGCTTCTGCCAAGCCTGCATTACTGCAAACTATGAATCCATGATAGCCAAGGAAATGGAGAGCAGGTGTCCTGTGTGCCGAATCAGTTACCAGCTTGAGAACCTGCGTCCTAATCGACATGTGGCCAACATAGTAGAGAAGATGAATGAGATCAAGTTTTGCTCAGAAGAGGGGCAAAAGCAAGAGCATTGTGCACGCCATGGAGAGAAACTCCTCCTGTTTTGCAAGGAGGATGGCAAGGTCATCTGCTGGCTTTGTGAGCATTCTCAGGAGCATCGTGGTCACCACACATTCCTCATTGAAGAGATTGCCCAGGAGTACCAGGTAAGAGATTAGCAAGGAGGGAACACAGGGCAGGAGATGATACTTCATGGGAAATGTCTACTCTGCATTTTGCTTATTCTGTCAACACAGAACTGAGGCCTATACAAATTTCTCTTTATCCTGTGCTTACCTTCCAAGGCCTAATGGCCATTTTGTGCACTCCATGCAGTTATAGGAGTTAAGCCTAGAACTCAGACTCTTGGACAGGAGTAAATATTTTTATACCTTATGCTTTTTGTGCAGAGATTTGGTTCTTGAGAAAAGCTTTGACTGTTGTTTTTAGCAGGAGAGTAATGGGTGAGCTGAGATATAAGATCATTCTTTGTTACAAGATCAATTTTTTCTTCTATGAAAAAAAAAAATAGTAAGAGAAGTCATGGGGAGGGGATGGTGACTTCTGTTGCCTGAGCCTTAAAGAACACATTTATCACCTCGAGTTTTCTTCCAGCTCAGAGATTCTGACTGCCGCTCTCACAGTCACGGTGAACTCCAGGCTTTTCTGACATCAGCTTGATTTCTTCCCTGTTTATCCTCCAGCCGGGCGCTGAGAAAGCTCCTAGCCTGACTGCTGTGATTCCTTTCTCACAGGAGAAGCTGCAGAGCGCTCTGAACAACCTGATGACAAAGCAGGAAGAAGCTGGGAAGTTGAAAGCTGGCATCCAACAGGAGATAACTTCCTGGAAGGCAAGAGGAGATACTTTTTAGGGAGTTAGCCAGAAATTAAGGACCTCTCTAACTTTATTTTCTTGATAGTTGATAAGTCAAGAAGTTATTTTATTAGTCCCTGTGAGTGTCTTGAAAAACTGTCTTAAAGCTAAGCCACATGCAGACATCCCATTTTGGGTCAGGGTTGGCCTGACCCAAAATGGTAATACTCCCAAAAGGTCATTACAAAAGGAAAGTAATAGGAAAAATAGGCTTTTATAAGAATTGTTCCTCTGCTTCTATATCCCTTCTGAATGCCTCTCTCTGTTCCCATTCCTGAAGAATCAACTGCAGAAAGAGAGACAAAATATTCAAGCAGAGTTTAAACATCTGAAAGACATTCTGGATTCTGGGGAGCAGGATGAGCTGCAGAAGCTGGAGGAAGAGAAGGGGCATATTCTGAAGAGTATGGAAGAGTCCAAAAATGAGCTGATCCAGCAGAGCCAGGTTCTACAAAATCACATCTCAGACTTGGAGAATCGCTTGCAGAGGCCAGCAATTGAGATGTTGCAGGTAAGACTTGCAAAGTCTCAACATGCAGCATTCAGGGAAAATGAAAATATTTGCTTTTCTTTCTGTGTTTCTGTGTTCCTTCTGTTAGTAGCATTAAAGTTTTAGGGTTCTACAGTACCCCTGCACAGAATGAACTTCAGAGGCTATAGGAATAATTGCATTATGAATAGCAAGGGAAATTACATTTTCATGAATGTATCAAATACAGTGAAAAATTTGACATTGGAGAGAAAAATCCACTGTATCCAGTGATTTTTCAAAAAATTTTAAAGTTTTGGGGCCGGTGCCATAGCATTGTGGATAAAGTCGCTGCGTGCAATGCTGGCAGCTGGGTACCTGGCTGCTCCACTTCCAATCCAGCTCTCTGCTATGGCTTGTGAAAGCAGTGGAGGATGGCCCAAGTCCTTGGGCCTCTGCACCCATGTGGGAGACCTGTAAGAAGCTCCTGGCTCCTCACATCGGATCAGCGCAGCTCTGGCTGTTGCGGTCATTTGGGGAGTGAACCAGCAGATGGACGATCTCTCTGTCTCTGCCTCTCTATAACTCTGCCTTTCAAATAATAAATAAATCTTTTTAAAAAATTTTAAAGTTTTACTTAGTTGAGAGGCAAAGAATAAGAGAGAGAAATTGAGAAAGCCCCTATCCATTGGTTCACTCCCCCAACATCCACAAAGCCCAGAACTTGGTCAGGACAAAGACAAGACTGGGAATTCAATTTAGTTCTCTTACAAGGGTGGCAGGGACCCAATTACTTGAGCCATTTCTGCTGCATCTCAGGGTCTACATCGATAGGAAGCTGGAGTTAGGGTTTGGAACTAGGAATCAAAATGTCTTAACCACCATATTAAACACCTGTTCTTATTCAGGGATATTTTAAAGGCACCTGTGCTCTGTGATCTACCATTAGGCACCTTTTCAGCACTCAGCTTAGTCACTGGTAAGATAAATTACACTCTGAATTTTAAGAAGGATTTTTATTTTTTGAACTTGTAGAATGAGTACAAACTTTTCCCCACTTTCTTGGTTTCCTAAAAAAAAAAAAAAAAAAATTGCAAACTTGCTTTATTTCTTCTGTAAATATTTAGTGGAATTCACTAGTAAAACCTCTGTTTGCCTTTTTTCTTCTTTTTGGAATGGTATACAATTTAAATTGTTTTCACTAGCATTAGATTTATTTGAATTTTCTATACTTCTTAAGTCAATTTTTGGCAAAATATACCTCTGGAATTTGTTCATTTCATCTAAGTTTTCAAATTTGTAGGTCTAAAGTGATAAAAATTCTTTATGATCTCTTTCATTTAAAAAAAGTTATTTATTGATATGAAAGGCAGAGTGACAGAGAGAGAGAGATCTTCCATCATCTGCTGGTTGACCCTAAAAATGTCCAAACAGCCAAATCTGGACCTGGTTGAAGCCAGAAACCAGGAACTCCATTGGGGTTTCCGATAGGGATGGCAGGGTCCCAAGTACTTAGATCATCTTCTGCTGCCTTCCAGGCACATAAGCAGGCAGCTAGATGGGAATTGGAGTATCTAAGATTAGAATGGGCACTGCAGTATAGGATGCTGGTGTAGCAAGCGTCAGTTGAACCCACCATGCCATCCCGTAATTTTTATTTTTTATTTTGTTTATTATTCATTTTAATAAATAAATATACATACTGATGTAAATATCTATCACGTAGAAAATGCTAGTTTCTAAAATTTATTTGAGAGACAGAGAGAAAGAGACAAAAAGAAAGAGACAGTACCCGTCCACTGATTCAGTACCCAAATGCCCACAACTTGGTTAGGGCAAAAGTAGGAACATCTCAATCGAAGTCTCCAGTGGTGGCAGGAACCCTATTACTAGAGTCATATTGCTGCTCCCTAAGGTCCAATTAGAAAGATATTTCACTCAGGATAGAGTGCTGGGTGTGGAACCCAGGCACTCCAGTGTGAGATGTGAGCATCATCACCAATGCCTTAACCTTTAAGCCAGGCAGCCACTCCCAAAATATTTACAATTATTTACATTGTGAAATGGCTAAAGAGAGCTAATTAACATATGTATTGCATCACAATCTTAGAATTTTTTTTGTGTGGTGAGAACACTTAAAATCTACTCTGCAATTTTCTAAAATACAAAATGTTTTAACTGTAGACATCATTTTGTGTAATAGTTCTCTTGAAGACTGTCCCTCTATCTAATTGAAATTGTGTACTTTTTGACAATATCTGCCTGGTTCACCCTGTTCTACAGCCCCAGGAAACCCCTCTTTCTCTCTCTACTTCTAGGATATCGCCTTTTTTACATTTTAAATAGTTAAGTGATTGACTATTTTATGTTCTACGTATGAGTAAGGTCATGTAATATTTGCCTTTATATGCCTGGCTTTTTCACTTAACATGAAGTCTCCCAAGTTCATTCTCACTGTTACAAGTGATAATATTTCCTTCCTTTTTATCTTTTTAATTAACATTTTTACCTAATTAATTTTAATTTTATTTGAAAGGCCAAGAGACAGAGAAATAGAGATCTTCTATACAATGGTCCACTTCCCAAATGTCTGCCACAGCTGGGGCTGGGCCAAGCCAAAGTTAAGAGCTTGAAACTCCATTCAGGTCTCTCATGTGGATGGCAGGGAACCTGAGAGTTGAACCATCATCTGTTCTGTTATCTCCCAAGACACATTAGCAGGAAGCAGAATCAGAAGCAGAAGAGCCAGAACCTCAACCAGTGACTCCAATACGGGATGTAGGTGTTCTAAGAGGCAACTGAATCACTGTGCCAAATACCCACCACCATCCTTCCTTTTAAAAGGCTGAATAGTTTTCCATTTTTGCACATATACCATATTTTCTTTATCCTTTCATCCATCAATATATACTCATCTTAATTCCTTATCTGGACTACTGTGAATAATGTTGCATAAATCATAGCACTTGGACATGCTTATTTCATAGCCTTTCAATATATCCATAAAAGTAGATCAAATGGTAGTTCTTTTTAGTTTTTTAATAATTTCCATATTGTTTTCTAGAATGGCTGTACTAATCTGTATTGCCACCAACAGTGAGCAAGTGTTCCTTTTTCTCTATATCTTCAACTACCATATCCTGTCAGTCAGTGTACTTCAGATTTATACCGACTTCATTCCTATAAAATACTGAGACTTGCCTTTGATATTATTTTTCCTCTTTCCTTATCCTTTGTGTTTTTCTTGTCATATATTTATATGGATCATGAACAAATGTCATAAACCTATCAATACTGAATTTAAATCTTGTGTTTGTCTTTTAAATTTACTAGGAAAATAAATTAGAAAATAAAGAGTCTTTTATATTAAAATATTTTATAGTTTTTAATTCTATGAATTTGAATCACTTTTTGGAGAAATTTTCTTCCTGATGGAATAACCTTTAGCAAATATCATTTTAAGATACACATGCTAGGCCGGCACTGTGGTGCAGCAGGTTAAAGCCCTGGCCTGAAGCACCAATATCCCATATGGGTGCCGGTTCGAGTCCCAGCTGCTTCACTTCCCATCCAGCTCTCTGCTATGGCCTGGGAAAGCAGTAGAAGATCGCCCAAGTCCTTGGGCCCCTGCACCCATGTGGGAGACCTGCAAGAAGCTCCTGGCTTCGGATCGGCACAGCTCTGGCCCTTGCGGCCAATTGGGGAGACCTCTCTTCTCTCTGCTTCTCCTCTCTGTGTAACTCTGACTTTCAAATAAATAAATCTTTTAAAAAAAGATTCACATGCTAGCAACAAATTCAGTGTTTATCTTGCAATAAATATGTATTTTCCTGTATTTCTGAACAGGCTTTTTGCCTTATATGGAATTCTGGATTGATGATTTTTTTTCTTTCTGTCCTTTCAATGTGTCAGTCTAGTCCTTTCTGATCTCTAGTGTTTCAAATGAGGAGTCAGCCATTCATAATTTCAATAGCATTCTATAAGAGATAATTGGTTTTACTCTTACTGTTTTAAGAAAATTCTTTTATTTTAGCTGTTAGAAGTTTATATGTTACCTGGCGCTGTGGTTCACTAGGCTAATCCTCTGCCTGCAGCACCGGTACTCCGGGTTCTAGTCCTGGTTGGGGCGTCAGTTCTGTCCTGGTTGCTCCTCTTCCAGTCCAGCTCTCTGCTGTGGCCTGGGAAGGCAGTGGAGGATGGCCCAAGTGCTTGGGCCCCTGCACCCGCATGGGAGACCAGGAGGACGCACCTGGCTCCTGGCTTTGGGTAGGTGCGGCGCGCTGGCCGTGGCGGCCATTTGGGGGGTGAACCAACAGAAGGAGGACCTTTCTCTGTCTCTCTCTCACTGTCTAACTCTGCCTGTCAAAAAAAAAAAGTTTATATATGTTGTATTTACATGTGGATTTCCTATTTGACTTGGGACTCATTAAGCTTAAGTGAGTATATTATTGTTTTTACAGAAGTTTTAAAGTCTGTTCCTAGTTTCTTCTTTTTTTTTTTTTTCTAGACCACCTACTACAGGTGTGTTGGTACATTTGATGTCATCTCACATGTCTCAAATTCTTGTCAGTCTTTTAAATCTTTCTTTCCTCCATTCTTCAAAAAGTGTTTATTGATGCAGCTTAAAGTTCAATGATTTTTTTTGTCTGCTATTGAGCTATTCTAGGCAGTATTTCATATTTTTTATTTTACTTAAAATGTGAGGATTTTCGATTTTTAATCATTTTTACCTCCCTACTGTGGTTCTCTATTTTTTTTTTTTTTTTACAGGCAGAGTGGACAGAGAGAGAGACAGAGAGAAAGGTCCTCCTTTTGCCGTTGGTTCACCCTTCCGATGGCTGCCATGGCCGGCGCGCTGCGGCCCGCGCACCGTGCTGATCCAAAGGCAGGAGCCAGGTGCTTATCCTGGTCTCCTATGGGGTGCAGGGCCCAAGCACTTGGGCCATCCTCCACTGCACTCCCTGGCCATAGCAGAGAGCTGGCCTGGAAGAGGGGCAGCCGGGACAGAATACGGCGCCCTGACCAGGACTAGAACCCGGTGTGCCCGTGCCGATAGGCAGAGGATTAGCCTATTGAGCCGCAGCGCCGGCCAATTCTCTATTTTTTAAAAGATGTATTTATTTATTTATTTATTTATCAAAAGGCAGAGTGACAGTGTGTGTGGAGGTGGGGAGAAACACACACACATACACACACTCACACACAGAGATTTCTATCCACTGGTTCACTCTGCAAATGGTCACAGCGACAGATGCTGAGCCAGACTGAAGCCAGGAGCTAGAAATTCCATCTGGGTCTCTCCTATGTATAACAGAGGCCCAAGTACGTAGACCATCTTTCACTTCCATTGCAGGCAGCTAGCAGGCAGCTGGATTGAAAGCCAAGCAGCCAGGACTTGAGCTGGAACCTCAGTGTGGGATACCAGTGCCTGAAGCAGCGGCTTGACCTGCTGTACCACAACGCTGGCACCCAAGATTTTCTCTGTCTCTGAATTGGTTTTCACACTTTATGTCTCAATCTGAATTCTCTTTATATCTTAACCTAATTACAATAGTTCCTTTGAAATCTTGATGTCCTAACTTTGACATCTGTGGTCACTCAGAGATACTTTGTAGTTTTTTTTTTTTTTTTTTAAAGATTTATTTATTTGAAAGTCAGAGTTAAACACAGAGAGAGAGAGAGAAGTCTTCCATCTGCTGGTTCACTCCCCAATTGGCTGCAATGGCTGGAGCTGCACCAATCCGAAACCAGGAGCCTCTTCCGAGTCTCCCACACGGGTGCAGTGTCCCAAGGACTTGAGCCATCTTTACTGCTGTCCGAGGCCATACCAGAGAGCTGGACAGGAAGTGGAGCAGCCAGGACTCTAACCCATGTGGGATGCCAGCACTGCAGGCAGCAACTTTACCCACTATGCCACAGCGCGGCCCCAATATTTTTTACTTTTGTTTGGTATTTTTCCCATGAGCATAGGCCTTATTTTCTTGTTTCTTTGTATGTTTCATAAATTTCAGTTGTTAAACACATTTTTATGGTATTATGTTCTTCCTCTGTATTTTTTTTAAAGATTTATTTTATTTATTTGAAAGACAGTTACAGAGAGAGAGAGAGACAGAAAGATAGGTCTTCCATCTGTTGGTTCACTCCCCAAGATGGCCACAACGGCTGGAACTGTGCCAATCCGAAGCCAGGAACCAGGAGCTTCCTCTAGGCCTCCCACATGGGTGCAGGGGCCCAAGGACTTGGGCCATCTTCTACTGCTTTCCCAGGCCATAGCAGATAGCTGGATCAGAAGAGGAGCAGCCGGGACTCAAACCGGCACCCATATTGGATGCCGGCGCTTCAGGCCAGGGCTTTAACCTGCTGCACCACAGTGACGGCCCCTTTCTGTCTATTCTTATCTGTTCCTCCTAAGAAGTTTATTTTTATTTTTACATTTAGTTACTTTTTTTTAAGATTTATTTATTTATTTGAAAGGCAGAGTTACAGAGAGGCAGAGGCTGAGAGAGAGACACACAGAGACAGGTCTTCCATCTGCTGGTTCACTCCCCAGATGGCCACAATAGCCGGAGCTGTGCTGATCCGAAGCCAGGAGCCAGGAGCTTTCTCGGGGTCTTCTACATGGGCATAGGGACCCAAGGACTTGGGTCGTCTTCTACTGCTTTCCCAGGCCACAGCCACTGCATAGAGCTGGATCAGAAATGGATTTGAACCGGAACCCATATGGGATGCCGGCACTACAGGTGGCAGCCTTACCCCCTATGCCACAGTGCCAGCCTCCACATTTAGTTAATTTTTTTCCAGGGCTGCAGATGTCACTGCTGAGTTTAAATGAACATGAAGTGTAATTTTAAAGAATAGTATCCTATATTTCCCAGGTGTGCCAGTGTATCTGATTAAATTCTAGGTTGAAGAGATTATACAAATACTCAGGCCCTTCAACATAGGAAAACTTCTGCCTTCTACCACTGCATCAGTGTTTGGACACAGGAGTGAATTCAAAGTTTAAGTCATTTTCAGATCTGTTGTGTTCTTTCAGCTTTCCTATTCATGTGTGTCCATCTTTAGCCTGGTCAGGACTATATGTAATTTAGCCCAACTTAAATTGGTATATGCTGTTCCTTTGTTTCCAGCAATAACATAATGATGCTTTTAAGAGGGACATCTGAGCTTATGTAGAAAAATAGGAAAGCTCAGAACTTTTTGTCAAAACTTAGAAGTTCTCTGATGGGTATATATAAGAAGAATTCATTCTTGTATGTCCTTCAGGTATTGTGAATAAAGTAAATAAATAGAATTTGGAGTTGAATGTAGACCAGATCTGGATGACAAGTTTTGAGCTGAAAAACTATGGCTAAAGTTACAATTACCCTTTCCAAAGTTCTTTTTGCCATTTAATTTAGTCTTTTTTGGTTTATGTGAAGGCAACATAATAGCAAAACCATATGTATTTAGGGGTGTGTGTGTGTGTTTATGTGTATTTGTAGGCCTGGGTTTTGCCTTAGTTTTTAGAGAAAACTTTTAATTGGAGGAAAAGATCAATTATATTGACTCATGACTTTCCAAGCAGATAAAACAGGATGTGCAATGGTAAAGAAGAGTAAGTGGCTGAAAAACATTAAGGATATAGACTCATCTGGCCTGCCAGACACTGTCATTTTTAGGACATTGACAAAGTGATATTGGCAGAATTCTAGATAGTGGGGTACAAGAGAAGACAATGTGACTGGTGTTATATCCTGAGTTGTTGAACCTTACGGCTTCTTTATTAGTAAATATATCAATTGTATTTAAGTGGCAAATCTGAGTAAAAACAGAGAATTGGAAATTGAGTACACATATGTGTATTTGAATTTAAGGAGGTGGGTAAGATCAATTATGGTTAGTTTATAATATAGGAAGAGAGAAGCTCGAGACAAACCTGCACCTGTTTGATTTGAGAACTATTATTTACTCATTGATGACTCTCTAAAGCCTAGCATGGTACATCAGTTTTCATGTATGTTGAATAAATGAAAGAACTATAGATTATTGAAATAATTACATGGGTAGTCACACATTTGTGAAGGAAAATGTGGATTTCTTCTTTTCTTTGTCCAATCCTCAGATAACAGATGCCACTTGATGAACACAAGGGTCAAAGCGGTTTCTATTTTTTTTTTTAAAGAAAATATTTATTACTTATTTGAAAGGCAGAGTGACAGAGAGAAGGGGGGAGAGACAAACAGACAAACAGATTTTCCATGTTCTGGAACACTCTCCAAATGGTTGTAGTGGCTGGGGTTGAGCCAGACCAAAGTCAGGAAGTTGGAACTTCATCTGGTATTCCACATGGATCACAGGAGTCCAAGGTTTGGGCCATCATCTTCTGCACTCCAAGGCACTTTTACAGGGAGCTAAATTGGAAGCAGAACAACTGGGACTTAGGAACTGACTCTCCACTATCATTTGTCATTGTCTCAAGCGGCAGCTTAACCTGCTATACCACAACTTCAGTTTATAATCTGGAAGGGGTGCTAGACATCTTTTAAAAAAAAAAAAAAAAACAAAAAAAAAAACCATATTTATTTGAAAGAGAGAGGAGAGACAGAGAGTTAGATCTTCCATATGCTGGGTCACTCCTCAGATGGCTATAATGGCCAGGGCTGGACCAGGCTGAAGCCAGGAGGTCCATCCTGGTCTCCCACAGGGTTGGCAGAGGCCGAGACACTTGGGCCATTTTCCATTTCTTTTCCCAGGCCACTATTAGGGATCTGAATGGGAAACTGAGCAGCCCGGACATGAACTGGCACCCATATTGGATGCCAGCTTCACAGGTGGTGGCTTTGCCCACTACAGCACAATGCTGCCCCCTGCTACAGATGTTTAAAGAGTTAGATCAAGTGTGTGACTGTCCCGAGGAGAGAGGCTAAGGGAAGAACCTGCGATTTCTAAGTATGGGTAGCAGACACAGACGGGCGGATATTGTGTGTTGATATGTAGTCTTTCTATATTTTGGGAAACTGACAAACTTACATGAACCTGCTAAGATGATTATATTGAGTCTTATAATTACTTCTCTTTCACACTGGGACCATGTCCATTTCAGCACATCAAGGGCTATTGGGATGTGATGAAGCATTGCAAACGAGGGATGCCTATTATTACTCATGTTTTTTTCTGTTCTCCCCAGGATGTGAATTACATCATTAACAGGTACGTGTGGGAATCCAGGGATGGTCCTGTGATGCTATGAGAAGAGATTTGTAGCCATTAGAATTATCTAATATTCATATAGAAAAAAAAGACCCAGGGTGGGAAAATTTAGATGTCATGATATCCCAAATTTCTGATGACAATTCTCAGATTGACTGTTCTGCAACTACAAGGAACAGACAAGATTTTGTGGTAGAGAATTTGAGTTGTGGAAGTCACAGGTTTGCTCTCAGTATTGATATTAGGGATAAGATATTTTAGTGTCAGACCCCTGTGATATCACTATGGAATTTACCCTCTGTTCCTTCAACTAGATCTGTTTCTGTACATAAAAATAATATTCTGGAGGGCACATATTATTTTTGTCTGCTAAGTATGCATAATGTCCAATGAGACAGTTCTTGCATATTTTCCCCCCTCTGGCAATAGAAGTGATCAGGTCCTTCTTCATGGTTTTATTTAGATATTCAACAACAGATTTGAATCTCTTGGAACAATGCTTTGGTTCCCTCATACAAACACTTGATCCATCTTAGTTGTCGGATACTTTCAAAGAGTGTGGAAAGGTGTCATTTTGATGTCTAAACCTTGGTAAAATCAAACTCCTTCCAAACACATGGAACTCAGACTAGTATTATTTTGGTGTTTGTAATATGTCCTTTGCGAGGTGTTTGTAATTTTCACCCAGATAGTCTGCAATCTCAGGTGTTGTCTGAGGGCCAGGCTGTTTTTTGAACAGTCTTTGAAGATCTTGGGAATCCCCAGATAGGAAGCCACGTTTGATTTGTCTCAAACTCCCAGGAATCAGTTTCTACAACCTTACTTTCTATCTCCCTTGGAACCTCTACCCAAAGCATTGATTCTACCACGAATTAAATACTTTATAAGGTTACAAAGTGTGACTTCAATTTCATTTTCAGGTCTATAATTGCATCTTCCTCTATGAGTCTAGGATATGCAGAGGGTGAATTTAATTATTTCATTTTAGAAAGAAGAAATTGCTTCTGAGAGGTCCAGATCTGTTAAGGTTCACACAGGCAAAATAGATGGAAAAGTGAACATCAGAAAATTCCTCTGGCAGGATTCTACCCTCTCCCTTCTCAAGACCCCCATTAGAGAGGATTCCAGTGCATTAGTGGAGTAAAATGATAAGAAGTCAATGTTAGGGGAACACAAGGTCAGAGGTGTGGAGGTCAATTTTATTTTATTTTATCTTTTTTCATTTTAGAACTGAGACCTTTACCCTGAAGAAGCCAAAAACTTTTCCTGAGAAAAAAAGGAAATCATTTCAAACTGATGAGCTGAAAAGGACGCTGCAGGTGTTTCAAGGTTAGGAGAGCTAGATCCAGTGTCTGGTTGGGGGTGTGGAGGTGCTAAATGGGAAAGCGGGTACAGTTCATAGATATGTATTGAAGAGACAAGGGAGGATGCACATTGTGTGGTAATGTGGTCGTATTTAATGGGGAACCACAAGGTCCTGGTTCACTGTCCTACCATTGTCCTCTCTCCTTCCCCTAATCTGGAGAAGAAATAGATTTCAGTGCTGTCTTACTTGCTTATACTCAGTACTATGATTTTTATCATTTCAGACCTGAGACATGCCCGGCGCTACTGGGGTAAGCGTACATCATAATATTATAAGCCATTCTGTTGCCATCCTTCAGAATTTTGTTCTCTAGTAAGTCTTATGTTGATCACTCATGTTTCTCTTTTCAACACACATGGAGTTTCTGCAGTGTTCTACCTCTGCCGATGACCAAAGTTCCGCCAAGTTCCAAACTCTCAAGTTCTTCTCAAGATTATTCTCATAGCATACAAATAACTACATCATGTCCCTAACCTAACCCTCTACTTTTTCTGCAGTTCACGTGACATTGACTCCAAGCAACAATCAAAATATTGTCGTTTCGGAGAATAAGAGACAAGTGATGTATGTGCATTACCAGAAACATGGCAGTCTTTTTCTTTTTAAGGATAATTATGGCTGTCAGTATGAGGGGATTAAGCAGAATTATTTTGATGGCATCCTGGGTTGCCCAAGTATCACATCAGGGAAACATTACTGGGAGGTAGATGTGTCTGGGAAAAGTGCCTGGATCCTGGGTGTATATGGCCCACCCTCATTGCAAACCATAAAATCGTTTGCTTATGGACAATTTTCAAAGTATCAGCCTATAAATGGCTACTGGGTAATAGGGTGGCAAAATCAATATATTTCTTATGAGGAAAATTCCATTTGCTTAACACCCATTGTTCCTCCTTCTTGTATTGGAGTTTTCATAGACTATGAGGCTGGCATTGTCTCATTTTTCAGTGTTACACAACACACGTTTCTCATCTATAAGTTCTCTGCATGTTCTTTTGCTGAGGAAGTTTTTCCATATTTCAATCCTATGCAATGTCCAAAGCCCATGACAATCTGCCAGATGAGCTGTTGAACCTCCTTATACCCTTCTCCACTTCAGTGTGGTATCTCTTACCCTGGGGTACATCTCTTGTGTCTAAGCCCGTCTGTACCATTTTAACTATTTTTTCCTTTTGAATGTTTCCATTCTTTCCATTTGAATATTTTTTATCCACTGTAAATAAATGGTTTCTAATAATATGTATCAGTTTACTTTCAAAATTGTTTCCTCCACCTTGTTTTAAGAAATAGAATAACTTGATTAAAGAATCACAAATTATTTTTAGCAAATTGTAAATAATTGTTTCTGTATAATTAAAAAATTGTTCCTATCAAGTTCATAGCTGTGTCATCTCTTTTTTTTTTTTTTTTGTATTTCTGCAATAATTCTGCTTCATTGGAAATCTTTTACTGTGTTTATTTAAAGTGTTGTTTAAAGACATGTTTGCCGGGGCCAGCGCCATGACTCACTTGGTTAATCCTCCACCTGCAGTGCCGGCTTCCATATGGGTGCTGGGTTCTAGTCCCGGTTGCTCCTCTTCCAGTCCAGCTCTCTGCTGTGGCTTGGGAAGGAAGTGGAGGATGGCCCAAGTCCTTGGGCCCTTGCACCCACATGAGAGACCAGGAAGAAGCACCTGGCTCCTGGCTTCAGATCGGCACAGCTCCGGCCTTAGCGGCCATTTGGGGGGTGAACCAACGGAAGGAAGACTTTTCTCTCTGTCTCTCTCTCTCACTGTCTGTCAAATAAAATTTAAAAAAGACTTATTTGCTAGGCCAAAGCTAGGAGCCTGGAGTTCTATCCAGGTCTCCCATGTTTGTGCAAGTGCCCAGGGACTTGAACCATCATCCTCTGCTTTTCTAGATGCATTAGTGTGGAGCTGGATTAGAAGTGGAACAGTTGGGACTCAAACTGCTGCACATTTTGGATGCCAGTGTCAAAGGTAGCAGTTTAACTCACTGTATCACATTGGCAGTCCCTCTGTTTATTTTTTAAATGAATTTTAAAATATATTTTACACAGTGGTACAAGGAGAGGCAGAAGTTGAATTCTGAAAATTCTTGATTATAATGTAGGTAAGTTTTGCTGATTACCTTCAGTCTTTTTTTTCTTTTAAGATTTATTTTATTTTTTTTTTTAGAGGTACCATTACAGAGAGAGAGAGAGACAAAAAAGAGGTCTTCTGTCCACTAGTTCACTTCCCAAATGGCCACAACAGCAAGAGCTGAGCTGATTGGAAGCCATGAGCTTTTTCTAGGTCTCCCACATGGGTGCAGGGGCTCAAAGACTTGGGCCATGTTCTACTGCATTCCCAGGTCTTAGCAGAGATCTGGATCAGAAGTGGAGCAGCCAGGATTAGAACCAGCATCCATATAGCTTGTCAACACTGCAGATAGCAGCCTTACCCACTATGCCACAGCACCAGCCCTGAGATAGGGCCTTTAAGGAGGCAGTTAGGTGCAGAGGCCCAAGCACTTAGACCCTCTTCATTGATTTCCTGGGCCATTAGCAGAGAGCTGGATCAGCCCACATGGGATGCTGGCACCACAGGCAGAGGCTTAATCTACTATGCCACAGCACTGGCCCTGACCTCACTCTTCATTGAGGTGAAAGGAATGAAGGAAAAATCCTGTTCCACTTCAGTGAGATAGGAGGGGAAATGTTTCTGCAGTGGGTGTTCATGTAGAGATCAGTGGGTTCCCCATGTCTTTTGATATTTTTATTCCCATCTCTTACCTGAGTTCTGGGCTAGAAAAATTGTAGGTTTTTTGATCAAGCAGTATCTGTTAACCACACCTGGCCATAGGAATTCCAAATTTCTTCATCTTTGGGTGAACTTTGTTGAGAGAAGGATTCGAAGATGAATATATCCAGTATCTCTGTGTGTACACCCCTTTACCTGAGCACTCATACATGGAAATGGGGAAATAAAGCCTGTAAATTTCCCCTTAGACCTTACCCTCTGATCTCCCGTTGCTATGATGATGGAATACCTCAATTATTAGGAACACTATTTATTTAACTACTTGTACTATCTTTTTTTTTTTTTAACAGTGAACAGAGAGAGAGAGAGAAAGGTCTTCCTTTTTCTGTTGGTTCACCCCCAATGGCCGCTGCGGCCAGCGCATCGTGCTGATCTGAAGCCCAGAGCCAGGTAGTTCTGGTCTCCCATGCAGGTGCGGGACCCAAGCACTTGGGCCATCCTCCACTGCACTCCCGGGCCACAGCAGAGAGCTGGACTGGAAGAGGAGCAACCGGGACAGAATCTGGCACACTGACTGGGACTAGAACCCAGGGTGCTGGTGCCGCAGGCGGAGGATTAGCCTGTTGAGCTGCGGCACCAGCTTACTTATACTATCTTAAGTTGCTGACGGGTCACTCTCCATGGACATTTATTCTGTCTTTTCATTTACTGTACTGCTCAGTCCCTCACTTCAGAAAGAAGTAATTACAGGCCGGCGCCGCGGCTCATTAGGCTAATCCTCCGCCTTGCGGCGCCGGCACACTGGGTTCTGGTCCCAGTTGGGGCACCGATTCTGTCCCGGTTGCCCCTCTTCCAGGCCAGCTCTCTGCTGTGGCCAGGGAGTGCAGTGGAGGATGGCCCAAGTGCTTGGGTCCTGCACCCCATGGGAGACCAGGAGAAGCACCTGGCTCCTGCCGTCGGATCAGCGCGGTGTGCTGGCCGCAGCACGCCTACCGTGGCGGCCATTGGAGGGTGAACCAACGGCAAAAGGAAGACCTTTCTGTCTCTCTCTCTCACTGTCCACTCTGCCTGTCAAAAAAAAAAAAGTAATTACAAGGAAATAAAGACATGAATTTGTAAATACAACAGAAAAAAATTACACAGTGAGGGTATTCACTTTTTAACAGAGGATCCTAGACCCAGAAATGAATACCTTTACTGAAAAGAATATGAAACCTATAGATGTCCCAGCTATTTTGTGTCTTGTCAATAAAAGGCTGCAGAAGATATCTTGGAATCTAAAGTCCAGTGGACAAAAACTGTAAATTGCTGTCTCCCTGTGTATTAGTTCCATGACTTTCTCCTCTTTATCACTGAACCTCAAAGTAGCAATAATGCTAGCTTGTATTCTGGTACCTTAGTTCTGTGCTGGGCTAATAATTACATAGATGTGTGAACACAGTGGAGTATTTGAATGTGCTTAGGAGACTCAAGGCATAAGGGACCTTCAGTCTACAGGGTCATTCATGGGCAAGATGCAAACAGTGGTCCTAAAAGCCATCATCAGATAGTGATCATTCTGGGAACCTGAAATCTTTACTAGAATGGACACAAGATCTACACCCATTGATATAGTACTCCAATGAATACCTTCCATTTGTCCCAAGGATATTGCTGTGTAGTGTCTTCATCCTGATGCCTAATCTTACCATGCTGTCCAATGCCAGGTCATGTTTAATGTCAGTATCAACAATCACTGCTCCCCTTTTCCATGCCTCTTCTGAACTGTGTGCCCTTCCAGTTCAGATGACTCTTATGTATGTCTTCATGGGATAGGAAGTGAGGCATTGTTTTTATACTTAGTGTTGCTTTGCCACCACTGAGACCCTCCAGGTGCATTCCTAGGTAAACAGACAGGATTTGAAGGAGTTAGTTATTTCACATATCTCATATAAATGTGGAATCTGAGGAGCCAGAAGACTTGAGTAGAGTCAGAAAAGTTGACCTTTCAGATCTAATCCAAAGGCAACCTGGGAGCTGAATTTTTTCCTTATGGAGAAGACACCTGTCTTTTTATCTTAAGGCTTTCAACTGATTGAAGGAGGCCCTCCCCTTTTGGGAAGCAGATTTGTTTTACTCAAAGTTGACTGTTTTAAATGTTAATGTTATCTAAAATAACTGCATAGTAACATCTAGCCTAGTGTTTAACCAAAAATTATGGCATCCCATAGCTCAGCTAAGTTGACATGAAAATAGGCATTGCAGGTCCATTCATTTTCAACTTTGCAGCCATAAACATCATAAATCACACTTAATCTTTAAATGAAGATAATAACAAGGCCATGCTTAACCACCCAGTGTGATCCACTGTCCTTTGTACTACCAACTCACATTAGCTCTTTCTTCAGATGAGGATGAAGGTCTTTGAGTAGTGTTAACTCTTTTCCTTGATATATTATAATGTAACTACTAGACTGTTAAGTTATAGTAATGCTTAAATTCTGTGATAAAAGTGAATGTATTTTGTGTTACTTATGAGATGGAGGTGAAAGCATTTTATATACATGCCCAGAAAAAAAAAAAAAAGAGTAAGAAAGACTCTTAATAATTATAGTGTTCATTTCTGTAACTGGCCGTGTATTCACAGCTGGTCTTTGTAACTACTCATTCTACTATTAATCATTTTGTATTCCCTTTGCTGTCAGCAAGCAGCTCACCTTTTGCTTGTTCTTTCACTGGTGAGATAACCCAAACTTCTGAAGGGTCTTTGCAATGACTAGTACTGCCTGAATTGGGTTTGCATTAGACTGTTTAGGTGACCATAATAAAAAACCATTGACTAAGTGGCTTAAATAATATAAAAACAATTTTTAACAGTTATGGGGATTAGAATTACATGATCAAGTTGCCAGCAAGATTTATGCTGAGTTTAGTTTCTCCCATTGGATTGTCTTTTTCATGTGCTTACATGGCCTCCGCCTTAAGTACATGTGGAAAGACAGGGAGAACATTTAGTATCTTTTTTTTACTTTTTGACAGGCAGAGTGGACAGTGAGAGAGAGAGAGACAGAGAGAAAGGTCTTCCTTTTGCCGTTGGTTCACCATCCAATGGCTGCCAAGGCGGGTGCACACAGCGCCGCTCCGAAGGCAGGAGCCAGGTGCTTATCCTGGTCTCCCATGGGGTGCAGGGCCCAAGCACTTGGCCCATCCTTCACTGCACTCCTGGGCCATAGCAGAGAGCTGGCCTGGAAGAGGGGCAACAGGGACAGAATCCGGCGCCCCGACCAGGACTAGAACCCGGTGTGCCGGTGCCGCAAGGCAGAGGATTAGCCTAGTGAGCCACGGCACCGGCCTAGCAGATCTGTTTTTAAGAGGCCTCTCCTTGACTTGCAGATGGTTGCTTCCTTGTCTTCTCATCTCATAGTCTTTCCATTGTGCTCCTGTATTTCGTGGTATCTCTTACAAAGACATCAGTGATATTAGATTAAGGAAAAACAGTTATGGACTCATTTAACCTTAATTACCTCCTTAAAGGCCCCATCTGCTGGAGACCAGCTCCAGCCAGTTCAGGGGCCCCAAGGTGTGAGAGGTGTCGGCGCTCAAAGAAATGAGAGACACTCACAGCAAGGCTGATGGCATGGCTCTGGCTTTCGAGCACCAGACTTTATTTTTATATTATAAGCCACATAACAATTTTTTCTTCTTACAATGAAAGGCCTGTTGTCCATTTTTTCTAATTACAATTTTTTTGATTTTCAAGGGCATATTTAGAGCATGGGTAACAATCACAGACAGCTGCAAGATAACAGGCTGCCCACACAAGCCAAGGCCTCGAGTGCTGCTGAACTATGCGGAAATTGGCTACATAAGCTAGAATAGTACCTTCCTAATCTAATCTTTACTAGAAGCTCCAAGTTCAAAGCGGACCCTTTTTAAAATGTATCCCTTCTTTGCAATTTTTTCTGTAATTCTTTATTGCACTTATTTAAAGGTTTACTTAGATCTATTCTACAGTTTTGACATCCTAACCATTGTAGTATTTGTAGCATATAGTGAATTAAAGCTTTATTAACATCTATCTTTATTCCAGTGGGAAGTATATACCAGAGAGCCTGTTGCCTTTTAATTCTTTTCTACAAACAGCTCAACCTTGCATAAGGCATTAACCCTTTCTCCTACACTAACATTCTGCTTGATTAAAATTCTACAAGGCAATGCACATTTTGGAGGTTATGAGACTAAGTGCTCTTCCGTAAAATTAGGAATTACAGCAATCATTAGCAGAACCACCAGGAAGCTCCGGCGTGCTTATGCAGAGTGTAGTTCCCTAAAACCACCAAGAGGACCGCAGCTGTCCTTCTCATGCCTCAGACCTTCTGCTGTGACCTTGTCAGCCAGCTGAAGTTGCCTTGGCCTCGTTACCCATCTCAGGGCCAGCACTTGTGGCATAGTAGGTAAGGCTGCTGCTTGCAGTGCCGGCATCCCATATGGACGCTGGTTCAAATCCTGGCTGCTCCACTTCCGATCCAGCTCTCTGCTATGACCTGGAAATACAGTAGAAGATGGTCCAAGTCCTTGGGGCCCTGCACCTGCATGGGAGACCCAGAAGAAGCTCCTGGCTCCTGGCTTCAGATCGGGCTGGCTGCAGCAGCTGCGGCCATTTGGAGTGAACCAATGGATGGAAGTCCTCCCTCTCTGTTCCTCTCTGCCTCTGCCTCTCTGTAACTCTTCTTTTCAAATAAATAAATAAATCTTTAAGATGTGCACATTAGGGGTTAGGGATTAACTTGTGAATTTGAGGAGACATAAATCAACCCATAATAATCCATCATCTAGGCTACAAAAATTTACTTTCTTATATGCAAAATATATTCACCCCCATTCCAAAAGCCCTAAAGCCTTAGTACATTTCAGCATCAACCCAAAGTCCATAATATATATATATATACATATGATTTATATATACATATGTATATACATATATGATTTTTATATATTTATATATAAATAGGGTAGGAGTGAGACTTGAGGCATGATTCTTTCTGAGGCAAAATTCTTCACCAGCTATGAATCTGTAAGACAAGATATACTATGTGCTTCCAATAGACAATGGTAAGACAGTTATAGAATGAACATTCTCATTCCAAAGTGAATAATGTGGGGGAAAAGACAGTGACAGTTGCCAAGAAAGTTCAAAACTTCTCAAGGCAAACTCTACTTAAAGTCGTGAGAATCATCTCTGACTTGATCACCTCCCTTTAAGTCATCTCTGGTGATGGCTGGAAACACTGATATGACAATCCTGGTTGCAAATCTGCTTGGGAATTGGACTCATTCCTTCCAGCCCTGGACAGCAGCCTTGTTTCTGAGGCACTGAACATGGCAGCCTAGCTCTCTGAAATTGAAGAGATAGCCTCATTTTTCAGATCCACGCCCTCTTAGCAGCTCATGATAGTCATGGCATCCCTACCAATTCTGAGTCAGTTAGAGGATAATTCTGTTCCTGAAGGAAGTTGCATGTTTGCAGCTATATAGATCTCATATACTATGCTGTAGAACCTAAGAAGTCTAATATCCTTTCATTTGCTTTTTGTCCACTTTCATCCTAGCTGGCAATGCTCCTGCTGGTATAGCCTCTTCTCAATTCCTAACTTCAGGTTAGATGGTTCATAAAATGTGTAACCCATACCAGTGATATTTGTATCCAGTGATTTTTCCACTCACTTCCTTGCTATTTTTACTGGAACACACTTTATCATTTTTCTTACAATATAAATAGGCTGAGAATTTTCTAAATGTTTAAGTTCTTATTTCTTTTTTCTTGATAATGACTCCAATTTATATATACTGCCTTCATTTTACTGTAAACAGCAAGGAGAAGCCAGGTACCCTCAACACTGCCTTTAAGGGCTAGTGTTTGAGTAGTGGCACAGCAGGGGGCCTGGGTTTGACTCCCAACTCTGGCACCTGAGTCCAGTTTCCTGCTAACTAAGACCCTGTGACAGTGGTGATGGATCAAGTAATTAGGTTCCTGCCACCAAAGTAAGAGAACTGGATTGAGTTCATGACTCCTGGCTTTGGGACAACCCACAGTCTCAACTATATGTGGGTATCTGAGGAGTGCACAAGCAGACAAGAGCTCTCCAACTTTCTGTGAGTCTGTTTCTGTTTCCTTCTCTCTCTGAAATTACATAGTGATGAAAGGGTCAATTTAATATAATAGAGTTACTACAGTTAAATATATATACAAACAACCTCAAACCTATCTGAATATCTATACATGTATTTACAGATTTGAAGAGATAAATTGACAGCAGTATAATCAAAACAGACATTCAACATCTCAAAATGTACTAGGAAATTCAGGCAGAAAATCAATAAATAACTGGAACAACATTATAAACCAAATGAACCTCATACACATATTTAGGACTTTCCACCCAAAAGAATATATGTTATTAAATGCAAATAGAACACATTACATGTTATAGTACATGTACAGTACATGCATAGTACACATAACATGTTAAATTACATGTTATAGTCACAAAACAAATATTAACAAATTTAAGATCATTAAAATTGTCCAAGTAGGTTTTCTGAACACAATCACATCAAATCAGAAATCAATAATGTAGGAAAATGGGAAAATTAACAAAAGTGTGGAAACTAAGCACATTCTTAAGTAATCATTGAGTTAAAGAGAACAACAAAAGGGAATTTTAAAATATTTTGGGACAAAGCTAATTGAAATCACACAACAAACATTATGGGTTACAGCAAAAGCAGTAGTAAGAGTAAAGTTAATAAATGCCAGGGAAGGGGCCGGTGCTATGGCACAGTGGGTTAAAGCACTGGCCTGAAGCACTGCCATCCCATATAGGCACCGGTTCTAGTCCACAGCTCTCTGCTTTGGCCTGGGTTAGCAGGAGAAGATGGCCCAATCTTTGGGCCCCTGAACCCATGTGGGAGACCCGGAAGAATCCTGGCTCCTGGCTTAGGATCGGCTCACTCTGGCCGTTGCAGCCATCTGGGGAGTGAACAAGTGGATGGAAGACCTCTCTACCTGTGTCTACCTTTCTCTGTAACTCTTTCAAATAAATAAAAGAAATCTTTAAAAGAAAGAAAATAAATGCTAGGGCTAGCATTTGGTGTAGCATTTAAGTAACTGCTTGGGGTGCCCATATCCCATATAAGAATGTCTGGGCTCAGGTCCTGGCTCCACATCCAACTCTAACGGTTGCAGCCATCTGGGGTGTGAACCAGTAGATGGAAGACTCTCTCTCTCTGCCTCTGCTTCTCACTCTCTGTAACTCTGCCTTTCAAATAAATAAACAAATTTTAAAAACCCAAGGTCATATCAAAAGATGCAGAAAAGACAATTGAAAAAGGTCTAGACCCATGTGTGATTAAAAAAAAAAAAAAAAGGAACCTCAACAAATTAGATATAAAAGGAACTTAACAGAATAACGATCATGTATGCTGAAATTCATATGGAGACACAGGAGACCTCGAATAGCCAAAGCAATCTTGTACAACCAAAGCAAAGCCGGAGGCATCACAGTACCAGATTTCAGGACATACTACAGGGCAGTTGTAATCAAAACAGCATGGTACTGGTACAGAAAGAGATGGATAGACCAATGGAACAGAATAGAAACACCAGAAATCAATCCAAACATCTACAGCCAAGTTATATTTGATCAAGGATCCAAAACCAATCCCTGGAGTAAGGACAGCCTATTCAATAAATGAGAGTGAGCGCTGAGCTCTGCCGCTGAAGAGGTGGTTCCTGTACTCGGAGCAAGAGAGGAGAGGGACCCAGGCTGGGCCCTGGTAGCAGCCCAGCAGGAGGCCATGCAGGAGCTGCAGCTCCAGTCCCCAGAGCTCTACAGTGAGGCCATCAAGCAGGACCGGCCTGCTCCCCTTTGAGAAGGAAGGGCCACCTTACACACCACTAGTCGCTGACTACCGCCCTGGAAGGCAGGTACAATGGCGTCAGCAGATATTTACCGAGCTTTTGAACTGAGTATCTTACTCGCATCAGAAAACATTACAAGAGGTTAGGCGCAAGCCTTTCTGGAATTTTTTTTTTTTTTCTTCTTCCTAATGGTTTGCTTGTGGCCTGAGTATAGCATAAGCTCTATCAGTAATCACAGGATTGAACTGAAATTCTGAGTGCTTAGGCAAAATGTAGGAAAGACAGCTGTACTTCACAGCCTTGCTCCAATACTTATGCTGGAGTCAACAGCTGTAGGAAAGAGGATGCTGTGACTAAGTGCCCAGCTGGCTCAGGCCCTGGAACACCAGGAGGTGTGGCTGTTCCCCCCATTTCCTGCCTGGTGGCTTCTCAGTGTTACACTCCTAGGAATCTAACTTTGCTTTCTCACTGAGCTCCCGTGGGCAACTCCTTGGTGGAGACGAGCCCCTGCCTTGGTGGGTGAATCCTGCCCACAGCTGCTGTGGCCCTGCTTTGAATGCGCCAGTTGGGCCTAGAGCCATGGGAGGCAGCCTGGGGGAGCAAGGGTCCACAGACTTAGGGAGGAGCAGATGGAATGCTGGGGTGTGTTCCTCCATGGTTGTGAAGCTGCTCTGAACTAACAGAAACTGCCAGTCTGTGAGCTGTCAGTCTGTCTACTGTGATGGCCAAGAGGGGAACACTGTCTCCGGCGAGGGGAGTGGGAAAGCAAAAGCCGAGTGTGGCAGAGGCCTCTGTCTTTTGATTAAACCTGTTTCCAACTGACATGATTAAAGTTGTGGTAGAGGCCTTCCCCAAGTCAGAAAAAGAAAAAGAGAGGCATCTGTCCTGGGAATGAAATGTGGTTGTTTTCTGCTTGCCTATGAATGCTTCAACCTGGTCCCTGTCTGCTTGTATGTAACTTTTAGGGTCTGCTTGTTTGTATAGAGCAATGATGTTAACCCTTGCCAGACAGCAGATGGCTCAGTATGTGTGTGGGAAAAAACATCTCCAGTAACTAGGTTCACATGTGCAGAATTGTATCAGTCCTGTGGTTGCCATGTAACCCTAGAATATCCAAACAAATGTTTGCATGTAGCCATAGAAGGGAGAAAAAGAGGGAGGCTAAAACCATATATAAGGAGAGACCCTTCTTTGTTCAGAGCTCAGGATTTTGGATAAGTAATTCCATCTGGCCCTTATGCTGGCGTATTAAGACTACTGCCTATTAAGGCTTTGGTGTCCTGTCTCAGTACACAAATCTACAATTTCTCCAGGCTGAATCATCCCCAATTCTTTGCTAGTCTGTGGTTTCGGTTGCTCTGTCTTGTCCATGTGTCAGAATCCTCTCGTTTAGCAGCAGGGAGTCACTTCCTCCTTTCTCCCAGCGAAGGCTGTGAAGTGAGCTCTGTTCTCATAGTCCAGGCTCCTACTGAAGTCCAGCAGAGATGTTTTGGACTTGATGTTGAGAAATTTGCATCAATGCTCATGATTGCTGTTGGTTCTTGTACTTCTTTTCTTGCAATGTATGCAATGGGTTTAGATTATGGTAATGTTGGCATCATAGAATGTATTACAAAGTACATTTTAATTCTGAAATAAATTAGGAAAGAATTGGCATAATTTATTCCTTAATTGTTTAGTTGAGAAAACAAGTAAAGAAAAATTCCCATAAAAAAAAGAATCAGAGTTACTGAAAATATAGCTTTTTAAACTTTTTTTAAAAGACTTTTTTATTTATTTGAAAGGCAGAGTTACAAAGAGGCCGAGGCAGAGAGTTACAGAGTTACAGAGAGGCCGAGGCAGAGAGAAAGGAGAGAGAGAGAGATGTCTTCCATCCACTGGTTCATTCCCCAAATGGCTGCAACCACCAGAGCTGGACCAATCAGAAGCCAGGAGCCAGAAGCTTCATCTGGGTCTACCACATGGGTGCAGGGGCCCAAGGACTTGGACCATCTTCTACTTTCCCAGGCCACAGCAGAGAGCTGGATTAGAAGAGGAGCAGCCAGGACTTGAACCAGCACCCATATGGGATGCCGACATCACAGGGAGCGGTTTTACCTGCTATACCACAGTGCTTTGACAAACTTTGTTTTATTATTTAAAGACTGTGCCTATATTCTCACTTATCTAGGCCTTTTTATTTGTTGAACTGTTTATTTAGTGGAGCATTAATCCTTGACTGTAATGTAAATTAAAAATATGTTATCTCAAAAAGTAGTTTTTGAGGGAGTACCCCAAATCCTACTCCTGACAGCTCAGCTCTTAGCAACCTGTCCGTCCTCCTCTCTGAAGTACACATGTCTGAGGGGTCTCCCAGCAAACCACCACAATGTAAGAAAACAGGCAGTATGTGTCCATGTAGCAGCATAATCTCAATAGGTAGAAATCTAATAAAGGAAGGACACAGATTGTTTTCCTTTGGAGTTTCCAAAAAGCAACTCGGCCTTAGTTCCTTGATTTTAGCCTTGCGAAACTTCAGTTAGACCACTCAAATACAGAAATGTAAGATACTATACAGGTGTATTCTTTAAGCCATGAAGCTTGTGGGAATTTTAAGAATATTTTTAGGTACATATGGATCATATGAACACTTGAATCCATTACTGAGGAAATTAGAAGAGGCTATGTTTTTGAGGGGTTATAATATATCACATTTATTTTTATAGTATGAATGTAAAATATGAAAAACATATTGAGTATTTCCATATTAATATGTAATGACAATGCAATCAATTAAACACCTCAAGTGTGAGCATATGTATGTATGAGGGTACTTTAAAAAGTTAATGATAAATGGAATTAAAATATAACTTTATTCTGGTGTAAAATATTTTAAAACATCTTATTAAAGTAATGTATCCACAGCAAGAAATGCATTTAAGTGTGTTATTTGATCACCTTTATAATGACTACACAAATTAATCGCACAGCATTAACAGTACCGCAAGAGTTTTCACTATTCCTCCTCTCTGTTGCATTTTTTAAACATGTAAAACATGTTGATTCATGTTGACTCAATTGTATGATTCAGCAAAGCAATATTTACAACTATATGCCAAATGATCTAATATCCATCAATTTTCGTCCTTGCTCTATATATTAACCACAACAAAGAAAGAGAAAATGTGATTATTTTTATTATTGGTTCTGACTTATTTCAGTTAGCATCATGATCTCGTTATATTCGTTTTGGTGCAAAAAATATGAAATCTGAGTATACTTGTTCATAATGTTCATTTTCCATGACCTTTTAAGGCCTTCAAAAATATGTGCATGTATGAGTGTGTATGTGTGCTTGTAAATTGGGAAACTTCCTTTAAAATTTCCACATCAATACAAATTGCCTCTTGGCTAAGAGAATTCTGAAGAAAAAAATTGGAGGACTACTCCAACATCAACGAAATAGAAAGTTTTTATTTTGTTTGCATCATATCAGTGCGAGTTTATACAACTAGACTAATTATAGATGGTACAAGGAAATTCTTAGGCTTCTGAGAATTCTGTCTCAACTGACTGAGTCCAATGTGTTTTAGGATAAATCTCCAAGGGACCTAATATCCACAGGCTCCTAAAACCCCCAGCTACATTCCATCTCAAGGGAAGGATGTTAATAGCATAGTTTCTACCCCTTACGTGCGAATGGGAAATAGAGGAGCTCATAGTCCCTGAGATATCTACTGAGAATACAGATAAATGCATAAATATATTAATTTTTCCTCTTGCTGAAATCTTTCCTGATTGAAACTTTTCTTGCCTTCTTTTAAATAAATACTTCCTACTGACTCTGTAAACCAAAAGACAGAATCAAATTCCGGTGAGTTGAAAACTGCAGTCTGTCTGTGAGAAAGAAAACACTATCCTGGCTCTACTATTTTATCAACAAGGGTATTCGCTAGTTTGCTCAATATCCTAGTAGGACTCGCACCTGGAGGATATGTCCTTGTGAGAAATGGGCTCTTATGACACTCATGCGTGATGAACCCCATCTATAAACTGCTGATCCCAAGTACAGAGCAACTAATGTGACCAGTGATACAGCCAATAATTGAGAAGGAAAGAGATCTTAGGGTAGAAGAAATGAGATCAAAATGGGTTTTGATTGAAGCAACAGAACTTGGTTTGGATGTTTTCCTTTTATTTCCCTTAGTAGTTTTCATGATTGGTGGTTAATTTCTTTCCCCATTAAATATATTTCTTGTGACCCTGAGGAAATGTCCTTCCTGTTAGGAGGTAGTGAATCTATGTTCTAAAAGGCTGACCTGCAACCTGGCCTAAGTTACAGAAATACCATGGGGCTTTCTCAGTGTACTCATTTTTGAGGCCACAGAAGATCATGTGACAATCATTTTAGGAAGGGCTTTTTGAGGACTCTGTTGTTGTACGTTATCCATGGAAGCTCACTGTTTGTAGGAGTTCAGTTTGTAGCAGACTAAAGGATGTAACATGAAGTGTTATATTCATATGAGAGGCTGCCTTTGGACACTAGGGACTAGATATCTTTCTCTTAGGTAGATGTGATGTCTTCATGTCAGTGACAATAGTAAGAGCGAAGCTCATTCCTTGAAGTTTTGACTGGGCACCTGGCTGAGATGTCACAAATCCTACAGTAGTCCACCCACTCTGCTTATGGACAAAACTGCAGATCTTTGCCAAACATAATAATACAGAGAAGTGTGAGTTGATCGAAAAATATACTTTTGTTCTTTTATTTATTTTATTAATTTATTTTTTATTTATTTATTTACTTGAAAGTCAGAGTTACACAGAGAGAGAAGGAGAGGCAGAGAGAGAGAGAGAGAGAGAGAGAGAGAGAGAGAGGTTTTCCATCCACTAGTTCACTCCCCAAATGGCTGCAACGGTCGGAGCTGCGCCAATCTGAAAACAGGAGCCAGAAGGTTCTTCTAGGTCTACCAAGTGAGCACAGGGGCCCAAGCACTTGCCCCACCTTCTATTCCTTTCCCAGGCCATAGCAGAGAGCTGGATCAGAAGAGGAGCAGCTGGGATTTGAAAAGGCGCCCATATGGGATGCTGGCACTGCAGGCGGCGGCTATACCTGCTACGTCACAGTGCTGGCTCCTTCTGTTCTTTTTTTTTTAAATTATTTATTTTGAGAGAGGGAGAGAGGGAGACAAAATTGGAGGGTAAGAGGGAAAGGAAAGAGAGAATTAAAGAGGGAGAGCAGAATAGAGGAGAGAGAATGAATCACTCCCTCCTCCTGATTCCTTCTCCAAATGCCTGCAGCTGGGAGCTCAGCGCAAGCCTCTCACTGCTGCTTCCCAGTGTCTGCAGTAGGAAGCTAGAATCAGTACCTGGAGCCAGGAATTGAAACTAAGCCTGCCAACATGGGGCAAGGGCCTCGTAGTCACTAGTTCTTTAAAGCCCTTTGAATGACTATACATTTGTTCTGCTTCCAAACTGATCTGAAGATGGCTCATATTTTGCAGGGCCTCTCCATTGCTGTGCTCCCTGGTACCAGGACTTCCTGATCTCTTTCATTTTCCTTGCAAACACACTCTATAATGTATAACACAGAAATGGAGTTACAATTCAACAGCACTTTCTTTCTTTTCTTTTTTTTTTTTTTTTTTCTGGCAGGCAGAGTTACAAAGTGAGAGAGAGAGAGAGAGACAGAGAGAAAGGCCTTCCTTCCATTGGTTCACTTCTCCAGAGTCAGGATCCAGGTGTTTCTCCTGGTCTCCCATGCAGGTGCAGGTGCACAAGCACTTGGGCCATCCTCCACTGCCTTCCTAGGCTACAGCAGAGAGCTGTACTGGAAGAGGAGTAACCGGAACTAGAACCCGGTGCCCACATGGGATGCTGGCGCCGCAGTTGGAGGATTAACCAAGTGAGCCACAGCGCTGGCTCCTCAACAGCACTTTCAACGAAGTAAAAGCCATCTCCAAAGGTAGGTTCCTTTGGGTGTAAAGCTGTAGGTTTCCACAGACAGGATCCAAGCACTGTCAACCAGAAATGAAAATTTAGGGGGCAAATCTTTTTGTCATTCTTTATTTCACCTGTAGGAGGTGAGAATCTACTCTGCTAATCTAGTTTGCTTAGGATAAGTACCCCGGAGTGTAATGGAGGCTTTGTCCTCTTAAAAACGTGTGAGAGCAGGGATTTTC
This sequence comes from Lepus europaeus, assembly GCF_033115175.1. Taxonomy (NCBI): domain Eukaryota; kingdom Metazoa; phylum Chordata; class Mammalia; order Lagomorpha; family Leporidae; genus Lepus; species Lepus europaeus. The sequence continues at coordinate 59,654,970 of NC_084833.1, read as the reverse complement.
CAGGGTCTACAACATGTGCCTAACGTCATAAATCATCTTCTGGGCTCACAGTCTTCTGCTTGAGTAAGGTGAATTCTGCTGACTTGTCCCGGTGTGTTTCCTGGTGGATGCAGTCTTTTATATTCACATCCCAGTAAGCACTCATTCTATTCTGAGCCATCGTTCAAGTCCTGTGAAACAAGTTTCTGCATCATCCAAAGCACTAGAATCTGCCCTTTCCTCATCTTTCTCCTGCTTTATGCAAACTCTTTAGTTTGCCATTTTAATCAAACTCATTGTCTGAGAAAGTAATATTTTCCGTATAATGTGATTGCTCCCTTTTCCCCATGACCCATCTCATCCAGTATAATTTAATCATTTTGTGATCACCACTACCACCACCCTTCTCTTCGTCCCTGATTATTTTGTTCACTGTGAACATGGGCCAATCCCAAATAATCTACATTGAGATGGGAAATAGAACTAATTGTTTAATTGCATAAGATTGACGTACAAAAACAGTATTTTGCTTGATTTATTTGTAAATATGGAAAGAAATAGAATGAGACTAGTGGCAAAGAGAAGGGGTTAATAATTCTTGAGTTCTAGGTGATAGCACCTTCATGGGACTGGGGTTAATTAGGTTGTAAGAATCCTGAATGTCACAGTTGCAACCCTGACAATGTTCAGCTTCAGACTGAATTTGCTAGATTTTGTAGCCCATTCTGACAATGGTTTTTCCTCAGGGCTCAGCAGCTGCTGAATTCCAGGCTGAAGAGACCATGTATAACTTGAGCTGTTACAACCCCAGTTCCTTCATCCTTCTTGGAATACCTGGCCTGGAAAAGTTTCACGTCTGGATTGGGATTCCCTTTTGTGCCATCTATGTAGTGGCTCTTGCGGGCAACTGCACCCTCATCTACCTCATTGTGGTTGAGCACAGCCTCCATGAGCCCATGTTTCTCTTCCTGTCTTTGCTGGCCACCACGGATCTCATCTTGTCCACCGCCACTGTGCCTAAACTGCTCACTATCCTCTGGCTTGGCTTGCGAGAAATAACCTTCTCTGGCTGTCTCACTCAGATGTTCTTCCTCCACTTCAGCTTTGTGGTAGACTCAGCCATCCTGTTGGCCATGGCATTTGACCGCTATGTGGCCATTTGTTTCCCCTTGAGATACGCCACCATCCTCACTCCACAGCTGATTGTCAAGTTGATGGTGACCATTGTGGTGAGGAGCTTCCTGGTTATCCTGCCAGTAGTTTTTCTGCTGAAACGGCTACCCTTTTGCAGGACTCACATCATTCCACACACGTACTGTGAGCACATAGGTGTAGCTCGGCTTTCCTCTGCCGACATCTCCATCAACATCTGGTACGGATTTGCTGTGCCTATCATGACAGTCATCACGGATGTGATATTTATTGCTGTTTCCTACATCTTCATCCTCCGTGCTGCTTTTCAACTCTCATCCCAGGGTGCCCGCCAGAAGGCCCTGAGCACCTGCGGCTCCCATGTCTGTGTTATCCTCATGTTCTACACTCCCGCCTTTTTCTCCATCCTTGCTCATCGTTTTGGGCATGGTGTCCCTCGGAATGTGCTCATCTTGTTTGCCAACTTCTATGTGGTCATCCCTCCTGCTCTGAATCCTATTGTTTATGGAGTAAAGACCAAACAGATCCAGGAAAAATTTCTTCTACTCTTCTCATTTCAGAAGACACAATGAGTGGAAACTGAAGAAGACATTTAGGTAAAAATGATCAAGTGTAATTTTATGTAACTTGGGAATAAATAAAAATAAAGTTGTGACACCTACTTTTTTTTTTAACGGATGACAGATACAGAAGAATACTAAAATGAGGCTTCAGTCATTTCTATGGCTAATGTTGAGATTTTTGAAGGATAGATGTTTCCTCACAGATAACTCGCCATGGTAGGTTGCTATTCTTTTGTAGTACAGTCAGTCTCCCACCTTTATTTGCTGAGTAGTTATCCTCTCTCTCTACTATAATTATCAAACAGTATCTGTACATCATCAATGCTCCTCTTATGTCCTTTACAAGTTTTATTTCCTCTCATACTCATCTCCGATTACATAGAACTGCTTATGTTTTAGACTGGTTTTCTTCAATTGCAAACTCCAGTAAAAGTCTGAACTTTGTTACAATTCTTATTTTATAGAAGTGTTGATATATGTCATATAATTAATATAATAATAATATAGTATAATAATAATTATGAGTGTGATATTAGTAAATTTGATGAACAAATAAAGAATCATGTAAATATTAAAGAATGTTTATTAATAGATCTTGGATCTAAACCTAAAATCCCTATGATTCTGAACTCTGTATGCTTTTGTTGGGTATCTACTTGCTCAAATTGCTTGCAAACTCCTCAAACTTAATTTCTTCAAACTGACTTGGAAACTCACTACCTAACCCTATAAAATACACTCTTTTCTGTTTTCCTTTATGATAAATGGCAACACTAAAAGTATAAATTCCAAACCCAGAAACCTATGTCTTGTCCTTTGTTTCTCCTATGTTGTTAGCTTCCAAAAAAATTAACTCAAAACCTGAGCTGCATATTTGAGTTTGAGGTGCTTATAAGTCATTCAAGTGAAAATATCCATCATATTCTCACCTTTATTATGATGGTTTAACTTGACTGGTACTTATTTATTATCTCTCTCTCTTTGAGAATGATGATACAGATAATAAAATCTGTCTGAAAGTTTTCCAAGTCTCCTTTTTTAAAAAATTTTTTTGTCTTCTCTGAAATTTTCCAATCTTACTTTTCCTGTATAATCTCTCTATAAAAGCCACAGTGATCATTTTATAAAAGTACAATTCATGTTTGGCTGTGTCACTTTGCACATTTCAGCTAAGACCCCAGTGATCCCAGCTATGATCTCAGTCAGGAGCAACATAAGTACTGTACTTCGTTAGGATCATTGCAGAACATAAAAGACTTAAACAAAAAGAGAAACCTCTTGAAACTGTTTACACATAGTGTATGCATGTGTCTTGTTATTTTACATAAAATAAAACTTTGTATGAGTGGAATGTATATGAGGTAGAGTTGAGTGAGTGCCATCCATTCTTCTTTTTAGAAATTGTCCCAAGATATTACCACCTGTCTCCTAAAATCTCCACTGAAACCAAAGTGTACATTTTATCAAGATGAACATACAAATTACTTGGGAATCAGTAACAAGTGAAGTTAGCATTCTTCCATGTGTGTGTGTGTGTATCTCTGTGTGATTTTGTGTGTGCTGACATATGCCCATTGGTTCAGAAGAGCAACAGGCAGGGGCTGCTTTATTTTGATTACTATTAAAAATTCATATTTATTTGTATATTTATTCATGCTTATGTCATGAGCTATTTAAAGACAGAAACTCAGTCTTAGGTATATCTCAAAAAAATACCTGATATAACACATATTCTTAATAAATATTTCATGCACATTCAAACTACAGAAGAAATTTCTTCTTCCAAATAATTTCCTCAATTTTCCCTTTCAACTCTCTCTAACAGGCTTAAACTACTCAGAAAATTATTTCAGTCATTGTCCTATGTCCTAAATCTGCCTATCTCTCACACACCCTCAGTTGAAAGATTATTTACAACTATTATGGAAGACAATGTGAGGATTCCTCAGAAATCTGAAAATAGATCTACCATATAACCCAGCTATCCCAGTCCTGGAAAGGAAATGAAATCAGCATATGAAAGAATTATTTATACCCCTGTGTTTGTAGCAGCTTAATCCACAATATCTAAGATAAGGAATCAACCCAGATGTCCATCAACTGGATGGATGGATAAAGAAAATTTTGTATGTATATATTATGGAATACTATTCAGTCACACAAATGAATGAAATCCTGTTTTTTGAAAAAAAAAATGGATACAACTGGAGACCATTATGCTTGGTGAACTAAGCCAGTCCCAAAAAGACAAATATTGTAGGTTTCTGTGATATGTGGTAGTTAATATAGAATACTAAAATAAGCATTTCAAGTTATTATTAACTTTATATAGATGTGGAAACTGATATCCAGAACACGTATTTTTTTGGTAGAGCAGAAAGCAAAGGGTGGTGGGAACAAGGATGACATTCCAGATTTTTTGCATTCGACCTTAGAACTAAATATTCTCTTTGGACTGTTAGAAGTGTTTCCCTGTTGGAAGGACTAGAATAAGTACCAGGATGAATGTCCACAATTTTCAGATTTCGTCTAATTTGTGTTAGGGATATACCCCTCACAAAAAAGGTCAGTAGCCTGTATTTTTCAATAATGCACTGAACATAAAGTTAATGATAATTCATCACTAAGGGAAGTGGAAGACAATTGCCAAGCAAGACTGGCCACTGAGAAAAGGGTCTGACAAGGGAGGTCTCACGTCTGGACAGGAGACACCCACGGTGAGAAACAATTCCAGGGTTTTTGTCTTTAAAGTTAGAAGATGAATCATTTCAGTTAAATAGGTATTTATTGATCACTCACAATGAAGTAGTCTCTGCCAGGATTCAGAAGATGAAATAGCCCCTGCAGAAGTAGTTTTTGGAGTTCTAGGCTTGGGTTAGGCAGATGTAACTCTTGCATGGTAGATGTAACTCTTGTAGAGTTTCTTTATCAAGTTGCTACTCAAGCCAAATCAAGACTGTTGAGACTCAGGTATGCTACCTGTGAGGTTCAGAACCTGATATCCCAAATAATGGATTGTTTTTACATGCCTAGATCTTTGAAGAGGAATAAAGAGGAAGGGTCTTGGGGGCTAGCATCATAGCACACCAAGTTAAACCACTATTTGTTACTCTGGCATCCCATATCTGAGTGCTGGTTCAATTCCTAGCTATTTCACTTCTGATCCAGCTCCCTGTTAAAATACCTGGGAAGATAGAGGAAGATGTCTCAATTACTTGGGACAATGGTACTCACTAGGAGACCCAAATGGACATCTTGGCTCCTGGCTTCAGCTTGCCCTGCCCCTGCTGTTGCAACCATTTGGGATATGAACCAAAGGATGGGAAATCTCTTTCCCTCCCTGTCTGTCCCTCTCAGTTACTCTCCCTTTCAAATAAATTAAACAAATTTTTTTTCATTTATTAAACTTTTATTTAATGAATATAAATTTGCAAAGTACAGCTTATGGGTTACAATGGCTTCCCCCCTCCCATAACTTCCCTCCTGCCCGCAACCCTCCCCTTTCCCGCTCCCTCTCCCCTCCCATTCACATCAAGATTCATTTTCAATTCTCTTTATATACAGAAGATCAGTTTAGTATATATTAGGTAAAGATTTCAACAGTTTGCCCCAATATAGCAACACAAAGTGAAAAAATACTGTTGGAGTACTAGTTATAGCATTAAATAACAGTGTACAGCACATTAAAGACAGAGATCCTACATAATATATTTTTTAAAAAGTTAATTAATTTTCTATGCCATTTTCAATTTAACACCAGTTTTTTTTTTCATTTTCAATTATCTTTATATACATAAGATCGATTCAGTATATAATTAGGAAAGATTTCATCAGTTTGCACCCACATAGAAACACAAAGGGTAAAAATACTGTTTCAGTACCAGTTATAGCATCACTGCACATTAGACAACACATTAAGGACAGATCCCACATGGGATATAAGTACACAGTGACTCCTGTTGCTGACTTAACAATTTGACACTCCTGTTCATGGCGTCAGTAATCTCCCTAGGCTCTAGTCATGAGTTGCCAGGGCTATGGAAGCCTTTAGAGTTCGCTGACTTTGATCTTATTCCGATAGGGTCATAGTCAAAGTGGAAGTTCTCTCCTCCCTTCAGAGAAAGGTACCTCCTTCTTTGATGGCCCCGTTCTTTCCACTGGGATCTCACTCACAGAGATCTTTCATTTAGGTCTTCTTCTTTTTTTTCTTTTCCATGGTATCTTGGCTTTCCATGCCTACAATATTCTCATGGGCTCTTCAGCCTGATCCGAATGCCTTAAGGGCTGATTCTGAGGCCAGAGTGTTCTTTAGGACGTCTGCCATTCTATGAGTCTACTGTGTCTCCCGCTTCCCATGTTGGATCTTTCTCTCCCTTTTTGATTCTATCAGTTAGTATTAGCAGACACTAGTCTTGTTTGTGTGATCCCTTTGACTCTTAGACCTATCAGAGCCATCAATTGTGAACAAATATTTTTAAAAAAGAAATGGTCTCAGAATCAAGATATTCTCACTGAACTTCTCCATCCCTCCCTTCTCCATCCATTTTCCCTGCAAAGCAGTCAGATAAACTATAACTGTATCCCAAAGCAAAACAAAATGTAAAGGTTGGTCCCTGATCCATTGTTTGAAATTAGGTCATCAGATGTATTCCAGAAGGATCTTGCCTCATATCTGAGGAAGGACATGAGGGTGGGGAGAATGTTTCACAGAGAGGCAAGAAGAATCTGAAGAAAAAGGCCTTCCTGGCTGGCGCTGTGGCATAATGGGTAAAGCCACTGCCTGCAGTGCCAGCATCCCTTATGGGCGTCAGTTGGAGTCCCGGCTGCTCCACTTCCTATCCAGCTCTCTGCTGGGCCTGGGAAAGCAGTAGAAGATGGCCCAAATCCTTGGGCCCATAAACCTGTGTGGGAGACTTGGAGGGAGCTCCTGGATCCTGGATTCTTCTGGGTTTCCCACATGGGTACAGGGGCCCAAGTGCTTGGGCCATCTTTTACTACTTTCCCGGGCCATAGCAGAAAGCTGGATTGGAAGAGAAGCATCCAGGACTAGAACCGGTGCCCATATGGGATAGTGGTGCCACAGTGCCTGCTCCGAGGTACAAATTGTTAAGATGAGAAAGTGTTAATATGGTTGAATCCATGTTTCTATCCCGGACTGACCTGGGGCCTTGGGATCTGAGACTGATGGGTCCCACCTGGCTCAATGGCACTGCATTCTAATCTCTAATCTCCATTCTCCCCTAATCCCAGGAGAAGACAAGGGAGGTATATTAACCCTCTTCCTCTGGCTTCTGTGTTTGTTTTTCCCTACCGTAATCATGATTCTATGTCTGTCCCTCGGTACCTGTGTTTGTCCTTCCTGACCCTGGGGCTGCTTCTTCTCTTCTTTGGTTTGTCTTTCGCCTTCTGTGCTTCTGCACTGTCTGTTCATAGCTCTGCTTTTGCAAAAACAGTTTCAGGACCAGGACCTCCAAGGTATGACCTGGTATAGAACTACTAGGGAATAAGCTGATGGGGAGTAGAATTAATGAGAAATAGAGCTGGTAAATGAGAAAACAATGGATTCCATTAAGTAGGGAATGCCAAGATTAGAACTTCATGGCACAAAAGTGGAGAGTCTAATAGGAGCTTAATTCTGAGTCATCCTCACTACTCTTCCCAAAATGTTTCTAGGTTTTTCTTGAGATAAAAAAATTTAATGCTCATAATTTGGGAAAATCAAAGAAAATAAGTTGTTATAATAGTTTTAGGACTGGCATGCCAGATTAGAGCCAGTCATCTAGAGATTGAAGCTTGATAGACCATCTCTGAAACTTTTAGGTTATCTTTTATTTGTAAGTATAATTTTGTATATTTATGAGCATTTGTGGGAGAGTGTACCTTCCACACAGTGGGGTATGGGGGCATGCAGAATGGAGTAGAGCAGTTGCTTTCTTTTCTATTCTTTTAAGATTTATTAATTTATTTGAGAGGCTGAGTTACAGACAGAAAGAGCGAGAGATGGAGAGAGAGGTCTTCCATCTGCTGGTTTGTTCACTAAATAGCCACAAAGGTCAGAGCTGGGCAGATCAGAAGCCAAGAGTTTTTTTCCGGGTATCCCACGTGTGTGCTCCTGGAGCCCAGGAACTTGGGTCATCTTCCACTGCTATCCCAGGCCATAAGCAGAGAGCTGGATCGGAAGAATAGCCAGGACACAAACTGGTGCCACATGGGATGCTGGAATCGCAGACAGAGGCTTAGCTTACTACACCACAGCACCAGCCCCAGCAGTTGCTTTCTGAAATGAGTCTTAGAGTAGTCTTCTGTGATCTATGGACCCAGGGGAAGAGATAAGATTGGCAAATGGTTACACTGAGGATAAACAAAGAAACTGGGGCAAACCCTAAATTACTACACTTCGTGATCAAGATATTGTTGAAATACCTGTTTTGTGTTTAGCTTATTACTAAGGAAGGTGGGGAGATGTGTCGTGTCTATTCCTAGCCTTAGGAGAAAGGAGAAACTTTCTTAGCAATCATTTAGAAATTAGTAAATAAGGTGGGAGTAGAACATTTGCTAAAGACAAAATCCTCCCCATTTTGTGTTTAAAAGGATTGTGATCAAAGACAGAGGTAATAATGATAGAATAAAGAAAATATTTAGTTTGTGACAACTGAGAAGAGTCAATAAAAATGGAAATGTAAGGCACAGACTTTTTTCTAGTACTTAGAATTCTGAAGGTGAGGAGTATCTTCTATTCTTTGGTTCACTCCCCAAATGCTTGCAACTGCCAGGGATGGGGCCATACTGAAGCCAAGAGCCTGGAACTATACTTGGGTCTCTCACATGGGTGGCAGGGGCCCAAGCACTTGCATCATCTGATCCATCTCAATATGTGCATTAAGAGAAACTGGATTGAAAGCAGAGGAGGCCAGGAGTTGAACTGACCCTCTGATTTGGAATTCATGCATCTCAAGAGGCAGTTTAATATGCTGTACCACATTGTTTACCATGAACTCAGGAATACTTAAAAATGGAAGCAAAGTTTTAGGCTATTCCGGATCTTCCATTTCTCAGAGTTGAAGTAGAAGCCTGTCTCATTCTATTATGGTAGAGCGCGAGGGTACAGGATTAAGGAAGATGGAGAAGAATGGTAAGATATGGACCATAGGTAGACTGTATTTACAATATCACTAAGCATCATTGAATGGTAAAATTGATTAGTATGACTTTCTAATTAATTAGTTTTGGTCCAGTATTCATTTATTCAAGTAGTGTTTATGGAACACTCTGTACCAGATGCTGTTCTGGGCAAGCACAATGAAAAAAGAAAAAAAAAAAAGATGTGATTTCTGTCCTCCTAATGTTTACAGTTTATTAAATGGGAAATAAAAGTAAGGTAAATTGAAATACTTTAGTGAATGCTCTGACTGGATATTGCAGACTGCCTCATCAGAACGATATGTGGGAACATTATCTAATTTGGATACTGGTCAGGAGAGCTTGTTGGGGACAGTACATGTGTGGGAGTTAACCAGAAGAAGAGAGGAAATGGACTAAGCTGAAGAAGTATCTGAGGCCAAACATGAGTAGAATTTCAGACAGAATTGGAAGTTAACTTAGGAGTGACACATTTTGTGGACAATGTTGTTTTATTTTGATGTGGATAAAGGCTATATATACTTTTTCACTTTGATGTTCTCATTTGAGGTCTGGTGTTAGTTAATATAATATTTAAGACTGGGTAGGAGAAATCACTGAAACTCTTTAAAGTATCACTGAGGAACTATATGCACACAATGGTGTCAATATCCCACAGGAACTAGCGACTCATGATTTGTATGCACATTCTTTAGCTGGGAATATGTATTACTGACAGGATGCCAGCAAAAGACCAAACCACGAGGATACTATTCAAACATCCACCTAATGTGTCTTCAGGTTAATGTCCATTTGCTTATTTTGGCAATTATAACTAATTGGTCATATTTGGCATAATCCTTAAAATTGTTTTCTAAAATCATTTTCTAAAATCAGGAGACAAAGTAGACGCCAGGAAAAAATAAATGAGCAAACACACACTTTATTTAATTCATGGAGATGGATGTATTTACTGATATTCCAAACCTTTGACTACTTTTTACAAGATCCCTCTATCAACTGACATGTTATTAATTCTGTATTCTGATGTCTTAGAAATCAATTTATTGACATCTTCCATTACATTAATTCAGGCTGCCTTTATCTACTTTGCTATAACAATTAATATACCCTGTTGCTTATCTTTAGAACAACCTGTTCTCATTTCATCTAGGCACATATCAGGATGCTAAAAATGATTGAGTGAATGAATAAATCTATTTAGGCTTTCATGAAACCATTATAATAGCCTTTTAAATTAATCTAGGGGCCAGCTTTGTTGGGTAGTAGCTTAAACCACTGTTTGTGATGCTGGCATTCTCTATTGGTGCTGATTGGTGTCTTAACTGCTCCACTTTGATCCAGCTCCCTGGTAATGTGCCTGGGAAAGCAGCAGAAGATGGACTAAGCACTCGGGCTCTTGCCACCCACATGGGTGACTTCAGCCTGGCCCAGCTCTGGAGTTGCAGTTATTTGGAGAGTGAAACAACAGATGGAAGATCTCTCTGTTTCTCCCTCTCTCTCTGTAACTGCCTTTCAAAGAAATACCTAAATTGTTTAAAAAATAAATCTAGAAGAATTTCAGACTTATTTGTAAAATCAGATAAATTATAAACACATGAAGCTAAAACTCAGTAGAAGTATTAAAGTTAAAAGGAAATTTTCAAATTTTCTTTCCCAGCTCACTCTATAAAAATTCTCCCATAAATATGTCTCTTAGAATAGTTGACATATATTCTTCTAAGCTTTTAAATGTTAATGCCAACATGAAAACCAAATCAACATTAATAACATGTACTAACACTGTACTATAATTTTCTGTATTTACTTAACAGTCTATATTGGCATCTTTTGATTTTCATTTACATAGCTTAACTTTATTCTTTCATTAAATGGATACATCAAAAATTTTAAATTTTTTAAAAAACCACTCCCCTGTTAAAATTTAAATGGATGCCAGATTTTCAATGTTCCTTTTCCATATTATATTCAAATTTTATATTGTAAATGTTGCAACAGTGACTATCTTTATGTATTTTTGCTTGCATAACTATATCTCTATGCTTACGACTTTCCAGGCCGGTGCCATGGCTCACTAGGCTAATCCTCTGCCTGTGGCTCAGGCACCCTGGGTTCTAGTCCCGGCTGGGGTGCCGGATTCTGTCCCGGTTGCTCCTCTTCCAGTCCAGCTTTCTGCTGTGGCCCGGGAATGCAGTGGAGGATGGCCCAGGTCCATGGGCCCTGCACCTGCATGGGAGACCAGGAGGAAGCACCTGGATCCTGGCTTTGGATCGGCTCAGCGCTCTGGCTGCAGCACACCAGCCATAGTGGCCATTTGTGGGGTGAACCAATGGAAAAGGAAGACCTTTCTCTCTGTCTCTCTCTCTCTCACTGTCTAACTCTGCCTGTCAAAAAAAAAAAAAGATTTTCCTAATCTGATAAATAATGCACTTCATCCATCTTTCACATTGAATTCAATTATTAAAGAGATTGATATTGCTCTATGCACTTATTAAAGATTAATATTTCTTTTTATGTAATTTAATTCTTCATATCATTGCCATTTTTTGGATCAAAGGGCTTTGCCTTAGTATATTTTTAATTTGGATTAGTCTGTAGTTATGCCACATTTTGTCATGAGATTTATTATCTCTTATTTAACTAACTCTGTTAAATAATCTCTGTTCTTTCTATTGCTGTTTTGTCCTTCTTTCTCCTCTTAGATACCATCTGGGTACATATTTGGTAAGGGCTCTAGGATGTGAAGAAGGTAACTTACACACAACTTTGTGGTAATCCATAAATCCAAAGTAAACTTTGGATCCAAAACCTAGAATTCTAGTTGAGGCTTCCCTGACTTTCCCTCTTTTGTAACTGAGTCTATTGATAATGCTATGAATTTAATGTAGATTTGAGCATAGATGAAATCCGCTGCTGCTGACTATCAGATATTTTTAGAAAGCCTGACTTGGACCAGGGAAAGGGCAGTTAGGATGAGAGACACAGAGAAGTGCATGAGGCACTTAGCAAGTACAACAGACACTGCCCGGCTACTGGGAGGAGGGAGAAAGAGAAAGAGAGAGAGAGAGAGAAAGGAGAGAGACACCCTGAAGAATGGAATAAATGAGTTGTGTATCATGCCACAAAAGAATTTTGGAAGAAAGGCTGAACTTCTTCAATTAAATTCCACAAGAGCAGATTATTAAATGGATTAGACAGAGGCACCAATGTCATTGATTATGTGTGGCTCCCCCTCTCAGGATTTACCTTCTATGAGTGTTGGCAACAGGGGTCAATCTATTAAGTTATTGGGGACTATCTTTTCTTGGAAAGGTCAAAAACCTACAAACATCTGAAGAGGCAGATTAAATCAACTAAACTTTAAATATTAATTCCTTAAATATTATTTTTTTTTGACAGGCAGAGTAGATAGTGAGAGAGAGAGAGAGAGAGAGAGAGAGAGAAAGGTCTTCCTTTTTGCCGCTGGTTCACCCTCCAATGGGCGCTGCGGCCGGCGCATCTCGCTGATCCGAAGGCAGGAGCCAGGTGCTTCTCCTGGTCTCCCATGCAGGTGCAGGGCCCAAGCACTTGGGCCATTCTCCACTGCCTTCTCGGGCCATAGCAGAGAGCTGGCCTGGAAGAGGGGCAACCGGGACAGAATCCGGCGCCCCAACCAGGATTAGAACCCGGTGTGCCGGCGCCGCAAGGCGGAGGATTAGCCTGTTAAGCCACGGCGCCGGCCTAAATATTAATTTTTTAAAGATTTATTTATTTACTTAAAAGTCAGAGTTACACAGAGCAAGAAGGAGAGACAGAAAAGAGAGAGAGGTCTTCCATCTGCTGGTTCACTCCCCATTTGGATCCCAAACCAGGAGCCAGGAGCTTCTTCTGGGTCTCCCACGTGGGCGCAGGGGCCCAAGGACTTAAGCCATCTTGTACTGCTTGGGATGCTTGTGCTGTAGGCAACAGCTTGACCCGCTACACATATGCCAGCCCCCTAAACCGTACAGTTTAAGCAGTTTAAGGAGGAAATTTCTTTAGCTCCTCTTTACATGGGTGGACTTCCGTTTTACAATTATGAGAATCAGGGTAGATATTGGGGGAAAGCAAGGATTTGCTTAGTTTTTTTTTTTTTTTTTTGACAGGCAGAGTTGGATAGCAAGAAAGAGAGAGAGACAGAAAGAAAGGTCCTCCCCACTCCGTTGGTTCACCCCCCAAATTGCTGCCACGGCTGGCACCAGCGCTGCACCGATCCGAAGCCAGGAGCCAGGTGCTTCCTCCTGGTCTCCCATGCGGGTGCAGGGCCCAAGGACTTGGGCCATCCTCCACTGCCTTCCCGGGCCACAGCAGAGAGCTGGCCTGGAAGAGGAGCAACTGGGACAGAATCTGGTGCCCCAACCGAGACTAGAACCCGGGGTGCCGACGCTGCAGGCGGAGGATTAGCCAAGTGAGCTGCGGCGCTGGCCTTGCTTAGGTTTTATACTTTGAGCCTCCCCTTGTAATCTTATACAGCAGTCAGACAAGCTCCCCAGGGCTGGGATTCCACATTGAATTTTATTAAAAAATCTTTGACTTAGCAATTATTTTGTTCCCACATTTTCTTAGAAAACTCATCAGTTGCTGATAGGTAGGCAGAACTGGATTTAGCTATATGACTGAGAAAATATTATTTTAATGCCACGTCTATTATAACTTAAAATTGAGACTGACAGTTTGGCAGATATTTATTGACAAAGGAAATAGAAGAGAGTTAGTTTATTATTTCCTAGAAGTGAAAGTGAGGGAGAGGCTTTGATGCAGATGACTGTAGAACATTATAATGATAGCTGTAAAATTTTTATTTCCAGTTCATGAACCACGTTCAATCCACGAACTTAATGGCCACATCCAACTTGAGTAGCTTTGATCCAGGCCCATTCATCCTCCTGGGAATCCCAGGATTGCAGAAGTTCCATGTGTGGATTGGGATTCCCTTCTTTATTATCTACCTTGTGGGCCTTGCAGGCAACAGTATCCTTCTCTACCTTATTTCCATGGAGCACAGACTCCATGAGCCCATGTTCTTTTTCCTTGCCATGCTGGCTGCTACAGATCTCATCCTGTCTAATACGTGTGTACCCAAAACATTGAGCATCTTCTGGCTGGGTCCCCAAGAAATCGCCTTTGCTGGATGTCTTACTCAGATGTTTTTCCTCCACTATAGTTTTGCCATGGATTCTGCCATCCTGTTGGCTATGGCATTTGATCGCTATGTGGCTATTTGCTTCCCCCTGCAATATAACATGATTCTCACTCGTCAGATTGTTACTAAAATAACAATGGGCATTATCAGCAGGAGCTTTTGTATCATCTTCCCCTGTGTGTTCCTATTAAAGAGATTACCTTTTTGTAGAACCCTCATTATCCCCCACACATACTGTGAGCACATAGGCATTGCCCGGCTTGCCTGTGCAGACATCTCCATCAACATCTGGTATGGCTTTGCTGTGCCTATAATGACTGTCACGTCAGACCTGATCCTCATTGGTGTCTCCTACACTCTCATCCTTCGTGCAGTCTTCAACCTTCCATCCCAGGATGCTCGCCAAAAGGCCCTAAGCACATGTGGTTCCCATGTGTGTGTCATTCTTATATTCTACACACCAGCCATATTCTCTGTCCTTGCCCACCGTTTTGGTCACAATATTCCTCACTCTTTCCATATACTGTTTGCCAACCTCTATGTAGCCATCCCTTGTGCACTCAATCCAATCATCTATGGAGTAAAGACCAAGAAGATTTGTGACAGAATCTTTGTTCTCTTCTTCCCTAAGGGGAACCAGTGACACGAGGCTAAGAGCTTGGAAAAAAAAAACAGGTAATTGTATTGATTTTGTAGTACTTCTAATTTTTTAAAAGCTGGAATCTCTAATTTATATAAAACCCAAAATCTACTATGGCTTGTAGCAAGAGATGAACCAAGATGAGCAGGTAGATGTCAAGAGATAAAAAATAAAAGTGGAAGAATACATATTTACCTGAAAAGATATTTAGAAGATTTTTTTAAAAAGATTTATTTGAAAAGTGGAGTTACAAAGAGGGAGAGACAAAGGCAGAGGCGAGGAGAGAAATCTTCCATCCCATGGTTCACTCCTCAAATGATCACAACAGCCAGGGTTGAGCCAGGCTAAATCCAGGAGTGAGGAGTTCCATCTGGGTCTTCCACATGGGTGCAGGAGCTCAAGCACTTGTGCCATCTTCTGCTGCTTTCCCAGGTGCATTAACAGGGAGCTGGACTGGAAGCAGAGCAGCCAGGACACAAATTGGTGTCCACATGGGATGCTGGCAATGCAGATGGTGGCCCAACCCACCACTCCACAATGCTGGTTACTGGAAGGAGATGTTTATATAATTTTGAGATATGATTTCCAAGATATATGAAATTGCTTTAATCATAAATAATGTAGACAGATTTTTCTTATAACAGGCTTCAAAAAGGTAAGGTAAGACTTCACAATTTGGGAAAATTTGTAGGGAAATTTCCAGGGGGAGAACTGATAAAGATAACAGCAAAAGATTACTCTTTCTTAAAGAATACTCCAAAAAATTAATTATGTAAGGCAGTCCTCAAACTTTAATAAGTGTAAGAGTCACCTGGGGAACTTAAGAAAAATGCCAAATCCCAGACTGTGTCCTGCTTCAGACGATCTCTTCATTCTTTAATAATTCTGCAGATGATTCTGATATTAAGGGATCTTGGTTTCTTCTCAATTGGACAAGTGTGGTCCTTTGTCCTAGACATGGTTTTTAATTGACTTTCTGGGTCCAGAAATAACAACTTTCTTTTGTCATCTACACAACTGCTTCTTGACTGATAGTATTCATCCATACTTGTCCCAACTTTAACTCTCCTATCATAAAAAACAAGATCAATTATCTCCTTGTTGCAATTATCTTCCCAGCCTGGGTTACTCTAGCTTCTTTAAAAAAATTTTGGCTTCTGACACAATGTAATTTTCTGAAAAAACAA
Organism: Lepus europaeus; assembly: GCF_033115175.1. Lineage (NCBI taxonomy): Eukaryota > Metazoa > Chordata > Mammalia > Lagomorpha > Leporidae > Lepus > Lepus europaeus. The sequence goes on along the minus strand of NC_084833.1, from coordinate 59,639,148 downwards.
AATTTTGTCATGTTTCTTAGTGATTTTAGTTGTATAAATGATTATTTAATAACTTGATGTAGCAGAGTTTATTTTACAAACATGGCCAACACAATATCTTCTATCTCCTGTTTTTCTGTAGTTTGAACTTTTTGTCATTCCCATGATAGTTTGAATCCAGTTTCCCCCATTTCTTGAATAGGAACTTGGCCCAAGGATTTCTTGGTAAATAGCATTCAATGGGAGTAGCATTCCTAATCTCGGAACCCCAGAGATTAGGTCATAAAAATCTTTGTAACTTTTACATGTCTTTTAAAATATTTGATTTTAGTAGGCTCCTTTTGGAGCCCAACTGCTATGATGTAAGCATCCCTGGTAACATGGAAGATTCGTCTCTAAATTTTCTAGTAGATGTTCCCAACTGAGATCTCAGCCAAGAGCGAATAATAAATGCCAAACTACCAGACATATCAGTAAGCCATCTTAGACATTCATTCCCATGAAGCAGGAATGGGTCCTTATTAAGACACTGATGATGTACTTCTGGCTGTATTTTAGAATTATAATGAAAGTGTGACTCTTATATGACTCTCACTATTTTACAGTTTAGTATCTATTGCATTTATCCTGCTTCTGCATCACTATTATATGTTTTCTATCTAAGTGTAGATAACTCATTTATTTACTTCACAGGTCTTCAAGTTAAGAGAAATAATATTCAAAGAGCTATGTACAAGAAACTGAACTAAAAGAAAATATTCTTACTTTGTCCTGATTTAGAGAATGAGATCAAATGGGTTTTGAATTAATTCCATAGTGCAAAGGAGATTTTGACATCTTAGAGAAAAGGTGAGTGTATTTTTGATGCAGGAGGTGGTATGTATTATTATGATTCAAGGGTAGACTAGTGCAGGTTTGGTTTACCAAAGAGACTAGAAATGATATTTTGCATCCCATTTGGTTTGCTGCCATATGACCTTGCTGCTCTCCCAAGAGACACAGTCTAATTCCTTTCCTTTTTTTTTTTTTTTTCTGGGATGGCCTTAGTGACTTCTTTGAAAAATAAATGTGACATTTCAAGATATTTGAGGCAAGTTATAAGAAACAACAGGAACCAGCAGTGTGGTGTAGCAAACTAAGCCCCAACTTGTCACCCTGGAATCCCATATCAGAGTGCAAATTGAAGTGCATGCTACTCTCTGTTTATGTTCTAACTCCCTCCTACTGTGCCTGGGAAAGCAGTGGAAAATGGCCCATGTATTGGGTCCCTACCTTCCACCTGGGAGACTTGGATGAAGTTCCAGCTTTCTGGCCTCCTGGCTGCCACTTAGCCCAGCCCCAGCTTATGTGACCATTTGTGAAGTAGATGCAAGATTCTCTTGCTCGCTCGCTATTTAAATGTTTGTGTCATTCTGTCAAATAAAGAACTCATTTTAAAAAAGAAATCTTACAACTTCCTCATTGGTGTCATTGAACATTTATTTTCTGCACTCTCTAGTATACAGTCAGCCAAGAATTCCAAACCAAACGGAGAGGTTGTGTGGTTTGCAGCTTTGACTGAGCTCCTACTTAACAGCTAGCATCAGCTACACCAATTCTAGTCAAGTTTGGAGATGACTACGACTGCAATAAAAATATCATTATTGCTACACGAGAGAGATGCCCCAAAGTGAGAAATGCTCAGCTGACTCCAGTAAATCCACAGAATAATGAGATAATAATAATAAATTACTTTTTAAAATTACTTTCCTTCTGTTTAGTTTGTAATACAACAAAAGATAACTCAGACAATATGATTGTCATCACTCTGATCTTTCCTCCAAAGATCTTGATCTCTCTACCTCATCTAGTTAACTTCTTGGAAATACCTTAGAATTTGTATTTATACAATGCGTGAAAATTATTAATAGCCTAAATTTCAGACATTTAATCTAAAATTCAGACATCCTAAAATTTTATTTATTTCTTTATTTGAAAACTGGACAGGCAGAGCTCACTTTTCCTTGCATTCCAAATGTGTCTTTCTCCCCCACCCAAACATATCTCCCTCTCAGCACCCCCCACAGTTCATTGTGGTTTTCAGCAACACAGCAACCCTAACTAATTCTCACTCTCCACCCACTTTGTTGCTGAAACTATGGGCCTAACTTTTTGAATGATCAGTTTTCACTTTTTATTGGATCTTTCTCCAGGAACATAAACACTTCATAATATTTCTTTTGACATTATCACTTGACCCCAGTTCCCTTCTAGCTATTACCCCTAATTCTCTAATTTCTTTTGCTGTGTAACTCCTTGGATGAATCATTTAAGTTTTCTAATTCTTCTCACCCATTTTCTCTACCAAATTTCATATTACTATTGCATAATTCCATTCTTGTCTAAGTTAATAATAATTCCAGTTGTTACAACACTGATCTCTGTCCTCTTATTCCTTGCTCTATCAGCAGTATTTTGTATACTTTTAAATATTTTTTATGCACATTTCCTCATTTTATTGTATTCACTTGACTTCAACATTTTCCTCCTAACAGCTATCCTTATTCAACTCCTTCACTGGTTCCTCTTCTTCGTATAACCTCTACATACTAGGGTTTAGACTTCCTTTCTATATACTCACTTTATTTGGATCTCATTAGACACATAGCTTTACATATTGCCATTAAGATGGAGCAAATGTCTGCCACAGTGGATAAAATGACACTTAGGATACATGTATTCCACATTGGAGTGATTCTAGTTTCCTGTTGATGTGCATCTTGGAAAGCAGCAGGTGGTGGTTCAAGTAGTCAGGTTCCTGCCACCCACAGAAGAAGCCTGGTTTGAGTACGGGGCATTTGGGGAATAAACTAGAGGTTTGGACTCTCTCTCTCTCTCAATCTCTCTCTTTCTCTCCCCTTCTCTCTCTCTCCCTCTTGCTTTCCCTCTCATAAATTAATAAAATGATAAAAATTGCATATTTTCATTATGATGATGAATAACAAGGATATATCTTCAGCGATGACCACCCTTTCTCTACACTACTGCCTTGTGTATCAAAAACTTTCAATATGTCATTTTTCTCTGTGAATTATGAGGAAAATGTGCCTCTTTACCCTGAACCATAATTAGCAGCCCTTTTGACTGAGCAGCTTATCCTCTGGTATAACAAGTTGAAGCAGAAAAGACAAAGAATGGCCTTAATAAAGATACAGAATGTTAAAGGAAAAGAGAATATTAAACTTAAGGCCAACCTAGAGAAACTCAGATTAGATTCTGTTCTTTCAAACAGATGATGATCTGATTGATGCTAGATTAGGAAACCAAAGGAGCTGTGCAAATTCCAACTAAGGATATAGCTCTTCCCATTCCATCTTCATGTACTGTCTTCCCCCTTCTCTCTGAATTACTAGTCCCAACAGTATGACAAAATCTGACCACACTTTTTGTCTAAAGATGAGATCTCTTTGTGCAGGACCACAGTGACCTCTTCTGCTTGAATATTTAAAAAAAAATGTTCAGCCTTTAGAAGAAGACCCTGACATGACTAGTACATCTCTCCAGAGATCTTATTTATAAATTCACCTCTGCATTTGACATCTGGGACCACTGGTGCTCTGAGTTACAGCACAGTCTCCCTGGTCTACAAACACCTTCTCAGGATGGAGATAAATGAGACCAGATTTCAGATTCAGGAACTATACTACTTGTGCTGGATCAAGTCTTCTGTAGGGCTGCAGAGCACTGAAGCTGGGTGAGTGTTACATGATTGAGATGGACAGAAAACCAAAAAAACAAAGCTGAAGGCAGTCTGCAAAGCCAGGGACAGTGTTAGGAAACGAAAGAAAGAGATCATATCATACAAAGGCATTGGTGTCCTTGGCTACTATAGAGGCCATTTAGGACTGCCCCCTAATTTTATTACACAAACTATAATTCCTTGAATACTGCAGGTATTTGAGTAACCTTAATGTGTACCTAAAATTATCATCAGTAAGTTGTTTGCTTTGCACCTGAATCTTTTCTGTTGTAGAGGTTTCAGTCTCTTACTATTTTCCTGTGGGCATAAGGCAGCACAGTCAGATGGATCTCTAGGATCAGTCTTTCATGAAACAATGATGAGAAAAGAGTTTCTTTGCTCTTTTTAAAATAATCTTTTCTGTATATAAATAAGTTATGCAGTATGATGTTGATACAGAGTCAGTGGAATCATCACTTTAGGGAAGCAGAATAGTTAATTCTCACTCTCATATCAGTCAGACTAGCAAGACTGGAATGAAGCCATATTTGTTCAGTAATGAGCAATCTAGGACCCTCACAGTATTTCCAGACAGCTTGGAAGATCAGCAACCCATTTGACATTCCATCTCACTGATGTCTGAGCACAGCTGGTAATCACCTCTCCCCCCACTCAAACTTAATTTTCTTAGTATAAGCAGTCCTAGAAGTTCATCTACATAAAAATAGAAATCCTTGCTACATAATCCTCAAGTTTTGTTTTATCCATGGCAACATCAAATGACTGCCTCACTAAACACCTTAATAGAAGCTGTTCCTTTAATAGAAATAAGGTAAGTATTGCTTCACTCTTACTCTTATCTTAGTGGCAACATAGTACAAACTTGCCATTCAGAGTTGAAGGTCCCCAAATGCCACAATGGTTCTTTGATCACAGGGAAATTAATGAGAGGAATTCAATAACATTAGGATTGTTGGAGAACCATCCTATTTCACATCTTGTGAGAATTCACTCAACAGTAAATTGAGGACTAGTCTTGGATATCTGTGAAGAGAGTCCTTGATTAAGAAAAGGGTGAGACCACAGTGTCCTCATCCTCAGATTATGGACTGAAGAAAGGTCAATATAGCTTTCCACCTGAAGAACTAAATGAAGTTTCCTCCTTTTAACAGATGAATACATAGAGAAATGGATTTAGAGATTTCAAAATTATGAGAAAAATTAGTGTTATAGCTAATGTGCATTCTGCTACAGAGACTAGATTATATGCATATGAGTTTTTTCTCAGTGAATTACTCATTAATCAAATATTCTGTGAAATATTGTTATCTGTTATATCAGGAAACTGAGGAGAGAGGGTAATAAGAAAATTGGTCAAGGTAAAATGGCTAGTTTACAACTGGAAGAGAGCCATCTTTTGTTTTTTTTTTTTTTAGTTTCTTTTTTTAGTTTTTAACTTTTATTTAATGAATATAAATTTCCAATGTACAGCTTATGAGTTACAATGGCTTCCCCCTCCCATAACTTCCCTCCCACCTGCAACCCTCCCATCTCCTGCTCCCTCTCCCCTTCCATTCACATCAAGATTCATTTTCAATTCTCTTTATATACAGAAGATCAATTTAGTATATATTAAGTAAAGATTTCAACAGTTTGCACCCACATAGAAACACAAAGTGAAACATACTGTTTGAGTACTAGTTATAGCATTAAATCACAATGTACAGCACATTAAGGACAGAGATCCCACATGAGGAGCAAGTGCACAGTGACTCCTGACATTGACCCAACAAATTGACACTCTAGTTTATGGCACCAGTAACCACCCTAGGCTCTCGGCATGAGTTGCCAAGGCAATGGAAGCCTTCCAAGTTCGCCAACTCTGATCATATTTAGACAAGGTCATAAAAGACAGAGTGAGGATAGTAACCAATGATCCTAAGAGTGGCATTAACCAGGTCTGGACAATTATACAGCATTAAGTGGGGAAGAGAACCATCAGTACACACAGGTTGGGAGTAGAGCCATTGGAGGTAGAAGTTATGATTACAAAGGAATGAGGCCCAAGTGCGCTAGACAGGGTCTAGAACAAAGGACAGAGTCATTATTAGAGGAGCTAAGAAAGGTGCTGTCTAAGCTACAATTAAGTTTTCTGATTGAGAGGCAAATAGAACCTGAGAGAAGGGGCTTGATAATAATCTGTTGGGCTTTAGGCCTTGTAAGTTAAGAGGCCCAGACCTATCTATCTCTTCACATGGGGTACATCCTAAGGGAGGTGTGAACCTCCTAGAGGAAGGCACTCTGTTGACTTTCATTACCTAGCTGGCCTGGGAGGAGAGCTGGCCAGGTAAAGGCAGGTGGCATCTCTAACAAGAAATTTACAGTTCTGCCTGCAATGTTGCTGACCCTACTTGACCATCCCCTCAGCTGCAGTGGTCCCTTTGGAAGTTGGGCTGAGTGAAGGGCTTTTCAGCTTAGAGCCAATAAGATCTGTGGCTCTGACCTGGGCATCCTTTGACTCCAGGGCAGGTCCATTTCCAGTGATCCAACTCTTGGCAGAGCTGCCAGGGCTCTTCACAAGTTGACTTCTGCTGAGGCCCAGGCTTACCACATTGAAAGCCACTGCAGTAGACTGGCCTTTTGGGTCTCCTTGAGGGCAGATCACTGTACAGATCAGCCATTAATAGGCCTACCACCCATTGCTTCTGATGCCTAGCTTTCTTTTCCTCCTGGTTTTTGTTAAAGCAGACTAGAGGATGCAAGTCAAGGGAGTGCCCAAGTCCCATCTCTAATCTTCGGTGACCTGAAAAATGTTTTTAGTTTCTTTCTACCAACAAGTATAAAACATATGATACAGAGATTCAGGTCACACAAATTAAAATGTATCTTCAATTAATTTTTGCAGCTTAAATTTATGGACAATCTTATCTATAAGCCAATTAAAATAAAATTCTTAATAAAATTTTGACATGTGGACATACAATATGTACACACATATAACATAACATAATAGACCAATATAGCAATTTTAAAAATAGCTTTTAAAATATTTAACTCTTTTTGTAGATTGCCAATTGATTTGAATTGCTTTTTGTTTTTAGTAACCTCAGTTAACCATACTTTCTCTCAGTTGGTACTGTTTATACATTATTGGCTTCATCTGTTTACAGAGCCATCCCAAAGTACTGAATACAATAGAAGTGGCTGGAAAAAGTCTATAGGAATCTATAGGAGGACAGCTAAACACAGAACCAACAATGCTTTAGTTTTATGAGCAGCAAATCATATATAACTGTGGATGACAATAGACTTTAACCCAGGTAGTCTACATCTAGATTCTCATCTGTTATTTTTCAGATTGGGCCATAGCAGGAGAGCTTCAGGAAGTGACAACATTGGGAGTCAAATCATACAAGAAATGTGTAAAGCTCCTGAAGGAAACTTAGATTTGGAGACTCAATTCACTCCCTCAAGGAAGCTTTCCCTGGGCAGGAACTGGCTCAAGTAACTTTTTTTTCCTGGCATACGTCATTATAGCATTTTATGCATAGTAGTTTATTCATTCTATCTTCTTATTTATAAGGTTACTATATCATTGAGCATCAATGGTCTTACACTTTTATATATATGAAATCCCTCAAAGAATAATATAGTACATAATAGAACATTGAACATTTTTCTGATAAAGGAATCAAATGAAAGACCAACCTTATGAAGAATACAAGTGTTGGTAAAACTGAAAGAAACAATGATTCAATGTGGGTTTTGATCATCAATGCTGACTCAGTGAAAACAGAAAGCTTCTCAGAATTAGAGGGTGTGAAGTTGATAGTGGTTGCTTCAAGCAAGCATAAATTCCCTCTCACTAGAAATGTACAAGTAACTGCCACGTAGTCATTTTCAGGGTATCTCATTTGGAAGTCAAGCATCATAGAATTATTGAACTACAGGTGCTTCATAACTTATTTCCTAACTAAATGGCAAGATTATATCACATTGGCTTGTCCAAAAATAAATGGAAAGTATGTTATTGTAAAAATTAAAAGAAAAAATAAGAAAGGAAGGAGGAGGGTTAGAGTGTGGGAGGGAGGGTAGAGTAGGAAGTATCACTATGCTCCTAAATCTGTATATGTGAAATACATGAAATTTGTTTGGCTTATATGAATAAAAATTATAAAAAATTCAAATTCAAATTTAAAACTTCTTATATTACTAAGATAGTAGCCAAAAATATTTACTTCTCCAAAATGTCTATAATGTGATGGTTATTTACAATTACTTACTTTATAAATTATAATTGACAATGTGAGAATGAGAGAAAAAGATAATCATGTGCTATTTACAGGATATAAAAAGAATTTGGATGTTATAGTTTTATGATGAGATGCAGAATTTCTTTTTTTAGAAGATTTATTTATTTATTTATTTGAAAGCCAGAGTTACACAGAGAGAGGAGAGGCAGAGAGAGAGAGAGAGGTGTTCCATCTGATGGTTCACTCCCCAATTGGCCGCAACGGCTGGAGCTGCACCAATCCGAAGCCAGGAGCCAGGAGCCTCTTTGGGTCTCCCGTGGGTGCAGGGGCCCAAGGACTTGGGCCATCTTCTATTGCTTTCCCTGGCCTTAGCAGAGAGCTGGATGGGAAGTGGAGCAACTGGGTTTCGAACCGGCACCCATATGGGATGCTGGTGCTTCAGGCCTGGGCGTTAACCCTCTGTGCCACAGTGCCGGCCCCCAAGACGCAGAATTTCTATTTAAAGATATATCTGGCAGTTTAAGGGGATGAATACAATGTTTCATTTTAAACTAAATATTAAAAACTTAATTCACTTTGCTGAAAAAAAATATAATTGAATTTTGCATATGTAAGGAGATATGCAATTATAGTAAAACTGACAGGAAACTGTACTGTCGTGACCTTAGAATACAGATATTAAAATTAAAACTCAAAAAACTTTATAACTTACACAATTTTCAATGTTAATATAAACTTGCAATGTATATGAGAAATGCATATTCTAATTACTAAATAAATAAAATTCAATGCATTATAGTTGGTCTTTTAATAATGCAGTTTTAGATGAGCAGAGGATTGAAGGAAGAATATTCTGTATAATCATTATACAACTGTTTAATTCAATCTTAGGTTCTACCACATTCTAAAATTCTTTATAGGAGAGAATGAGTGGATGAAGTTAATGTTAGTACACTTTCCAAAAACAAGAATATTTGACTTCTAAAGACTGGACTTCAGCAAGGTAAGAATGGAGACTGATTTCACTTTCAGAGTCTCCCAAGGCAGGGGTGGCCTCAGGCTTTTTCTCTCTTTTCTCTGTTCCTTTTGGCATGATCTCAATGTTTGAGATCATGGTCCTAAAGTGACCATACTCTAAAGCTGTTAAAGAAGACAAGAGAAGATATATTTTAAAGTTCATTTATACATTTCTTTGTTTATTTGAAAGGCAGAGTGACAGAAAGAGAGTGAGCGAGCGAGCAAGAAAGCCCATCTTCTTGTTAACTCCTTCAAATGCCCACAATAGCTGGGGCTGGACAGGCCAAAGCCAGGAACCAGGAACTCCACCTGAGTTGGGATTAAGCACTTGGCCCACCACCTGCTGCTTCCCAGGGTGCACGTTAGTAGGAAGTTGGATCAGAAGGAGAGGCAGGACTCGATCCCAGGCAGTCAGAAATGAGATGGTGTTCCAAGTAGTGCTTAACCTGCTGTACCACACACACACACTGCTAGATCTGTGGTTTTTTTTTTTTTAAATCAAACTGATGTATATGACTAATCAAGAAAACAGAAATTTACTCTATATATTGGATTATATTATAAATGTACTTAAAATGTGATGATGAGGAGGAACATTTCTTAAAATGTATATAGTGAAAAAAATGATAGAAATCACATCACAGATCCAACAAGAGACTGTCTTGCCTGATTCATAAGGAGCACTCCCAAGAGGAAATATCATTTTTCAAACATGGCCACTTACCTAAGTCTGTTAAATAATCAATTACTAAATTCAATCTTTCATTAATTATTCATTAAATATTATTTGTTGGCTTAATGTAAGGCAGAGGTGTATGTAAGGCAGAGGTGCTGGCTACAGTGAAAATAATACTCAGAAATTTCACAGTATAATGGGGAGATGGACATACACATAATGATTAAGCAGTTTTATATTTTTAAAGGGAGGCATATTGAAGATACTCTTTGCATGGAGAAAGACCTTAGAGAAGGTCTTCAAAGAAAAAGACATATTCAGAAGATTTTTAAATTATTTTTAGGAGCTTGACAGTTGACCAAATGGAATCAACTTTTCTGTGCAGTTAAGACCATGTGAAAAAGCATGCTGGTGCAAGAAACCATGCTTATAGACATGCTTCAGCTCCAATATATGGCTGGAACATGAGGTACACAGTGGAATGTGATTCTAGATAGTGCAGGATAGGTAGGCAAGAGCAAGCTCAAGAAGAGCATTGCATGTAATTATATTAGAATCCAAGTGAAACAATGAAATTAGATATCATGGGGAGAATATAACACAGAGACCATTAACAGACATGGGAAGTCATAAATGCTCGGAAGTTCCCTGAGTAAGTGACAGCAGACACCATTACAGTCCTTTAACTGAAGGGACAAGAAGAAATATGTTTACCTGACCAAAACAGAGGCAGAAAGGTGATTTAGACAGGGTTGCTTCAAGCTTGCAGTAGCCCTGCTGAGAGAGAGCTGACGTGATAAACACCTGATCTCACTTTTCTCACTACTTCCAAACTCCTGTTGATGTTTCCTCATGCCAGATACAGCCACAAGTGAGAGGATGAAGGAGTTCATTAATACATTCCATATCAATCAGCATTCCAGGAGCCAGAATGTAATGGAAAGTGGTGACGCGTAGACTAGATAAGGTTAATGCAGACATTCTGCACAGCACAGAAAAAGAAAAGTCATATATGCATTATAGTTGATTGCATTCTGTGTTTTAGAATATTTAGACATAAGGTAGAAACCTCATTGGAAGATGGAAGTGCTGCAAGTAGGCACTGTAGATACAAAATTATTTTTAGTATCCATTCAAGAAGTGAGGGAATTGATGGGGAAGAAATATAAGAATTTGAATAGATATTTAGAAGGGACAAATGGCATATAGGATTACATAATTTAATTTTCTCATTATTTTAGGAAGATCAAGCCTCTGTTTTCTGTATCATTATGCACTCAGCAACTGTCCACAATGACACTGCCTTTCACCCCTCCACATTTATTTTACTTGGAATCCCTGGGATGCAAGACAAGCACATTTGGATCGCCATCCCCTTCTGCTCCCTGTATATCCTCGCTCTGGTGGGCAATGGCACCATCCTCTACATTATCATGATGGACAGAGCCCTGCATGAGCCGATGTACCTCTTCCTGTGCTTACTTTCCATCACTGATGTGATACTCTGTTCTACCACATTGCCCAAAATGCTAACAATCTTCTGGCTCAAATACCATGTAATTTCCTTCCATGGCTGTCTCACTCAGATGTTTTTTGTGCATGCAGTCTTTGCAACAGAGTCAGCTGTTCTACTGGCTATGGCTTTTGATCGCTATGTGGCTATCTGCCGTCCACTTCATTATACATCCATCCTCAATGCCGCCATGATTGGAAAGATTGGTCTGGCATGTGTGATCCGTGGCCTTCTTTTTGTTTTCCCTTTTGTCATCCTCATTGAACGCTTACCCTTCTGTGGACATCATATCATCCCCCACACCTACTGCGAGCACATGGGTATAGCCAAGCTGGCCTGTGCCAGCATCAAGCCCAACACCATTTACGGTCTCACTGTGGCACTTTCAATCACTGGAATGGATGTGGTCCTCATAGCCTCCTCCTACGTCCTGATCCTGCAGGCTGTGCTACGACTGCCCTCCAAGGATGCCCAATTCCGAGCATTTAGCACTTGTGGAGCCCATATTTGTGTAATTCTTGTCTTCTATATTCCTGCCTTTTTTTCTTTTTTTACCCACCGCTTTGGTCACCAAGTACCTCCTCAGGTCCACATTGTACTTGCAAATCTTTATCTCCTGGTGCCTCCCGTTCTCAACCCCATGGTCTATGGCATTAATACCAAACAGATCCGCCTGAAAATATTTGGCTTTTTTGTGGAGAGGATGTAACAATATTCTCTACGTACCTCAAGAACCAATGATAAAATTATAATGAAGCTTTTATCTTCTTCAACATATCTTATCCTTGGACTACAGGTTGCTGCTTCCAGTAATCCTTGCAAATCAGCATCTTGCATTATCTGAGAGTTTTTAAAATATTTATAACTCATCTGCATAAACTGAATCTTCAGAACACCATTTCTTATAAAATTATTATGTGATCTGTTAATAGGCCTATAGGTCTTGAGTCATCCTAGACAAAAATAAGGAGGTAAGGTAGTATACTGGAAAGTAAGAGTTGGGGGCTGGTGCTGTGGCGTAGTGGGTAAAGCTGCCACTTGCAGTGCCAGCATCTCATATAGGTGCCAATTCTAGTCCCGGCTGCTCCACTTCCTATCCAGCTCTCTGCTATGGCCTGGGAAAGCAGTAGAGGTGGCTCAAGTGCTTGGACCCCTGAACCAACCTGGGAGACCAGGAAGAAGCTCCTGGCTCCTGGCTTCAGATCGGCACAGCTCTGGCTGTTGTGGCCATCTGGAGAATGAACCAGAAGATGGAAGATCTCTCTCTCTCTCTCTCTCTCTCTCTCTCTCTCTCTCTCTCTCTGCCTCTCTGTAAAATCTGCCTTTCAAATAAATAAATAAATAAATAAATATTTTTATTTAAAAAAAAAGAGTTGATGAGAAGTATTCTCTCCATGTATAGAAATACCATGTGCCAGAGGGAGGAGAAAACACTCTTAAGAGGAACTGAGAATATGCACACACACTACAGAGTAATTGAATAGATTACTGCCAGCACTGTCTTGGACCAAGAGTATCTTCAGTGAGAGCATCAGTCCTTGGCTAGAGATGGCTGTGAGAGTATGAGAGCCTCTGGATCTTTAATTAGGTTTGAAACAGATGAGAATGACTGCTGCATGCTGTAATATGAGAAACTTGGATACACATAATTACATGCGAATGCCATAGCACAAGTTTCTCAAAGAATTATTTCAAAGGTAAGCATTTTGTAGCTACTCTGACAACTCACAACTGAGAACATTTGCATGTTTCCTGATACTACAAGTGTGATAGGTTTTGCATGCAAATTAGTCTCATGGTTACTGTGGGCCAGGTCTGACTTTTTGCTTATTTTAGTCATCAGCTTTGGATATACCAGCGTTTCCAGGACACAAAGTTACCTGCTAATGCTATGCAGCCTGATAGGTTGACAAGAACCCTACTCCAAACAGCTGACCTTCATACTTTTTTTTAAAACTTTTATTTACTGAATATAAATTTCCAATGTACAGCTTATGGATTACAATAGCTCCCCCCCCATAAATTCCCTCCCACCCGCAACCCCCCCCCCCCCGTTTCCCGCTCCCTCTCCCCTTCCATTCACATCAAGATTCATTTTCAATTCTCTTTATATACAGAAGATCAGTTTAGTATATATTAAGTAAAGATTTCAACAGTTTGCACCCACATAGCAACTCCAAGTGAAAAATACTGTTTGAGTACTAGTTATAGCATTAAATCACAATGTACAGCACATTAAGGACAGAGATCCTACATGATATTTTTAAAAAATTGATTAATACTCTCATGGGCTCTTCAGCCAGATCCGAATGCCTTAAGGGCTGATTCCGAGGCCAGGGTGCTATTTAGGAATCTGCCATTCTAGGAGTCTGCTGTGTCTCCCGCTTCCCATGTTGGATCTTTCTTTCCCTTTCTGATTCTATCAGTAAGTATTAGCAGACACTAGTCTTGTTTGTGTGATCCCTTTGACTCTTAGACCTATCAGTGTGATCAATTGCGAACTGAAGATGATCACTTGGACTCGTGAGATGGCATTGGTACATGCCACCTTGATGAGATTGTATTGGAATCTCCTGGCATATTTCTAACTCCATCACTTGGGGCAAATGAGCTTAAGCATATCCCAAATTGTACATCTCCTCCCTCTCTTTTTCCCACTCTTATATTTAACAGGGATCACTTTTCAGTTAAAATTTAAACACCTAAGAATAATTGTGTGTTAATTACAGAGTTCAACCACTAGTACTAGAACAAAAAAAATGCTATAATGGATAAAGTATTGCATTGTACATCAACAGTCAGGACAAGAGCTGATAAAGTCACTGTTTCTTATAGTGTCCAATTCACTTCAACAGGTTTCCCCTTTGGTGCTCAGTTAGTTGTTGCCGATCAGGGAGAACATATGATATTTGTTCCTTTGGGACTGGCTTATTTCACTCAGCATAATGTTTTCCAGATTCCTTCATCTCGTTGCAAATGACCGGATTTCATTGTTTTTGACTGATGTATAGTATTCTATAGAGTACATGTCCCATAGTTTCTTTATCCAGTCTACTGTTGATGGGCATTTGGGTTGGTTCCAGGTCTTAGCTGTTGTGAATTGAGCTGCAATAAACATTAATGTGCAGATGGCTTTTTTGTTTGCCAGTTTAATTTCCTTTGGGTGAATTCCAAGAAGTGGTATGACTGGGTTGTATGGTAGGGTTATGTTCAGTTTTCTGAGGAATCCCCAGACTGGCTTCCACAGTGGCTTAACCAGTTTGCATTCCCACCAACAGTGGGTTAGTGTCCCTTTCTCCCCACATCCTCTCCAGCATCTATTGTTGGTAGATTTCTGAATGTGAGCCATTCTCACCGGGGTGAGGTGAAACCTCATTGTGGTTTTGATTTGCATTTCCCTGATTGCTAGTGATCCTGAACATTTTTTCATGTGTCTGTTGGCCATTTGGATTTCCTCTTTTGAAAAATGTCTATTGAGGTCCGTGGCCCATCTCTTTTTGTTTTGATGTTGTGGAGTTTCTTGATTTCTTTGTAGATTCTGCTTATCAACCCTTTATCTGTTGCATAGTTTGCAAATATTTTTTCCAATTCTGTCAGTTGCCTCTTCACTTTCCTGACTATATCTTTTGAAGTACAGAAACTTCTCAATTTGATGCAATCCCAAATGTTAATTTTGGTTTTGACTGCCTGTGCTTCTGGGGTCTTTTCCAAGAAGTCTTTGTCAGTACCTATATCTTGCACGGTTTCTCCAATGCTCTCTAATAATTTGATGGTGTTGGGTTGTAGATTTAAGTCTTTAATCCGTGTTGAGTGAATTTTTGTGTAAGGTGAAAGGTAGGGGTCTTGCTTCAAGCTTCTGCACGTGGAAATCCAATTTTCCCAGCACCATTTATTGAATAGACTATCCTTACTCCAGGGATTGGTTTTGGATCCTTGATCAAATATAAGTTGGCTGTAGATGTTTGGATTGATTTCTGGTGTTTCTATTCTGTTCCATTGGTCTATCCATCTGTTTCTGTACCAGAACCATGCTGTTTTGATAACTACTGCTCTGTAGTATGTCCTGAAATCTGGTATTGTGATACCCCGGCTTTGTTTTTGTTGTACAAAATTGCTTTGGCTATTCGAGGTCTCCTGTGTCTCCATATAAATTTCAGCATCATTTTTTCCAGATCTGAGAAGACTGTCTTTGTATCTTGGTTGGTAATGCACTGAATGTCTAAATTGCTTTTGGGAGAATAGACAATTTGATGATATTGATTCTTCCAATCCATGAGCATGGAAGATTTTTCCATTTTTTGGTTCCTCTTCTATTTCTTTTTTTAAGGTTTTGTAATTTTCTTCGTAGAGATCTTTAACATCCTTGGTTAAGTTTATTCCAAGGTATTTGATTGTTTTTGTAGCTTTTGTGAATGGGATTGCTCATGTCAAGAGCCTCAGGTGATCAATGACATCATACATAAGAGTGTTAATTGTTAAATGAACAACAAGGGTCACTGTGCACTAACTTCCCATGCGTGACCTCCATCCTCAACGAATTGCATTATAATTATGTCTAAGTGCTCACAAAAGATGTATCATTCTTGGGTGCTTTTTTAAAGTTAATTAAGTTTTAAATTTAAACAAAATTTTTTTTTGACAGGCAGAGTTAGACAAAGAGAGAGACAGAGAAAGGTCTTCCTTTTCCGTTGGTTCACCCCACAAATGGCCGCAATGGCCGGCGCTCTGCGCAGAGCTGAAGCCAGGAGCCAGGTGCTTTCTCCTGGTCTCCCACGCAGGTTCAGGGCCCAAAGACTTGGGCCATCCTCCACTGCTTTCCCAGGCCACAGCAGAGAGCTGGACTAGAAGAGGAGCAACCAGGACAGAATCCGGCGCCCTAACTGAGACTAGAACCTGGAGTGCTGGCACCGCAGGCGGAGGATTATTCTAGTGAGCCACGGTGCTGGCCATAAAGTTAATTAAGGTTTTTTTTTTTTTTAAGTAAAATTAATTTCAAGATGCAAAGACTTTCAACAGCCCTTGTCTCAACTGTTGAGGAACAGGCTTTATTTGTTTGTTGTTTTTTTCTATGCACATTGTTGAACTCTTTACTTTGGGCTCCTGTGCATAAATTTAATTGAAAATGGATCTTAGTGGAGAATGAGACTGGGAATGAGAGAGGGAGGATGAGGAGGGGTGGGAGAGTGGGTGAGAGGGCAGGCAGAATCACTATATTCCTAAAGTTGTACTTATGAAATGCATGAAGTCTGTATTCTTTAAATAAGATTTTTCTTTGGGGGAAATCAATCAATATGTAAAAAAATAAAAACATTTTTAAAAATTGGCACGAGTCTCAATTTTGTTGTTTTGTATGATTTTATGACTGTTGTTTTGTTTGCATTTTGCAGTGGTGTTGGCAAAGTACTTTTTGACAAACTTTAATAAATTTCTTCTTCTGAGTTAATGAGAAAAAAAAAATGTGGCTATATCTGGAACCAAAAACTGGACAGAGGTTGGGCCCAAAGAGGCTCTGAGAATGGAGGGCAATGGATAGCAGAAAAGGCTCTGGGAAATGTGTAGGCCAATGCCACTGATCTCAGACAAAGGTGAGACTATGAAAATTAGAAAGACTCTAGGCAGGAAAAGAATTTGAGGCTAACACCATTTTAACCAGGATATCCATCAGTAGATTGTACCTCTGCTACCTTCATGGGCACGATGATTCCAGACGTGGAGAAGTCCCCCTTTAGTTCTTAAACCTATGCATGTTTGGGAGAGAATCTTTGGGATGCTCAACTTTCTAGTCCTTAATCTGGTGCCAGATTCTGCTTAACTTTCAGCTTCTCTTCTCAAGCTCTTCCAGTTCTGGCAACAATTAAAAGGTCCCCAGAATTCCTATCTCCTGGGGGCTCAGGGCAACCTCCAGGGACAATTATGCACATTAACAGCAGTGTTGAGTTGTGTGTAAAGAGGACAGGTAGCAAGTAGCTAATTCTGGGCATCCTAAAGGGTTTTGCCCAGGTTACTTAAAGCACACCCAACCCCACAATGGATTTGGAGTGCCTGAAAGTAGAGACTGGAGATGCAGGGTGGTGAGCGTGCTCTCCAAGAGTTGAGTGGAAGTTTTCTAAGAGACATATACACACATGTGCATGCACTCGCATACATATTTGCAGAAGGTGTGGATCAGCTGCACAGTCCTTCATTGCCTCACTTTCAGGTAAGTGTTAAATGGAAGGTGGGCTCTGTTCACACTCTAGGAACCTACTCTGAGTTCCAGCTGTCCAGCACCCCACTACCTGCCTCATCCTTCATCATAAAGGCCCTCATCCCCTCAGATCCCATATCTGCTGAAAATGTAGATTGCTGAAATTGTATACAGGTTTCCTTTTTTAAAAAGATTTATTTATTTATTTGAAAGAGTTACACAGAGAGAGGAGAGGGAGAGAGAGAGAGAGAGAGACAGAGAGTCTTCCATCCGATGGTTCACTCCCCAATTGGCTGCAATGGCTGGAGCTGCACCGATCCGAAACCAGGAGCCAGGAGATTCCTCCGGGTCTCCCACATGGATGCAGGGGCCTAAGGACTTGGGCCATTCTCCACTGCTTTTCCAGCACATAGTAGAGAGCTGGATTGGAAGTGGAGCAGCTGGGTCTTGAACCAGCGCCCATATGGGATATCGGTGCTTCAGGCCAGGGCGTTAACCAGCTGAGCCACAGTGCTGACCCCTCTATACAGATTTCTATTATAAACTTTTAAGTTAATTTAAATCAACTATTTTGATGATGTATTTCATCTTTTGATTTTTTGAGGGAGTATACAAGGGTACTTCAAATGTTTATGGAAAAAAGATAAATCCATGCATAATTTTTCATAATATAGATTTCCATAAACTTTTTGAAAACCCTTCTTAGTGTATTTTTTTTGAGTTTCTTAGTTTTCCACTCAGTTTCTTTCACATCCTTCACATTATGTTATTCAAACAGAGATGCTGTTATCAATACAATTAATTGTTACAAATGCTATTAAAATATATTACTTCTGTATTATGACAGTATACTACTATACTTTATAATATATATTATCATGATTCAGAATCATGTTTGTGTATGGTAACATTCTAAGCTTTTTAATTAACATAAAAAGAACAGATTTCATTTATTTCAAAGATATAATTCTAGGAACATAAACATACTTCCCTCTCTGTTTCCCTCCCTCCCTCATTCCTCTTTCCTTCCTTTCTTTTTATTTTTTAAAATATTTATTTATTTATTTTCAAGTCAGAGTTACACAGAGAGAGAGAGGAGAGTCAGAGAGAGAGAGAAAGAGAGAGAGGTCTTCCATCCGATGGTTCACTCCCCAGATGGCCGCAATGGTTAGAGCTGCGCCGATCCGAAACCAGGAGCCAGGAGATTCTTCCGGGTCTCCCATGAGGGTGCAGGGGCCCAAGGACCTAGGCTCTCTTCCACTGCTTTCCCAGGCCATAGCAGAGAAATGGATCGGAAGTGGAGCAGCCAGGTCTCAAACCAGCACTCATATGGGATGCCGGCGCTTCAGGTCAGGGTGTTAACCCGCTGCGCCACAGCACCGGCCCCTTTCCTTCCTTTCTTTTTTCCCTTTTAATTTTTCTGATATGCTTTCCACTTACTTGCAGTCGCAGACTAAATACTTCACTAAATAGAGTGCTCAGCAAGTAAAAAGTAGAATCTTTGTTTTCATTTTAGTTGTCACTCATGTAGTCTCTTTATTGCTTTCCTCAGGTACTTTACAAGGGTGCTGCTATGAAGGCTTGCAATGCCACACAAGGCCGCCCTTCCTTCTTCATTCTCCAAGGCATTCCTGGAATGGAGGACAAACATAGGTGGATATCTATCCCCTTCTCCTCCATGTACTTCATCACTGTGCTTGGGAACTGTACCATCCTCTTCACCATCTCCACAGAGCGCTCGCTGCACAAGCCCATGTTCCTGCTCCTCTACCTTTTGGCCCTCACTGATCTGGGTATGTCCACAACCACCATCCCTAAGGTGCTATGCATCTTCTGGTTTGGGCAGAGTGAGATCAGCTATGAAGGCTGCCTGGTACAGTTGTTCTTCATCCACTCCATTTCTGCCATGCAGTCGGCTATCCTGATGACTATGGCCTTTGACCGTTATGTGGCCATCTGTGAGCCCCTGCGTTATGCCACCATCCTTTCCAATAGTCGTGTTGGGCTCATCAGCTTTGTGAGTTTGCTGAGAGCCATCCTGTTTATTCTCCCCATGCCCATTCTCCTCCAGCATATGCCCTTTCATGCCAATCATGTCATCCCCACCACCTACTGTGAACACATGGCTGTGGTGAAGATGGTGTGTGCAGACACCACTGTCAACCAGATATACGGTCTGGTTGTAGCCTTGCTAGTGGTCGGGCTGGACATCTCAGCTATTGCCTCATCTTATGTGCTAATCATCCGGGCTATCATGCGTCTGTCTTCTAAGGAAGCCCACCACAAAGCAGTCAACACCTGCACCACACACATCTGCGTCATGCTTGTCTCTTACACACCTGCACTTTTCTCTTTTCTCTCTCATCGCTTTGGCCGAGGCATTCCACCCCATGCCCATACCATTCTAGGCAACCTCTACTTCCTTGTACCTCCAATGCTCAATCCTATTATTTATGGAGTGAAAACCAAGGAATTTCGAGACAAAGTGATCAAATATAGTTGCTGGAAGAAGGAACCTATCACCACTGCCCATGGTCAGAAATGTGTTCGATAATTCAGCAGTTGTGAGTATGAAAAAGAAATACTAAGTGGATGTAATTCCTGGGGGAATTGGATAGTGGTAGAAATATGTCATACAGACAGATTAGCTGCCAGAATGTTTGTCCTTGGATAGAGAAACTATGACAGAGGACAACTTCTTGTTCTCACTAATTCCAAAGCAAGGCAGTATTTCCTGTGAAATGAAAACAATGATATATGATTTCCAAACCTGACATAATGGTTGGGCAAATGATATGTGACCGTTTATGTAAAAACATTTTAAACAATCTCACACACTGAACCTATGTAAGTTGAGTTAGAATGATTCAATATGAATTGAAGATGGAAGCAAACGAATAGTTTGTCCATCATCAATGAATGGTAGAATACCAGTTTCTTTTCCAAGGAAAAACCAAGTGTGTGGTTGTATATATATATCTGTGTGTTCAAGGACAGAGTGAAGGTGAAGAAGATTGTTTAGAGAAAATGAGAACAAATAAAGAAAGTTTAAAACTGAAAAAATTCATTATTTTATTATTACGGCTGTACTAGGCTTGCATTTGGCCAATAGGATTTGCTTCTTTGTAGGCATAGGGAATATGTTGGGGAAACAGAATTTTCAATTTCCAGAGAAACTTCAAGGAAAAAGGGAAAAATGAGAAACTCCCAGGATTAACTAAATTCATACTTAAAAAAACTTAGAGTAAACTTTTGTGCTTGTCTCAACTTATTCCAGCATCTGACAAAATTCTCTTACACACACAATTATGAGAATGTCCTGTTAAGTGTCCTAGTTATAAAAAGACATTTGAATGCTGAAAATCTTTGGTCATGGCCATTTTGCTGGAACCCCAGGAAGAAACTGCAAACAAGTAGTTGGGATGGCATCTGTAGTTCATATCCTGTAAGTCACCGCAAATGTACAAGAAGAAACAAACCCTGAATAAAATGCTATGGTTAATAATTTGTGACAAATCAATAGCTTATTGTGAGAGATCTCAAGGCAACCAGCCCATTGAACAGTTGTAGCAGAAAGCTTACCTTTCTTAGAAACATGAATTGTTTTCTGATTCAAACGGGATTGAGGTACAAAAGTAGAGAGTCCAAATACTTTGAAATGTTATCATTCTAGTTCATTTTACTTTCTTTTTTACCCTCTGGTGAAGTTTTCAAATAAAAACTAGAAGAATTTTAGCTGAAATTACAGGCAAAAGATTTATTTACAACAGAGCACAGTACATATCAACAGCAATGTGCCATGAAAGCTGACAGCAACAGCTGACTTTGGAAAAACTCAGAGAACTGGAGAAAAATCAGTAAGCATAGGAAGGAAAGCTCAATTAAGTCTGCTCTTTCTTGCTTGGGCTTTTTTCCCTTTCCTTTAAAGTTTCATTATTCTATTGCATTGATATTTGTCAGGAATGGGTGTTTAGCCTAGCAGTTAAGATGCCTGCCTCCTACTAAAACTGTGACATGACACTAAGTAAGTTGACTTACTTTTGTGTTGATAGAATTTTTCCTAATTATGCAAAGTGGAACATTATTCATATGATTCTATATCTTGGTCTAGTTTAAATCACTTTATTTTTGCTAAGTATTTAGAAGTTGAATTAGTGCAGGGTCTATTTCTTCATCACTGTCTCCTTTTATAGAAAATTTAAGCCTTGAAATGGTTCCAAGAACCAAATAAAAATATTAAGAAATAAGTATGCATAATTACATTAGTTGCTATACAAATCAATGATATACATTGAATTATCAGGGAGGCATCACCTCCGACTCGAGAGATAATAGAGTGTAGTGGCAAAAGAGTTTTCAGCATGGGAGAATCTAAGTCTTGAGTTCCCCAGAAAGGAGTGCCTAACCCCAAATCTTGTGTATGAGCGGCTTATTTGGAAATGTGATGAACGGAGTGAGTACGCGGAACTAAAACGGAGAAGAAACAAGTAAAAGGACTCATTTATCATCACTACTAGTGGAGGCTGCAGTCCAGCCCTGCCAGGATCGCCTGAGGAGCCTTAAAAAACTATGTCTCAGAGTCATCTTACCCATGGATTAAAGGATTTTACCAATCGGATTCATGGAATTCATGGGGTGCCTGTCTGGGGCTAACTAACCCATATTTCTGGATTATGAATGCAAGAAGGCAGAGCAGGTTGGTGGAGGTGTCCTACACCATGGATTTAGGAAAGTCCCATATCAGGAAATCATAGGTAATAGGTCTGACCTGAGGTCAGCTTTCTGAATATACCTACATAGATCTGTCATAGCAGCAGAGGCTGTTAAGAGGTAAGGACAACAGCGTTATGTAAAGATTGAGTAACAGAACAATCTGTGTGACTGACTATAGTGCCGACAGATTTTGGGATTAATAGAGAGCTCACACTTTCAGCTAAGATCATGAATCCACACCACAGAAGCTTTTCCTAAAGTTTTTCTATTTTTAGTACCAAAATCTTCAAAATTATGAAATTCAGTTTCTCCAAACTTTATAGCTAATTGATGTTACCTTAAAAGATGTTCTTCAAAGAAGATTTAAAAGGCTCCTAGAAAGAAGAGATTCTGTAAAGGTGCACAGTTCTCCTCAGTCTTTGTTTCTGAGTCTTATTTTTCACACAGAGCTAAGAAAGATGCTATTATAATTAGTTTTTTGCTATCTGTTATTTGAGTCATTGTTGTTAAGGGTGCTTAAGGGTTCTTGGTAAAGTGATCAAATGTGTAAGATTTATAACGTGATGTAAAAGTCTTTCTATTCCTACATTGCTGTATTTTATAGTTCTATGGATAGCGGTACTAATTTGATTATTCATAAAATAGGAGCAGGTAAGAGGAGAGAAACTGAGCAGATACACATTAGCCCAAATAGTTAATATCAGAAGAATGAGCACTGCAATTAAGTAGGTTGTGCACTGTAGGGGAAGACAACTCCATCAGAGTTTAGATGATTTCAATATAAACTATGGATACTGCCATCAGTTGTAATACAGCACAGCTATCTCAAAATCAGTCTGATTTCATGGAAGTCCCATTCTGGTACTGAAATGTGGCTATAATATAATCAGAGAAAGTGTAAGCAGTGGTTGACAAGTGATCAATTTAAAATATTTTAGTTTATATTATTTTCTTCTATCCTATTATGTTTTAGATGGCTACATTTTACCTACTTGCAATAATGCTGATAAAATTAATAAATTTGTTTTATATATTTTAGAAAGGATACTCTATTTTTTTAATAAACATAAAGCATCACAATAGTTTTTCTCACTCTATATTAATGAGACATTACATCTTGTTTAGATAACTTAAAATCCTAAAATCTAGGATTGAGCAACTAACAAGTGAATGCATGTTACAGCTTGGGGACCACTATATATCTGGTGGTGGAATATTTCAGGTTTCAACAATTTACTAAGTATGAACTTAAGAAAAAAAGAACAAGGTTTTTACATGTCTTTGATAGTTCAGAATACATAATGACAGTTAATTTCTAG
Organism: Lepus europaeus; assembly: GCF_033115175.1. Lineage (NCBI taxonomy): Eukaryota > Metazoa > Chordata > Mammalia > Lagomorpha > Leporidae > Lepus > Lepus europaeus. Next base: position 59,615,773 of record NC_084833.1, on the reverse strand, counting down.
GCAAAATTGAGTTATAGTTTACAATTAACACAAATGCAAGAACATTATTTTGAATTGTTTTGTTTATCCATGTGTTTACTCAATAATATTTCTTAGTGAATATTTCAAAGCAGCAGGAATTGACCTATTTTATTATTTTTTTAGCATTATAGCATTTCTTTGTGTGTTTGGTCAATGTTTATTTAACTAATCACCCATTAATGGACAGATATTTGCTTCTAACCTTTTACTGTTTAGAAAGCTATATGAAACATCATATTATACTGACTATATTTTTTTACACTAAGTATTATTACAAATAAATATGTCACAAACCATATGTGCACTTTTTACTTTCTTATTGTAGTACTTCTTGCCTAGGCATCAAAATACACAGCATGTACAAATTAAAATTTAAAGTACATAATATAAAAATCCTGTAATATGATCCCTGGCAATATTGAAAAATTGTATTTATTCATTTATTTTCATTTTATTTGAAAGACAGAGAAATAGAGACAGAGACAGAGAGGCAGAGAGATCTCCTACCTGCTCACTTACTCCCCAAATGCCTGCATCACCCTGGACTGGGCCATGCCTACACAAGGAGCTCAGAACTTCATTTGGGACTTTGTTTTGAGTGGCAGAGGTCTGAGCTATCTCCTGCTGCTTCCAAGAGTGTGCATTAGCAGGAACCTGGGTCAGAAATGGAGCAGCTAGAACTTGAATCAGACTTTCCAATATGAGATGCAGGCACCCCAAGTAGAAACCTCTCCACTATGTCCAACACCCTCCCCTGACTGGTAATATTTTGACATGTGTACTAATTTCTCAGGACTGATGTAACAAATTCCCATAAACTCGGCGGATTAAAACAACAGATTTTTTTTTTCTCTTATACTTCTGTAGGGTACAATTCCAAAATTAAATTGTCAGAAGAGCCATACTGTCTCTGAGGCAGTAGGGGAGAATTTTTCCTTGCCTCTCTCTTAGCTTTTGATGGTTGGGGGCAATTCTTGGAATTCCTTTTCTTAGAGACATACTACTCAAATCTCTTCCTCTCTCATCACACGCGTTCTCCTTGTAGATCTCTTCACAACATCATCTCTTTGTGCCCAAATTTCCCTTGTCTCATATGCATATCAGTCAGCAGATTAAGGTCCCACCTTGATCCACTAGAAATTTCATTTTTAACTTGATTATATCTGCAAAGAACTTATATGCAAATCAGGTCACATTCTAGGTGGATGTGAATTTGTTGTTGCTGTTAGTGGGGGTGTTCGTTACTCAACCCAGTACAACATGTGTCTGGACCTATTCCATGTTATATGTAAACAAATTCTACAAATATTATCATTGTAAAGTGGAATCATATTTTTTTCATAGTTTTATTTTTTTTAACTTTTATTTAATAAATATAAATTTCCAAAGTACAGCTTTTAGATCACAGTGGCTTTTTCCCCCCCATAAACTTCCCTCCCACCCACAACCCTCCCATCTCCCACTCATATTTGCACATACTAATTGGCAATTAATTTTTTAACAAAATTTATTGCAGAGGTGGAATTAAAAACACAGAGAGGGAGAGACAGAAAGGTCTTCCATCTGCTGAATCACTCTCCAAATGGCCACCATGGAAGATCTGGGCCGATCTGAAGCTAGAAGCCAGGAGCTTCTTCTGGATCTCCCACATGGGAGTTGCAACTCAAGTACTTGAGCCATCTTCTACTGCTTTCCCAGGCCATAAGCAGAGAGCTGGAATGGAAGAGGAGCACCTAGAACATGAACAGGAGCCCATATTGGATGCCAGCACCACAGATAGAAGCTTAGCCTTGTACACTACAGAGCTGGCCCCTAGCAACCTATTACTTGACTTAATATTATTTGACATCAACCAAGGACAGTACTTACACAACAATCATTTTCATAAAAATTGTTCCATTGTAATCTTTAATCAGTTTTGTGTTAGCAGACTTTAGAGTGATCCCAATTATTAATTTTTGGGTAAAAGTTTGTGGTTTTAGAATGGAGATCGGAAAACTATGGCCTGAAGACTAAATTTGACTTGTTTCCATTTTTGACAATAAGCATGTATTGAAACACAGCTAGACTCACTGGCTTACATATCATCTATGGCTGCTTATATTTTGCATTACAGTGACTGAGTTGAACAGTTGTGACAGAGATCATATCACTTACAGAGCCAAATACCAACCTTCCCCAGAAAAACCCTCCATAAAACATATCTACATAGTTAAGAGCGAAATAAAAAGTTATTTACTAAGAAACAGGAGAACAGGAGAGAATAGTTTATCCACTCTTTTATATGTATAATATGTTTTTTTTTTTCTATTTACAGGTATCTACCTACTCTAAAGGCTAGGCAGGACAGCTAAAACCCAAGGGAAAGTAGTCTTCAGAGTTTTCTGGTCCTCTCGATTGTAGGTCACAAGAATTAAAGATGTTCTTAGAGTTTACAGTTAGAAAGTTTACAGCCCAGGCCGGCGCCGTGGCTTAACAGGCTAATCCCCCGCCTTGTGGCGCCGGCACACCGGGTTCTAGTCCCGGTTGGGGCGCCGGATTCTATCCCGGTTGCCCCTCTTCCAGGCCAGCTCTCTGCTATGGCCCGGGAAGGCAGTGGGCCCTGCACCCGCACGGGAGACCAGGAGAAGCACCTGGCTCCTGGCTTCGGATCAGCAAGATGCGCCGGCTGCAGCAGCCATTGGAGGGTGAACTAACGGCAAAAAGGAAGACCTTTCTCTCTCTCTCTCTCTCTCTCACTATCCACTCTGCCTGTCATGGAAAAAAAAAAAAAAAAGACCTAAATGAAAGATCTCTGTGAGTGAGATCCCAGTGGAAAGAACAGGGCCATCAAAGAAGGAGGTACCTTTCTCCGAAGGGAGGAGAGAACTTCCACTTTGACTATGACCCTATCAGAATAAGATCAAAGTCAGCGAACTCTAAAGGCTTCCATAGCCCTGACAACTCATGACTAGAGCCTAGGGAGATTACTGACGCCATGAACAGGAGTGTCAAATTGTTAAGTCAGCAACAGGAGTCACTGTGTACTTATATCCCATGTGGGATCTGTCCTTAATGTGTTGTCTAATGTGCAGTGATGCTATAACTAGTACTGAAACAGCATTTTTATACTTTGTGTTTCTTGTGGGTACAAACCGATGAGGTCTTTACTAATTATATACTGAATCGATATTCTGTATATAAAGATAATTGGAAATGAAAAAAAAAAAACACCTGGTGTTAAATTGGAAATGGCATAGAAAATTAATTAATTTTAAAAAAATATTATGTAGGATCTCTGTCTTTAATGTGCTGTACACGGTTATTTAATGCTATAACTAGTACTCCAATGGTAGTTTTTTCACTTTGTGTTGCTATATGGGGCAAACTGTTGAAATCTTTACCTAATATATACTAAACTGATCTTCTGTATATAAAGAGAATTGAAAATGAATCTTGAAGTGAATGGAATGGGCGAGGGAGCGGGAAAGGGGAGGGTTGCGGGCGGGAGGGAAGTTATGGGAGGGGGGAAGCCATTGTAACCCATAAGCTGTACTTTGGAAATTTATATTCATTAAATAAAAGTTTAATAAATTAAAAAAAAAAGTTTACAGCTCAGAGAAGTGATCAGTAATGGTCAGAAGTTGTGGCTGGGGAAAAGGAGTACATTCATTAATTTTATTCTCAATGTCATTTTCCTTCCAAGAATCTCAAGCACATTGATATAGATTTAAAGTGATTTTTTTTAGGATTTTTTTTTTTTTTTGGACAGGCAGAGTGGATAGTGAGAGAGAGAGAGACAGAGAGAAAGGTCTTCCTTTTTGCCGTTAGTTCACCCTCCAATGGCCGCTGCAGCGGGTGCATCTCGCTGATCCGAAACCAGGAGCCAGGTGCTTCTCCTGGTCTCCCATGCGGGTGCAGGGCCCAAACACTTGGGCCATTCGCCACTGCCTTCCCGGGCCATAGCAGAGAGCTGGCCTGGAAGAGGGGCAACTGGGATAGAATCCGGCGCCCCGACCGGGACTAGAACCTGGTGTGCCGGCGCCACAAGGCGGAGGATTAGCCTGTTAAGCCACGGTGCCGGCCTAAAGTGATTTTTAAAATATAGAGTCCTTTATCCTGCCTCTCAGTTCAATATATGTTTAAATATAATTTATGCCAGAACTGTGGTTATCTTATTTCCCAATACTGTTATACTGGGGCCGATGCTGCGGCGTAGCCTGCCTCCTGCAGTGCCAGCATCCCATATGGGCTCCAGTTCCAGTCCCGGCTACTCCACTTCCCATCCATCTCTCTGCTATGATCTAGGAAAGCAGTGGCATATGGCTCAAGTCCTTGGGCCCCTGCACCTGCGTGGGAGACCCAGAGGAGGCTCCTGGATCCTGGCTTCTCACTGGTAAAGCTTCAGCCTTTGCAGCCATTTTTTTTTAATAGAAAACTTTTATTTAATAAATAAAAATTTTGAAAACACAACTTTTGGATTATAGTGGTTCTTCCACCATAACCACCGTCCCACCTGCAAACCATCCCAACTCCTACTCCCTCTCCCATCTCATTTTTCATTAAGATTCATTTTTAACTATCTTTATATACAGAAGATCAACTCTATACTAAGTAAAGATTTCAACAGTTTGTACCCACACAGACACACAAAGTATAAAGTACTGTTTGAAGACTAGTTTTACTGTTAATTCTCATAGTACAACACATTAAGGACAGAGGTCCTACATGGGGAGCAAGTGCACAGTGACTCCTGTTGTTGATTTAACAATTGACACTCTTATTTATGATGTCAGTAATCACCCGAGGCTCTTATCATAAGATGTCAAGGCTATGGAAGCCTCTTGAGTCCATATACTGTGACCTTATTTAGACAAGGCCATAATCAAAGTGGAAGTTCTCCCTTCAGAGAAAGGTACCTCTTTCTTTGATGGCCAGTTCTTTCCGCTGCGATCTCACTCACAGAGATCTTTCATTTAGGTCATTTTTTGCCACAGTGTCTTGGCTTTCCATGTCTGAAATACTCTCATGGGCTTTTTAGCCAGATCCGAATGCCTTGAGGGCTGATTCTGAGGCCAGAGTGCTGTTTAGGGCATTTCTCATTCTATGACTCTGCTGTACATCTCATTGCAACCATTTTGGGAGTGAACCAGCGGATGGAAGACCTCTCTCTCTTCTCTCTCTCTCTCTCTCTCTCTCTCTGCCTTTGCCTCTCGGTAGCTCTGCCTTTCAAATAAATAAATAAATCTTTAAAAGAATAGTGTTATACTTCATAATTTCATTTTCTTTAACTTTTAAAAAATGGAGCCTTTTCTGCCTTACAACTCTATTTTATGTCTGTCACAATACATTGTGTAATCTGTCTTAGATAACTATGTATTTAAATGATCAGGTAGAAATGTCACACACTATAATTTTAAATGTATATCAGTAAAGCAGTTCTTCATCACAGCTATATATGTTGTTCCCTATGCATGATCTAATCACCCTTGATCTCTCAAAGTTAAGGAATATCATTGCAGGAATTGGTGGCTTCCTTATCACACAAACTTCCTGGTCACAGATGTCTGAATTAGGCCTCTAGGTATATGTTTTTACTTTCAGTGCACTATTTTTTAGTATGTATCCAACAGTTCCTGAATCCTACCAAATATGTTTTCCTGCATTCTGACATAAGCACGCACATCATTGTGATCATCTTTTCAGTATTGCAAACATGTCACATTGTCCTTAAATTTTTAAAAATCATGGTGAATAAATGAACTACCTGTAGCATTATTAAATGAAAAAGTGGTTTTCAAAGACAATGAGTATGCCAGATTCCTTTCAGCAAGAAGATGCTAGTCAAAAACAGATACAGAGGGGCTGGTGTTCTGATGCAGCAGGTTAGGCTGCTGCCTGGGGTGCTGGCATTCCACATGAGCACCTGTTCCAGTACTGACTTATCCAGTTCTGATCCAGCTCCCTGCTAATATGCCTGGGAAAGCTGTGGAAGATGGCCCTTTTGACTAAGCCCCTGCCACCCACATGGGAAATTTGGAGTTCCAGTTTCCTGGCTTTAGCAAAGCCAAACCCTGACAGTTAAAGCCATTTGTGTAGTGAACTAGTGGATGGAAGAATTCTCTATGTCTCCAATGCTCCCTCTCTCTGCAGATTGGTCTTTCTTTTTTATAAAGAAACTAATCATTATTTAAAGAAAAACAAACAGTGACTGGCATTGTGGTATTGTGTGTAAAGCCACTGCTTGCAACACCGGCATCCCATGTTGGTGCTAGTTCCTGTCCCAGGTGATCCACCTCTTATCCAGCTCCCTGCTAATGCCTTGGAAAAAGTAGCAGAAGATGACCTAAGCATTTGGGCCCCAGCCACCTATTCCTGGCTCCTGACTTTGGCCTGACCCAATGCTGGCTGTTGTGATTGGGGAGTGAATCAGAGGTTGGAATCTCTTTCTCTTTCTCTCTCTCTCTACCTCCCTCCCTCTCTGTCTGTAACTCTGACTTTCAAATAAATAAATAAATCTTTAAAAAACCAAATACAACAAATTTGAAAACGTAAATATGGGACCAGCGCCATGACACAGGTTAATCCTCCGCCTGCAGCACCGGCATCCCATATGGGCACCAGTTGTAGCCTCAGCTGATCCTCTTCCAATCCAGCTCTCTGCTGTGGCCTGGGAAAGCACTAGAAGATGGCCCAAGTCCTTGAGCCCCTGCACCCACATGGGAGACTGGGAAGAAGCACCTGGCTCCTGGCTTCGGATCAGTGCAGCTCCAACTGTTGCGGCCATTGGGGAGTGAACCAACAGATGGAAGACCTTTCTCTCTGTTTCTCCCTCTCACCATCTGTAACTCTACCTCTCAAATAAATAAAATATTTAAATAAAAAAGAAAAAGTAAATATAAAGAAAACTTGGCTGGCACCGCGGCTCAATAGGCTAATCCTTTGCCTGCGGTGCCGGCACATTGGATTCTAGTCCTGGTCGGGGCGCCGGATTCTGTCCCGGTTGCTCCTCTTCCAGGCCAGCTCTCTGCTGTGGCCCAGGAGTGCAGTGGAGGATGGCCCAAGTGTTTGGGCCCTGCACCCGCAAGGGAGACCAGGAGAAGCACCTGGCTCCTGGCTTCGGATTAGCACTGTGTGCCGACCGCAGCAGCCATTGGGGGCTGAACCAATGGAAAAAGGAAGACCTTTCTCTCTATCTCTCTCTCTTACTGTCCACTCTGCCTGTCAAAAAAAATTTTAAAAAAAGAAAACTGAAGCACATATTAACTCTACACTAGGCAAGGAAAGATAATCTTGGATTATTTACAAAACAATTTTGTGCATATGAACATGAACACAGACGTGAAAGCAATCAGGAGACCCATGCCAATAGTATCCTTGCTAAATGCACATATAAAGCAAAATCTTAGGTTCCTTTCTTCTGGTACTTTAATTTCACTGAAATTTCAAACAAACTGATCCTTCATATAAGCCAAAGAAACAAGAAGAAAGAAAAGGAAATCACTGCCCCATGGTATATTCTTTCCACAGTTCATCTGGAGAAACAACTGGTTTTGGATGGCTTGGCAAAGGCATTGTTAGTGGTACTTATTGCTCATTAGCTCACATGTTTCTTGCTGGGTCTCCCAGCCTATGGAGTTCCTCTGCACATATACTTGGTCACTTTGTCACGTATTTCCTTCGTCTTTATACCGTAGATAATGGGGTTCAGCAATGAAGGTAGGAGAAGGTAAAGATTGGCAAGAAGAATATGGGCATGAGGCGGGATATTGCGACCAATGCGGTGAGTGATAGAGGAAAAGAGTGCGGGCACATAAGTGACAAGGATGACAAAGAGGTGGGCTGAGCAGGTGTTGAGAGCTTTCCAGGTAGCATCTTGGGAGTTGAGGCGCAACACAGACTGCAGAATGAGAGTGTAAGAGAGGCCAATGAGTAGTAAGTCAAGTCCCACTACGAGCAAGATCACAAAGAGCCCGTAGATCCGATTGGGTCTGGTGCAGTGACAGGCCATTTTCACCACAGCCATGTGATCACAGTAGGTGTGAGGAATGGCCATGTGACAGAAAGTCAGCCTTTGAAGCAGGAGAGGCATAGGCAGGATGAGAAGCACACCTTTGGCTAGAGCGGCCAGTCCCAGGCGTCTGACGAGAGCATGGCTCAGAATTGTGTTGTAGCGTAATGGCTCACACACAGCCACGTAGCGGTCAAAGGCCATTGCAACGAGAAGGGCTGATCGTACCACGGATGCTCCATGGATGAAAAACATCTGGGTGAAACAGGCACCAGCAGCTATGTCTCGATCATTGAACCAGAAGAGGCAGAGCAGCTTGGGCACCAGAGTCAGAGTAGATACGAGATCAACCACCATCAGCAGGGCCAGAAGCTGGTACATAGGTGTGTGAAGTGTGGGCTGTGTGGCCACCAGGAAGAGGATAGTACCATTGCCAATGAGGATAACCAAAAACATGGAGGAGAAAGGGACAGATAGCCACAAGTGCTGTGACTCTAAGCCAGGTATTCCCATCAGAGTGAAGGTCATGAAGCTGGAATGATTGAAGATTAGCATGGCAGAAATTGTTGGTGGTTGTTAAAGAAAGTTTAAGCCTGCCAATGAGACATGGGTGATGGTTGCTTTTGCTGCTTTGTGTTCTAATGACTTGCTGAGATGTAACCCAGAGAAAGAAAACAGAATGCCTCTTTGGGATTCTTAAAAGTCACTGTTAGGTTTCAGGTGAATATAAGCACTTACGTTGTTTTCACCCTCACTTCATTGTAGGGCTTAGGTTCTTTTCCGTATATGGGATGTTGTAGTGGACCTTTATTCGTACCCCTTCTGGGTCAGTATTTCTGTAATTCAAAACATTTTTCTGTGATTTTGAATAAGAAAAGGATAATTTTTTTTTAAATCTTTGATGGAAGTATGGAAGGACCTGATAGAAACATGCATTTCATATTAGGAAACCTCCGATATTTACAGAGAGAAAATATTCATTCTCTCTTGTTCCAGGAATGCTGAGTTATTTGGGAAATTTTCCTTAGGATTTTTTTAGTTTTCCTTGCTGAGATTTTTTGAGGATTCTCTCTTAAGTGGTCTGGGGGAGATACCTTTTTTTCTCCATGGGGCCTTTTGTTATGTTGGTTTTTGTTGTTCTTTGCACAGAATATGGAAGACACTTGCTTAATGTTCACCTAAGAACGCTACCAGACAGTTGCCTACAAGATACATATATATGCACTTGCTGAACAGTCTTTTGAGGTCTTTGACCTGATTTGCTTATTCATTTGAGAGTCAGAGTTACAGGCAGAGGGAAAGACAGAGAGAGGTTTTCCATCCACAAGTTCTCCCCCAACTGTCACTTTGGCTGGAGCTGGGCCAATCCAAAGCCAGGAGTCAGGAGCTTCTTCTTAGTCTCCCATGTGGGTACAGGGGCCCAAGCACTTGGGCCATCTTCCACTGTGTTCCCAGGCCATTAGTAGGGAGATGGATCTGAAGTGGAGCAGCCGGGACTTGAACCAGCACCCATATGGGATGCTGACATTGCAGGCAGAGGCCTAATTTACTAAACCACAGTGCCATCCCCCACATCTCTTTCTTCCACTGCCACTACCTTTTAAGTGTAGATCGTACTATCTAAACTTGAGGAGTTTATTTATTTATTTATTAAAATATTTTATTTATTTGACAGATAGAGTTACAGACAGTGAGAGAGAGAGAGACAGAGAGAAAGGTCTTCCTTTCATTGGTTCACTCCCCAAATGACTGCTATGGTCGACACTGCGCTGATCCGAAGCCAGGAGCCAGGTGCTTCTTCCCAGTCTCCCATGCGGGTGCAGGGGCCCAAGCACTTGGGTCATCTTCTACTGCTATCCCAGGCCACAGCAGAGAGCTAGACTGGAAGAGGAGCAGCCGGGACTAGAACCTGGCGCCCATATGGGAAGCTGATGCAACAGGCGGAGGATTAACCTAGTGCGCCACGGTGCTGGCCCCTCTTGAAGAGTTTAATTCAAATTAGTCCAATGGGATACCTAAGAGTATTCATTTATTTTTTATTTTCTATCACAATTTAGGAAGATTTTCTCTTTCCTTCCAGGGTTCTAAGGATACTCTACAGTGATTAAACCAAGAACACTTTCCACTAATACCTACCTCTATGGTGCCTGTTCCTCCATATTCTAGGTATAGTCCATTCTATTTTTAGGTCATGGACTTTCATTGGAAGCCTATGTACTCTGGTCCATATGTTTGGGAACTTAATCTTCTGACATACACTGATATTTATAAATTAAATGAGCTGTTGCAGTAATGAGGATGATGAATGTTGTTACAGGGAGTAGTTGCATGTACTGCATAATATGGTTAAGTATATATTAAACTTGAGCTTTTAATAAAAAGCTATGTTTATAACAACAAAGTATTTAATGCAGAGGGAAAGACCAACAACACAGAAAGGCCAATTCTTGCCTAAATAGATAAAATAACACTCTCACTGACACTGTGAACAATATATGTGGGGTATTAAAAAAGTTCATGGAAAACTATTCATGGATTTCAACGTCAAAATATATTTATCTAGGGGTCAACATTTGATGTAGCAGTTAAGATGCCCCTTAAAACTACCACATCCCATATCAGAGTGCCTGGGTCCCAGCCCTGATCTCAATTCTAGAGTTTGTTGAAGAGAATCTATAGCTCTTGTGTAACAGGAGTAGAAGAGATGAAGATGAAACAGAGACATTCATCTAATTACATGGATAGGCACTCCATATTTATATTAGAAGTCCACTGTCGGGGCCGGTGCTGTGGCATAGCAGGTAAAGCTGCTGCCTGCAGTGCCAGCATCCCACATGGGTGCCAGGTCAAATCTTGGCTGCTCCACTTCTGATCTAGCTCTGCTATGGCCTGTGAAAGCAGTAGAAGATGGCCCACGTGCTTGGGCCCCCGCATCCACATGTGAGACCTGGAAGAATTTCCCAGCTCCTGGCTTTGGATCGGCAGAGCCCCAGCTGTTGCAGCCATCTGGGGAGTGAACCAGCGAATGGAAGACCTTTATTTCTCTCCCTGCCTCTGCCTCTCTGCAGCTCTGCCTTTCAAATAAATAAATAAATCCTCTTTTTTAAAAAAAGAAGTCCACTGTAGAGAACATGCATGACATTTTTATGACTGAGGCATTACTTTGTGAGTCATAAAGTGCATCAATACTGTCATGGGATATACTTTACACCATAAAATGCAAAAATGATGAATATTTAAATTACTTCTTCAGAACCTAGTTTCCATAAATATTTGCTTCAGATTATCTGTAGTGCTATTAAAATGAAATCTGCACTTAAACAAACTGTACTATATATCAGGATCTATGGTACTTTCTTACATGTAGTAGAAATAAACATGCTTATACTAAATATTTTATGAATAGTCATTTTTTCTTTAAAAAAGTCACACTCACTTGAGTTTTCATTTTAGAATCCTGAGTTCATTATACTTATTAATACTCTTATTTTTCATACAGTTATTTAAAGATTCCCTTTGCTTTTCTTGTAGGTATCTGACTCTATTAATATCAGATTTCTCAGTGAGCAGCAGTCTTTCCATATTACTCTCCTAGCTATGTATATATCAATTAAATCTGATACTGATAAAATCATTGCTTTTGTTAAAGTTACTACACAAGATTATACAGAACTTAAGGTACAATGCCTCTGCATTTAAGAGCATCTGGAGTAGGTTTAGACTAAACATTCAAAGAAGAAAACAGAGCATTAAGTAGTCTATTGATTCTGGAGCTAACAGGACATAAGAACACAGTGGAAATGATACTGTGAATATAAAAGAAAGAGGGTACCACAAGGAGACAGAACAATTACAGATCATTTTCTCCTACTCTTTCCTCATATCTGCATCACTTCTGGATAAAATGAACATTTATAAAGATGAACTAATACCAGAATTCATACTCAACGTTTTCCCCATCATCTAACTCTGTCCCACTAAATCTACCTTATTTGCCTGAACAAATAAACAGAACTTGCAAGAAACACACAGCCATGATCACTATTTCTTATTTAATCACAATCCACAAGTGAGTTCCCAGCATATCCTGTGAATCAAAGTTCTTGTCACATGTTTATTTTGTTATTGTCTTTTCTTCTTAAACACATAGCCTTTCATCACAGAATATGTTCTTTCTTTCTATTTCATGAGAAATCAGAAAAAATTAAAACAATTTCTCCATTTATCCCATATCAAAATTAGCACCCACCACATTGGTACCCGTATACTCTGTCTTCCTATTACATTGGTTGACCAGCCATATTTTTCTCCTTCTGACTAAATCACATTTCTTTTCTCTTACATAAAAACTTGTTTCTGTAATTATACCCCTTCCCATACCTCCATTGGCTTTTTTTCCTGTTTCCCCTTTCTTCCCCACCCCTATTCTAACCAGGACAGCCTTAGTTTTCACTTAGACCACTGATGTATCTCCTCACTGATCTTTCTGCTTCTGCCTTGCCTACAAACTATGTATTGTAGTCAGATTATTTTTAAAATTTCTAAAAACATAAATAATGATATTATTGTTCTCACAAGATTATTATTATTTTTTTTGATAGGCAGAGTTAGACAGTGAGAGAGAGAGAGAGACAGAGAGAAAGGTCTTCCTTTTTCCGTTGGTTCACCCCCAGAAGTTGCTTCTACGGGGCGCTCTGTGGCCAGAACATTGTGCCGATCCGAAGCCAGGAGCCAGGTGCTTCTCCTGGACTCCATGTGGGTGCAGGGCCCAAGGACCTGGACCATCCTCCGCTGCACTCCCGGGCCACAGCAGAGAGCTGGACTGGAAGAGGAGCAACCGGGACAGAATCAGGTGCCCTAACTTGGACTAGAACCCCGTGTGCCGGCGCCACAGGCAGCGAATTAGCCTAGTGAGCCGTGGCGCCGGCCCACAAGATTCTTATATAAAGAATAAAATTGGAAGTCTGTACTAGGATGTATGGGTCACTTTGATGTACACTTATTGTGAATACTCATGATACTCATGATGTACAAGTTAACAGACTTCAGCTTCGTTGTCTCCCACTCTTCCCTTTGCTCATTTAGTCCTCTGCTATTTTGCACTTTAAGAGTTGTAAGTTTGTCCCTGCCTCAGCTTGCATATCTTTGCTATTCTAACTCCACAAAACCTTCAGGTAACTCATAATTCTTGTGTGGATCTGTGAAAATACCATTGCTTCTTAAATTTCCATATTAGTGAGACTAAATCTCACATTGTCTTTTTAAGACAAGCTTACTAAAAACAACACCTCTATACTTCATGAAGTCACAAAGTGATTCATAGTCCTAGCAACATTTTAGAAGCACTAAGGAATTAGACAATAACTGAGACCTGGACTCCTTTAACTAAAATAGAATGTATGAAACAGGAGCCTAGGAACTAGTGTTCTTTGGACCTTGTGGAGGTATTTCCCTGTGCAGCCCCATGGAGAATGACTGGCCCAAGAAATGAGTCAGAAGCTGTAGATACAAGGGTTTAAACTGGAGGCATCCGGTCCTTTCATTGTCCTTTTCTTTTATCCATTTGTCCCTCATGCTCATTCATTATTCTTTGTCTAGTAGATAGATTTACATAAAAATAGGTAGTAAATGTTACAACTGAGAAGTAGAAAAGTTTGAAGTGCATGAAAAGATTTTTCCTTATACAAGAAACAAGAATTTTAAATGGTAAACTTTGCCACAGTCAGAAATAACAATATTTTAGTCAAATGGAGAAGTAAGGGAAAATTTCCTGGGTAGAGGAAACAAAGAAAAGACACATATTAGAAAATTTATGTAGAGGATAATGAGAAACTTCATATGATCTTGTTGCCAAATATCTGGATATAAAGTCAGAAATGCATGCATGACAGGAAGTTCCTTCTGTCTATAATGCTCTCCACATTCCTTTTCTTGACAAACTCATATTCAGTTCAATGTTATTCTCACTTTTCCTCTCTGTCCCACATTATGGCTTTTCCCATATCTAAGATTCATTGTTTTAGCCAAATTTCTTCTATTTAAGCCATTCTTCTCATTTAACTATATTTATTTTGTACTCACTATATTTCAGGAGTTGTTAACTAATTCCACCTTGTCGTAACTGATATGACATTATTTTAAAACCTCTGGATTCTTGAATCACTTACTAAATCCACTATAAACCTGCTCAACTTTCAGAATGAAGATAGTTCTTGCAGGTGTCCAGGAAACAGTTTGCTGAGTGGCTATGGAATAAACATTAGTTAAGTAGAATCAACAGAGGCTACAGACAGTAAAAGGTTAGGAAAAACAGCCTGATTAAAAGAAAGGGAGACAGGGGTAGCTGTTCTTAATTATTTCAATCAAAACTTACCTGGAGATGTTCCATTATATTCTTCCTATTGTGCTCTTTTCTGGTAAGCAGAGCATTGCCATTTAGAAGGCACAACTTATCTGCCTATCTTATGTAACACTTTTTTCTCTTTTTTGTTGGTCTGGGAAGGAGCTACCTGTCCACCCTGAATTTCTTACTATGTTTCTTTCCTGCAACACAATATATAACTTCTTGTTAAAGGCAAGCTGAAGCTCTCCGTCTATATAAGAGAAACTTTGAACTTCATTGTTTTATCTTCCAAGAACCCTGGGCCCTCCGTGACTCTCCAGAGGTCAAGGATAATGGGAGGGTGGAATAAATAGTTCATTATGAAATCCCACTAGACTGTTTAAATAAAGACAACAAAATCTGAAAAGCAGTTTCCAGGGGATATTTTTGAACATTTGTAGTTTTCATTAAATGATATAATGAGGCTGTTATGTGACTTCTCACATTTGATCTAAAGTTTGATGAAGCAGAAAGTATTTTTCAATATTATGTTGGAATATCCTATAATATAATATATATGAATAAATGATTGTTTTTATTCAAGGTAATATACACATCTCTCTTTACTGCATATTGTTAAATTTCTGCATTAACTTTTTAAAAAATTAAATACATTCCACACATTCTAACACACAATTTGTGTGGTTTATTTTTAGAAACATGATATGACATATCATTATTGTTCACAGTTCCATTTTTTCTACTAAACTTATCAACAAATCAAATGAATTTTCTTTCCATAGATTTTTGCTTACATTAAGTTAAAAGTCCTTGTGCCTCTGCACCCATGTGGAAGATCCAGATGAAGTTCCTGGCTTTTGCTGCCATTTGGGGAGTGAACCAGTAGATGGAAAATCTCTCTTTGTCATTCTGTAACTCTGCCTTTCAAATTAACAAAATAAATCTTTTTTAAAAATATGCAGGAGTAGCTATTTTATGTCAGATAAAACAGGATTTAAATAAAAAATGGTGAAAAGAGACAAAGAAAGGCATGATATTTTTTTTTGACAGGCAGAGTGGACAGTAGAGGGAGACAGAGAGAAAGGTCTTCCTTTTTGCCGTTGGTTCACCCTCCAATGGCCGCCACGGTAGGCGCGCTGCGGCCGGTGCACCGCGCTGTTCCGATGGCAGGAGCCAGGTGCTTATCCTGGTCTCCCATGGGGTGCAAGGCCCAAGCACTTGGGCCATCCTCCACTGCACTCCCTGGCCACAGCAGAGAGCTGGCCTGGAAGAGGGGCAACCAGGACAGGATCGGTGCCCCGACCGGGACTAGAACCCGGTGTGCCGGCGCCGCAAGGCGGAGGATTAGCCTACTGAGCCGCGGCGCCAGCCAACATGATATTTTTTATAAAAGTTGATTCAGCAAGAAGACATAACACTAATAAATATATATGCGTCCAACACAGACCACCCAGATACATACAGCAAATACTATTAGACCTAAATATAATAATAGTGGATTACTCCAACACCCTACTCTCATCAATGGACAGATTATCCAAACAGAACATCAATAGAGATACAGTGATGTTGAACCATACTATTGAACAAATACACCTAACAGACATTTACAGAATATTTCATCCAAAGGCAACAGAACACACATTCTTCTCATCAGCACATGGAACATTATCCATGATAGATCATATATAGGCCACAAATCAAGTCTCAGTAAATGTAAAAAAGTTGCATCTTCTCAGACCATAAAGAAATAAAACTAGAAGTCAACAAAAAGAACAATAGAATACTCATAAATACATGGAAATTAAACACGCTACTGAATGATCAATGGGTCATTGAAAAATTAAAAAGAAATCAAAGCTTTCTTGAAATAAAGGAAATGAAAGGGTAGCATATAAAAGCCTGTAGGATATAGCAAAGCAGTATTAATAGGAAAGCTTAAAGCATTCACTGCTTACATCAAAAAAAGAGGTATGTTTCAAATTAATGATCTAATGATGCATCTCAAAAACAGAAAACAAGAACAAATCAAACCACAAATCAGTAGTAAGTGAAAACTAATAAGGATCAGAGCATAAATAAATGAAAATGAAATTAAAAACACAATGCAAAAGATCAACAAAATAAAAAGTTAGTTTTTTGAGAAGATAAACAAAATAAACCAACCTTTAGCAAGACTAAAAGAAAAAAGAGAAACAACTCAAATAAATGAAATTAGAGATGAAAAATGAAATATTAAAACAGACACCACTGAAATAGAAAGAACGTGAAAAACTAATATAAAAACTATATGCTGGGGCCGGCGCTGTGTTGTAGTGGGTAAAGCCACTGCCTGTAGTCCTGGCATCCCATATGGGTGCTGGTTCGAGTCCTGGCTGCTCCACTTCTGACCCAGCTCTTTGTTATGACCTGGGAAAGCAGTGGAAGATGGCCAAGTCCTTGGGGGCCTGCACTCTCATGGGAGACCCAGAAGAAGCTCCTGGCTCCTGGATTTGGATCAGTGCAACTCCAGTCATTGTAGCCATTTGGGGAGTGAACCAGCAGATGGAAGACCTCTCTCTCCCTCTCCCTCCCTCCCTCTCTCTCTCTCTCTCTCTCTCTCTCTCTCTGGCTCTATCCCTCTCTGTAACTCTGTCTTTCAAATAAATAAAATGAATCTTTTTTTGTTTGTTTGCTTTTTTTTAAAACTTTTATTTAATGAATATAAATTTCCAAAGTACAGCTTATGAATTACAATGGCTTCCCCCCTCCATAACTTCCCTCCCACCTGCAACCCTCCCCTTTCCCGCTCCCTCTCCACCTCCATTCACATCAAGATTCATTTTCAATTCTCTTCATATACAGAAGATCAGTTTAGTATATATTAAGTAAAGATTTCAACAGTTTGCCCTCACATGGCAACACCAAGTGAAAAATACTGTTGGAGTACTAGTTATAGCATTAAATCACAATGTACAGTACATTAAGGACAGAGATCCTACATGATATTTTTAAAAAATTGATCAATTTTCTATGCAATTTCCAATTTAAAACCAAGTTTTTTTTTCATTTTCAATTATCTTTATATACAGAAGATGAAATCAGTATATACTAAGTAAAGATTTCATCAGTTTGCACCCACACAGAAACACAAAGTGTAAAAATACTGTTTCAGTACTAGTTATAGCATCACTGCACATTAGACAACACATTAAGGACAGATCCCACATGAGACGAAAGTACACAGTGACTCCTGTTGTTGACTTAACAATTTGACACTCTTGTTTATGGCATCAGTAATCTCCCTACACTCTAGTCATGAGTTGCCATGGCTATGGAAGCCTTTAGGTTTTGCTGACTTCGATCTTATTCCAACAGGGTCATAGTCAAAGTGGAAGTTCTCTCCTCCTTTCAGAGAAAGGTACCTCCTTCTTTGATGGCCCCATTCTTTCCACTGGGATCTCACTTGCAGAGATCTTTCATATAGTTTTTTTTTTTTTTTTTTTTTTTTTTTTGCCAGAGTGTCTTGGCTTTCCATGCCTAAAATACTCTCATGGGCTCTTGAGCCAGATCCAAATGCCTTAAGGGCTGATTCTGAGGCCAGAGTGCTGTTTAGGACATCTGCCATTCTAGGAGTCTTCTGTGTCTCCCGCTTTACATGTTGGATCATTCGCTCCCTTTTTGATTCTATCAGTTAGTATTAGCAGACACTAGTCTTGTTTGTGTGATCCCTTTGACTCTTAGACCTATCAGTGTGATCAACTGTGAACTGAAGTTGATCACTTGGACTAGTGAGATGGCATTGGTACATGCCACCTTGATGGGATTGTATTGGAATCCCCTGGTACGTTTCTAACTTCATCATTTGGGGCAAGTCAGCTTGAGCATGTCCCAAATTGTACCTCTCTTCCCTCTCTTATTCCCATTCTTATATTTAACAGGGATCACTTTTCAGTTAAAATTTAAACACCTAAGAATAATTGTGTGTTAATTACAGAGTTCAACCACTAGTATTAGAACAAAAAAAAAATACTAAAATGGATAAAGTATTACATTGTACATCTAGAGTCAGGACAAGAGCTGATCAAGTCACTGTTTCTCATAGTGTCCATTTCACTTCAACAGGTTTCCCCTTTGGTGCTCAGTTAGTTGTCGCCGATCAGGGAAAACAAATGATATTTGTTCCTTTGGGACTCGCATAATTCAATCAGCATGTTTTCCAGGTTCCTCCATCTTATTGCAAATGACTGGATTTCATTGTTTTCGACTGCTGTATAGAATTCTATAGAGTAGATGTCCCATAATTTCTTTATCCAGTCTACTGTTGATGGGCATTTGGGTTGGTTCCAGGTCTTAGCTGTTGTGAATTTAGTTGCAATAAACATTAATGTGCAGACGGCTTTTTTGTTTGCCAGTTTAATTTCCTTTGGGTAAATTCCAAAGAGTGGGATGGCTGGGTTGTATGGTAGGGTTATATTCAGGTTTCTGAGGAATCTCCAGATTGACTTCCATAGTGGCTTAACCTTTTTGCATTCCCACCAACAGTGGGTTAGTGTCCCTTTTACCCCACATCCTCTCCAGCATCTATTGTTGGTAGATTTCGGAATGTGAGCCATTCTAACCAGGGTGAGGTGAAACCTCATTGAGGTTTTAATTTGCATTTCCCTGATTGCCAGTGACCGTGAACATTAGCAGTAAAAACTGTGTGCTAACAAACTGGAAAATCATGAAAAAATGGATAAACTTCTGGATACATAAAGCCATGGAAGATTAAATAAAGAAGATATAGACAGTCTAAACAGAACCATAGCAAGCACTGAGAATGCAGCAGAAATTACAATTTTCCATCAAGTAAAAATCCAGGAGCTGATGACTTTATGATTACCTTGACAAAACCTTTGAAGAAGAAATAATTCCAATACTGTTCAAACTATTCCAAAATATTAAACAGGCTGGAGCTCTGACAGACTCTTTTTATGTGATCAGTATTACTTAGCTACCAAAACATAGCAAAGACATAACATAAAAAGTAAACTATATACCTATATCTTTGGTGAACATAGATGCAAAATATTCTCAACAAAATTCTAGCAGACCAAATCCAAAATCAAACAAAAATATCATATATCACAATCTAGTAGAATTTATCTCAGGGATGCAAAGGTGGTTCAACATTGCAAATTACTACACATCATAAATAACATTGATAGAATGAAAACAAAAACCATATGCTCATTTCAATAAATAAAAAAAAACAATTGATAAGATAAAACACACCTTCATGATTAAAACAATTCCACAAATTAGGTATAGAAGGAACATAACTCTAAATTATAGATAGATGGATAGATAGGTAGAAAGGTAAATAGATGATAGATAGGTATGTATATATATGACAAACCAACAGCAACTTAGTGGGAAAAGCTGGAAGCATTTCCCTTCAGACCTGGAACAAGACAAGGATGTCTGTTTTCACCACTTTATTCAATATAGTACTGGAAGTATTAACAAGAGCAATTAAGGAGGAGAAAGAAATAAAGGTTGTCAAAATTGGAAAAGAAGAAGTCAAATTATAATTATCTATTTATGAAGATGACATGATGTTGAACATGGAGAAACCTAAACATCTACCAAAAAGCTGTTAGAACTGATATATCAATTCAGTAAAATTGCAGGTTACAATGTAAAGATACAAAAACAGCTTTTAATATGTTAATGATGAATTCACTGAAAGAAAAATTAAGAAAGGAACCCCATTTGCAGCACAAATCAAATATTTAGGAATAAATTTAATCAGGAAGTGATAGACCTCTAAAATTAAAATCATAAAACATTGATGAAAGAAATCAGCAAGAACACAAACAAATGGAAAGATAGTCCTTGCTCATGCATTGGAAGAATCAGTATCATTAAAATGTCTTTACCTCTTAAAGTAATCTACAGATTCCATGCAATCCCTATCAACATATCAACCAATACCAATTCTTTACAGAAGTAGAATGAAAACAGTTATAAGATTCATTTGGAATCATACAAGACCCAGAATAGTCAAAATGATCCTGAGTGAGAAAAAAAATCAAGCTCAAAGTATCAAAAAACCTGATTTCAAAGCATAGTACAATGCTACAGTAATTAAAACAATGTAATACTGGCATAAAAATTGACACATGGATCAATGGAACAAAATAGACAACACATACAGACAGCCAACTGATTCTTGACAAAAGTACACAGACAATACATCAGAGTAAGGATAATCACCAATAAATGGTGCTGACAAAATTGGATGTATATATATAGGAGAATTAAATTAGAACCATACCTCTCAGCATATACAAAATCAACTCAACATGGATCAAAGACCTAAATTCATGACTTGAGACAAAGAAGTAACTGGAAAAAAAGGTAGCAGTTTAACACTCTTAAGATGTTGGTGGAGGGGGCTGGCGCTGTGGTGCGGTGGGTTAAAGCGCTGGCCTGAAGTGCTGGCATCCTGTATGGGTGCTGGTTCTAGTTCCAGCTGCTCCTCCCCCATCCAGCTCTCTGCTATGGGAAAGCAGTAGAAGATGGCCCAGGTCCTTGGGCCCCTGCACCCACATGGGAGACCCGGAAGAAGCTCCTGGCTCTTGGCTTCGGATCATCTGGGGAGTGTACCAGTGAATGGAAGACTTTTCTGATACTACCTCTCTCTGTTACTCTGCCTTTCAAATAAATAAAATAAATCTAAAAAAAAAAAAAAAGATGTCGGTGGAGGTGATGACCTCTTGGATAAGACCTCCTAAAGCACAGGCAACAAAAGTAAAACTAAACAAATAGAATTATATCAAACACAGAAGTTTCTGCACATCAAAGAGAACAATCAATAGAATGAAGAGACATCCAACAGAAAGGGAAAAAATGTCCATGAGCTATCAGACAAAGGATTAACATTTGGAATGTATCAGCAACTTGAAAAATCAATGACATAAAAGCAATAAACTCTGAAAAAATTGGTAAAGGACCTCAACAGAGTGTTCTCAAAAGAAGAAATATAAATAACCAACAAATTAGTAAAAAGATGCTCAACATCATTAGAAATCAGGGAAATTCAAATCAAAACCACAATGAGATGTCACCTCACCCCTGTCTATTCGCTATTATCCAAAAGGCAAAGTGACAAATACTGGCAGGGATGTGGAGAATGCGAAGCACTTAGACACTGTTGGTGGGAGTGTAAATTAGTGCAGCCACTATGGAAAACAGTATGGGGATTTCTTTAAAAACTAGAAATAGATCTGCTATATGATCCAGCAATCCTGCTCTGGGTGTATATACACAAAAATCATGAATATGTTGCATCAAAGAGATACTGGCACAGCCATGTTTAGAGCAGCACTATTCACTATAGTCAAAATATGGAATCAATTAAGGTGTCCAGCATCAGATGATTCGGTTACGAAAATGTGATATACATTACACACACACATTCACACATACACACACATAGTAAAATATTATGGGCACCGACTTGAAGCCCAGCTGCTCCACTGCCAATTCACTCCCTGCTAATGCACCTGATAAGGCAGTTGAAGATGGTCTAAACAACTGGGCCCCTGGGCCCACATAGGAAATCTGAAATAAGTTCCTGGCTCCTGACTTCAGATCGGCCCAGCACTGGCCATTGCAACCACTTGGGGAGTGAATCATCGGATGGAAGATTTCTGTTTCCATCTCCCCCTCTGTGACTCTGCCTTTCAAATAAATAAATCCATAAAAAAAAAAGTTATGCCACCACAGTTGTAACATTCTGTGATTATTTTAGAATATATTCTATATAGGTAAAATGTTTATCTTTCCTTTTGATTATTATTTATAGCTCTTGCATATATTCCTGCTGAACTAGGTTCATTTTTTACCTCTTGTACTGTTTATTCTGTGGAGAATTAAGCCCTTGACTATAATGTAAATTAAAAATACATTATCTCAGAAGTTAAAACAGGGGAAAGGGGAGAGAGAAAAGAAAGAAGGAAGGAAAGGAGAGGTCTGTAGGGATGAAGGGAATATCATATTATTACAACTGCATATACAATGAAATTATTCTCTTTGTATTAACATCATAACATGAAAAACTAAAGAAAATACTTAAAAAAAGGTTAAAAGAAAGAGCAGTTTGCTTACCAGAACTCAGAGCTATTACAGGTTTGAGGAATGCTCTTTAGATAGAGTGATGTTGGAGAAGAAAATGATCAGAGCAGTATTTGGAAAGATAATGAAGAGGCCAACTACAGTAGTATAGAAAATGACTATAATTCAACATTTACAACTTTTAGAAGTCTCCCAGTGCAATGTGGAGTTCTAGATAATAGCAAGAGCTGTTTGTTTTTCTGGGAGTATGAGTTTAAGGCACCTGTTCCTGTTCTGAGGAAGGCTTCGTGTGCATGATGGAGTAAATCATGTTAGTGATGGGGCTAAACTAACTGAACTCTATATATAGGAGTAATATACCAACAGTTAACTAGACCTATAGAAAACTGGATTGTGTGTTTAATACACAGAAATTCCTTGAAAATACAGTTTCCTGAGATAAGCACAATGGATAGATTCTCAGTGAAGAACTCCAGGGGTCAGGTTTGGTAGTGTTCGACATATAAGCCTTTTATGCACTACTCATTTCCCAAAATAATTACCTTAGATGGCAAAAATCCACCTGTAACTAGTCCTAGCTCCTCCTACATATGGAAACAATTTCATAGTGAGTTCTATTACCATCTTGTTACATCTTGCATCTGTAACCCTGAAATTATGAAACTATGGCTAATGTGGGAACACAAGCAGTAAATTCTTTATAAAAGCAGAGTCACAGAATGGAGTAAACATGGCAGAACTAATCACAGAGGAGACTCAGAGGAAGAGTGTGTCATGGGGTCCTTGGGGAATGGATTATATTGGAAACAGAGAGAAATTCAAGTTAGAGAATCAGTACTTGCAGATTACATGGCCCTAAAACATTTGGTGTCCCTGGGTAAATATTGCCAGTGCTGAGATGTGGAGAATTAAAACCAAACAAAGAAAAAGTTCCAAGGGAGTAGATTACAAATATGCCATTCTTGACTCTTTAACAAAAGTTTCAGCTTCATCTTCACATATTGATTTGATCAAGTAAAAGAGAAAAATGTTAGATGCCTAGTTTCCAAGGGAGCATAGAAGCTCCCTAGGTGGCTCCAGTTTTTAATCCATCTATACAAATCAAATTCCCAGGAGATTCCTGTGATAGGTAGGATTCATCAGTATAACAACCTCTTGAGCATTGCTGGGTATTGGTAATGCTCTTGCAGTCTTCTGAGGATGTCTCTACAGCACTGTACCTTTTCATTTCTGCTCTGCTTGTGAGTTGGGGATAGAAAAAAATATCTAAACTAGGCATCTCTTAACCTTCAAGAGATGTCTATATGTGCAACTGATTGTGAGAAGTTTGCTTCGAAGCAGGTAAATGAGATTTAATGACCAGGAAAGGAAATTTTGCTAAACAATACCTCTGTGCAGTCTACTTTGGAGTTTTAATTAGCAGACTTTTTTAAAAAAAAGTTTATTTATTTATTTGAAAAAGTTACACAGAGAGAGGAGAGGCAGAGAGAGAGGTCTTCCAACCGATGGTTCACTCCCCAGATGGCCGCAATGCGATCCGAAGCCAGGAGCCAGGAGCTTCTTCCTGGTCCCCCATGTGGGTGCAGGGGCCCAAGGACTTGGGCCATCTTCTACTGCTTTCCCGGGCCATAGCAGAGAGCTGGACAGGAAGTGGAGCAGCCAGCTCTCGAACTGGCACCCATATGGGATGCTGGCGCTTCAGGCCAGGGTGTTAATCCACTGAGCCACAGCGCCAGCCCCAAGAGTAGGATTAATGATTGGGTTCAAACCAAGTATGAGTGAGAACAGTTTCCAAAGTTTACTCATATCACTAGGTATTTTACACAAGCAATGGTGTGAGACTATAGACTTTTGAGTTTGATGGAAAAAGTGATGGAAGGGAGCAAGAGGATAAGAGTGCGTGGCCCTATTAAAGGTTGATGTGTGTAATGCTAGGGCTCCATATAAAGAAAAGACCACAAGAAGTGCAAGTAATGTTCATTTACGTCAAAGTCAGCACCTTTCTACCCTGGTAACAGGTAGTAATTCATGCTCATTCAAGCTCCTAAAGGGAACAATTGCCTCAAAGCATAGTTTAAGAAACCAAATGACCAGGAAGGGACCACCAAGAATCTCAAGTTAAGCCTCCTGACTATGTAGGAGTGACTTTGGGAGGAAAGTGGAAGTGGAGATATTTCCTAAGTGGTTGGAGTGGTGCAGTGAGTAGGGTTTCTCTGCTTCTGCATTATGACTACAGGCCATTATCTGTGCTGAGACATTCAGTTGAACAGAGCTCTGCAAAAGCCTAGTGAGCAAATCTACATCATAAAACTTGAGCTGAGCACATAAATTGTTACTGAGACAACTCAGAAACTGCTTTCCCGTTTCCTAATAAGTTTTATATGACCATAAAGGGTACACAGAAAAGTGCTATAAAGAAAACATATTTCTCAACAAGCTTGCCCTACAATGGAACAAACTGTGGTGAGTCTAAACTAGTTATTTCATTATATAAATGACATGTAGCATCATATGAAAATTAAGTCATTATACAAATCTTTGCAGTAAGACCAGATTTTGGTTTGTTCAGAAACTACAATGAGGATCCTGTATTGGATTTCAGATTAGTTTTTTATTAAAATAAAGATGATAATAATGATAAATGACATTTATTGTATACATTCTGTGGACTAAAACCTTCAGTATGTACTGTTCTTTAAATTTCCAAAGCTATCATTCCAATATTACAGAGAAGAAAACTATAGGAGTCTATAGGAAAATTGGGTCGCTCAAAGAAACACTGCCTATAAATAACAAGTTAATATAAAGATTCCCTCTCAGTTTTATGGGTCTCAACATACTTAAATTTTTAAATGATCACGCTTACATGATTTAAAACTTCTGAGACCATAGACCTCTAAAATACACTGCCTCTTCAAGGAATATTTGAAGGCAAACAAGAGATTTAACATACACTCTTGCCTGAATATCAGGTGGAGGTTTAGAGAATACTAATCAAGTGACAATTAGGAAATAAAGATTAATGTCCATTTGAGAAGTCATAAATATCAATAATGTATTATAAGGGCTACAAAGGAATTAAATTCAAAATCCATACTTGGTACATGTCATGTTCTGACCTTAAATATGGCTCTGTGGGTTTAAAACTGCATTTCTGGCCTTTGAGAAAGTAATTTTCTAAAATTTAAAACATTTCTATATTTTGTAAGTTATGGTATAATCAACATTAATGGATAACTGAAGATTATGAACTATTCAGTAATGATAATAGGTATCATTTAAGGGCTTATTTACTTAAGCAATCTGAAAAAGCAAGATTTAAGGTAATATTTCACCAGGCATTCCCAGTTACCTTTCTTCTTATTTAAGAACAAGATAGTAGTATTATTTTCTTTTGTTGATTTAAAGAAAATAGAATCACAAGCAGCTGAGTCAGCTGGACATGGAACTTATCTCTCAGTGAAGTGAAGATTTTAATTTTCTGAATTCAGATGAAAATAGAATTGCGGGACATGTGTTGGTAGATATTTACTCCTATGATAGTAATTCCCCTTTAATTTCTAATTCCTCTAGTCATGAAAATTGTCATAAAGCTTTGGGACACATCATTCCTTCTCTTTTTTAATTCTGTAATGGGAGCATAAAACAAAACAAAAAAAAATTCATTCCTGAAAACAAAGTATGGTTACATATTTGACCACGTCAAGTTTCATTTTCATTGGTTTCTACTAAGGGAAGATAAAGTCCCTAGTTCAAACTGCCTGGAACCTTAGATTTCTACTGCGTTTCCACCCTCCCAGGTATACAATCACAGAGCAGTATTCCTGAGACCCCACATATGCACTCCTGTTACGAGTCACATTTGTCCTTCTCTGAAGGTGATGCAGTTCATTTGCTCTGAGCTGTGATTGGCACAGCATTGTCACCAATCTCCATTCCTACTGTTATTCCACATGTCTGTGAGAACAACAACAAGATGAAAAATAGTTGACCATGTTTACCAATATATTTAGTCTCTGAAACCCATGTGCATTGAGAGAAGGGGACTTCTGTGTAGTCCAAAAATAGAGAAGCTTCTTTTTTTTAAATTTTGATATATATATATATTTGATATGTATGAATCAAATATATATAGAATATATATAGAATATACATATATCTATATATATCTATATATAAATTTATATATACATATTTGATATGTATGAATCAAATATATATAGAATATATATAGATATACATATATCTATATATATTCTATATATAGAAAGTTGATTTCCCCTTTGACTGCTGTTTTCTCTCTGAATTTCCTGGACATTTTATATTAATTTTTACACTCTCTCCCTTCTGGAAAAGGGCTAGTAGTACAAAGAACACAATTAATATTTGTTGTTGACTAAATGAATATGAACTTCCAGGTAGTGAATTTCTCATTCCTATTTGAAAAATCCCAGCTAAAGCAATTCATGTTTATTCTAATAGTTCCTCCTCTGTTTTTCCACTTTACCATGGTTCCACATAATCTGCATACTTCCATTTAGGTTACATATTCCTAGCTGTGAATTGCATCTGCTTAGATGCTAGAGATGTGGTAAAGACAGGATAAATGAGAGAATATTCTAAAGTTTCCCACAAGGAATGTTGATTCATCACTGTCCAGGTACAAGATAAATTAATCTTATATAATTGTTTCTTGTTACTGTGAAAGTGTGAAATTGAGGTGGATTTGACTCAACCTTTTCTTTGAAATCACCAAGCACCAGTGACAGGATGTGAATAAAAGAGTGATCCAGAAATAGGCTGAAAAAGCATAGAATTTCTGTTTTAGAAATAGAATAAAGTCCAGAAAGGGTAAACATCCCACATTTTGGGAAAAAGAAACTTGGTGTGTAAGGGTAAATGAAACACCTCATGGAATTTTAGATGAAAAACTTTAAACAAGTATATGTGAACAAAATCCACTGACTAATGAAAAGAGTGGAAACTGCTAGTGTAATACTAGAGGAAAAAATAGTCCTTAAGCACCAATACCCAAATCAGAGTGTATTCTGAATTAAAGGACACGTAAAAGGATGTCCACATTTAGCCAGTGAACTGTACTTGCAGCTTGTATTCTCGACTGTTGGTCCCACCATACTCCTCCCTTACTTCATAAGAGAGGATGTCTATGAGTATTCAGTCCCAAGAAAAATGAACGGTGTGTGCTCCTTTCTTTAAGAACAATGAGCTTTATCTCGTAGACAATTCCAGTTTATATTTGAATCCTTTCTCTCATTCATTTATTTTGTTTACAAGAATTTTGTTAGATATTATTCAAATTCCTTCATCAATACAAACCCATGTGATTCTCTTAACTCTGAGGATAGATACTATGATTATTGCAATTTTATAGATGATGAGGCTTGCTAAACATTATATAGCTAGTAAGTGTCTCATTCATATCCGTGTTCTGTGTTTTCTTTCCAGGTGATGTGATACTGTGTGGTGGTTTATGACCAGACAAGATTTCCAGCACTCATGGACATAACATGGGGTCTCCCAATTACACTAACCAGGATCCTCCTATCTTCTTCCTCCTGGGCATCCCAGGTCTGGAACAATTTCACCTGTGGCTCTTATTCCCTGTGTGCTGCTTGGGCACAGCCACAGTTGTGGGAAATATAACCATCCTTGTTGTTGTTGCCACTGAACCAACCTTGCACAAGCCCATGTATCTTTTCCTGTGCATGCTCTCAGTCACTGACTTGGCCGCTTCCTTCTCCATAGTTCCCAAGCTACTGGCCATCCTCTGGTATGGAGCTGGAAATATATCTGCTTCTGCTTGCCTAACTCAAATGTTCTTCATTCATGCCTTCTGCATGATGGAATCCACTGTGCTGCTGGCCATGGCCTTTGATCGCTACGTGGCCATCTGCCACCCTCTGCACTATGCCACTCTCCTCACTGACACCGTCATTGCCCACATTGGTGTAGCAGCTCTAATGCGAGGCTCTCTGCTCATGCTCCCGTGCCCCTTCCTCGTTAGACGTTTGAGCTTCTGCCAAAGCCATGTGATCCCACATACATACTGTGAGCACATGGCTGTGGTAAAGCTGGCCTATGGAGACACCAGGCCTAACCGTGTATATGGGCTGACAGCTGCACTGTTGGTTGTTGGAGTTGACTTGTTCTGCATTGGTCTCTCCTATGCCTTCATTACACAAGCTGTTCTTCGCCTCTCATCCCATGAAGCTCAGTCCAAGGCCCTTGGGACCTGTGGTTCTCATGTCTGTGTCATCCTCATCTCTTATACACCAGCCCTCTTCTCTTTTTTTACACATCGCTTTGGCCACCATGTTCCACTCCATATTCACATTCTTTTGGCCAATGTCTATCTGCTTTTCCCACCTGCTCTTAACCCTGTGGTATATGGAGTTAAGACCAAGGAGATTCACCAAAGGGTTGTCAGGGCGTTTCAAAGCGGACATTGAACTGGGGCCAGGGTGTTTGAGGGATACTGGAATATAAAAGAGACACAGTCTCAAGTAAAAGAAACTTTTCAAGATTAAGAAATCAATCCCCAGCATTTGAGACTGGAATGAGGTTTAATGGGAGATAATGTCATCTGCAAAATCTTCCAGATCTTGTCTGAGAACTGTAAATCACAGTGAATTTCAAAGGGGTTCAGAATTCTTCCTGTCCATCCAGAGAAATGGAAACACAAGATTATTTTAACACAGAGAACACACAGACATTGAAAGCATCCAACTGTACCCTGGAAAATGTCTGCCATGCTTCTGTTTTCAGTAGAAATTATGGAAGCCAAAAGACAATGAAGTGACTAATCAGTGTGTTGAAACCTAAATTCTGTCAACTTAGTATTCTGAATCGAATTAAAGCATCCCTTAGAGAATATAAAATAAATAACTATTCATATAAATAAAAGCTGAAGTGAAATATTCTAGAAAATATATTGCTCAGGATGCAGAATAATAGTTACTAATGGGAGCATAGAAGTACAGAAATGAATGAAATCAACAGAAAGAAGAAAAAATTGCAGTAATTATGAAAAAATATTTTTCTTTGACATGGAGAAAACATCTTATAAAGTGTAAACATACATAGAGGTAAAATACATATGTAAAGCAACAATAACAAGGTGAGGAATGATGTTTAGCCTGGCATCTAAGAGATCTGTGTCTCCCATTGGATTCCCGGGTTCAATGTGGAGGCTGGCTTCTCAGCCCAGTTTCCTGCTAAAGTAGACCCTGGGAAGCAGCAGTGATGGCTCCACCCACTTGGGCAACCTGGATTGAGCTCCCAGCTCCTGTTTTGGGCATTTGAGATATGAACCACTGGATGGGACTCTGTCTCTGTCTCTCTCTCTCTCTGCTTCTAAAAATACTACTACTACTAGTAATAATAATAATAATAATAACAACAACATTGGAGAAGGAGGCTTAATAAAGTTAAAGTCATAAGCTTCTTGCATTTCTAAAGTGATAAATATACTATTTTAAATAGACTTTGGTAGCAAAGAATACATATTGTATTATCTATGTTAGCTTTTGCCATAAAATAAAAGACTGGATAGCAAAAACTAATACTGGAGGAAAATGCAATAATAATAATGATAACTGCTTTATTGGTTCAAAAAAGATAAGAGGGGCAAAAATGGACACTGAAAAAAGTATTGGATGCTTAGTGTCCAGAGACTAGTACCAGAAAGTCTTTAGCCCTCATTCTCTTGAAGAGGAAATGGGTAGTGTCACTGAATGGCCCTAAGTGACATAGTTGTAAGCACATGGGCTTCCTGTAAGCACGAAGAACATCATTAGAACTCAGATCAAAGTTGTCTAGGAGTAAACAAGAATTTAGCCCCATCTATTGCTCACTTAATAACAACTTCATTGAATCCTCTTTTGACTCACATTTGTGTGTGCATTTTGTTCCCTTGCTGAGACTTCACTGATTCATTAGCCTGATTTATACCACTATGACCTCTACTTTACCACTACTGTGCTACTGCTACACAAGGATATAGAGAGCTGGGATAGGTGAGATCTTTAGATGAGCAGAAATAAAGAAACTTGAAAGGCAGAAGGCAAGTACAGAATTTTATTTTTCCCCCCAATTTTTTGACTAATATTTAACAGTTATGCTTTTTATGAATTACAGCACATATTTCAGCACAATGTATAAAACATACATTAATCAAATCAGATAACTTTCATAATTAGCATCTCCATTTCCTTATCTTTATGTTTGGAGACTAGGAGTTCCCAGTGCAAAACCAAGCTGTGAAAATTTTCTTCCTTTTTTATCATCTTAAAATCAATGAACAAAATAAATCAATCTTAACAGAATATTATTGTCATGAATTTCAATCCATGCTGCTCTCCATTGGTTCTATGCTCTGAAACTCACTAACGGTGTGTCTGTGTGAGTGTGCATGTGTGAGAGAGAGAGAGAGAGAGAGAGAGCATGTGAGAGAGAAAGAGACAGAGACAGAGACAGAGAAAAATGGGCCCCATTTTCTCCTCACAAGAGCCAGTTTTCCCTATTCTCTATTCATGGTCCAAGTTCAGATTCAGGTTTTACTAGAGTCTGAAACAATCAGATTGAAAGGCTCTCTTAAAAAAAAATGCACACCTGACTACAAAATAAACATTTATTTAAACTGAAAAAATAATATAATTTTAAAAGCTGAAAAATCACACAGACATCATGAAGTCCTAAAAAAAAATATGCCTGATAAATATCTGTAATAAAAATCAAAGTAATGTTTATTATGATGCAATTTAGGCTTCTAGAAATATTGAAAGACTAGATAACACTTGTTTATTTTCATATGAAACTTTTCTTTATACTTCTTTGATCTTGATTTTCTTCCAAATTCATTGGTATGCTTGGCATATTGCCTATATTTAAGGTTTATAATGTGATGTTTCAATATGTATATACATAGTAAAATGGTTGCCATAATCAAGTCAGTTAACATATTTATCATTTCATAGACAATATTCATTCTTTTCAAGCAAATGTAAAGCAATAACAAAACCAGATCGCATTCTTGTCAAGATCACACAATACCATCAAATCTCATAAAAAGCTAACATGAGCAATTTTCATAACAATCCATTAGACTTAGCAATATAAAATTTTAAACATAGCATTTATTATAAATAAGCAACAACATAGCTAATTAGCAATTATACAAATTAGCACAAAATTATTAGAATGAAAGAATGGGGACTCTAAAACACAGTAGTAATTTCTTGGTGAGGATGAGGAAAAATCAGATCAGAGATGTCATAAAAGTCTCTTACTCGGCCGGCGCCGTGGCTTAACAGGCTAATCCTCCGCCTTGCGGCGCCGGCACACCGGGTTCTAGTCCCGGTTGGGGCGCCGGATTCTATCCCGGTTGCCCCTCTTCCAGGCCAGCTCTCTGCTATGGCCCGGGAAGGCAGTGGAGGATGGCCCAAGTCCTTGGGCCCTGCACCCGCATGGGAGACTGGGAGAAGCACCTGGCTCCTGCCTTCGGATCAGCATGATGCGCTGGCCGCAGTGGCCATTGGAAGGTGAACCAATGGCAAAAAGGAAGACCTTTCTCTCTGTCTCTCTCTCTCACTATCCACTCTGCCTGTAAAAAAAAAAAAAAAAAAAAAAAAAAAGTCTCTTACTCGTATTTATTTATCAATATATTTCTTTTTACAAATCTGTATATATAGTGACAGACTATCTTAAATAAATCATACACAGACATCATGAACTTTTGTTCTATCACAATTATACTGATTTGGAGTGATCTAATTTAGAAATCTTAAAATAGCAATTTGTAGTATGACAATGTTTTGAAACATAATAAATGTATAATACATTTACCTATATATTTTAATCATGATAGGAATATATCAGAAAATCACTCTAGGTTGTAGAACCATGGATACTTTTAAAAATATTTATTTGAGAATCAAAGAGCGAGCAAGCGCATGTATTTCCATACACTGGTTCAGTCTCCAAATCCCTGTAGTGTTTGGGAAAGCTGAAGCTGAGAGCAGATAACCAGATCCAGGCCTTCCACGTGAATGGCAGAAACTCAATTATCTGAATCATGTCTACTGCTTCCCAAGTTCTGCATTAGTAGAAGATGGAATCAGGAGTTGGAGTCAGGAATTAACCCGAATATTCTGATGTGGGATGGGCACATCTTAACTATTAGGTTAAATGTTCACCCTTGAAGGTATTTTTAAATTTCCTTTAAAATACTTTTCTGTTTTTCCAATATTTCCTTTATAATTATTACTACTTTTATTATCTTGTAAAACAGATATGAAATTAGAGTCAGAGTTTTTTGGTGCTTATCATGCTGATCATTGTTTCAAGGTTTGGATAGCCACAAAAATTTTGTTAATTTAATGTGTAAGTGTAATAAAC
Organism: Lepus europaeus; assembly: GCF_033115175.1. NCBI lineage: Eukaryota > Metazoa > Chordata > Mammalia > Lagomorpha > Leporidae > Lepus > Lepus europaeus. Next base: position 59,582,900 of record NC_084833.1, on the reverse strand, counting down.
CTAAAACTTCTGATGTTTTAGGCACTATATTATTCATCATTCATTTTCCTCATTTGAAAGTAATCTTTTTGAATCAGAGGCTGTGTTTATTTAGTTCCTAGCCTCGAGTGGAGAATAGGAAGTTCTCAATGACCATTAACTAAATGGAAAGATAAAATGATACATTAATAAAAGAAGAAATTTTAAAATGAATCAGTATGTGAAAAAAATGATATACTCGCTACACTGTGCTGTTTATCTCTTTCCCACAGGGCTGAGGAAAAGGAGGAAATAAAGCTGCACTAAGTATTTAAATCTAATTTTCATTAAAATAGTGTGTTTATTTTCATCATTACCTCCCCCACATACATACTAACACACACACACACACACACAGAGAGAGAGATAGAGAGAGAGAGAGAGAGAGACATTGTTCTCTTATTTATGTGCCATTAATGGGCATTAAGTTCTTGCTCTCTTTCCACAGAGGTTAACTTGATTTCCATAGCAGCATCAGTGTGATTTTCTAAAGTATCCCCTTGGGACATGTAACATACATTTTCCTTTAAAGGCTCTGTTCAATGGTACAGGTATCAAGGAATTTAGAGGTTTATGGCTGTGCATGTGTATTTTTCCCAGGATTGTGATTTTTTTTTTTTGACCAAGACCCTCAACTGCTATACTAGATAGCAATAACTACCCAGAGCTCAAGTATTCAAAACACACACAAGAAGGAATAGTGGAAAGATAGATTATTTTTCTTCTTCAGATAGTATGGTAAAGTGGTGAGGGATTTGGGAGTATATTTGAATTATTTATTATCTTACAGAATTAAAAGTAATTTCTTCCAAGTAGGTTGAAGGCAGAAGTGCTGTGTGAGGTTGAATTCTCTTGGAAAGTATTTATTTCCCAAAATCTGGCTTAAAAACTTAATTGACTTGATCATGAATTTCCATGCTATTTCTCTATCCAAAGAAAAATCCTTATTTCAGTAGTGGTAGAAGTCAGGTGTGGTTCACGTCATGACAAGGAACAGTGGAAGAATAGCTGCAAAATTATCTGACTCTCACTCCTTACCTGCTCTCCCCTTATTCTCCAAAGCCATTATCTAATTTTCTTAGGTTATTTATTTTCTGAGAAGAATTAGCTAAGACTTTGTTTCATCCATAATGGTGGAAAAATCTACATGGGGCAAACAAAAAACGCACGAAAAGATGAACATGGGTCTAAAGGATTGAAAGTGATGTGATTACTCAGAGGATGATGAACCAGGTAAAATAACAGGTAACGTCAAAATGTATTTTATATTTATAGTGATCATAGTCATTCATTAATAATTTTGTTGCAATTACTCTGCTCATGTTTCAGCAGAGTTAAGCCAAATTTCTTGCAGAAGAAATTACATTGTGATGGGTTGAAATGGTTTTCTTGAAAAAGAAAACTGCTTACTTTTGTAGTTAATTTTAGATTTTAACTTAGATCTTGCACAGCTTTGCAAATGTATTGAAGATGAGACTAAATTGGGTGAGCACAAAGCCAGTTTCAGTGACTTAAGCTATACCTATAATAAAGACGTGTATGAGGTGTATACATAACATCACTATCTTGAATAAAAAAACTATACTTTTCAAAAAAGAGCACATGTAATCCTATAAAAATATCATCTATCCTATTTTCAATTTCTGCGGTACTTATATTTCCCTTAATTTCTCTCCCTGTGTGATACACAGATAAGCTCTTGAAAAAAATGAAAATAAACATACATTTTTTGTTGCAAATGCTTTTACATGCAGTCATAGTTAATTTCAAAATATATGTTTTCCATGAAATCTTAGAAGACCTGTTATATATACACAGTATCTTCCTCTTCCAGAAGTATCTAATCATTTCTGTACAGAATTAGAGCACTGAACTAACATTGTCCCACTTTATGTAAAACGCTTTAACTCCAAGAAAAGTTGTGAAATTTTATTGTGCACTATTTATAACACAATGTTTAGCTTGAATCAGGAATTAGATAGTACAATTGGCAGATAATGTTCAATGTATTATATAGAGGGAGAAAATAATAGCATCATTATTGACTAGTTCATATAAAATTGCTATACATTATAAATTAATTGTTATAGAAATTATAAATTATTGAAAAATAATTTTATAAATATTATTGCAGCCATAATTGTGCTATATATATATATATATCTACACAGTTTAAAATGTATATCTTAATGATATCTGTAATAAACTTGAAAAACAAAACTGAAAAATAGGTTGATTACAAATATAAATTATACATTTATCACATCTGAAAGACAGAAACTTGTTTGTAATTTTGGTTTTAAGGCATAATGTTTCTAACATTGAAAAAATCTGGTTCTATGTTTTTTTTTTTTTTTCAAAAATACAAAAGAATACACTCCTTGAAATGCCAAAGCTGAAATACTCATCTATAAATAGTACACTTTCCTTAAGTGGAGACTTGAAGGTCAGTTTATAAGATGTTATAAAATTTAAATGTTGAAAAGCCCTCATTTTAACTTTTCCTTTGTATTAACAAAATGAAAATGCAAATTTGAAAGTGTTTGATGATTTGTGTTAGAGAAAAACTTTATTGAACCTGGCAGTGAACATTTTGATACAATCAGCTTTAATTGCATATAACTGAGCATTTTACTTCTCAGTCCTGCAGTTTAGCAATAACATATCCAAAAGACAGTTGAATCTTTCTGATGAGGTTTTTGCTTGAAGTATGAGCAGAAATGAGCTACCTTTGAGTGAGATGGGCAAAGGCAGCATCAAAGCCACCCGTATCAGAGTGAGGTACACAAGGAAAAACAAACAGGAGACTGCTGTGCTTCCCATTTTAGTCTGTCAGAATCCAGACCCTGCTTCAGGTCTGAGAACACTTGTCCTCACATCTAGAAGCTTCTCCTGAAACACAGATGCAAAAGTGCTCCCATGCCACCCAGTATAACGTTGAGTTTTGTAACGACATACAACCTGGAAGAACACACTTGTTTTAATGCTCTTTAGTACTTCCAAACCAAGCTGCCTTTTGATAAATCTGATCTTTTCTCTTGATATCATTATATCAAGCAAAATTTTCATGGGACTAAATTCTCTATCTGATAGTGATTTCAACAAGTGTGCCTTATTAATGGAGGGCAGGAAGAAAACTTCATCTGATGGGGAAAGAGTTCATTTAGTAGCACTCAATTTATTTCTCTCTTGTTTTAAAGATTTATTTATTTGAAAGTCAGAGTTACAGAGAGGCAGAGGCAGAGAGGGAGAGGGAGGGGGAGAGAGAAAGACAGAGAAAGAGAGAGAGAGAGAGAGAGAGAGAATTTTCCATCTGCTGGTTCACTCTCCAGATGGCTACAACGGCCAGGAGCCAGAAGTTTATTCCTGGTCTCCACGTGGGGAATACAAATATACACATTGAACATTTAAAATGTGATAGTGTGTTTTAAACATACTTTCTCCTTTGATCCATTCAATAATATGGTTTTTAAAATAAATTATACACATGCAATTTTCACAATTAATCAAATTGCATCTTTATGTTCCTTTCAAATTTGTTTAAAATTTGTTTATTTGAAAGGGAATGAGGTTGGAAGTGGGGAGAGAATACTTCCATCTGCAGTTCATTCTCCAAATGCCTGCAATAGCCAGGAGTGGGCCAAGTCAAAGCCAAGAAGTAGGAACACAATCCAGGTACCAAAATGGGTGACAAGCTCCAATTACTTGAGACATCACCCCTGCCTCACAGGTGAGAATTACCAGGAAACTGGCCTCAGGAGCCAGAGCCAGGAACTGAATCCAGGTATGGCATATGGTACCTGGTCATCTTAACTACTAAACTGAATGCCCATCCCCAAAATAACACTTTTTCTCTCTGCAGTCTGCAGTGGTTTCTTTGTTATGAATTAGTTGACACTTAGTGTGTGTTTCAGCATTGGTTTCTGGGCTCTATTTCTTAAAATGATATTTTAGTTATATTTAAAATTATGGGTAATCTGTGTTTTAAAGAAGTTACATAAAATGTCCACATTCAGAACATTAAGAATTAAAAATATGGGATTAAAATCCAAATGTTTCACGAAGAATTGATTTTTGTCATACTACTTTTGCTTTGTTATCTTTAGAGAAATTGAGAGGTAAACATAGACTCAAAGTGTAAATGAATCCATAAAAATCAACTCTGGAATTCAAGAGTTCTGTCTCACAGTTTGGTAGCATTTCTACCCACATTAGTTGACACGTCAAATCATTTCCTAATTCTAGTAATTGTAGGGCTATAAGCAAAGGAAGTTAATTGAAACCAGTTGGGTTATTTGGGAAACTGGGTTACAAGTTCCTTTTTATGGTTGGTAGGAAGCTCACATAAATCTCTCTTTGCTTCGGAGCCTACTAAGTAAATAATAATCTGCTGTTGTTCTCAGCCTCATTTCCTGTCTCTTGTTGATTCTTACCTTACCTACCTATTGGGGAAATACTAAGATATTTTATTCTCTTCCTTCTTCTGCCCTCATTCCAAGGGGAGCCTTTTCCTTGAAATTAGGGAGAGGATCATGACCTCTTCCTCACCTGCTAAATTTTCCACACACCATAAAGTTAATTCATGACCCTCAGGAGCCTTGTGAATTCTTTCTCATTTATTCTCCAATTTCAAGGAAATTCCTGTTATATGATACGTGTAAGATTCCTAGGCTTTGGCTACTGCCTCAGTGCTTATCTTTGTGATCTGTCCCCTCACATGCACAATTTCCTGTTAATTCTCACAGACTTGGTTGTACTGGTTTCCATATTTTTGCATGTGCATTCTTCTACCTGGTTTTATACTCACAAATGTGTCTCCTTGACAACATGTCTTCATTCATAACAGATGTTAAATACCTTCTCTTTAACATAGTCCTTAATAATCACCAGTCTCACCCCAAACACCCATCACCAACAATTCCCATTCATTTTAATAGTCTAATGTTCATTTAGGACCCTGCATAAATATCTATTTCAGTTCCTGTTAAATTTGCTGTGATATTTGTATGTAATTTGTCTATTAAACTCTGAGTTTATTGAAGAAGGAAATGTCGTGTTCTCCATATTGCCACTTTGTAGATACACAATAAATGTTGATGACAAATAGAGATTGATGAAAGAAACAGAGCCTCTTTCTCCACCCTAAATGCTATTCAACTTTAAAATGAAGTTTAAATGCAAGTATGGGATTTCATATTGATTAATATTACCCTAGGATGAGAGATAAATCTGAGGTATGGTTGGAAATATCAAGCATAAATTTGCATTTATACAATTTCCCACTGAAATCCAAATAAAATGGGTTCCATTACTTCGCTATAAGAATATAAATGAAAAGGTCAGGAAGAGCAGATGAGAAAGCAACAAACATTGGAGGTATCAAGATATTACTAAGTGATAAATGTTAATGAAGAAATTATCCTGAAGAAGTCTATAAATGACTCTAGTAAGGTAAATGAAAATGAAACTAGGTATTTATCCATTTATCCTTTTGCCAAAGACCAACAAAAATCCCAGAGGGCAATGATTGAAGGTAAAACAGGGAGATAGATAGAAACAATAAAAGAAATGATTCGCTACTGCTGATAAATTTGCCATCCTTAGCAATATTTGCAGATCTCCAATTGTGATGAGAAGTTTATTATGATAAAAAATTTAAAGTGTTCCTGGAATGCGTATTGCTCAGACACAGAGAAGGACAAGAATGAGACACCTTAAAATGAGAAGACTATCAAAAACTTCATACACTTAGAGACTTCAAGCCCTATTGAGAAATAAATCATTTCATATTTCCAAAATGCTTTGCACAATGCCTCCATAACCAAGAATAAATATCAGTGATTAAGAATGAGAATTTAAAAATCTGCATCATGTTTATTGGGTCATCAGAGAAGTAATCAAAGGTATCTTCTATAAGATCACATTCATAGTGAGATGTGTGTCCTAAGTAAAATACTCTAAAAAACACTTTTAGAAAAAAAGTGACAATTATACTTAATAATTATAATGATAATCCTGTGAGAATGAGTATCTTTTTAGAAAATCAATATAGAATAAATGTCTGTGATGATAACTTAGGTTGCTGAAGAAGAAATCATGAAATGAAGCAGTAAATTAGTCATAAACATAAATTAAACAATCAAATAAAATTATTCCTGAGCAATCAGAAAACTTGATTATTTGATCATTAAAATGTATTTGTTATTTTTAAAATCTGGGGAAGCATGAAACAGCAACCATTAATTAGACTTTTTATTGTGTTTTCTTATTGTAGGAAATCCCACACAAATTTTAAGTCACAAATGATTGACCATGGTAATCCTGAATAAAACAGTCTTGACACCAGTTTCATTTGTTTTGAATGGAGTCCCAGGACTGGAGGACATGCATGTCTGGATTTCCTTCCCGTTTTGCTCCATGTATGTGGTGGCTATCGTTGGGAATTGTGGACTGCTCTACCTCATCCGCTATGAGGACTCCCTGCACAGGCCCATGTACTACTTCTTGGCTATGCTTTCCCTTACTGATCTTGTCATGTGTTCCAGTACAATCCCTAAAGCCCTCTGCATCTTCTGGTTTCATCTCAAGGAAATTGGATTTAATGACTGCCTGGTCCAGATGTTCTTCACCCACATCTTCACAGGCATGGAGTCTGGGGTGCTCATGCTTATGGCCCTGGATCGCTATGTGGCCATCTGCTACCCTCTGCGCTACTCAACCATCCTCACCAATCCTGTCATTGCCAAGGTTGGACTCGCCACCTTCCTAAGAGGAGTGCTGCTCATTATTCCCTTCACCTTCCTCACCAAGCGCCTGCCCTTCTGCAGAGGCAATACAATTCCCCACACCTACTGCGACCACATGTCTGTGGCCAAGTTATCCTGTGGTAACATCAAGATCAATGTGATCTATGGGCTGATGGTTGCCCTCCTGATTGGGGGCTTTGACATCCTGTGCATTGCAGTCTCCTACACCATGATCCTGCGGGCAGTGGTCAGCCTTTCCTCGGCAGATGCTCGGCAGAAGGCCTTCAGCACCTGCACTGCCCACATCTGTGCCATTGTGTTCTCCTACAGTCCAGCCTTCTTCTCCTTCTTTTCCCATCGCTTCGGGAGCCACACAATCCCTCCTTCTTGCCACATCATTGTGGCCAATATTTACCTGCTCCTGCCTCCTACTATGAATCCTGTGGTCTATGGCGTGAAAACAAAGCAGATACGAGACTGTGTTGTAAGGATCCTTTCAGTTTCTAAGGGTACAGAATCCCATGGCGTATAAAATTAGTTTTTCCGTGAGCAATGGGAGACCAGGAGGAAGAGCCTGGCTCCTGGCTTCAGATTGGTGCAGCACTCCGGCCGTAGCTGCCATTTGGGGGTGAACCAACGGAAGGAAGAGTTTTCTCTCTCTCTCTCTCTCTCACTAACTCTGACTGCCAAAAAAAAAATTGTGCTGAGCAAAATAAGTCCAACACAAAAGGGTACATATTGTATGATTCTATTTACATAAAATGCCAGAATAAGTAAATTCATAGAAAAGAAAGCAAATTAATGTTCACCAGGGGTTGGAAAAAAAGAATAGAAATTGAAGACTTAATGGGTCTGAGGTTTCCTTTGAAGTAATGTTTCTTTTGAAGAAACATTATGAAATTAGAAAGTAGTGATAGTGGTACTTCACTGTGAATGTAATAAAACTCACTGAATTTTATAATTTAATATTGCTGAGATGGTTCATTTTATGTTGCTTCTATGACTTTCATCTTAATAAAAAGTTAAAATTAAAGTTCAAATAGTTTTCCACATGCATATCTATTAATATTAATTAATATCAATTTCTGTAAAAGAAATTAGATTAGAAAATAGTAGTATTGGAGCCTGCACTGTGGTAGTGGGTAAAGTCACTGCCTGTGGAAGCAGCAACCCATATGGTCATCAGTTCAAGTCCTGGAAGCTTCACTTCCGATTCAGCTCTCTGCTATGGTCTGGGAAAGCAGTAGAAGATGGCCCAAGTCCTTGGGGCCCTGCACCCTCATAGGAGACCCGGAAGAAGCTCCGGGCTTCTGGCTTTGGATCGGCCCAGTTCTGGCTGTTGGGGCCATATGGAGAGTGAACCAGCGATGGAAGTCCTCCTTCTCTCTGTCTCTGCCTCTCTGTAACTCTGCCCATCAAATAAATAAATAAATCTTCTTAAATATAATAACAATATACATGTTTTAATATAGTTTCAATAGGGTTTTCCAATTCAATCCCATCAATGTGACAAGTACCAAGACCATCTCACTAGTCCAAGTGATCAATTTCTAGTCACAATTGATCATAATGATAGGACTAAGAGTCAAAGGGATCACATAAACAAGATTAGTGTCTGCAAATAATAACCGATAGAATCAAAAAGGGAGCGAATGATCCAACATGGCAAGCGGGATACACAGCAGACTCATAGAATGGCAGATGTCCTAAATAGCACTCTGGCCTCAGAATCAGCCCTTAAGGCATTGGGATCTGGCTGAAGAGCCCATGAGAGTATTGTAGGCATGGAAAGCCAAGACACTCTGGCAGAAAAAAAAAAACAAACCTATATGAAAGATCTCTGAGAGTGAGATCCCAGTAGAAAGAACGGGTCATCAAAGAAGGAGGTACCTTTCTCTGAAGGGAAGAGAGAACTTCCACTTTGACTATGACCTTATCTAAATGAGATCAGAGTCGGCAAACTCAAGAGGCCTCCATAGCCTTGGCAACTCATGACAAGAGCTAGGGTGATTACTGACGCCATAAACAAGAGTGTCAAATTGTTAAGTCAACAACAGGAGTCACTGTGCACTTACTCAACATGTAGGATCTCTGTCCTTAATGTGTTGTACAATGTGAAGTAATGCTATAACTAGTACTCAAACAGTATTTTACACTTTATGTTCTGTGTGGGTGCAAACTTTTGAAATCTTTACTTACATATGCTAAATTGATCTTCTGTATATAAAGATAATTGAAAATGAATCTTGATGTGAATGGAATGGGAGAGGGAGCAGGAGAAGGGAGGGTTGTGGGTTGGAGGGATTTTATGGGGCGGAAAAAGCCACTGTAACCCATAAGCTGTACTTTCAAAATTTATGTTCATTAAATAAAAGTTAAAAAAATAGTATAGATGTTTCAATATAGTTTCACTAAGGTTTTGGAACAAAACATGTATATCTTATGTACATTGTTAAATGATATAGGTAGGCAGATGATGTATATATTACAGAAATGAAATATATCTTAAATTACACCTATATTATGGAATTTAAGGGTGTTATTTAACTTTCTAAATTAATTGTTACTGTGGAAAGTAATAAACATATGGAATTACTCTTATACATTAAATAAATATTTAGTATTCAGTTAAGTTATTAGTTGCATTTTAATATGGCCATTCTCACCACCATCATTAGATAGTCAAACTTTAGGCATATAATTCTTTCTTTCTTTTTTTTTTTAGGCACTTTTTTTTTTAACTTTTATTTAATGAATATAAATTTCCAGTGTACAGCTTATGGATTACAATGGCTTCCCCCTCCCATAACTTCCCTCCGAACCGCAACCCTCCCCTCTCCCGCTCCCTCCCCCCTTTCATTCACATCAAGATTCATTTTCAATTCTCTTTATATAGGCATATAATTATTTCTAATTCCATGTGTTTGCATAGTAAGCCAAAAGTTTTCATGAGTTTCTACATTGCCATAATATCCCATCAGTAACCTCACCTGAATATAAACTTATGAAAAACCAGAGCTCATGGTATCTGATCCTTTTTTTCATAGTTGTTAGCTTGCCTTGGAGAGGACTAAGTACTCAGTGATGTGAGCTGAATACATACATGCAAAATTCTATGAACAAAAGAATAAATGAATGTATGTGAGTGCTTGAAACATTCGGTACTTAAGTTTTCAACTTGTGTCTCACAGAGCATCACAAAGCAACAAACACAACTCTGTAATAAATGCTAAATTTACTAGTTTTATTAAAATTGACGTGCACATTCTCATCTCCTTCCAACTTATGCAGTGTGACACATAAGCACCCAGAGATGGATACGCACATATGAAGATGCAGCCTTATTTATGCACCACTTGACATAAGATTGTCTAAGAATGGAGAGCCTGCACCCTGCCCTCCTGCCATGGGGATAAGCTGCTTTCCCACACCAGGACCTGCATTTCTAACGCCTGAAATAGACCCCTGGGGTATACAACACATATTTTTCCTTTAAGGGCTTGGTACGATAGTACAATTATCAAGATGTCCCTAAGCTGAGCATCATGCATGTACATATACCACTCGATTCTTTTAATGAAGATGAATACCTGGACCACGTTGCTTTCAGCTCAGTGTTTTGCTGTCCAGAAAGTAGGTATTGAAGTGCACACAAAGGGGTGGGGGTCTAGTGATAGGAAATTTTAAGTATAGAAAAGCTTTGAATGTGCATGAATTGTTTATGATAGTCTGAGAAATACACATTCAACTACATTAACAACGTCTGAAGGCCAAATTGTTGAGAAATTTGATTCATTTGCAGAATGTTTTTTTTTAAAACAAATTCTATAACATTTTCTGATGATTCCAAATATCCATGTTATTTTCTTAACCAAACAGGAATTATGCATTCTGTTGTGATAGAAGTCAGGTCTAAATTATTCCCATGAAGAAGGGAGAAGTGGATGATTTGTAGGGAATAGTCTTTGACTATAGTAAGAACACCGATGCATCTTACTGATCCTCCCAGGATTCATCAGAACGAGAGTACAGTTTTCTTTGTTCATTTCTGAAAACCGTTGTCCCTATGTCTCATCAATTTTAGATAGCAGCCCCTAGTTGAGGAGCCCACTGTCATGGGAAGAGAAGCTTAAACATTAAGAATAGTCCAGTGAGGGAACAAATGTACTAACCAGCATATTTGGGAATGATGAGAGACTACAGATGTTATTAAGTTATACTGTACAGATTATGAAATTCTCATGTTAATGCTACCATTTTAATAGAGTTTTCCTCAACCAAAGCATGATACACTTTTTCCTTACAAGAACAATTCCATTATGATGTAGTGAAATACTTTTAAACTCGTTTTGGGAAAAATTCTAATTTACTTTGTGATTAATACTGTATTACTTAAGTGTAATTGTGTACTCTCTACTGACCATTTTTAATGCCTTGACCATTACTGTGTATAATAATAAAATCAGTTTTAATAATAAAAGCTAGATTGATAAATCACAAGGTATCCAAATACAATATCTATCTTATGTTAGGAAGATATTCTTCAGAATATATTACATGAAATCTCATGAATTTATTTTCTATTTTTAATCAAGGAATATCTATGTTTTCCCTAATTTCCCTATTTGTTTCTGTTGTATAAATGGCTACATAAAGAGCTAACTATTTGAATGTATTGAAGAAAAATGGGTATGAAAATTTGGTATATACTGGCAAAATATCAAAATAAATTTAAAAGTTCTACTTATTACCTTGGTAATCAATTATATTTTATATATATATTTATATATATATATGTATGTATGCATGCAGTGTGTGCATTTGTGTACAAAAAGGCATCAAAAGTTCATGAGAAATGCCCATTTTACTTAAATTCCATTCTCCATGAACTTTTTGAATTATCTCTATATAGACAGCAACATGTATATATAGGTGTGTGTGATGGACATATACATGTACTTGTATAAATTATTATAGATTTTATTTCTTATAAATATCTATAAAAGTTGTGTGAAAAATACATTTTATGCACACTTATCAAGCACATTTACGAGCCTGACAAAAAATACTTGGTGACAATGTTGGCACTCAGAGATACACAACTCATGGTTTAAGCCCATGAGATTATTCCACAATGCAAATCTTCAAGGCTTTTATTAGCCTTGTGATTATTCACTTAGGGCCAACCACTGATGCTAAAGATAAAATTGAGCATCAACTAATAAGCTGCTATACAGTTTCCATAATTGTCCTGTTTCTAAAACTTCTGTGTTTGAACAAAGTGAGGAAGAGAATTATTTCATTGTTTCCTGATACTTGCTGTGAAGAAATTTTACCAAATCTAAAAATGAAACAATTTGATCTATTAGTTTAAATTGCACTACATAAAACCTCTTGAAAACTGTTTCAGAGAAATGATCCTGGCCCAATATTTTCTTGCTTTTCTTTCTAATTAATAGGTTCTCCTAAGTTTGATATGTGTTTGCTGTGTTAGCATGTTTTCTTTTGCCCAGAAAATCTTTTAGTATACTCCAGTATGATTATCATTTTTATATACCTCTTTGTTACTTCAACACACACTTTGTGGTTTTTAAAAAAAATCACTGTGAATCACGACAAAGTTATAATTTATTTCTCAAGTCTATGCATTGTTTCTATTGTTTTCCACAATTTATAATGAGCATACTAGAAGTTTTGCTTTCTTGTGATTTATGAAGTAGATATTTATAGTTTTATTTCTTGTAGTGGTGATTTTTATGTTTTCCAAGTAACATTTAGAGAAACGCTTTTAACATTGTGTGAAAAATAATATGTAATTAGAATTCTAAAACCATCAAAATGATAAAAAAAAAACTATATTCAGACATATACCCTTTCCCAAAACATGTCTTCCATGCACAATGAAAAAAATATATATATATATATTCAGATACACTGATAGTACTATCACATATAATAGAGGAGAGGAGGTTTCTTAGGTGAGAACTATTTAGAAAAACGGGGAAGTACTCTAATTCAGAGAGGCAAGAGGGCAAATACTTCCCTATAAGACCTAGATGGGTGGGAAAGGACAAGAATTGATCGTGTCTAACTGTCATAAAAATGTTTTACAGTTCTCATAGAGTTAAAGAAATTTTGAGATCTCTACATCAAAAACTAAGTGAAAATAAATAATATAAAATATTGACTGAAGAAAAAATGCAACTGTGATACCTGGTTACTTAGCAAAAAGGGATAATACCTAAATTAAAAGAATGAACCAACACCAAATAATTAAAACAACAATTATTTCAAAGAAAAAGAGATGGTAAATAAGAATGGATATGGCCAGCAACATGGCTCAATAGGCTTATCCTCTGCCTACTGCACCAGCACACCAGGTTCTAGTCCCGGTCGGAGCACCTGATTCTGTCCCGGTTGCTCCTCTTCCAGTCCAGCTCTCTTCTGTGGCCCGGGAAGGCAGTGGAGGATGGCCCAAGTCCTTGGGCCCTGCACCCACATGGGAGACCAGGAGAAGCACCTGGCTCCTGGCTTCAGATCAGCGTGGTGTGCCGGCCGCAGCGGCCATTGAAGGGTGAACCAACGGTAAAGGAAGAGCTTTCTCTCTGTCTCTCTCTCTCACTGTCCACTCTGCCTGTCAAACAAAACAAACAAAACAAAAAACAATAGTTACACTTGACTAAGTCTTCATGAGGATTGCGTCTGTATTTTTCCTTAAAGATAATGTAGATGCCATGGATTGATAGAACCTGACACATAGCAGCTGCCAAATAGGTTTAAGTTGAATGAATTAAACAGTCGTGTTTGGTTTCAATTACATTTAAGTAAACGTTAGCTGGAAATTTAAATTTAATTGTTTGATATTATTGCATACTATTTAACAGAGAAAAGAAAGAGGAGGGAATAGAGACATCACAATTGAAATTTTTTATTTTTCTATGTTTTCTAATCTCGTAGTGTGAAGAACCAAAAAGAAACAAAAAAGTAAAATCACAAGAGCTTATCAAAGATTTTGCCACCCTAATCTCACTGATGCTGAATCAAACAGACCTTACCCCAAGCTCATTCACTCTTAATGGGATCCCAGGACTGGAGGACATGCATGTCTGGATTTCCTTCCCGTTTTGCTCCATGTATGTTGTGGCTATCGTTGGGAATTGTGGACTGCTCTACCTCATTTGCTATGAGGACTCCCTGCACAAGCCTATGTATTACTTCTTGGCTATGCTTTCCCTTACTGATCTTGTCATGTGTTCCAGTACAATCCCTAAAGCCCTCTGCATCTTCTGGTTTCATCTCAAGGAAATTGGATTTAATGACTGCCTGGTCCAGATGTTCTTCACCCACACCTTCACAGGCATGGAGTCTGGGGTGCTCATGCTTATGGCCCTGGATCGCTATGTGGCCATCTGCTACCCTCTGCGCTACTCAACCATCCTCACCAATCCTGTCATTGTCAAAGTTGGGCTTGCTACTTTGCTTAGAGCAGTCCTGCTCATCATTCCCTTGATCTTCATCACCAAGCAGCTACCCTATTGCAGAGGCAACATAATACACCATACATATTGTGACCAGCTATCAGTAGCCAAGTTATCCTGTGGTAACATCAAGATCAATGTGATCTATGGGCTGATGGTTGCCCTCCTGATTGGGGGCTTTGACATCCTGTGCATTGCAGTCTCCTACACCATGATCCTGCGGGCAGTGGTCAGCCTTTCCTCGGCAGATGCTCGGCAGAAGGCCTTCAGCACCTGCACTGCCCACATCTGTGCCATTGTGTTCTCCTACAGTCCGGCCTTCTTCTGTTTCTTTTTTAACCGCTTCGGGAGCCACACAATCCCTCCTTCTTGCCACATCATTGTGGCCAATCTTTACTTGCTCCTGCCTCCCACTATGAACCCTATTGTCTACGGGGTTAAAACCAAGCAGATAAGAGATTGTATCATAAAGATTTTTTCAGATTCTAAGGATATCAAATCCTATAACATATGAAAAGGACGTTTGTCAAGAAAGGAGAAGAAAAGGAAGAGATGGGAAATGAAAGAAGGGGAAGTGCATCCAGGGGAGAAGAAGAGGAAGAAAGGTATTTTTGTCAGCTGTTTAATAAGATCTAATGATGAGTTTCTAGGAGTCCTGTTTGAGTTGAGTGCTGCATTCCCATTAAATGTCTTTCTAATGACAGGATCACTTGCATGCCCTCCCTACGAGCTTTTCCTTTTCTCAAACTTGTGAACAACTGTTCTTATTCTTCATCATAATTTCCATGAGCAAACTCAGAGGACGTGAAATCAATTATCAAAAGAAATAAATCCAGATGCTAATTCGTCTGTTTTCATAGTGATGGGAATGTCCAGTTTGAAAATTGTTACTTCCCTATAGAAAATATGTGCTATCATTGCCAAATTTCTTCTATTTTCATCATACTCTCTCGTTTTTAAGTTTAATTTTATTTATTTGAAAGGCCTGCACTGTGGGTTAAAGCCCTGTTCTGAGGAGCTGCATCCCATGTGGGTGCCAATTCTAGTTCTGGCTGCTCCTCTTCCAATCCAGCTCTGTGCTATGACCTGGGAAAGCAGCATAAGATGGCCCAAGTCCTTGGGCTCCTGCACTCACATGGGAGACCCAGAGGAAGCTCCTGGTTCCTGGCTTCGGTTTTGCACAGCTCTTGCTGTTGTGGCCATCTGGGGAAAAAACCAGCAGATGGAAGACCTCTCTCTCTGTCTCTATCTCTCTATATAACGCTGTCATTCAAATAAACAAAATAAATCTTTAAAAAATTTTATTTACTTGAAAGACAGAGAAACATGAGCCAGCATTGCGGCATAGAAAATTAACTTGCTGCCTGCAATGCTGGCATCCCATATGGGTGCTGGTTCAAATCCAGCTACTCCACTTCTGATCCAGCTCCCTGATAATGTCCTGAGGAAAGCAGCAGAAGATGGTCCAAGTGTTTGGACCCTTACGCCCACATGGGAGTATAGGATGAAACCTCTGTATCCTGGCTTCTACTTGGTTGTGGCCATCTGGGGAGTGAACCAGTGGATAGAAGATATCTCTTTCTCTCTGTCTCTCTCTCTCTCTCTCTCTTGCTCTCGCTCTCTTTCTCTCTCTGTAGCTTTCAAATAAATAAATGAATCTTTTAAAAAGTTGAGATACAGAGAAAGACAGAGATATCCCATCTACCACTTCACTTTCCAAATGCCTACAACAGTGAGGGCTGGGCCAAACTGAAGCCAGGATCTGGGAATTCATCTGGGTCTCCAAGAGTGGCACTTAGGGGGTACATTAGCAGGAAGCTGGATTAGAAATTGAGATGGGACTTGAGCCCAGGCACTCCAATGTACAGCACCAGAATCACAGGTAGTATCATAATTGCTAAGCCAACTCACACTTAAATGCACGCTGTCTTCTTGATGAAGAAGCTAAGCTTATCTATGAGATCACAAGCATGAGGATTCAGCATCTGGATTTTTAATTTGGACATGGATTAGTCATCTGAACACTTTCCTCCTAGTAAAATGCTACCTAAACAAAATGCTACCAGACCAGTAAGATAAGCAGTTCTGTTAAAAAATGGCCTTCAAAAACATAGTTTGAAGAGAAAGAGAAAGAAATCGTATTTTAAAAAGAATAGTAAATGTTTGAGAATGCATCTCATGGAATTAACCCTACATTATCTTTTTTTAAAGTTCTTACAAATAAATAGAAAAAAACCATCATTTGATGTCTATATCACGTAAGTATTGTCAATTTTATGGGACTATGTAGTGAATTCAATTATTTAAGCCCTCTGTTTTCAACTGACAGGAATATGTATTTTCCTCCTAATTTAGTTTATGTGTACTCATGAATTTCAACTTAATTATATCAAGTTTTGCTTTACTATTTTCATTTTAAAATCATGTAAAATAGTCATCCTATTCCTCAAACTGTAGATACTCGCTGTATTCCAACCCCTTTTCTATTCACATTAAAGGCAAACAAATTGTCCAACACTCGTTTTCTCCAATTTATATGCACAAAATTACTTTTCATGAAGTTGTCTTTCCCACTCATCACCTGGAAATGCTTCTTAAATTTCACCAGTGCCTTTACAGTTAAGTCAGATGGATCATTTCCTGTTCTCACTAACACTACTCCCCAGGAACACTGAATGCGATTCATTTATTCCCACTGTCTTGAAATAGATTTTTTGTTCCTTCAGAAACACTAATCATTTCCTGATTGTCACCATCTTTGACAAACACTCTTTACAAACATCAGTATTATATGGAGACATTACTTACCTTTTCCTTGCTCTTGAAATTAATGGGATAGATTCTAAGTAGTCTTAGTTGAATGTGATCCATGCTGTTTTTAATAACAAAATTTAAAAAGCAAGGACTGTAGGGATTTGTGTATGTTAACTTTATTTTTCTAGTACTTTTGTGTTATTTTCTTGCCATATTTGTCAGCATACATTGTTTATAGCATAGAGCATTTTAATTTGAACTTAAAATTTCTTGTTTAGTTCTGTTTATTTCTTGAAGGGAGCTTTTGGGACATGTTCAAAATTTGGTATATTTTTACTTTATTTCTCATTTTTAAAAATTTCTTTAAAAAGATTTACTTATTTATTTGAAAGGCAGCATGAGAGAGAGATAGAGATGTAGAGAGATAGAGAGAGAGAGAGAGGAAGAGAGAGAGAGAGAGATGTAGAAACAGAGAGAAAGAGCATCCTCTAGTTCACTTCCCAAATGGCTAGACCATCCAAAACTAGAGATAGAAGCTTCATCTGTGTCTCTCACATGGGTGCAGGGACACAAACTCTTGCGCTATGTTCTGTTGCTTTTCCAGTATCATTGACAGAGGGCTGAATTGAAGTGGAATTCCTGGGACTTGAACTGAGGCTCCTATGGGATGCCAGCATTACAGCCAGCAGCTTATCCTGCTGCGGAGCCACATTGGCCCCTTCCTTAATCAACTTACCAGAAGTATATCTATATTCATATTTTCAAAAACTTAGGTTTTGTTTTCACTAATATTTCATGTTTAATTTTCCCAGTCCCATTACACTAATTTTTGCCCTTGTCTTATATTGTGTCTTTTTTAAGTTCATTCACTTGTTTTTGTCTGATTTCTCTAAAATGTTTGCTTTACTTTACGAATTCATATTATTCTTTTGATTGAGTTTTAAAGTTCAAAGAAGTACGACAAATAATTTTGACATGTATTTTAGATATGCCACTCAAATTTTAGTAATGTAATTCTTTAATTATAGTTTATTTTGTATGTATTGCTTTTTTCCCCCTCAAGTTACTTGGTAGCCTATATCTTAAATTCTGACATAACTGTTCTTATATTATTAATATGTAATTTTATTCTATTATAGTCAAATAAAATGATTTGTTGATGTTAATTTTGAGGAGAGAATGAGACTTTCTTTAAGTCAGTGTGTATTTGATTTACGTGTACACATTGTGTGAATTGGCTAATAAATGTGTGTTCTCTTCCTGTTGTGAAATTCTGTACCCCTGTCTTTATTCATGCTTGTTATTTATGTTATTCATGATTTTCTAGCCCACCAAAATATAAAATCCTGAGGGCAGAAACATTTCTTTTCTTGTGCAGCATAGCAACTATAACATCCACCAAAAGACATGATGTATGTATGTGCACATACATTAAACTTACACACACACAAACACAGACACAACATTAAAGACATATTTGTTGAGTAAATAAATGACTATATTGAGGAAATTATCAAGTTAGTAAAAGTGTAGATCAGGTAAGATGAGTAAAAAGGGACCCAGTAAAGGGTATATTCCATCTGGATTGTGAAATAACAGTTACAAAAAGGCAAATATTCTATGATTTTATTTATTTTTATTATTTGAGTGGCAGAGATAAAAAGAAGCAGACATATTGAAAGAGGCAGAGAGTTCACATCTGTGTGTTTACCCCCCCAAATTTCCCCATTGTCAAGACCTCAGTCAAGGTCCTCAATCAGGAACCCAACTGCTTGATGCATCACCTGCTGCCTCCCTGAGTGTATACTCACAGGAATCTGGAATCAAGAGCACAGCTGGAACTTGAACTACAGCACTCCCGTCTGGGAAGCAAGAATCTCAATGCCACATACCACCCATGGGTTCCATGTCTATAAGACATATAAAGTAGCTAACTTCATAGAAACAAAAAGTAGAAGAGCACTTGTCAGGTGCAATGCTGTTTTCAGGGATGGTGGTGGAAGAAATTTAGGTTTGTCGTCTAAAGTCTCCATTTTACAAAATGAAAAAGTTTCAGACATGTGGCACACAACACTGTGAATATACTTACTACTGAAGTGTGCACTTAAATTGGTCAAGATAGTGAATTTTATGTTGTGTATTTTGTAACCACAATGTGAGGGTTTAGAACAAATAAATAAAATGACTATGCAAAACAAAACATCAGGCATAATAAGCATAAAAGAAAATCCAAAGTTCTTAAAAAAGTGAACAGAGGCATGATAGGAACTGCAGTATTAAGGTCTCTGGATACAAAAGAAGGTGATGTTTTCTGTGAAGAATTAAGTTATATTTTGCAGTCATAATTTTTCTTGCCAAAAAGGTACAAGATTTCAGTGGCATATCATGAGTATGTATTTGATTCATGAATTGGAATCAGCTGGCAGCTCTGTTAATCTAGATAAAAATTATCTTGCTGAACTCATTAGGGGTTTGTCAGTGAGTAGTCAATTGACTAGTTAACTTGAGTTGGTTAGAGTAGAACCACCACTGTTGGAGTATAACGCACTTTGCTATAGCTGACTTTGCATCCTCAGTGGAAAGCCCGAGCTGCTTCTTTATAATATCATTGACTAGGTTCCAAGAGAAGAGGAAAAGTGCATGCACTTTTGCAAGCTTATCCTTATATCAACTTTGTTACTTCTGATTGACCAAACCAAGTCACACAGTCAAGCTCAACATAGTAAACATAAGGACTGCAAATTTGAAGGATAAATGTTATAAAATACACAGAAATTAATTAATTGAGGACTTTGATGGGTAAAAGTAAAGTCTTCTTTATCTGAGCACAATTTCAACAATGCTCACCAAACCAATTCTCTAATACTACTAAATTTTGAATGTTTTCCTCCTTGTCTTCACCAGTCTTTGTAGTTGTAAAATACACAAGAGTTTGCCTTACTGGAATCTGTGTCTTGAGTGTCTGGAAGATGCTTGGTGCTTTACTAATGACAGCTAATGTATGTTTTTGAACAATGCAAAACATGCTGTTTAAAAACTCTGGATTTCCTTTCTGATTTGTGAGTAGCTTCACTCACGTATAAAATATATTTTATGACTCACAAAAATTAATCAATATTTATTGAACTTTATCCATGTTTAACTTCTTCATTTCCGAATTAAATCCCTCAGCAAATTTTAAAATGAATTTAAGATCTTGACTGAAAAAAATAAATAAAAATCAAAAAAAGGGTTGTGAAGTTTGAAAAAATTATTATTCATTGATGGTAAAAGACATATTATTTATACATGATATAATAGAACATGAAAATCTGATTGAATAAAATGGCGTATGGAAGAAAAGAGCTACATAAGATGAATAAGAGAAAAGATCCAGAAGATGTAAAATTTGAGATGGTGAGCAGCCGACTTCCAAAGAGACACAGTGGGAAGCCAAGTGCATTCCAAGCACTCAGAATCACCGTATGAGCAGGAATGGGGTAGCAGGACAGGAGGATGAGGCAGTTTTCGTGTGGCACAGGGGAACTTCCAAATTAAATCTCGCAGCAAGATAAGAGTTTTTTTCTTTTATGATAACACCAGTTAAGAACCTCGTCTTCCCTTTTCTTCATGTAATGGAGTTCAAACTACCTAATTAAAATAAATCAGAAGTCAAGAATGCCAAGTTGCCTTTGGTGGCTTCTCAAACTAACTCATTATTATTTGATCTTTGGAATTTACCAACCCTACAGAGAGCTTTTCATTTCTGATATGTGGACAAATCCTAGAAACAAAAGGTGAGTGAAAAATCCCTCTGAAATTTCTGGATTAACAAAATTTAAAAATACACAAAATGGTTTTATATTCTAGTTTTCCTTTAAAAAGTCTTTCCAAAAGTTTCTTTGAAGAGAAATCTTTTAAAATCTTTTTATGCCTATGCTTAATAAATCTAGATATGGGGCCAGCCTTGTGGCATAGCATATTAAGCCACTATCATCCCATATGGGTGTCAATTAAAATCCCAGATGCTCTACTTCTGATTCAGTTCCTTGCTAATGGCCTGGGAAAGCAGTAGAGGAGACCCAAGTGCTTGGGCCCAAGAACCCACCTGGGAGACCAGAAGAAGCTCCTGGCTCCTGGAGCAGACCTGGCTGTTGTGGATATTTGGGAAGTGAACCAGCAGATGGAAGACCCCCCCCCCCCAATAACTCTACCTTTTTTTTTAACTTTTATTTAGTAAATATAAATTACCAAAGTATAGTTTATAGATTACAATGGCTTTTCCCTCCCATAATTTCCCTCCCACCTACACCCCTCCCATCTCCTGCTCCCTCTCCCAATCCATTCACATCAAGATTCATTTTCAATTCTCTTTATATACAGATCAATTTAGTATATATTAAGTAAAGATTTCAAAAGTTTGCACCCACACAGAACATAAAGTGTAAATACTGTTTCAGTACTAGTTATAGCATTAATTCACATTGTACAACACATTAAGGACAGAGATCCTACATGAGGAGTAAGTGCACAGTGACTCCTGTTGTTGATTTAACAATTTGACACTCTTGTTTATGGTGTCAGTAATCTCCCTAGGCTCTTGTCATGAGTTGCCAAGGCTATGGAGGCCTTTTGAGTTCACCGACTCTGATCTTATTTAGACAAGGTCATAGTCAAAGTGGAAGTTTTCTCTTCCCTTCAGAGAAAGGTACCTCCTTCTTTGATGACCCGTTCTATCTACTGGGATCTCACTCGCAAGAGATCTTTCATTTAGTTTGTTTGCTTTTTCTTTTTTTTTTTTTTTGCCAGAGTGTCTTGGCTTTCCATGCCTAAAATACTCTCTTGGACTTTTTAGCTGGATCCAAATGCCTTAAGGGCTGATTCTGAGGCCAGAGTGCTGTTTAGGACATCTGCCATTCTAGGAGTCTAATGTGCATCCCGCTTCCCATGTTGGATCATTCTCTCCCTTTTTTATTCTATCAGTTACTATTGGCAGACACTAGTTTTGTTTGTGTGATCCCTTTGACTCTTAGACCTATCAGAGTGATCAATTGTGAACTGAAGATGATCACTTGGACTAGCGTGATGGCCTTGGTACATACCACCTTGATGGGATTGTATTGGAATCCCCTGGCACATTTCTAACTCTACCATTTGGGGCAAGTCCGATTGAGCATGTCCCAAATGGTATATCTCCTCCCTCTCTTTTTCCCATTCTTATATTTAACAGGGATCACTTTTCGGTTAAATTTAAACACCTAAGAAAAATTGTGTGTTAATTACAGAGTTCAACCAATAGTATTAACTAGAACAAAAAAAACCAATACTAAATGGAATAAAGTATTAAATTGCACATCAACAGTCAGGAGAAGGGCGGATCAAGTCACTGTTTCTCATAGTGTCCCTTTGTAGTAAATAAAATCACTTTATTTTTTTTTTAGATTGTAAATTGAAGTTTTTTTTTTAACTTTTATTTAATGAATATAAATTTCCAAAGTACAGCTTATGGATTACAATGGTTTCCCCCCTCATAACTTCCCTCCCACCCGCAACCCTTCCCTTTCCCACTCCCTCTCCCCTTCCATTCACATCAAGATTCATTTTCTATTATCTTTATATACAGAAGATCAGTTTAGTATATATTAAGTAAAGATTTCAACAGTTTGCCCCACATAGCAACGCAAAGTGAAAAAATACTGTTGGAGTACTAGTTATAGCATTAAATAACAGTGTACAGCACATTAAAGACAGAGATCCTACATGATACTTTTTAAAACTTAATTGATTTTCTATGCAATTTAAAATTTAACACCAGGTTTTTGTTTTTTTTTTTCATTTCCAATTATCTTTATATACAGAAGATCGATTCTGTATATACTAAGTAAAGATTTCCTCAGTTTGCACCCACACAGAAACACAAAGTGTTTTAGTACTAGTTATAGCATCACTTCACATTAGACAACACATTAAGGACAGATCCCACATGAGATGTAAGGACACAGTGATTCCTGTTGTTGACTTAACAATTTGACACTCTTGTTTATGGCGTCAGTAATCTCCCTAGGCTCTAGTCATGAGTTGTCAAGGCCATGGAGGCCTTTAGGGTTCGCTGATTTTGATCTTATTCCTATAGGGTCATAGTCAAAGTGGAAGTTCTCTCCTCCCTTCAGAGAAAGGTACCTCCTTCTTTGATGGCCCCATTCTTTCCACTGGGATCTCACTCGCTGAGATCTTTCAGTTAGGGTTTTTTTTTTTTTTTTTCCAGAGTGTCTTGGCTTTCCATGCCTAAAATACTCTCATGGGCTCTTCAGCCAGATCCGAATGCCTTAAGGGCTGATTCTGAGGCCAGAGTGCTATTTAGGACATCTGCCATTCTATGAGTCTGCTGTGTATCCCGCTTCCCATGTTGGATCGTTCTCTCCCTTTTTTATTCTATCAGTTAGTATTAGTAGACACTAGCCTTGTTTGTGTGATCCCTTTGACTCTTAGACCTATCAGAGTGATCAATTGTGAACTGAAGATGATCACTTGGACTAGTGAGATGGCCTTGGTACATGCCACCTTGATGGGATTGTATTGGAATCACCTGGCA
Source organism: Lepus europaeus (assembly GCF_033115175.1). Taxonomy (NCBI): domain Eukaryota; kingdom Metazoa; phylum Chordata; class Mammalia; order Lagomorpha; family Leporidae; genus Lepus; species Lepus europaeus. The sequence continues at coordinate 59,559,333 of NC_084833.1, read as the reverse complement.
CGTTTCTAACTCCACCATTTGGGGCAAGTCCGATTGAGCATGTCCCAAATTTAAAAAAAAGTCCTGCACTGAAAACAAAAGAAACACATTTTCTAGAATAAATAAATAAAAATAAATAAATAAATATAGATCCATCAAACCCAAATTAACATCATAGCTACATGATGTGATCAGTACTTTCCCTTAATTGCATTCATCCCTTGAGTTTGACTGCTTTTAGAATGACTTGGGATTTATAGCTCTAGGGAATTTGCTTTTCTTTTACTTCAGTAGGCCCCTGAGTTTCTGCATTGGCCATAAAATCCTAGAATCCATCTGCAGCAGTGTAAACAAGCTCTGAACATACTGAGGTTAATTTACATAACACGAGTCGCATACAGTACCCAAACAGTAAGTACATGGTAGGGGCAAGAGCCAGGGTTATTTTTATCTTTTGCAGAAATTTGGGGATATCTCATAAAAGCTGTGATATTAGCCTCTATGTTGAATGCTTAATGACTGCACTTCAAGCTAATTAACCTGAGTATTGAAAATTTCATAGAATTTAATGTTAGATTTTCCATAACCTTTATACCCTAATATATAATATTAAATTATAGTAAAGTATCAGCACCAATTTTCTTTGGAGTCATATTCATTATTTTTCATAGTGTTTTATTATATATGTTGGATCTTTAGGGTTCTTCATAAGATTTTCCAAGCCCCATATCTAGCTGGCTATATTAAAAATCGTAATTCTCCAGCTCCATGGAATTCCTAAGCATACTCATTAGTATCATGAGTATTTTATAATACAATCTATTCCCTACAAAGTACTCATGCATTTAACATAATGACCTCTAATTTCATCCTTGTTTTGATGAATTACAAGATTTCTTTCAAATGTTATCCCATAAATATGCTCAATTTATATATCCCTGTTAAAAATTTTAAATAAAAGCATTTTAGACTACGCATGCACAAAAATCCCTAGCACTTAGTCTATGCATTAGGTGTCTAAAAGTTAATCCATTAAAAAAATTAAACTTAAGATCCCAAGTGGTGATATCAGAATATTTTCATCTCATCCTACTTCCATGAATACTACCTGGAACATCACAAAAAAGTTCCTGTTTTCCCTTGAAGCTCTATTCCTGTTCAGAGAGGTGAAAATAATTTGGCCTGATTATGGAGTTTTAGGGATAAATAATTTATTTAACAAAGAGAATGAGCCATTTGTAAAGATGTAAATATGTCAAAAATGTAAATGACAAAATGAGAATTCAAAGATACTGAATTCCCCCTTGTTGCTGGGATCCTGGGCGATTGATTCCTTTTCCAGTACTCCCACAGAGATAAGTAAGAATAGTACCATGACGAAGAGTCTGAAAAAAACTGATCTTATAGAAGTTAAGACAATAGTAGTGGTGAAGAGAGAATGGGGGGAATTTAAAGAGGGAGGGATGAAAATGATGTTCAATGGGTACCAAATTAGATAAAGGAAAGATGCTTTAGCATTCTAGTCACAGTAGAGTGAATATAGATAATAGAAATATATTGTAAATCTTATCTGAAAAGAAGAAAAGTAAAAGAAAGGATTTTAAAAGTTTTTACCATAAAAGAATATTAAATGTTTGATGATATAGATATATTTACCCTGATTGGATATTACAAAATGTATACATGAGTTGAAACATCATATTGTAACTCATAAATCTATACTTTTTAAAGTACATAATGTCTAGCTATCTTTTCTATTTTTGCTTTTATATATTTTTAAACTTTTCATTTCTTAAGATTTTTATACTTACAAAACAAAAAGAAGTAGGACAAAGAGTTCCTATATGCCCCACACCCTGCTTCTCCTAGAGTTAATATAGTGTATGGTACATTAGTTGCAATCTGAAAACCACACTCAACTTCCCTTATTACTGATATCCCATAATGGTATGTTTGCCATAGTTAATGAGTTAACCTAAATTAAAGTTTAGTTAAAGGTAGTTTAGAAACTACCTTTATCACTCCCACAGATAAACTTATTTTAAAGCCAAAAATTAATACTAACTGAACATTTTTTCTCTTAGGGAAGAATGTTCCAGAATCTCAGAGTTTCCAACAGCTCTAAATTCCAGGTCTCTGAGTTCATCCTGATGGGATTCCCAGGCATTCACAGCTGGCAGCACTGGCTCTCCCTGCCCTTGGCTCTGCTCTACCTCTTAGCTCTCAGTGCCAACATCCTCATCCTGACCATCATTAACAAAGAGGCAGCACTGCACCAGCCTATGTACCATTTCCTGGGCATCCTGGCTGTGGTGGACATGGGCCTGGCTACCACCATCATGCCTAAGATTTTGGCCATCCTCTGGTTTAATGCCAAAACCATCAGTCTGCCTGAGTGCTTTGCTCAGATGTATGCCATCCACTGTTTTGTGGCCATGGAGTCAGGCATTTTTGTGTGCATGGCCATAGATAGATATGTAGCCATTTGTCTACCACTGCGGTACCCATCAATAATTACTGAATCTTTTGTCATCAAAGCTAATGTGCTCATGGCACTCAGAAACAGTGTGACAACCATTCCAATACCTGTGTTTGCTGCTCAGAGAAAATATTGCTCCAGAAATCAAATCGAGCACTGTCTGTGTTCTAATCTTGGAGTGACTAGTTTATCCTGTGATGATGATAGGACAGTCAAGAGTATCTACCAGCTCCTGCTTGCTTGGACCCTCATGGGAGGTGACCTGGGTTTGATTATTTTATCATATGCTTTGATCCTTCGCTCTGTGTTAAAGCTGAACTCAGTAGAAGCTGCATTTAAGGCCTTAAGTACCTGCACTTCTCATCTCATCCTAATCTTTTTCTTTTACACTGTCATCATTGTCATTTCCATCACTCATAGCGCAACAATGACAGTTCCCCTTGTCCCAGTCCTACTCAACGTGCTACACAATGTCATTCCCCCTGCCCTCAATCCCATGGTGTATGCACTCAAGAATAAGGAGCTCAGGCAGGGCTTGTACAAGGTACTTAGGCTGGAGTTTAAAGACAATTAACATACACTAGACACTCACTTATGTTATTTTCTCCTCATTTTTACCCATTACACACCCCAGTATTTGCAAATGATGAAAATTAAGAAAGGGGGATACCATGGCAACTTTTTAGTTAGTATTAGAAATCGTTGGCCACAAGTCAAGCTTCAGAATAAAAGAGGTGGAAATTATATTTGAAATGCTTGAGTATAAAGCAGAAAGCTTCATCTCAAGGTAACACAAGCTATTTGTCTCAAGGAATCCAAGGAAATGACAAGCAGATACACATGTTATTTTCTTCCCTTCTTGCTTTACTAGAGCTTCCAGACAATATTTGAATAGTGGCAGTAAGAATTAGTGTTCTTTCATTGTCTGCTTCCTTTTTTTTTCTTAATGAAGAGCTTCATCTATTTACATTTGATATGATTAATGATAGGATAGACTTACTCCTGGAGTTTTGCTTTTCCCTTTATACTACTTCTCTTATCATTTTAAAAGGGCAGAAAGCTTGAATAGGCATTTCATAGACAACAAATACATGAAAAGATATTCAATGTTATTAGCTGTTAGGCAAAATCACAGTACTATATCACTATACCCCTAAAATGACTTTAACATGTAACAAAAAGAAAGCAGCAAGGATTTGAGAAGATGTGTGCTATGGTTTGAATGTGTTCCCCGAAGTTACTGTGTTACAATCTTACATCTCAATGCAACCTCGCTGCAAGGTGAGGCATTTAGGCGGTGATAAGGTCAAGAGCACTCTGTCCCCTTGAATGGGTTAATGTGATGATTATAGCAGTGGGGTGCATGTACAGGATGACATAAGCCTCCTCTGCCACTATCCCTTAATCATATCACGTCTGAAAACGCTCTGATGCTGCAAGAAGATCCTCACCAGATGCAGCCCCTGATCTCGGACTTCTGGTCTACCACTGATGTGTGGTAATACATTTCTATTAGGAGTAAATGACCAATTCTATGATATTATGTTATGGCAGCACAAAATGCACTAAGACAAAGAAATTCCAGGACATTGCTATTGGAAATGTGGAATTGAAGTAACACCTTGACAACAGGTGCTCCATTTTAGAGCACCTGAGACTCCATCTTGAGAAAGCATAATCCCCCCCCACACACACCGTGAGACTCTGGTTTGAAACTATGATCTAAAACTCAGACAGTAACAGTACTCATACCATAACAGTACACTGCATGCCACTTGGCAGAGCATAGAAACTTCCTAGAATGATTGCTCAAGCTTCAAACAGATAGGCTACACCTGGATTAATGTTAAGATTTTAATTTGTCTATTGTCAAGATTGCATTTAATATTAGTTTTGTATATGCCTTAGGTCAGCTTAATGCTAGTAATCATGTATTCCCTCTCATCATAGCAACCATGTAGTCTTCCTCTACTTCTTGTGGTTATTGCCTTTATAAACCCTGCTGCTTTGAGCTTTGTCATTGAGAGTTCTTTAGGGCATGAGCCCACTCTCCACTGCCAGCAATAAAGGACCATCAAATTTTATCAATGCGTGGCGCTCCTCTGTTTGCACTTGCTCAGACACTACATTTGGGAGGCACAGCGAGATATTGAGACCACGCTCAGGAAGATCTCATTCCAATCTTTGCAGGTTGGTGCTCTGGCCAAAGTGGATGCTCCAGGACTCTGTTCCTGATTCACTGACCTGGAAGGCTCGGCTTGACCTCTTCACAGAACAATTAGCCTTAGGTCCTCTACTAAGTTGACTGCTATTTTCTGGTATTGCCTTCTGGGTACTGGAGGTTTGATGGGACACCAGTACAGTCTCCACTCCAATTGAGCACAACGGCATTAGAATGGGATACTCTGGTCTCATTAAAGAAAGGTCTTTCCTGGATATAATTTGTTTTCTGTCGTTGTGCTATTTGTAGCTACTGTTATTCTTTTTTTTTTAAAGATTTATTTATTTATTTGAAAATCAGAGTTCCACAGAGAAAGAAGGAGAGGCAGAGAGAGAGAGAGAGAGAGAGAGAGAGAGAGAGAGAGAGAAAGAAAGAGAGAGGTTTTCCATTTGCTGGTTTACTTCCCAATTGGCCGCAATGGTCAGAGCTGTGCCAGTCCAAAGCCAGGAGTGAGGAGCTTCTTCCAGGTCACCCATGCAGTTGCAGGGGCCCATGGACTCGGGACATCTTCTACTGCCTTCCCAGGCCATAGCAGAGAGCTGGATCGGAAGTGGAGCAGCCAGGACCTGAACTGGCACCCAGGTGGTGGCTTTACCCACCACTACACAGTGCCGGCCCCCATTACTGTTATTCTTGTCTCTTTCTCCTACCTGAAACATTAGGACAGTAGACTCTGGTATGGTTAAAGAAAGACTTATTAACCTTTCCTGGATATAACTGGTTTCTGTTCCTGTTTTGTGGCCACTTTCTGATGTACTGTCTGAACCCATAATCCTGGGAGGTAAGTTCATTTCCCTGTCCTGCCTGTCTGTCTCCTTTATTCCCTTGTCTCCGAAGTCTCTCCGTCTCTTCCACTGTACGTGGGCTCTGCTCAGTCTAATGAGACACTCATTAAATGTATATTCAAAAATTTCTTTCTTTTGAATCTAGAAAGATCACTGTCTTAAAAATTGCCTTGTAATTTGCCAAATTTTGTGGGTTGGTTTTTACAGTCCTGGATGAAAAATAACAGTGGGTAATCAACCCTAATATGGATTTTGCAATCTCTGGTTTATATCAGTGATTTCCAGCTAGAGTTTTGCAAAAAGAATAAAATTTCATGCAAATGTAATTTTGTCCTTAATTCAGATAAAAGTACTATATAATATCAACATCTTAAGTTATCTAGGTGTAATTGGTAAATGTATATTGGGTAAATGTAAATGAGATAAATGTGCCTCACAAAAATGTTTTCATAAGCAGTCTATATAAAAAGAATAAATAATTCAAGACTGCTTAAAGTAACTAAGGGTAAAATTCGATGTGTTTTCTTATTTTAAAAATGTTGTCTTAATTTAAAGTTTTTTAAAGGATTACTTCCATTTAAATCAAGAAATCAGTAGATAAAAAAAGGGTCACAAGTATAAAAATGTAAAGTGTGTTCTTGTCAAGGAAGGTTAAGAAGGAAAGAGATTTAAAAAAGGTTTAAATTGCAGAAGGTGTTAAAAAGTCACAAAAGTTTACAAAATTTTCTGAAAATAAAAAGTATCAATTAAAATCTGATCCTTTGTTTAAAAATGAAGTTTTTATAATACATATATTTTAGTCAATATTTTAAAATATTCTTTATCTTAATTAAAAAGAAAGGGACCAGAAACTAAAGAGGATACTGTTCTAAGAAATCTTACAGGTACTTTCTAAAATATTTCAGGGAGTAAACAAGTGTCTCTTCTTGTTGGTTAATGAGTTTTATAATTTTAACCATGGCCATTTAAAGTCTTATGTCATTCACAGTTTTGAATTTTCCTCTAAACACTAAAAATCATATTTATTACTCACAAAAATTAAAACGCTCGTGGTTCTATGTATAAATGTGTCCTCATTTAGGTTCCAAAGGACTTCTTTTTCCTGACCTTTATTGTATTGAGCATTTTGAAATGGCTTTACAAATGGCTTTACAAACAGCTTTATAAATGGCTTACAAATGGCTTCACTAATCTAAGGTTTAACAGGTCCCAACTACAAAAGTATGGTTAATTCAGGTTACTAAGTAATTCTAATCAATTGGTAATTTAAAAAAAAAAAAAAGTTAAAAAGTTTAAAGAGATATTACTAAAACTACTTTATTATTCTATTATTATTTATTATTCATGACTGAATGTTATGTGTTACATGTATTGTATGCCTACATGAAAAATTTATTAAGAGCTCTGTTTTAATTGGCTTATAGATAAAAGACTGCTCATAAATTTAAACTGCTAAGTTAACCCAAAATACATTTTCAGTTCATGTGACCTAAGTAAATCTCTGTATCAGATGTTTTAAACTTCTTGATACAGAGAAACCAAAAAATTTTGTTTAAGTCATTGACATATTTATGCTTGGATTTGCTGGTCAAACAAATTACATTTGTGTTAGATATTCAAAAAATATCCCCAACTATAGGTGATCTTGTAATTTATAAAAGACATTGGACCTTTTGATAAATACTTTCTTTTCTTCAAAGATTTATTTATTTGAAAGGCAGAGTTATTGAGAGCCAGAGGCAGAGAAAGAGAGAGGTCTTCCATCTGCTGATTCACTCCCCAGATGGCCGCAATAGTCGGAGCTGTACCGATCTGAAACCAGGATCTAGGAGCTTCTTCCTGGTCTGCTATGTGGGTGCAGGGGCCCAAAGACTTGGGCCATTTTATACTGCTTTCCCAGGTTATAGCAGAGAGCTGGATTGGAAGTGGAGCAGCTGGGACTCGAATCAGCGCCCATGTGGGTTGCTGGCACTGCAGGTATCGGCTTTACCTGCTATGCCATGGTGCTGGCCCTAATAAATGCTTTCGTAAACTGTTATTTGACAGTTAAAATTGCTTGCTCAGTTTTCATTTTATATTGTTACTGACAGTAAAACAATCTAAAAAGCCTATATTCTCTTCAAGATGAAAAAACTGATTCTATTCAAAACTCTCCATCAGGATGTACAGTTTAAACTTCAGACCTTAAAAAAAAAGATGGCTAACAGTTTCATGTAAAAATGTATGGCTACATATGAAAAGCAAATAACACAGACAACTAGATTTATTTTGTCATGGACACAATAAACAGACAAAATGTCACTTTTCAAACCAAACTAAGGGATAGATACAAAGCTTTACTAATTACTTCAAAACTTATAGACAGTTTGAATAAGGTGGACTTCATGCATAACTTTCCTCATGGGCATGGTCTTATCTCACAGGAAAACACTGTCACAACATGCCTGTGACCACAGATTTCTAGTTTAAGCTATAAAAGATTAGGAATGGGATTAAGCACCCCCTTGGCTGACACTCTAAAGACCTCCTTGGTAGTCTACTCTAACAAAGACCAGGAGAAAGAGGAGCAAGCTAGACAATAGGAGCAATGTAAGGATAGGTGACAGGTCAATTAATAATAGCTTTACACAGTGATCTGCCACTAAGGAGATCTAACAAGGCCAGTCCATCCAAATGGCATTGGTTTTCGATGTGGAAAGCCAGGGCTTCGAACAGACAGCAGTCATGACTGAAGCCAGTCTCTAAAGATCCCTGTGGGCTCTACCACCCAAGAGCTGGGCCACTGAAAATGGAACTGCCTTAGAGTCAAAGGATTCCTAGGTCAGAGCCATAGACCTTGCTGCCTCTAAGCTGAAAAGCCCTTCACTCTGCCCAGCTTCCAAAATAACCACCGGCATCAGGGGACAGCCTAGGGTCAGCAACATTGCAGGCAGAGCTGTATATTTGCTCTTAGAGATCCTGCCTTTTCTATACTGACCTCCTGTTCAGGCCAGCTCTGCTCCAAGCCAGGTAGGAAATAGGAGTCAACAGGGTGCCTGGCCTAAGGAGGTTCATACCTCCTTTATAATGTCTCTTCTAGTATCAAGCCCCTCCTGTCAGTTTCTGTTTGCCTCTAAATGAAAAAAAAAAAATAACTAAAAAACAAACAAAAAAACACAACTCCTTCTTGGTTTAGGCCGCATCTTCCCTAGATCCTCTAATCATGACTTTGTCCTTTATTTTATTTTTTTCTTTTTTTTATCTTTTATTTAATGAACATAAATTTCCAAAGTACAGCTTATGGATTATAATGGCTTCCTCCCCATAACTTCCCTCCTACCCGCAACCCTCCCCTTCCCCACTTGCTCTCCCCTCCCATTCATATCAAGATTCATTTTCAATTCTCTTTATATACAGAAAATCAGTTTAGTATATATAAAGATTTCAACAGTTTGCCCTCACATAGCAACACAAAGTGAAAAAATACTGTTGGAGTACTAGTTATAGCATTAAATCACAGTGTACAACACATTAATGACAGAGATCCTGCATGATATATTTTTTTTAAATTTGATTAATTTTCTATGTAATTTCCAATTTAATACCAAGGTTTTTTTTTCATTTTCAATTATCTTTATATACAGAATATTAATTCAGTATATACTAAGTAAAGATTTCATCAGTTTGCACCCACACAGAAACACAAAGTGTAAAAATACTGTTTCAGTACTAGCTATTTCATTATTTCACATTGGACAACCCATTAAGGACAGATCCCACATGGGACGTAAGTACACAGTGACTCTTGATGTTGATTTAACAATTTAACACTCTTGTTTATGGCGTCAGTAATCTCCCTAGGCTCTAGTCATGAGTTGCCGAGGCTATGGAAGCCTTTAGGGTTTGCCGACTTTGATCTTATTCCTATAGGGTCATAGTCAAAGTGGAAGTTCTCTCCTCCCTTCAGAGAAAGGTACCTCCTACCTTGATGGCCCCATTCTTTCCACTGGGATCACACTCGCTGAGATCCTTCATTTAGGTCTTCCTTCTCCTTCTCCTTCTCCTTCTCCTTCTCCTTCTCCTTCTCCTTCTCCTTCTCCTTCTCCTTCTCCTTCTCCTTCTCCTCCTCCTCCTCCTCCTCCTCCTCCTCCTTCTCCTCCTCCTCCTCCTCCTTCTCCTTCTTCTTCTTCTTCTTTTTCTGAGTGTCTTGGCTTTCCATGCCTAAAATACTCTCATAGGCTCTTCAGTCAGATCTGAATGCCTTAAGGGCTGATTCTGAGGCCAGAGTGCTATTTAATTTGTCCTTTATTTTAAACCCTGTGTATTTAATCTGCCTGTTAGATTTGTTTTTTTTCCAGACTTAAAGCACTATAATTCTAGATGCCCATGCACATAAAACCCTGGATGAAAGCAGTTTCTACAAGCTGACACTGCAGTCCTCTCAAGAGGCCACCTCCTGTTCAAACCCTATTTTGATTGCCATTCCCCACTCCACCTCCTAAGGGGCTCCCAGGACAATGACCCCCTGTCAGCAGGAAGTAGCCAATATGAGCTCCACACCCTGGGTCCCCACAATAGTAGGGTGTGGATTAAAAGAGAGGGCTGATGCTATCCAGTTGGGCTAAGTGTCTGTGGGGCCCTCAGGCTTCAGCAAAATGTCTTGTGCATGCAAGCTGGAAGCTGACAGAAAAGTTTGCTGAGACCTGATCCCACCTCTCCCCACTGGGATATCCTGTTAGCTAGTCACAAACCTTTCACCCGAAAACTAGCAGCAGGCTGGGCTGGGTCCACCAAAGAATAAAACTAGCTCTTAACACCTCCCATTTGTCAGTCACCAAAAAGCATCAGCCTTTTTATTACTGTACATGTCCTTCCTCAGGTCTATGCTTACAGTGGGCCTGAGGAACATCATTTGACCTCCCCTGGCCTTAAATATCACCAATGTCTCACTGCGCTCTTGTAATTCTGGTCCTAGCTGGGTTTAGTGTGACAGGCACCGCTGCCCACAGCATAGCAGCCTTGGTTTGGGGTGAGCTAAGTATTTCCCATATGCCAACATCAGCCACCTCCAATCTTCTAATGATCTGTACATAGTCAGGTAGTGTCTCTTGCTAGGGTTTTCCTACAAAATAGCCTCCTCCTCCTCCTGGGACTGACTGTAGGCCCCTACATTCTTTTTTTTTAAACTTTTATTTAATGAATATAAATTTCCAAAGTACAGCTTATGGATTACAATGGCTTCCCCCGCCCCCATAACTTCCCTCCCACTCACAACCCTTCCCTTTCCCACTCCCTCTCCCCTTCCATTCACATCAAGATTCATTTTCTATTATCTTTATATACAGAAGATCAGTTTAGTATATATTAAGTAAAGATTTCAACAGTTTGCACCCACATAGAAACACAAAGTGTAAAATACTGTTGGAGTACTAGTTATAGCATTAAATCTCAATGTACAGCACATTAAGGACAGAGATCCTACATGAGGAGTAAGTGCACAGTGACTCCTGTTGTTGACTTAACAAATTGACATTCTTGTTTATGGCATCAGTAATCACCCTAGGTTGTCGTCATGAGTTGCCAAGGCTATGGAGGCCTTTTGAGTTCACCAACTCTGTTCATATTTAGACAAGGTCATAGTCAAAGTGGAAGTTCTCTCCTCCCTTCAGAGAAAGGTACCTCCTTCTTTGATGACCTGTTCTTTCCACTGGGATCTCACTCATGGAAATCTTTCATTTAGGTGTTTTTTTTTTTTTTTTTTTTTTTTTGCCACAGTGTCTTGGCTTTCCATGCCTGAAATACTCTCATGGGCTTTTCAGCCGGATCCGAATGCTTAAGGGCTGATTCTGAGGGCCCCTACATTCTTAAGCAGCTCCTAAATCTCATTAGACAAAGTACATATTACTCTATTCTAAATAACATTCCTGACAATGTGATGATGCAGTTGAATCAAGGATTTGATTATTGTCAACACACATAGCAGGGAATGAAGTAACATCTTGACAGTAGAGACTCCATTTTAGGCACCTGAGATTCCATTTTGAGAAAGCATCCCCCACCGTGAGTCTCTGGCCTGAAACTATGATCTAAAACTCAGACTACTCCCCTCTACCCTCAGCTGTCAGGCTTCCCCCACCCAACAATAAACCTTTTCTTTAAAAAATATTAAAACAATAAATAAAACTCAGACAATGACAATACACTGCATCTCACTTGGCAGAGCTTAGAAACTTCCTAGCATGATCACTGAAGCTTAAAACAGATAGGCTACACCTGGATTAGTGTTAAGATTGTAATTTGTCTATTATCAAGATTGTGACTGATATTAGTTTCTCATCGGCATTAGATCAGCTTAATGCTAGTAACCATGAATTCTGCCCCATCTTAGCCACAAGTATTCACCCTCCCCTCCTTGTGGTTTTTGCCTTTATAAAACCTGTTGCTTCTTCTGCTTTTTCCCAGGCCATTGGTATGGAGCTTGATCAGAAGTGGAGCAGCCATGACATAAACAGTACCCATGTGGTTTGCCAGTATTACAGGCGGTAGCTTTGCCTACTTTGCCAAATGCTAGCCCCCTCAATTTTTTTTGCATGAAAATAAACTTTTCTTTTAATCCATTTCCATGGTTTTTGAAGTTCATTGTTACACCCATCAGCTGCTGAATGGATACGCAAAAATATTTATAAAAGGCATTACTATTCTCTCAAAAAGAAATGAAGTACTGCACAACCTGCAACATACAAGAACTTTGGAAACTTTATACTAAAAAAAGAAAGCCAGGCACAAAGGCACGCTATTTTGTGATTTTATTTATATGAACATGCAGAAGTTTTGACCATAGACACGAGAACACATTAGTCATTTCCATGAGCTGAGCATAGAAGGGGATGTTGATGCTGATTGTCATGAAGTTTCCTTTGGCTGTGATAGACATGTTTTGGAATTATACAACTCAAATATATTATTTAAATATATACATTAAGTTACAGAATTGTGAATACACTGAAGGTCAACTGTACATTTTAAAATGAATACAGTGATTATTTCACTATATAAAATTTTCCGCTCAAAAAAAACCAGATTAGATGTGCTAAAAGTGTTCTGTATGCATATATTGGATATATCATTATGGATAATACGAAAGTGTTTATGTCTAGGGATAAGAAAATGGCTAAAAAGGTATGTATAAGTGTGTACTATCATTCAATAATAATACTACTGAGGAATACATATTTGAATGTGCTTAACATATAGTGGCCATATTAAATGATAGAATTAATAGTTTAATGTGTTATGATCTCAAATTTTGTCCAATATATATAACTGCTGTATATTAAGTGTGCAACAATTCACCTGTATATTTTATAACTTAAAAATTCTACTAATATCTTTTCAAACTCATTTTTATTTCTGATTTAAATTCTTATAATATTTACAGGTTATGTTATTGAATTAAAGAAATATAAAATCACAATCAGTTTTTGTGTTTTATTATTGTCATTAACATCATTATCATTACTATCTCAAAACTGCGTGAGTAATTATACCTAATTTAATAGGTATTCATACAAAACTTGAATGTTATGAATTTCTACAATCAACTTTATTTGAAAATAATTTCATGAAAACCAGGGCCCATGTTATCTGATGCTTTTTCATACTTCCTGGTCTTGTGGCTCACTAATTTTTAAAGATGCTTTTTAACTAGAAAGAGAAAAAAGCAAACGTGGGCCCTGGCTTTACCTGCTACGTCACAGTGCTGGCCCCACTCACTTATTTTTACATATTCATTTACCTGGTGAGAAGAGAATTTTTCATTCTTTTTCCTTCTCCCATAAGGGTACTCTTGATTACCATACCAGCGACTGCGAATCTAAAGCTCTGATACGCCCCCTTGGGATGTGTAACACATTTTCTTTTACAGGCTCAGTTCAGATGTCAGGGAATTTAAATGGTGAGGGCAATGAATATACACATATTGTAGGATTCTGATGTTTCTTCACCAGGATCTTGAACTCCTGAATCCAATTGCTTTCAGCTGCCCATTTTGCCATCCAGAAACCGGTGTTAAAGGAATACACAGCAGAGATAGTGACGGGACATCTCTTTGTTGATGATAGTAGGTAAGTTGGATGGAGGCTTTATTAAAGTGCTCAGAGGTTTTCAGTGCATATCAATTGGTTATTATATTCTCAGAAATACAGGTATGGGACAGCGCTATGGCTCAATAGGCTAATCCTCCGCCTGCGGTGCTGGCACACCGGGTTCTAGTCCTGGTCGGGGCACCGGGTTCTGTCCCGGTTGCCCCTCTTCCAGGCCTGCTCTCTGATGTGGCCCGGGAGTGCAGTGGAGGATGGCCCAAGTGCTTGGGCCCTGCACCCCATGGGAGACCAGGAGAAGCACCTGGCTCCTGGCTTCGGATCAGCGTGGTGCACCGGCTGCAGCGTGCCAGCTGCATCGGCCATTGGAGGGTGAACCAATGGCAAAGGAAGACCTTTGTCTCTCTCTCTCTCTCTCACTATCCACTCTGCCTGTCAGAAAGAAAGAAAGAAAGAAAGAAAGAAAGAAAGAAAGAAAGAAAGAAAGAAAGAAATACAGGTATGGTTCATAAATGTATTTTTCTCAGAAAAAAATGTTTATTCCCCCAAATTCTCCTACTTTAATTCAGTGCAATTTTTCATTAACATCTGTGCTTTCGCTAGACAAATAATAACCAGTGGAAATCATATATGATTAAGTCATGACAACAGGAAATAGCTACACAATTTTTTAGATTTATTTATTCTGAAGACAGAGTTAGAGAGAGAGAGAGAGAGAGAGAGAGAAAGCAATCTTCCATCCCCTGCTTTACTCCTCAAATGGCTGCAACAACCTGGGCTGTGCCAGGCAGAAGCTAGGAGCCAGGAGCTTCTTTTGAGTCTCCCACATAGGTGCAAGCGCCCAAACACTTGCTGCTTTCGTGTGCGAATTAGTAGGGAGATTAATTGGAAGTGAAGCAGCTGGGACTTGAACTGGCCCCCATATGGGATGTTGGCATCACAAGTGACCAAATGCCAGCCCCTAGACAAATGTTCTTGATCACGGTTGGAGCACTGCTGCTTTTTACCTGCCCTTTCCGTGTTCCTCAGTAGGGGAGTCTGAAAACATACATTTCCACACAGTCTTAGTTATGACTGTGTTTCACTCAGTCTAGATAGTAAAACTTCTTGCATAAGCCCATTATTATGCTCAGAAAAGAACAAAAGATATTAATATTATAGGTTGTAGATATTGAGGATGATCAGGTGAAGAAACAAAATATTGCCTCGAATTTGGAATGAGAACAGACCACAGACGATTAAAAAGTATACTTTATAAAGCGGTACTTGGGGCCGGCACTGTGGTGCAGCAGGTTAACACCCTGGCCTGAGGTGCGGATGTCCCATATGGGTGCTGGTTCGAGATCTGGCTGCTTCACTTCCAATCCAGCTCTCTGCTATGGCCTGGGAAAGCAGTAGAAGATGGCCCAGGTCCTTGGGCCCCTGCACCCACATGGGAGACCCAGAGGAAGCTCCTGGCTCCGGGCTCCTGGCTCCTGGCGTTGGATTGGCACAATTCCAGCTGTTGTGGTCAACTGGGGAGTGAACCAGCGACGGAAGACCTCTCTCTCTACCTCTCCTCTCTCTGTGACTCTGTCTTTCAAATAAAATAAAATAAATCTTTTTAAAAAATAAAAATAAAGTGGTACTCATACCTAATGTTCTATTTCAGTGGACTTCCTCACTTACAGGATAAGTCCATGTTCTTTGCAGAGGAGTGAGGTTTTATTATACTAGAGACATTTTTATTTCATTTCATGTCATTTTAAAGATTTATTTATTTTACTTGAAAGTCATCACAGTTACACAGAGAGAGAAGGAGAGGCAGAGAGAGAGACAGAGAGAGACGTCTTCCATCAGCTGGTTCACTCCCCAATTGGCCACAATGGCCGGAGCTGTGCCGATCCGAAGCCAGGAGCCAGGAGCTTCTTCTGGGTCTCCCACATGGGTGCAGAGGCCCAGGCACTTGGGACACTTCCACTGCTTCCTTAGGCCATCAGCAAGGAGTTGTTTCAGAGGTAGAGCAGCTGGGACTTGAACTAGCACCCCATGGGATGCTGGTGTTACAGGTGGCATTTACTCACTATGCCACAAGGCCGGTCCACTTAAGCTTTTTATTTTGTAAAATTTTTGTTTATGTATTTTCATGTTTTTGAAAGACAGAAGGACAGAGATGAGAAAGAGAGGGAAAGAGAAAAATCTTTCATCCATTAATTCCCCATATGCTCACAACAGATAGGTCTGAACCAGGCTGAATCTAGGAGCCCAGAATTCAATCTATGTCTCCCAATGTGGCAGGGACCCAAGTACTTGCACCATCACCTGCTTTCTCCCAGTGCGCCCAATAGTAGGAAGCTGGAAGCAAGGACTCCAACCCAGGCACACTGAAAAGGCATGCTCGAGTCCCACTTAGAGGCTTAACTGTTACAACAAATGCCAATACCTCAAAAGTCTTCTTCTGAATTTAAGTCTGAACTAGTAGTTAAAAATGAGCATTTAGTGTCATTTCATGACAATAGATACAAAAACAAACAAATTTATAAAAAATAAATTATGGAGATAATATATATGAGGAAAAAGAAATGCTTACCCACATTATGGAATTTTAGGTATAACCTCCTGAGTTAACAAATAGATTGTGTCACCTACTAGAGTGTAAAATTAAAATAATGAAGATACTGAATACTTCATAATACCATGATAGTAAATAAGTCCATTTCTAGTACTGTATTAAAAAGAATTAGGAATTGTAAAATAAAATGTTTTCTCTGTAGAGTGAAGAATGTTCCAGAATCTCAGAGTTTCCAACAGCTCTAAACTCCAGGTCTCTGAGTTCATCCTGATGGGATTCCCAGGCATTCACAGCTGGCAGCACTGGCTCTCCCTGCCCTTGGCTCTGCTCTACCTCTTAGCTCTCAGTGCCAACATCCTCATCCTGACCATCATCAACAAAGAGGCAGCACTGCACCAGCCTATGTACCATTTCCTGGGCATCCTGGCTGTGGTGGACATGGGCCTGGCTACCACCATCATGCCTAAGATTTTGGCCATCCTCTGGTTTAATGCCAAAACCATCAGTCTGCCTGAGTGCTTTGCTCAGATGTATGCCATCCACTGTTTTGTGGCCATGGAGTCAGGCATTTTTGTGTGCATGGCCATAGATAGATATGTAGCCATTTGTCTACCACTGCGGTACCCATCCATAGTTACTGACTATTTTGTCATCAAAGCAACCATTTTCATGGCTCTCAGAAGCAGCCTGTCTCCCATCTCAGTGCCTGTCTTGGCTGCTCAGAGACACTACTGCTCCCAGAATCAAATTGAGCACTGTCTTTGTTCTAACCTTGGTGTTACTAGCCTAGCCTGCGATGACAGGAAAATCAACAGTATCAACCAGCTTTTTCTGGCCTGGACAATCATGGGAAGTGACCTGGGTTTGATTATTTTATCATATGCTTTGATCCTTCGCTCTGTGTTGAAGCTGAAGTCAGCAGAAGCTGCATCTAAGGCTATCAGTACCTGCATATCCCATCTCATCCTAATCTTTTTCTTTTATACTGTCGTCATTGTCCTGTCCATCACTCATAGCGCAACAATGACAGTTCCCCTTGTCCCAGTGCTACTCAACGTGCTACACAATGTCATTCCCCCTGCCCTCAATCCCATGGTGTATGCACTCAAGAATAAAGAGCTCAGGCAGGGCTTGTATAATGTACTTAGTCTGGACAGTAAATGTCACTAACATGGAGAAAACACTGACATCTGGTATTTTTCTCCTCATATTTACACATTGCAGTCTCCAACGTTTGCAAATGGTGAGAAATTAGGAAACTGAGATTCTGTGGCAGTTGGAACTATTATTTGAACTTTTAGGTTACAAACAAAAATTTTCAGAACCAAGAGTAGCATAGTGATGCTGTTTATCTCAAAGAATCTGTGGGAATGGCAAGTGGACATACATTGCAACTTCTTCCCTATTTGCTCTGAATAGAACCTCCACACAAGGTTGAATAGAAGTGGTTAGAACCGATATTCTCCCATTCTCTTTCTTTCTATTTGAGAATTTACTCTTTTGACATTTGACTTCTGATAGGGTAAGAGTTATATCTATAATTTTATGATTTTCTTTATGAAGTTTCACATCTTTTAATGGCCAATTGATTTATATAGATTTCTTTCTAAGAAGATAGGCACATGAAACAAATACATGGAACCAGACTCAACATCATTATTCTTTTCTTTTAAAGATTTATTTATTTATTTGAAAGAGTTACATAGAGAGAGAAGGAGAGGCTTAGAGAGAGAGAGAGAGAGAGAGAGACAGGTCTTCCATCCACTGATTCATTCTCCAAATGACTGCAACTACCAGAGCTGAACTGATCCAAAGCCAGGAGCCAGGAGCTTATTCCGGGTCTCCCACATGGGTGCAGGGGCAAAAGGACTTGAGCCATCTTCCACTGCTTTCCCAGGCCATAGCAGAAAACTGGATCAGAAGTGGAGCAGCCAGATCCCGAACTGGTGCCCATATAGGATGCTGGCACTGCAGGCAGCGGCTTAACCCGCTACACCACAGCGCCAGCCCCAACATCATTATTCTTTATTCGCTTGGCAAATTCCAATCATAAACCACTCAAAGCTCTATAGCTCCTAAAATGACCACAATTCTTTTTATATGAGGATATGGCATTTTTGTTTGGAACCTATTAGTATGAGTAGGAGTACCTTAGGGGAAGGATATTGAGAGCAAAAGCAGTTCTAATTTAAATAAAAACTTAAATGTTTACAAGTATATGGATACACCAGAAAAAACTAGTTGGTACTATTGGAATATAAAATGGTACAGTGGCTGTGGCAAAGTAGTTAGGAAATCACCCAGAAACTTAAACAGATTTACTCATGATGCAGCATTCAAATCCTAAGTAGATGCACAACATAATGTTTAAAACAAGAACTTCTACACTAATGTTATCAGTCACCTTATTAGCCAAAAAACAGAAATATGTGTGTATGTAAATACACACATAAGTCTAAGAATTGAACATCAAAATGATGCATAATAAGGACCATTATTATTTCAAAACGGTAACTATATGATGATAGATATGTTAATAAGCTTCACTTTAGCAATTGTTTTACTCCCTATATATATCCTATAGCATCATTGTGAATCTCAATTATAAACAAATTTTTTAAAAGATTTATTCATTTATTTGAGAGTCAGAGATAGAAAGAAAGCAGAGAGAGAGGTCTTCCATCTTTTGGTTCACTCCCCAGCTGGACGCAATGGCCAGAGCTGGACCGATCCGAGGCCAGGAGCCAGGAGCTTCTTCCAGGTCTCCCACGTGGGTACGGAGGCCCAAGTGCTTGGGCTATCTTCTACTGCTTTCCCAGCCCATAGCGGAGAGCTGGATAGGAAGTGGAGCAGCCAGGTCTTGAACCAGCTCCCATATGGGATCCTGGTACTGCGGGCAAAGTGGTTTTATTCACCATGTCCCTAAACCAATTTTTTTCAAAGTTAAACTTTATTAAGAAGTTAAAGAAATGCTAAATTTGACAGTTTGATGAAAATTTTTGTATAGTAAAGAAGTAATAGTAAATTTTTAAAAATTGCAACGAAAAAAGAAACAAAAAGAAATGAAGTATGGTACATGCTTGTAACATACATGAACTCTGCAAACAATAAATAGTATTGATAGACACAAAAGACTGTTTCTTGCAGGATTCTATTTATACGACTATCTAAAATAGGTAAGTCCACAGCAACAGAAACCAAATCATTTATTGCCAAGGAATGTAGCCAACTGGTAGTTTATGGAGTTTCGTTTTATGGTCGTGGAATATATATATATATATATATATATATATATATATATATATACATACACACACACATATATATATGCCATTATATAGTGATGATAGTCACACAGCCTCATGTAAGTTACACAATTTTACTCTTTAAAATTAGTTAAATGACTGCTTTTTTTAAAATGACTACTTTTATAGAAAGCAAGCAACTTCCATCTCAGTTAAAACATGTGAAAACCCCATGAAAATTGGTCTCTACATATTTACTTGTCATATTGTTTCCTGTACAATAAAATATATGTCCAAGAATAAGAAAATGGAATATATATTATTATTTAATCACAGTAATGCCTAATAATCTTTTTGAATATGATTAATATATCACATCACTTGAAAATGATGGAATATGTTTTAAAATGGTGTATCCAATACTTTATCATACATAGCAATTATATATTAAGAAATATATCAGGAGGTGGAAGAAGAAAGCAGTTGAAAAGATGCTCCAGCACTGGGCCGCTGCTGTGGCATAGCAGGCAAGGCTGCCACCTGCAGTGCCTCCCACATAGATGCCGGTTCGAGACCTGACTGCTCCACTTCCCATCCAGCTCTCCGCTATGGCCTAGGAAAGCAGTAGAGGATGGCCCAGGTCCTTGTGCCCCTGCACATACATGGGGGACCCAAAGAAGCACCTTACACTCCTGGCTTCAGATCAGCACAGCTCCAGCTGTTGCAGCCAATTGGGGGGGTGAACCAGTGGATGGAAGACCTGCCTCTCTCTCTCTCTCTCTCTCTCTCTCTCTCTCTCTCTCTCTCTCTGCATCTCCTTCTCTCTGTGTAACTCTGACTTTCATATAAATAAATAAATTTTATTTTTTTTTAAAAATGCTCCAGCATTCGTCTCCCTCAGAGAGACATCGATTTGGAAATCTATTCATAGTCCAAACACTTTTCACAAGAGTTGAGCAAGCCAATAAGTGATGTAGTCCACTGTGATATCCAACTAAAATTTTTGAGAGAAAACATTTAAATAACTTTAACTTCACAATAAAATAAAATAACTTCACAAAGTGAAACATGGATACTTTAATTTTTAAGCAATATTTTAATGGAGACATAAAAACACAAAAGAGAACACCAGCAATGAGTTTGAGGCAGCGGACATACCCAGGTGATCTCAAATTAGGGCAAGAAAAATACTTTTCCCAGCTTCTGCACTGGTCCATTCATGCCCCCTCCCAGTCAAAACCTCAAGGCAACCACTCTCTTCACTTTTAGAAAAATTTATTAGTTTTGTCTGTTTTTGAACTTCCTCTTGTTATTAACTAAGCATCCATATACAGAGTTTGCTTGATTTTTAAACTCTAGCATTTTGTTATCCATGATTCCTAAAATCACCACATGACTCCTAGGTTTCATGTTTCTATCCTTTGTATTCTTTCTTCAACAGCAACTAAAAGAAAAGGTGATGCCTGAATCAATCTTTTCCAAATATTATTTAAATACCTTTTTTCTATTGTAAAATTTTCAAATTTTAATTGGCAAATAGCATAGTATTTATGGTGTATACTGTGATATTCCAATGTATGTACATAATGCATAAAATGCATAATGATCAGATCAGGGTGTTTGATATACCCATCATCTCAAATATTATCATTTGTGCTGAGAACACTGAAAATCTTCTCTACTATTTTGAAATATATAATAAATTGTTTTTTCAATCTAGTTACCTTACTGTGCTATATGGAGCATTAAAATTCTTCCTTTATACTCATTATTCTTTTTCTCTTCCCTTTTCCTCCAAAAAACTTTCCAAACTCTACAGAATATTGTTTTACTATTTCTATGAGATCAACTTTTTTTTTTAGCTTTTACATATAAGTGATGATGTACTTGACTTATTTCATTTAACATGATATCCTCTACTTCTATCTAGGTTTCTTCAAATGACAGGATTTTATTCTTTAATATTAAAGACCGAATAATGTTCCATTTGTATATATACCACATTGTCTTCACACACCCATTTGTATATGGATGCCTGGGTTGATGTCAGATCTTGGTTATTGTGAACAGGGTAGCATAATCATGTGAGTGCAGCTGTGTCGTTGACAGATTTCATTTCCTTTGAATCTACCAGTATACTTTCTTCCCCCATAATGGCTGTACTAACCTGCATTATCAACAGACTATGAGAGTTTATTTATGCTTATATGTATTGAAACTGTTAAAATAACCCAAAATATCTTTTAGTTCACGTGGAAATATGTTGTTTTAAATTGGTTTAAAAAACATTTATTCTTGGGTTTGCTGGTCACATGACCTTCAAAATGCCAACCAGAGCCTAAAAATGAAAGCTCATTTTACGGGGCCGTTGCTGTAGCGTAAAGGATAAAACCACCACCTGCATGGCCGGCGCCGTGGCTCAACAGGCTAATCCTCCGCCTTGCGGCGCCGGCACACCGGGTTCTAGTCCCGGTCGGGGCACTGATCCTGTCCCGGTTGCCCCTCTTCCAGGCCAGCTCTCTGCTGTGGCCAGGGAGTGCAGTGGAGGATGGCCCAAGTGTCTGGGCTCTGCACCCCATGGGAGACCAGGAGAAGCACCTGGCTCCTGCCATCGGAACAGCGCGGTGTGCCGGCCGCAGCGCGCTACCGCGGCGGCCATTAGAGGGTGAACCAACGGCAAAAAGGAAGACCTTTCTCTCTGTCTCTCTCTCACTGTCCACTCTGCCTGTCAAAAAAAAAAAAAATTAAAAAAAAAAAAAAACCACCACCTGCAATGCCAGCATCCCATATGGCCACCGGTTCAAGTCCTGGTTGCTCCTCTTCCGATTCAGTTCTCTGCTGTGGCCTGGAAAAGGAGTGAAGGATGGCCCAAGTCCTTGGGCCCTTGCACCTGCATGGGAGACCAGGGGGAAGCACCTGGTTCCTGGCTTTGGATCGGCACAGCTCCATCCGTTTCAGCCATTTGGGGAGTGAACCAACAGAAGAAAGACCTCTCTCTCTCTCTCTCTCTGTAATTCTACCTGTCAAGTAAATAAATAAAAAAAGTATGTATATCCTATGTTAACAATTACCAAAAAGTAGTCTAAACTTAAATTTTAAAATGTGTTTTGGCAAACAACTGCAATATCTCCTTTTAATAACTTTCTTCTTAATTGGTTTCTTTGTCAATTTGTTAGGTCCTGAAAGCTTTTCAGGTTCTGACTCTGTTAAATGGTCCCAGCTTATGGGGTGATTTCATGTGCTAATTCTTACACTCAAGGTTTTCATTTTCCCTTTTGGTGACAGATCCAAAAAGACATAGATCTGGTATCCTATTGAGATGATATTTTGTGTCCTCTGTCGCTTGCTAAAGTTATGATTGTTTAAAACAACTAAGTTTTAAAAGAATTATAGTTTTTGGTTGCCGGTGCTGTGGTACAGCAGGTTAATGCCCTGGCCTGAAGCGCTGGCATCCCATATGGGTGCGGGTTCTACCTGGCTGCTCCTCTTCTGATCCAGCTCTCTGCTATGGCCTGAGAAAGCAGTAGAGGATGGCCCAAGTCCTTGGGATCCTGCACCCATGTGGGAGACCAGGAAGAAGTTCCTAGCTCCTGGCTTCAGATCGGCACAGCTCCGGCCATTACTGCTAATTGGGGAGTGAACCATTGGATGGAAGACCTCTCTCTGTCTCTCTTTCTGCCTCTCCTTTCTCTGTGTAACTCTGACTTGCAAATAAAAAAATCTTTAAAAAATGAATAATAATTTGTTTATGCACTTATTTTAAAGTTTTTAAAAGTGCATTTTATAACAATAATTAAATCTAGTCTATATTATATCATGATGTGAGGAGATCACATTCCAACCAGATATTTTATTTTTTTTAAAGATTTTATTTATTTATTTGAGAAGTAGAGTTACAGACAGTGAGAGGGAGAGACAAAGAGAAGGGTCTTCCATCCACTGATTCACTCCCCAAATGGCCACAATGGTTGGAGTTGGGCTGATCCGAAGCCAGGAGCCAGGAGCTTCTTCCGGTCTCCCATGTGGGTGCAGGGGCCCATGGACTGGAACCATCTTCTACTGCTTTCCCAGGCCATAGCAGAGAACTGGATCAGAAGAGGAGCACTGGCACCCAGAATGCTGGAACTGCAGGCAGAAGATTAACCCACTGAGCCCCAGCACCGGCACCTCAATCAGATATTTTAAACCTTCTTGACATTTTGACAGACATTCAAAAAATAATCCAAAACAAGCCACTCACAAAAGTTAAAACACTGCTGGTTTTGTGTTTAAATATTTCCTCTTCTAGATTCCTAAGGACTTTTCCTATGATTTCCATGTATTCAGTACATTGAAATAGCTCTGTTAAACAAATAAAGCTGAAGTCTAACAATGAACTACAGGTTCCAAATGAAAAAGTTTGGTTAATTCAGGTTTTTAAGAGCAAAAATTAATTGTAATTACTTGATGGTAATTTAAGAAAAACAGTTTGGGACCGGCGCTTTGACATAGCGGGTAAAGCCACCATCTGCAGTGCCAGTATCCCATATGGGTGCCGGTTCAAGTTCTGGCTGCTCCGCTTCCTATGCAGCTCTCTGCTATGGCCTGGGAAAGCAGTTGAAGATGGCCCTAATCCTTGGGCCCCTACACTTGCATGGGAAGACCTGGAGGAAGCTCCTGGTTCCTGGCTTCGGATTGATGCAGCTTTGGCCATTGCAGCCAATTGGGGAGTGAACCAGCAGATGGAAGACCTCTCTCTCTCTGCCTTTCCTTCTCTCTCTGTGTAACTCTGACTTTCAAATAAATAAAATAAATCTTTAAAAATAAAAAAAGAAAGAAAAACAGTTCAAGATTTATGAAAGCTGTTACCAAAACCACTTTATTGTTTTGCCCTATAATGTTCTGTTAAATATTTACAATCACAAAAATATTAGCAATCCATATTACTCCCTATAAAGTCCAATTTACCTTTTCTAGGGTTGTTCTTCAATAAGATCATAGCATAAGATAATAACCATGGGCCGGCGCCGTGGCTCAACAGGCTAATCCTCCGCCTTGCGGCGCCGGCACACCGGGTTCTAGTCCCGGTCGGGGCACCGATCCTGTCCCGGTTGCCCCTCTTCCAGGCCAGCTCTCTGCTGTGGCCAGGGAGTGCAGTGGAGGATGGCCCAAGTGTTTGGGCTCTGCACCCCGTGAGAGACCAGGATAAGCACCTGGCTCCTGCCATCGGAACAGCGCGGTGTGCCGGCCGCAGCGCGCTACCGCGGCGGCCATTGGAGGGTGAACCAACGGCAAAAGGAAGACCTTTCTCTCTGT
Source organism: Lepus europaeus (assembly GCF_033115175.1). Classification (NCBI taxonomy): domain Eukaryota; kingdom Metazoa; phylum Chordata; class Mammalia; order Lagomorpha; family Leporidae; genus Lepus; species Lepus europaeus. Next base: position 59,534,700 of record NC_084833.1, on the reverse strand, counting down.
CTCTCTCTCACTGTCCACTCTGCCTGTCAAAAAAAAAAAAATAATAATTAAAAAAAAAAAAAAAAAGATAATAACCATGTTTATCTAATATTTAGCATCTTAGGTAATTTAAGTGTAGTTGTTTAAAAAATAAATTAGTACATGTAAAAGATCAATGTTTTTAAATACATGTACTCTAGTCTTAAAATTCACAAAGAAACTTCCACCTACTAGTAAATGTTTTCATAAGTTGTAGTATTTGACAGTTATCATTGCTTGCTAAGTTTTCACTTGATAATAAATTATTAAGGGTAAACAATCTGGGAGGCCTAACTTGTGGCCTCATTTCTCCTGTATTCTTTTCAAAATAAAAAACTAACTATTCTGGAAGACTCGCCATCAGGATGTACAGTTTAATTTCCCAGATCTTATGAAAGGGATGGCTACCCTTTTTCTGTAATAATGCCTGGTATATACAAAATAAAAGCTTAATCATGATATGATTTACACAGACAAAGCCCCACTTTTGAGCAAAACAAAACCAAACAAAACTAAATTAGAAATACAGAAGTTTTACTAATGACTTAAAAATTTATAGAAGTTTGGGTAAGGTGATCATCAAGTTTTGATCTTACCTAAAGGACACAACTCTCCTCATGGGCATTGTCTTATCTCACAAGAAAAACACAGCAAGTTTTACCTGTGACTACACATTTCCAGCTCAGCCCACCTAAGTTTACGGGACTGACGTCATCCCCTTGGTTCCAAAAGGCTGCCTCTGTGGTCTATTTTTAACTGAGGCCAGGAGGAAGAGGAGCAAGCTAGGCAACAGAAACAATATAGAGGTAAGTGTCATTAGTAACAGCTTTACACACAGTGACCTGCCATCAGGAGTCCCAACAAGCCCAGTCCACCCAAATGGCATGGATTTTTCATATGGAAAACCAAGGCTTTGGGCAAACAGCAGTCAATAAAAAAAAAAAAAAAAAATCCAACCACTAAAGAGTCCTGTCAGCTCAGCCAAGAGTTTGGCCTTGAAAACAGAACTGCCCTTGGGGGCCCGCACTGTGGTGTAGCAGGTAAAGCCACTGCCTGCAGTGTTGGCATTCCATATGGATGCCAGTTCGAGTCCTGGCTGCTCCACTTCTGATCCAGCTCTCTGCTATGGCCTGGGAAAGCAGTAAAAGATGGCCCAAGTCTTTGGGCCTCTGCACCCATGTGGGAGACCTGGAAGAAGCTCTTGGCTCCTGGCTTCAGATTGGTGCAGCTCCAGCTGTTGCTGCCAAGTGGGGAGTGAACCAGCAGATGGAAGACCTCTCTCTCTCTCTCTCTCTCTCTCTCTCTCTCTCTTTTTCTCTCTCTCTCTGCCTCCTTCTCTCTCTGTGTAACTGACTTTTAAATAAATAAATAAATCTTTAAAAGAAAAAAAAAATAAGAAAAGAAAGCAGAACTTCCTCGAAGTTGAAAGGCTCCCAAGTCAGGACCGCAGACCCTGATGCTCTCCACGACACAACACCAGGCTGAAAAGGCCCTTCAGTCTGCCCGCCTTCCAAAGTAACCACTACTGTTGAAGGACAGCCTAGAGTCAATAATGTCACAGACAGGACTGTGCACTTCCTTTTAAAGATGCTGCTTATTCTATGCTAACCTTTTTTTTCAGGCCAACTCTCTTCCCAGGCCAGCCAGATGGTGAGAGTCAACAGTGTCTTCCCTAAGGAGGTTCACACTCTGTCCTCAGTTACACTACATTTCTACCTGCTGCTATAATCTTTGGTCAATGACCTGACCTCAAAATAAGGTTGTGATTATTAAGTATTGTGCTTAAACAACAAAAAAAAAAGTAACGCTTTGTTAAAAAAAGATGCTCTCATTTACAAAAATAAAGGCCTAGATTGTAAACTTTCATGGCAGTCACATCTGTTCCTAAGATTTGGTTGTTAATTCTAAATTCCAGGGTGCCTTACTACCTGATAGCCTCCTGGAACTATGGGTCCATCTAACATGAAAAACTTGAAGTTAGAGTCCCTTGGCTCTGGACATGCTAAAAGACCTGTATTTATTATGACTCCACACAGCAACTGCTAAAAAGGCAGCCAGAGGTTGTCGCCTGGATCCACAAAGTCAAGCCGATATCAAAAGACAACAAAGACAATATCTCTGCTCCAACAATGCCATAGAAGTCAACAAAGCTGTATCTGAAACAAACAAGCTGCATCTCAAGAGACTCCCAAAGACAACAGCCCTGCTTTAGTCATTCAGAAGCTGACTGATCTAGACACAGCAGAAACTTGAGGAATTAACTGCCTGACAAAACAAGCAGACTGTTCTTATTCTCTACATCAGTCCCCTGACTGTAATGTACTTGTTTCTAGCTAATGTTTTGATTTTTTCCCTAACTGTCACCATAAGGTCAACAAAACTGCTTCAACTAACTAGACTTGGGGTAAAGGTTGATACCAACACCCCTTTACCTGTTTGGGGCAGCATGCTTAGCTATTATAAATTGGTATAAAGGCAAGGTCATAAAAAAGTAAAAATATGCCTTTAAACTAAGGTGATGCTCTATGAGCCTAAGAGAGTTTGAGCATCAAAATGTGCTACAGACCCCTCCCAAAACCATATAAAACAAATAGTTAAGCTGTAAATGGAAACTGGCTAGGGACAGATATGGTAGGGACTTTCCAAGAACAAGGGGCCAAATAGGACTTTCCAAAACAAAGCTACCTCCCAACTTAAACAGTTTTAGTGTATGCATGAACAACATTGTAACAATTATGTAAACAGTGCTACAGCTCTAAAATATCCAAACATAAGATGTTTATTCAAATATGTACAGGGAAACTTATAGTTATTTGTGTCAGGGTATATAAGACAATACCCTGCTTTGTTTGGGGCCAGTTCTCTGGATACAAATCCTCTGGGACTGCTGGTATAGGAAACAGAATCTGTTTCCTGCTAAAAGCCTTGGTGTCCTGTCTCCCACTACAAGGGGATATGTGAGGATTTACAGCTATAGTCTATCACTTGCAAGATCACACTCAATTGCATCTTATATTCACTTTAGACTTTCATTTTTTTTTAAATTAGTGGTCAATCACACTTTCTTAAAAAACAGAATGAAGAACACAATCTAAACAAAGAGGACTAATGAGACAAGTTACAGACCAACTACTATAGTTGGTCGAGAAGCCATGATTGTTATCCATGATCTCTTATTCTATGTCTTATTATAGATTCAAGTCTCCCAGAGCCAGAGCTTCTGCTAGTTTAGGTTCCTTTTGCAGTAAGTGTCCAATGCCTTTATCCCTGAAGGAACTGACACCCTTGTTTCTATGCTGTTTTGGGTATTTAAAAGCTACACTTAGCCACTGATATTTACCAAGCACAGGAGCATGGAGAGGTATCTCACTGAAGCTCTTTGATTCCAAACATTTTCTCTCCATCATCATTATGTAGCAGCAACATATCTCCAAATAATGATATAGGTTAAGCATCTCTGTCGGTGAAATCATTGATTCCTCTGCCTCTTACTCTCTAAGCATAGTGTGCCACAAATGATCGAGTGGAAACCCTAGTTTTAAGCATCATATCCCATGAAGAGACAGTCCCTACCTTTGACAATTAAGACCCATTTCCAGAGGACCCTACAATGAGAAAAGCATGCACACACAGGTTACTTTCTAGTTTGAATTGATTACTTGATCCTTTCCTGCCCTCTATAAAGACTACTAACACAGTAATCTATTCAACATGATTTTACTGATAATTTCAACTAGACTGTAAATTTTTTTCTAATAGGAAGAATGTCTACATTTTTCCAATTGATAGTACTTAGCATAATGCCTAACAAATGTAGACTAATTAGTTTATTCATTTCATGAATGTTTGCTTTATTCATAACTTTTATACATCATATTAGAGCCTGAAAAATAAATATAGTGACATACGGTGAGTTCATGGACCATATCTTCTAGCTTTAAATAGACAAAATCATAAACAAAAAATTTACTGTAAGTGTGTTATGATAACACAGTATATTTGGTAATCAGAAAAAACGAATTAAGTTCAATTCTAGGCTTTAGTTGAGTTGATAAAAATATTCACTAATAAGTAAAATGAAACAAGGTATAAGTAAAGCATAAATGAATGAATGCATGAATGAACAAATCAGCCAATCATTTTACCAATTAGTTGGCATTCAACTGGAAACCACAAAATAGCTTCTGCATTGTGACTTCTGGAGTACCCACTCCTTCAAATAAGTAAGTCTTGGGTTCTAGTAACTGTGGTGACATTAGATACCTTCTGGATTTGATATACAGAGAAATTTTAGCTTCAAAAACTGCCAAGACCTGAAAGCCATTTCATTTCTTATTTTATGAAAGATTAGCAATGTAGAAAAGACAATTAAGGACTCCTTCAAAAGGTTAAGCAAATAACTTAGATGGATAAGTTGAAAAATTGTTGTGAATCCCATAATAATGACTTTATTAAAACTATTGAGGGAAATAATTATTCCAGGCTCTGTTTCTGTGAGATCAACCAGAGTTATCCATTTCTCAAGAGAGAGGTATCTATATCTATATCTATATCAATATCATATCTATATCTATATCTATATCAACCAGAGTTATCCATTTCTCAAGAGAGAGGCATCTATATCTATATCTATATCTATATCTATATCTATCTATCTTTATATATATATATATATATAGAGAGAGAGAGAGAGAGAGATAACACACGCACACACACACACACACACATATATATATGTTCCAAAACATCATGTGTTACACAATAAAGATATACAATTGTATCTCAATTTTTAAGGAATAAGTTACATTAAAATTGTAAAAGATTTTGATGGAGAAAAGTTGGGAAAGGCAATGAGACACAAATGCAAGATTAGTTGTTTATTTCTCCAATATAGTTTCAGAAAACACAATTTATGAGAGTTAATGGAAAATGTATATCACACATGTGTGAACATAAGATTAAGATGAGTTCTTTCTTTTTAATTTTCCTTCATCTTTTTTCTGTTTCATTTAAGTTGTTTTTGAAGAACTTGCACCTTTATTACCCTGCAAGAACTTTATGACACTGTCTCGGATTTGCTTTGTCTTTACCCCATAAACAATAGGGTTCAATGTTGGGGGAAGCAGAAGATAAAGATTAGCAACAATGATATGAATAGAAGGGGGAATGGTGTGCCCCCCAAAACGGTGAGTAAACAAAGTAAATAATGCTGGAACATAGGTGATGATGATGGCAGATATATGAGCAGTGCACGTGCTAAAGGCTTTCTGTCGAGCATCTGATGATGAGAGACTGACAACTGCCCGGAGGATCATAGTGTAAGACAGAGATATACAGCAAATGTCAAACACCCCAATCAGGAGGGCAACCATCAGACCATAGATGATATTGACTTTGATGCTAGCACAGGATAACTTTACCACAGACATGTGGTCACAATAAGTATGCGAGATGATATTGCTTCGGCAGAAGGGCAGACGTTTGACCAAGAATGGCAAAGGCATCATCAACAACACACCCCTCAAGAAGGTGGCAAGTCCAGCCTTGACAATGATAGGGTTAGTCAGTATGGCAGCATAACGCAGTGGGTAGCAAATGGCCACATAGCGATCCAGAGCCATGAGCATGAGCACGCCAGACTCCACACCTGTGAACCCATGGACAAAGAACATCTGTACTAAGCAAGCTTGGAAGTTAACTTCCTTGAGATTGAACCAGAAGATGCAGAGTGCCTTGGGTAGAGTGGTGGTGCAGGTAAGGAGGTCAATGAGGGAGAGCATGGCCAAAAAGAAATACATTGGACGATGCAAAGACTCTTCATAATAAATGAGATACACAAGGCCAAGGTTTCCCACGAGGGAGATGATATACATTGTGCAGAGTGGGAGGGAGATCCACACATGTACTCTCTCTAGACCAGGAATTCCATTAAGAATAAAATATTGGGGAGCTACATATGTATTGTTGGATACCAGCATAATTAATTCAAAACAGGTACTCAATTTTCCCAGAATTCTTTATCCTGGGGAGAAAGAATTAAGAATTAGACATTTTATTCCTATCTTCTTTGCAAATGAAAACTTAAATTAGAAATAAAATTACATTTATGAATAGTATTGGCAAAATGTAATAATAATATATATGCTAATATGATAATACCATAATACAGATAATATTAAAATATTTTTATAAAGAGTCTAATGTAATTTTAAAGTCATAGTTACAAAGTTGTAATTGTCATTTACCATCAAAGAGAAGTACTACCTCAAGCACAGAGAGGTTACATAATATTGAATGTCACACAAGTTGATTCAGCAACAGAAATAATATTCACATTTGTCTCTAACACTCAAGTAGCCTTATTTTGTGGAGTCTGGGTTGACAGAGTACATACCCTGTGATGGCAAGCTAAAATTGAATGTGAAACAGACCTGCAATTTGATTATTAATTTTGCATAACAACATGTATTGGAAAGATTATGGTTAGTTCCAAGAAAAGCACCTTGTTCCCATTTCAGCAATTTTGATACCTATTGATTGGTGAGGTTTCCTTCAACCTCAAAGCTTCCAGTGCTCAAGGATAGTATGAGACTGAAGATACTGACCCCAAAGAATTTTGAAAAATAATGAGAAGTTTAGTTTATTTATAGGTTGGTATTTTGGTGGATCAGGTATGCCAATCATTTCAAATACAGCTGTAAATGTTGTATGGATATAATATCAAGCATAATGGCTATAAAGGTCAATCTAATTTAACTGTCTCAAGAAAGAAAAGAAACCTTCCCTTCTCAAATACCCTGTAGTCCCCTAATGAGATTGAGATCCTCTATTTCCTGATTATGTCAATTCTTTACCTATGTGTATATATATTTTTTATTTTTAAAAAGTTTTTATTTAGTTGTAGAGTTTCATGTATTTCATAAATGAAGTTAGGAACATAGTGATAACTTCACAACCTACCCTCCCTCCTGCCCACGCTAAAACCCTTCTTCTCCTTCTCTCTCACATTCCCGCTCTTAATTTTTTACCAACACATACTTTCAGTTTACTTAGTGATCATAAAGTTAACCCTACACTAAGTCAGAGTTCAACGGATAATAATAAGAAAAAAACACTGTCACTCAACAGAATAGGAATCTCAATCATCAAATCTTAAAATGTACATTATACTCCAATACATTGCATTTCAGGTACTCTATTAGTTAAATTAGATCAGGGAAAACACATGGTAACTGTCTTTTGGGATTGGCTTATTTCACTAAGTATAATGGTTTCCAGTTGCATCCGTTTAGTTGTAAAAGACAGGATTTCATTTTTTCTATATCTTAATAGTAACCACAGTATATATATATACCAGAATTTCTTTATCCAGTCAACAGTTGATGGGTATCTGGATTGATTCCATACCTTAGCTATTGTGAGTTGAACTGCAATGAGCACTGGGCTACAGATAACTCTTTCATATGCTGATTTCTTTGGACTTGGGTAATAACCGAGGAGTGGGATGGCTGGGTCTATATTCTGATTTCTGAGGTAACTTCACACTGTATTTCCACAGTGGCTACACCAGTTTACAGTCCCACAACTGTGGATTAGGGTACCTTTTCCCTCACATCCTCGCCAGCGTTTGTTATTTGTTGATTTCTGTATGAGAGCCTTCTAACTGGGGTGAGGTGAAATTTCTTTGTGGTTTTAATTTGCATTTCCCTGATGGCTAGTGATCCTGAGCATTTTTTCAAGCATATATTGACCATTTGAATTTCCTCTCTTGAAAATGTCCTTTGCCCATTTCTTAATTGGATTGTTTATTTTGTTGTTGTTGAATTCCTTAAGCTCTTTATAGATTCTGGATGTTAACCCTTTATCAATTGCATAGTTTGCAAATATTTTCTGCCGTTCTGTCAGTTGCTTCTTCATTGACGATTGTTTTTTTACACTGCAGAAGCTTCTCATCTTGAAGTAATCCCATTTGTCAATTTATATTTTGACCATCTGTGCTTTGGGGTCTTTTAAAGAAGGCTTTGCTTATGTCAATGTCTTGCAGAATTTTCCCAATGTTCTCTAGTAATTTGTTGATATAGGGTAGTAGATTTAGGCCTTTGTTTCATTTTAAGTAGATTTTTGTGTAAGGTGTAAGGTTGGGGTCTAGTTTCATACTTCTGCATGTGCAGATCCAGTTTTCCCAGCCCCATTTGGGGGAGAGAGAGGGGTGGGGGGGAGAGAGAGAGAGAGAGAGAGAGAGAGAGAGAGGCTTTCATCTGCTGATTCACTTTCCCAAATGGTTACAACATTCAAGGATGAAACCAGAAACCAGGAACTCCAGCCTGGCCTCCCACATGAGCAACAAGGATACTAGTTTTTGCACATTAGCAGGAATCTGGATTGGAAGCAGAGTAGCCAAGTCCCAAGCCAGCACTCCAATATGGGGTCCTGGCATCATAAACAGCAGCCTAAGCCACTTGTGCCATAATTCTGGCCCTTGTTTTCTTGAAATTATTTTTGAAAAGCATATCTTTGGACATTGTCATCTCTCTGGTACTTGTTTTGATTCTTATGATCTCAAGTATAATCAAAACGTTAATTTTCAGAACATTTTTTGACTAGACCATTTAACCATTGTTGAATCCTTTTACTTACATATTGGATATTTCCACTGCAAATTTCCATAGACTCTTTAAATTTACCACATCTAAAACTAAACTCATCAACTCAACCTGTATCCTGGCCAAAAATAAGGCTTATCTTTGATTTTTTTTGTTTTTGTTTTGAATTACATTATCTAAACTGGTATCTTTATATTGTTTTCTGGCGTTCCTCTACATCTCTTGACTATTATTTCTTTATAGCTTAATGTGTTCCAACTTGTGTTCCATCTATGTACCTCAAAGTGATTATTTTCTGTAGCCTATCCTTAAAGAAAAACTTTTACTTTTAATGTAGAATCATTTGTGATGTCAGTTCTTCGTTTCTTTCACCACTCTCACTCTGCTTTAAGGAATTTCTAGACAGGTCCATCTATTTGTTTACTTTGTCTTATATTTTTCAAGTCAATTGGTCTTACAGCATGTTTTGGAAGATATTTTAATCTGTGGCTTAATAATCTTCAATGTCTTTCCATTATTTTGAGGGTAGAATTAAAATTTCTTGGAACAACATTAAAACAAGTAAAATTAAGCCTTACCATCCCTTTTCTATTTTATTTCTCTCCACTCTAACTATTCAGAAATGTCATCTTCTAGACAACACTTAGTATCTCATGTTTAAATCTTGCTGGACTATTTACTAACCCCATTCAATACATAAACTTTAATGCTGTGTTGACTTTGCTCATTTTCTTTCATTTCTCGCTTATCTCTGTAAAGGTAAGCGAAGGATTGAAGCAAAAAAGATCCGTGTAGAAATAAATGAAATAGAGACTGGAAATAATAAGAGTGAGCAACAAAACTAAAAACTGATTCTTTTGAAAGGATAAAGAGAATTAGCAAACTCTTAGCTGAACTAAGTAAAAAGGAGAGATTTAAATGAATAGAATCAGAAATGAAAGGAGGGAGGTTAAAATTGATATAAAATACAAAGGATCATAAGAGACTATTCTGAACAATTACATGCCAACAAATAGGGTAAATTAGAAGAAAGGAATAATTTTCTAGATGTGTAAATCCTACCAAGACCAGGTTATTAAGAAATGGAAGATTTTAACAGAACGATGATGAGTAAGAAGATTAAAACAGAAATACACAGATGGAACTGCCTGAAGCACTCAACGGCATTGGTTCAGAACAATAATGGAAGTCTAATGGAGTTAACCAGTTTCTCATAGAGCTATAAAAGACACGAAAAAGTGTTGAATATCTAAAAAAAAGTCTCCCATAATAGAAAATCCTAGTACCTGATGGCTTCATGACTGAATTCTATGAAACATTTTAAGGATTACAAGCATCAATTCTTTTGAATCGCTTATAAACAACTACAGAGAAGAGAATACTTCTAAACTCATTTTACAATGCCTGATCCTAAAACCATACCAGACAGAGTGCTGCACACCAATATCCCTGATGAACATAGATGCAAAAATCTTCAAAAAGTTACCAACAAGCTATATTAGAAACACTCTAGAAACATTATCATCATAATCAAGTAGAATTTACCCCAGAGATGGTTCAATATTCATAAATCAATAAACATGACATAATACATTAACCTAAGGAAGAACAGAAAATGATCAATAGATTAAAAAAAAGCACTTGAAAAATTCAACGTCCTTTCTTGGTAAAATCTCAACAGATATAGAAAGAATGTATTTAGCTTAATAGAGTTCATATATGACAACCCCATAGTAAAGATTATACTTAACTGAGCAAAGTTGAAAGCTTTTCACGAAAACCGGGAACAGTGCAAGGATGTTACTCCCACCACTTCTACGCAATATAGTACTGGAGATTCTAGTCTAAGCAATTAGACAACAGAAAGAAAGAAACTGCATCCAACACACAAAGGAAGAAGCTATATTGTCCCTGCTATGTATTAAAACAACAACAAAACAAACCTCCAACAAAAATCTGTTAGAGCTAATCAATGACTAGTAAAGTGGAAGGGTATACAATCAACATCCAAAAATCAACTGTATTTTTATGCATTAACAGCAAACTATCTGAAGAAGAAGTCAAGAAAACAGCCCCCTTTACAATAACTACAAAAAATACTTAGAAATAAATTTAACCGTGAAGCTGAAAAACTTCTGTAGCAGAAAAAATATAAAACGCAGATGAAAGGAAGACACAAATAAATGGAACAATGGTTACTTCTTCACTGGTTTAGGAATTAATATTATTAAAATGTCCACAGCAGTCAAAGAAATCTACAGATTTAACATAATCTCTATCAAAATACTAATGACATTTTTCACAAAAATAGAAGGAATCCTAAACTTGATACAGAATCAAAAAGATCCTGAACAACCAAAGCAATCTTGATAAAAAGAATAGAGTTGGAGGCCAGCGCCGTGGCTCAACAGGCTAATCCTCCACCTTGCGGCGCCGGCACACAGGGTTCTAGTCCTGGTCGGGGTGCCGGATTCTGTCCCGGCTGCCCCTCTTCCAGGCCAGCTCTCTGCTATGGCCCAGGAGTGCAGTGGAGGATGGCCCAGGTGCTTGGGCCCTGCACCCCATGGGAGACCAGGAGAAGCACCTGGCTCCTGCCTTCGGGACAGCACGGTGCGCCGGCCACAGTGCGCCAGCCGTGGCGGCCATTGGAGGGTGAACCAACGGCAAAAGGAAAACCTTTCTCTCTGTCTCTCTCTCTCACTATCCACTCTGCCTGTCAAAAAGTAAAAAAAAAAAAAAAAAAAAAAGAATAGAGTTGGAGACATCACAATAACTGACTTCAAAATATACTACAAAGCCTTAGTCTCCAAAAAAGCACAGTGCAGCCTAAGAACAACATATGGGCAAACAGAACAGAATAGAGACTACAGAAATCAATCCATGCATTACAACTGACTGGCTTTTGACAAAGACTCAAGAGCACACACAGAGAAAAAATAGTCTCCTCAAAACATAGTGCTGGGAAAACTTAATATTTTCATGCAGAAGAATGAAGTTAGACCTGTCTCTCATTTACCAGCACAAAAATCATCTTAAATACCATATACTTATACTGGTAAGTCTTTGAACAGTAAGACTTTTAAAAAATTTTATTGAAAAAATTTAGCAAGCATGTTAAATTTGTCCCTATTTATTGGGTACTAAGTAATGTTTTTTTTTTTTTAATTTGCTTTTACCACTTCATTCTTTTTTTAAGATTTATTTACTTATTTGAAAGTCAGAGTTTCACAGAGGAGAGTCAAAGAGAGAGAGAGAGGTCTTCCATCTGCTGGCTGCAACGGCCGGAACTTTGTGGATCTGAAGCCAGGAGCCAGGAGCTTCTTCCAGGTCTCCCACAAGGGTGCAGGGGCCCAAGCATACGATATATTAGCATTATTTAGTATGCCACTTTTTTAAGAACTGTGCTTTCTAGAGCACTTAATTTCCTGAATTGGATATAGATGTTTAATTTGTCCAAAGTAATTGGTGATTAATTCATAGTGAAATTTAGATTTTCCTAGATCAGATTTCACATCTGTTCCACTAAGCAAAATTCTTTGTAAAGGCAATTAATCCATGAGTTGTGGACTAACAAATAGGTCATGAGTAATTAATCTTCTCATTTATTTGATTTTTTGTTTATTTGCTTTCTCTGGGAGAAGATAAGGCCTCATGTTTCTAACGTGATAACATTAAAGCACCTGCTTCTTAAAATTATTTGAAGTCCTGGATTTAAATCATCCTCCAAGTAAGCAGCAAGAGGATCATATGGAGTGATTTATGCATATTTTCCTTCAAAGAGGAAGGTAATTTGATTATAAGTACCATTCAGACTTATGTTGAACCTGTCCTACTTCCTTATCTTTGCCTGTGTATCTGGGTAAGTAAAAAGGAAAAAGAATATATGCATGTGTTTCAGTATAAAGTAGAAAGAATATAAGGACAGAGGTCCCACATGGGGAGCAAGTTCACAGTGAGTCTTGTTGTTGATTTAACCATTAGCATTTTTATTTTTTACTTCAGTGACCACCTGAGGCTCTTGACAAGAGCTACCAAGGCTATGGAAGCCTTTTGAGTCCACAAATTCTGTTGGTTTTTAGACAGGGCCATATGAGAGTGGAAGTTCTTTCCTCCCTTCGGAGAAAAATACATTATTTTTTGATGACTCCTTCTTTCCATGGTGGTCTCACCCACAGAGATCTTTCATGCAGAATTGTCTTTGCCACTATGTCTTGGCTTTCCATGTTGAAATTTCTACTTAGAGTTAGTCTTCTGTATATAAAGTGAATAAAAATGAATCTTAAAGGAAATGGAATAGGAGAGGGAGTAGGAGGTAGGAGGGGAGTGGGGGTGGGAGGGTAGGAATGGGTGGAAGAAACATTATATTCCTAAAAGCTACATATGAAATTTGTATTAATTAAATAAAAACCTTCAAAAAAAGAATATAAGACCATGTTGGAAGTAAAATAATGATAACAAAACAGCATGTTGGAGCTGGCACTAGAAAAGCATGTAAAGCCTTGGCTGCAGCACTGGCATCCCATATGTGCACTGCTTTGAGGCCCAGCTGCTCCACTTCTGATCCAGGTTTATGCTGTGGCCTGAAAAAGCAGTGGAAGATGGCCCAAGCCCTTGGGCCCCTGCACTGCATTGGAGACCTAGAAGAAGCTCCTGAATCCTGGCTTTGGATTGGCCCAGCTCAGGGAGTGATCCAATGGATGGAAGACCTCTCTCCCACTCTCTCTCTCTTTCTCCGCCTCTCGTTAACTCTGCTTTTCAAATAAAATAAATAAATCTTTAAAAATAAAAACGGCATGTACAAAATATGTCACACCATAGCACGTCATGTCAATTACAATTTCCTTTTCCTCTGTGATGGTAATAGGTTGATTACCTGATCTTCCTGGTCTAGTGGAAACTACAGTGATCCATGTCCTCACTGGTGCTTCTTCCGTTCTTCCCTCATCCCACGCCAGCCAGCCATTTGACACAACGTGCAGGTAGCACCCATGGTTGCCTCTGACTATTTAAAACAGAAAACAGGGTCCTTTGGATTATTACTTGATCCTAGTCTCTAGAAAAATCTTCACTTTTTAAAAGTTAGGAACAAGCTAGGAAAGTTGCTTCTTTACTCTTTTTGTTTAACTTCCCTCTTACATGCTTCAGGCAATAACTTAGCACTGCACCACTCTTTTCAAAGGAACTTGGGTGCCTGGACACAGAGCCCATCAGGCGTTTGTACAACCCTTTCTGTAATGTCTTTGAGAGGAATTCAGCCAAAATTTGATCGGGAAAAGAAACTCCTAATTTCCTTCTTTGATACCATTTGTTCTTTGCTGCTGCTGTTGTCTGGAATGAAATGTCCAGAAATGTCAAACCCAAACTTTAAGTGATACAAAGTCCTATGACTGACCCTGAATGCCTTAAGTGTTTGAATTGTGTTTCATTTTTAAAAGGAATTTATTGATATTTTAGATTGGTAGAATCACAGAATCACATTAAAATGATAATTACTGCAACACAACTAAATTAAATAAATTTCACTAGGTAAAATTCTAAAAATCCTTTAAGCTCCAAGCATGTGTGTGCCAAGCACATATCCCTCGACACTTAGCAGGGCTTTCTGTACGTATGGTCTGGTGTTTTAGGATTGTCTTGCATGTAAGTGCAAGATAGTTAACGGTAACATATATAAGACAAATATGTTGCATAAGATACATGTCTCAGATATATAAGATACATGTCTCATATAACACATTTGCATCCCAACTCAAATATTCATTCATGTGCCTATTGGAAAAAAAAACAGCAGAAGTACTATTTCATTCTCTCTACAAGAAGTCTTCAAAAGTTCATGGAAAATGCATGTTATGAAAAAACCTATGCATGTATTTCAATATTTTTTCCACCAAAATGAATTTGTCTTTTAATCGCATCCCATGAAATTTTTGAGGTGCCCTCATATTTACCTAGTTAATATACTTACTTATTCATTAATTTGTGAATTACAATCACATTCTTACAGTGAGTCTACCAACTCAGCATATCATGGCCTCTCATTCTAAACAAGACAGTACTATAAAAACTTGCCAAAAGACACACAATTTTGTGCTTTCTGTGCTAAATACTGCTGAACCAAGCACATGCTAACCTTTCTTAAGCCAAATGAGATTCAGTATTTGAAATTTTCCTTTCTTCCTCTCTGCTGCCCTCATATTTTTTCCATTTTTCATAATGACTATAAACAAGAGATCTGTGTTGGAACCTTTTACATTGACATTATTCCTATGCTAATTTGTGAGCTCTTTTAGTATCTGGACCAAATTTATGAATGTGGGCAGTACCTGGGCCAAAAACAAAACATTTTTTAAATTGGACTTGTATTGGCTGATTGCCAAGTTGTATGACTGAATTAGAAAGGGAAGAGAATGCAGAAGTGTAGCCTAGTGACTTGGAGGCAAAGAATGTACCTGCTTATCTTTTTAGTCTCAGGGCTATTCGGATTGTTTTTTTCTAACCTGCTATTTCTGGCATTGCAGCATATATTTGACAAAATGAATAAATATAAGGAGAAGAGTGTTCTATAAGCTGAAGGAGCTTCTCACCTGTGCCTTGGCCACCAGGAATACATCTACCTTACGACTACTACTATTTCTGCCTTGAATAAGCATGAACACATTCTTACTAGTTTTCCTGAACAAATAAATCACAAACATCTCCTGTAGGTCACTACTTTTAATTCCTATGGTGACACATAGTGAAATAAGATGAAGCTTTGATGTTCAATAAGCCTGGGACAAGATCTTGAAGGCAGAAAATTCCCCTCACCCACAATACAGATCCAGATCAGAAGAAACGTGAACGGTGCTCATGCCAGGAATGTATATGATGGCAGCTGTCAGTGTCACCTTATAATCTTTGGATCTGATGTGTTTAGTCCATCCGAGTTCCCACAGGAAACAGGTGTAATTTCTCACATGGTCAGGAGACTCAGGTCTCAGTGTAAAACAAGGTGTGAAAGCACGAGAGACCACAGAACCCCAAGGGAAAGCAGATATTTAGGGGTTTGCTGATGGTGGGACTTCTGCAAACATAGCTGGTCTCCAAAGAAGGGTAATTTAGGATGTGACTTCATGCCAAAAATAGCCAATTGTTAGGACCAGACATTGGATATTCTTGTTTAAGGCAAACACAAATTTAAAATATATGTGTGATTTCATGAGTGTTCAGATGTTTATGGTTGTGATTCTCAATCACTGTTGTTCATAAGCACTTACATCACTGATACCTGCAGCTAAACATATAATGTGTGTATTTCTTTTCACTTCATGGCTATAAACTTTCCTTTAAATATGTCTTGAATTTTGAGAAATATTTATATATATTCAATTTGTTCCATTAAAATTTTTTTTATTAATTTTTTAAAATTTTTTCAAGTGAACAAATTTTGTATACCAATTTAGGAACATAGTGATACTTGCCACATTACCCTCATTCCCACATATGCATCTAGACTATCACCTCCTTCCTCTCTTATTCACTCTCTTGATTTTTTACAATGACCTACTTATAGTTTATTTTATACTCATAAGATTAACCTTACTCTAAATAAAAAGTTCAACAAATAGAAAGAAGAAAAAAAACCACTGTTCCACATTGGTTGAGACAAGGGCCGTTAACAATCACCAACTCTCAAAATGTCAATTTCAGTCCTACATATTACACTTTTGTGCTCTATTCCTTACTGCAGATCACGGAAAACATTGTATTTACATCAAAACTTTAAAATTACATCCAACCTATTATTAATTACATTAAAAATTTATACATAACAATAAATGTTGAGGCAAGAAGTACTGATTTTAAAGCACTTCTATTGCCTAATTTCCCCTAGAAAATTACAGCAAAACTCTATACCATCTGCCCTTGGAAACAATGTCAAATATTGCAGGCTGCTCAGTGCTGTTCTCTGTGAGTAACTGGTCTCCTCCAAAGTCAGGTGCCTGGTGATGGGAGGTCTAATGGAGTAGGCCGTAAGTGTGGTAGGAACAATCACACCTACAAGTCAGAATGCACTGAATTTCTTGGAGTGGTGAAATCACTACTTCACCTTTCAGTGAATTACCTTTCTAGCTTGAAGGTTTTCATCTTAAATTTTATTACTCTTGTTCACATTGTAGCTCACTGGCTTCCATTTTTTAAACAAAAATAAGTTTTCAATAATACCTTAGTTTAAGTGGGCTTATTTGGGGACCAAACTGTGGTGTAGTGAGTAACGGCGCGGCATCCCATATGGGCACTTAATAAAATCCTGGATGTTCCACATCAGACCCATTTTCCTTCTAATGGCCTGGGAAAGCAGTGGAGGATTGCCCAATGCTTGGGCACCTGCATCCATACTGGAGACCCAAATGAAGCACCTGACTCCTGGCTTTGTATCAGCCCAGCTCTGGCTATAGTGGCAATTAGGGAGTAAATCATTGGTTGAGAGATCTTTCTCTCTCTCTTTGTAGCTCTGCCCTCCAAATAAATAAATAAATCCTTAAAATATTAGTGGGTTTATTTAATTAAATAACTAATTGTTAAGTTGTTTAATTTGATAGATTTAAGATGATTAATTTTAGGAAACCTAATATTCAGCTTTGTGAATATAGCTAATTAAAATGTATTCTATATTGAAATTTTCTGAGACTGGATCATATATTTTCACACTGATGTGTTCAGATTTGAATCTGTAAGTAGTTTTTCTGAGCATTTTAAAATGTTTTTTAAAACACATATTTTGCATTTGATTATGGAAAATATTATTATGTAATTTTTCGCATAAAATCTTCCCTTTTTTTAACAGTTTTTAAGTTCGATTCTAAAAGTTAGAGATTTGGCCTCTTGGACAGAGGATCTAAGCTTGTACTTTCATGGAGAATGGAGTATTTTTTAATAGAAAGCTTTTATTTAATAAATAAAAATTTCATAAGTACAACTGTTGGATTATAGCAGTTCTTTCCTCCACACCCGCCCTCTCACCCCCAAATCATTCTGCCTCCTACTCCCTCTCCCATCCCATAATTCATTAAATTCATTTTAAATTATCTTTATACACAGAAGACCAATTCTATACTAAGTAAATATTTCAACAGTTTGCACCCACACAGTCACACAAAGTATAAGGTACTGTTTGAAGACTAGTTTTATAGTTAATTCTCATAGTAGAACACATTAAAGACAGATGTCCTACATGGTGAGCAAGTATACCATGACTCCTGTTGTTGATTTAACAATTGACACTTATTTATGACGTCAGTCATCACCCGAGGCTCTTGTCCTGAGTTACCAAGGGTATGGAAGCCTCTTGAGTCCACAAACTCTGACATTATTTAGACAAGGCCATAATCCAAGCGGAAGTTCTCTGCTTCAATCACAGAAAAGTAACTGAGAATAGAGTTAAAAATAATGCAAATTTCCTATAAATTTTTAAAAATTCCCTTTGTGTGTATGTGGCGGGGGGGGTTGTGGAGAAGGCAGGTGACATTTAGAGTGCAGCTAAATCCTCATTATGAACAGCAGAACGATTAATATTCTAAAGTCCAAACATAGGTTTGAAATAAAGAAGTAACCACCATCAAGGTTAATCAATGGCTGTACCTCAGAAGCTCCTCTCACTACCTGGCCTCTCATTCTCAAAAGCAGAGATCCTCATTTCTAATTTAACATAATAGCTTTGTCTGCTCCTGAATTTTGCACAAATGAAAAAATATAATATTGACCCTTTCCCTCTTTCACTCACCAGTGTATATGACTAGACCACAATTATCTATTAATGTGATGGGCATCAGTGGAATTTATCATTTCTGCGTATTATTAGTGTGCTGAAACACATATCTTTCATAAGCTTTCAGGTGAACATATGTGTGAATTGTTCCTGGATTTACAGCTGGCAAATTTGAGACAGAAAATAGGACATGAGAACTTGGGATATAAGAATAAACTTCAAACTCAAGAGAATGCTGAGATAAGTAAACTTGCACAGACATGAATGAACAAGGTTCATGTTTTCATAGGGCTTTAAAATTTCTTAAAATCTCAACACCAGTCTTAGTGATCCAATCAGTGTGATGCAATGGTATGTAGATTGCCATTCAGGAGAAAGATAACTCTGAAGATTAAGTACAATAAACATTCAAGTCCACTGTGAGTAAACAGGCTTTGAATCATGGAATTTCATGACAGGGCCTTTACATGCCTGAGCACAGTGGCAGTCTTCCAAAAGATGTAGAAAAATATAAGTCACATGGAAAATCTTTCCTATGACCACAAATATTATTTTTACTTGAAGGTTCCTCTACTGACTGGTGATCTCAGCCTGCTTAAGAGAACTCTAACTTCTCAGAGGTCTCTATTTAAATCTTGTGAGGATTCTTTTCTTTTCCCTTAAGCAAGACCCTAATGACACTTTCTCGTATCTGCTTGGTTTTCACCCCATACACAATAGGATTCATTGTGGGAGGCATGAGTAGATAGAGATTAGCCATAATAATGTGTATGTGGGGAGGGATGGTGTGTCCACCAAAGCGGTGTGTAAAGAAGGTGAAGAAAGCTGGGACATAGGTGATGACGATGGCACAGATGTGGGCTGTGCAGGTGCTGAAGGCCTTCTGTCGAGCTTCTGCAGATGACAGACTCACAACAGCTCTAAGAATCATAGTATAGGAGATGGTGATGCACAAGATGTCGAAGCCCCCAATCAGGAGGGCAACCATCAGACCATAGATGGCATTGACCTTGACATTACCACAGGATATCTTGGCAACAGACATGTGGTCACAGTAGGTGTGGGGTATGACATTACCCCTGCAGTATGGCAGGCGCTTGGTGAGGAAAGTGAAAGGGATAACAAGCATCACACCTCTAAGAAAAGTGAGGAGTCCAGCCCTGGCAATGACTGAATTAGTGAGGATAGTGGCATAGCGCAAGGGGTAGCAGATGGCCACATAGCGATCCAGGGCCATGAGCATGAGTACCCCAGACTCCATGCCTGTGAAGGTGTGGACAAAGAACATCTGGGCCAGGCAGGCCTTAAAATCAATCTCCTTGAGGTTGAACCACAATATGCAGAGGGTGTTGGGAAGAGTGCTGGTGCACATGAGCACATCTGTGAAGGAAAGCAAGGCTAAAAAGATGTACATAGGTCTGTGTAGGGCCTCTTCAGAGTAGATGAGGTATATAAGGCCAAAGTTACCTGTGATAGCAATTCCATACATAGTGCACAGCGGGAAGGATATCCACAAATGCACTTCTTCCAGACCAGGAATGCCATTGAGGATGAATGAAGGTGGAGTTAGGCTGGTGCCATTTAGAAATGGTATCATTACTCTTGGGAACTCAAGGCATAGCAGTTAAAGAATCATCTCTATAAACAGAAAAGAGGGTTCAGAGAGTAACTGACAAGGAGGGTTT
Organism: Lepus europaeus; assembly: GCF_033115175.1. Taxonomy (NCBI): domain Eukaryota; kingdom Metazoa; phylum Chordata; class Mammalia; order Lagomorpha; family Leporidae; genus Lepus; species Lepus europaeus. The sequence continues at coordinate 59,514,646 of NC_084833.1, read as the reverse complement.
ATTCCCCACAATGGCTAATTCATCTTTCTTATTAGATCATTAAGCCTATGTGCTTTGCCCTCTGATATACAAGTGCACTTCATTAGGATCTGTATCTGGAAGTCTCTAGGGACTTTTTTATGAGGTAATCCAGTATCCAGGCTGCAGTGACCACTAACCCAACAAAAGGATTTTCAAGAATTGATTAAATAGTTGCTATGTTTTATGTGCTTATTGTTTTTCAGAGATACTTAACTATATCCTGAAATTTTAACAAATTTTATTGGTCCTTGTATACTCACCTTTCAAAGTTAAGCAGTTTTACCTAACAATTATTTCAGTGTGTGTTTTTTTTTTTATTCCAAACTATCCACCTCTGGATTTCAGTAAACTTTACTGCAGAAAAATATAAATCAGTACCTTGTATCAGTAGCTTTATTTAACCAAAAAGCAAAGAAATGTTCTCAAAAGTGAAAAATAACCATACTGTCCTTCCTAATATCATCAAGAGGCCACCTACTTGATTAGTGTGAAGATAAAATAACTCAGGAGAAGCTGCTTTTTTTCTTAGAGTCTACTCTAATGGACTGTGTAGTCTAGTTCAATGGAATAACGATGTTTATTACCTTAAACTTCATGAGTGAGCAGGCCTTTAGTACATGGTGTTTTACTTTCTACTATTATCATGACTTCAGAGAGTGAACTACCTACTTTTCAGCAAGTGTTGTCTCCAGAGATAATTTTTTCTGGTATGAAGGAAATACACAATATAATTTTTAAGTCCATAGGAAAAGGGACTCTGGGAAAATAAAGACTGACAAGATATTTAGGAATGGTAAGGGGACACTGTGAGGTGTGATAGTGTGTTACAAGGAAAAAGAAGAGAGTTGTGACAATAGGATAGATGCAGATAAGAAGCCACAAGACTGAAGAAGAAGGCCATGTTGAAGCAGAATGTGCTGATCAAAAGAAAGAAAAAGAACAAATAATGTGATGGTGGGTAGTCCTACACAGGGGAAATTCAAGAAAAAAAAATCAATAAGCTCTTTGATTCAGAAATATCTATGCTAAAATGTATAGTACCGTCTGGACATATGAGAAGTAAACCACCTGACACTTCAGAGAGATATCTAGTGCAAGTTTCAGATTGCATAAAATTGGATCTCCTTTCTTCATATGTGCATTTTATGAAATTTCATATCGTAGTTTTTAAAATATAAAGGCTCAATAAATGAACTTCAGAGTTCTTATAATTCAAAATTTCATGACTGTAACATGAAATGGAGGCAGTTCTCTGAAAGGAAGAGAAGCCAAGAATCAAAATTATGAAATAATGCTGTCATCACGACTTTCCACCCACCACAGGATAAATTCTTCTCTTTCAGAAATGTTATTTTTAGCTTTCACAGTTAATGAGACTGAATGCCTTTTTAAAAATGATTTTATTTATTTATTTGAAAGGTAGAGTTACAGACAGTGAGAGGGAGAAACAGAGGGAAATGTCTTCCATCCTCCGGTTCACTGCCCAAATGGCTGCAATGGTCAGAGCTGTGCTAATCCGAAGCCAGGAGCCAGGAGCTTCTTTTTGGGTCTCCCACATGGGTGCAGGGGCCCAAGTTCCAAAGCCATCTTCTACTGCTTTCCCAGGCCATAGCAGAGAGATGAATAAGAAGAGGAGCAGCCGGGACACTAATTGACACCCATATAGGATGTTGGCGCCACAGAAGGAGGATTAACCCACTGTACCACAGTGCAGGACCCTGAATGCTTCTATTTTAAAATACTCCTGACAAGGGATATGATTCAATAGTTGAAATGTGAATGCTGGGGCTGGTGCTGTGGTATAGTGGGCACCGGTTCGAGTCCTGGTTGCTGCACTTCTGATCCAGCTCTCTGTTATGGGAAAGCAGTAGGAAATGGCCCAAATCCTTGAGCTCTTGCACCCACATGAGAGACCTGGAAGAAACACCTGGCTCCTGACTTTGGATCAGCGCAGCTCCAGCTGTTGCAGCCATCTGGTGAGTGAACCAGCAGATGGAAGACCTCTCTCTCTCTCTGCCTCTGCCTCTCTGTAACTCTGACTTTCAAATAAATAAATAAATCTTTAACAACAACAAAAGAAGAAATGTAAATGTTTTATCATAAGAAAAAATGATGCAGACAAGCCAGTATGTGCAAACAGCCTTTAGCCTAGGGTGCAATGTGCCTTTTTAAAAGTTAGGAGAATCGTGGCTGGCACTGAGGCTAAACAGGTCAAGCCACAGTCTGAGGCACCTGTATCCTATATGGGTATCTGTTCAGATCCCAGCTGCTCCCCTTCCCTGGTGCTCCTGGGAAAGCAGTAGAGGATGGCCCGAGTGCTTGGGTCCCTGCACCCATGTGGGAGACCCAGAGGACGCTTCTGGCTTCTGGCTCTGGCCTGGCCTAGCCCCAGCCTTTGCAGCCACTTGGGGTATGAACCAGCAGATGGAAGATTCTCTCTCTGTCTCTCTCTCTCTATGTAACTCTGCCTTTCAAATAAGCAAATAAATCTTAAAAAAAAAAAGCTAGGAGAATAACCATATTTGGCAACTCTGTTATTCTCCCCTCCTACTCAGCTAATATAATCTGCTCCATGCCTTTGACAAGAAGAATGCAACGCAGGTTCAGAGATCACTCACCTTGAAGGCTGCTGGAATTCCTCAAGGAACTGAAGACATTGTCACGGATTAAGTCACATTCATGTTTGTATGGTGATCTTAGCCCAGCTGGAGAAATACATGATTTATATTGAGATTTTGGGAGACAAGTGAAAGAAGAAACATTTCTACTCTGTGCGTGTTTGTGTTGTGTGTGTATTTTATATTCTGAAGTTCTGGAGTTGAGAAAATTAGTTATTACGGTTTCTTTCTACTGTAGTCTCAGAAGAAAAGTGATTTCCCATGTGAGTGTGAATATAAGTGTGTGTTTGTATATGTTTACAGTATGAAAAAGGGATACTTAAAGGTCAGACATGTCTGGGTCCTAAGGACACTACCTGAACCACTGAGAATTGTTTCAGGAACTATTTTGTCCTTCATTATAACTTAGGATTCCCAAAGGCATAATCTTATAGGTACAACAGAGACTATGTAGATCTGAAAGTCTTTGAACTTTAAGAATTAAATCCTTGCCAACAGGCACATGAAAAATGCTCAGGATCACTAGCCATCAGGGAAATGCAAGTCAAGACCACGATGAGGTTTCACCTCACCCCACTTAGAATGGCTCTAGCACAAAAATTAAAAAACAATAAATGCTCGTGAGGATGTGGGGGGAAAGGTACCTTAATCAACTGTTGGTGGGAATGTAAATTGGTGCAGCCACTGCAGCCACTGTGGAAGACAGAAATCTGAATATAGACCTACCATATGATCCAGCCATCCCACTTCTGGCTATTTACCCAAAGGAAATGAAATCAGCACATGAAAGAGTGATCCAGGGGCCTGTGCTGTGACATAGCCAGTAAAACCGCCACCTGCAGCACTGGCATCCCATATGGGCTCCAGTGCGGATCCCAGCTGCTCCACTTCTGATCCAGCTCTCTGCTATGGCCTTGAAAAGCAGCGGAAGATGGCCCAAATCCTTATGCCCCAGCACTTGTGTGGGAGACCTGGAAAAAGCTATTGGCTCCTGGCTTCGGATTGGCACAGCTCCAGCCAATGTGGCTATTTGGGGAATGAACCATGGATGGAAGACCTCTCTCTCTCTCTCTCTCTCTCTCTCTCTCTCTCTCTGCCTCTGCCTCTCTGTAACTCTGCCTTCAAATAATAAAATAAATAAATCTTAAGAAAGAAAGAAAGAAAGAAAGAAAGAAAGAAAGAAAGAAAGAAAGAGAGAAAGAAAGAAAGAAAGAAAGAGTGATCTGTACCCTAATGGTTATTGCAGCTAAATCACTATTGCAAAGATATGGAATCAACCCAGATGTCCATCAACTGAAGACTAGATAAAGAAATTAGATATAGATATAGATATAGATATAGATATAGATATAGATATAAATATAGATACACACACACACACACACACATATATATATATATGTAGAGAGAGAGAGAATGGAATTCTACTTAGCTGTAAAAAAGGAATGAAATCCTGCCTTTTGCAACAAAATAGATGCAACTGGAAACCATTATACTTAGTGAAATAAACCAGTCCCCAAAAGACAAATACCATATGTTTCCCTGATCTGTGGTAACTCAGTACCAAAAAGTTTATTGCAGAGAAGTAAAACTGACATTTTGAGAATCATTGATTTTTATAGCCCTTGTCTCAATTATTGAGGAACAATGATTTTTCTTATTATTATTTATTGAACTCTTTACGTAGAGTAGGGTTAATCTTATGAATATAAAATAAACTGAAAATAGAATGTTGCAAAAATTAAGAAAGGGAATAAGAGAGGAAGGAGGAGGAAGGGTGGGTTCATGGAGGGGAGGGAGGGGAGGGTGGGAAGTATCATTATGTTCCTAAATCTGTACAAATGAAATACATGAAATTTGTTCTCCATAAAATATATTTTTTAAAAAAGAATTAAATCCTTTTGAGAGAGAGACCTCTCTTTTATCTTTTTCAAAACTTAGCACAATACATATAATATTAGTACTGTAAAAATATTTTTGAAGAACAATGGATTAATTCTGGTATGAAAATAATTGAGTTGTATGTATGATCTTACATTTTGATTTCTTTTTTTTAACTTTTATTTAATGAATATAAATTTCCAATGTACAGCTTATGGATTACAATGGCTTCCCACTCCCAAAACTTCCCTCCCACCCACAACCCTCCCCTCTCCCCTTCCATTCACATCAAGATTCATTTTCAATTCTCTTTATATACAGAAGATCAATTTAGTATATATTAAGTAAAGATTTCAACAGTTTGCACCCACATAGAAACACAAAGTGAAACATACTGTTTGAGTACTAGTTATAGCATTAAATCAAAATGTACAGCACATTAAGGACAGAGATCCCACATGAGGAGCAAGTGCACAGTGGCTCCTGTTGTTGACCCAACAAATTGACACTCTAGTTTATGGTGCCAGTAACCACCCTAGGCTGTCGTCATGAGTTGCCAAGGCTATGGAAGCCTTCCAAGCTTGCCGACTCTGATCATATTTAGACAAGGTCATAAAAGACAGGGTGAGGATAGTAACCAATGATCCTAAGAGTGGCATTCACCAGGTCTGAACAATTATACAGCATTAAGTGGGGAAGAGGACCATCAGTACACACAGGTTGGGAGTAGAGCCATTGGAGGTAGAGTAGAGGTTATGATTACGAAGGAATGAGGCCCAAGTGCACTAGACAGGGTCTAGAACAAAGGACAGAGTCATTATTAGATGTGCTAAGAGAGGTGCTGTCTAAGCTACAATTAAGTTTTCTGCATGAGAGGCAAATAGAAGCTGACAGAAGGGGCTTGATAATAATCTGGTGGGCTTTAGGCCTTGTAAGTTAAGAGGCCCAGACCTATCTATCTCTTCACATGGGGTACATCCTAAGGGAGGTGTGAACCTCCTAGGGGAAGGCACTCTGTTGACTTTCATTACTTGGCTGGCCTGGGAGGAGAGCTGGCCAGGTAAAGGCAGGTGGCATCTCTAACAAGAACTTTACAGTTCTGCCTGCAATGTTGCTGACCCTACTTGACCATCCCCTCAGCTGCAGTGGTCACTTTGGAAGTTGGGCTGAGTGAAGGGCTTTTCAGCTTAGAGCCAATAAGATCTGTGGCTCTGACCTGGGCATCCTTCGACTCCAGGGCAGGTCCATTTCCAGTGATCCAACTCTTGGCAGAGCTGCCGGGGCTCTTCACAAGTTGACTTCTGCTGAAGCCCAGGCTTACCACATTGAAAGGCACTGCAGTAGACTGGCCTGTTGGGTCTCCTTGAGGGCAGATCACTGTACAGATTAGCCATTAATAGGCCTGCCACCCATTGCTTCTGATGCCTAGCTTTCTTTTCCTCCTGGTTTCTGTTAAAGCAGACCAGAGGATGCAAGCCAAGGGAATGCCCAAGTTCCATCTCTAATCATCGGTGGCCTGAACTACAAGTCTATAGTCACAGGCATGTTCTGTAGTAGTTTTTCTAAGGTAGACAATGCCCATGAGGAAAATTATATTCTCACTTAAAAACTTTCTTTCCCTTTGGTCTGAAAGGGAGGTTTTTTCTACTTATTGTTTACTTCGCTGATGGCGAAGTAAATCTAGCTATGAGATTATAATTTAAGCTCTTATTTTGGCTATGCTATTACAGAAAATTGTTAGCCATCTCTTTTATAAGGTCTAAAGATTAAATTGTGCTTCCTACAGATTCCTTCATACTAGAATTAGTTTCCTACCTTGAGGAGAATAGAGAAATGAAAGAACAAGTTGGGCTTAGAATAGAGAAATGAGGGAGCAAGTCCTAGATCGCTTGCTGACAATAGCAATATCACATGAATACTTAGCAAACCGTTTCAACCATTAGATAACAACTTAAGAAAACATTTACCAGAAGGTCAATGCCTTCTATAAATTTTAAGAATCATGTATTTGGAAACACTTCTTAAATATCTAACATGGTGTAGTTTGTTTAACCAGTAAACTTAAGCACAACCATATAAAATGTTTTTAGTTTCTTTCTGCCAACAAGTATAAAACATGTGATGCAGAGATTCAGGTCACACGAATTAAAATGTATCTTTGATTAATTTTAGCAGCTTAAATTTATGGGCAATCTTATCTATAAGCCAATTAAAATAAAACTCTTAATAAAATTTCCCCATGTGGACATACAATATGTACACACATATAACATAGCATAATAGACCAATATAGCAATTTTAATAATAGCTTTTAAAATCTTTAACTCTTTTTGTAAATTGCCAATTGATTTGAATTGCTTTTTGTTTTTAGTAACCTCAGTTAACCATACTTTCTCTCAGTTGGTACTGTTAATACATTATTGGCTTCATCTGTTTACAGAGCCATCCCAAAGTACTGAATACAATAGAAGTGGCTGGAAAAAGTCCATAGGAACCTATAGGAGGACAGCTAAACACAGAACCAACAACGCTTTAGTTTTATGAGCAGCAAATCATATATAACTTGGATGACAAAAGACTTTAAGTCGCCATGTTTAAAATTATAAACTCATCAACCAACAAGAGGCACTTGCTTACTTCACAGTATTTTTGAAAGCACCTGTAGGATTTTACAAGTATTTAACCCTTTAGGCCTCTGGGGCTTTCTCATTAAGATAACTATCATGTCTAGTAACACAAGATCATTAGACTTTTTAATTCTCAAACATTTGTATTAATAGCATTTTCCACTATAGAAACTTAAAGTTTGGTACCACGTCACATCTTGACAGTACTTCTAATATAATCCAAATAGCCTGATTAGTTGGTGTCTCTATAAGATGAGAGACATAGGTCCGTCAATTTTTTCAGTTGGGCCCGAACTAGTAAAACCAAAGTCCAGGATTTACTGGAAATTTTAGAGACCGGATTGTTTGAAACTTTGATTTTTTGAATGCCTGTCAAGAATGCCAAGAAGTCCAAAATATCTGGTTGAAATACGATTCCTTAAAATCATGACATAACATAGACCAAATTTGATCATTGTTACAAGGTGATTATTCAAATCTTTGAAAATAGCACATATTTAAATAACCCATAGCTCTTAATAAAAATTCAGCTGTTTTTGAACAATTAGAATTTAATAGACATCAAGAGAACATAATAGATTACTTTAACACATTGCTTTAACAGAGCATCAGATTTTAATTCTATGTGAAAGAAAAATTGAGCTTCCTCTGATCTTTTTCTGTGTGGTTTCCTTCCTTTACCTTCTTTCATATTGATGACCATGTTTCTGTGTTTCTGTGTGTAACACATCTTTAAGCATCTTTTGCAGGGCAGGACAAATGGCAACAAATTCTTTCAATTTCTGTTTGCTATGAAAGGTCTTTATTTCACCTTCATTCACAAATGAGAGCTTTGCAGGATATAATATTCTGGGCTGGCAGCTTTTCTCTCTTAGTACCTGGGCTATGTCTTGCCATTCCCTCCTAGCCTTTAGGGTTTCTGATGAGAAGTCTGCTATGAGTCTAATTGGAGATCCTCTTAGAGTAATCTGACGTTTCTCTCTTGCACATTTTAGAATCTTTTCTTTATGTTTCATTGTGGTGAGTTTGATTACAACATGTCGTGGTGAGGATCTCTTTTGGTCATGTTTATTAGGGGTTCTATATGCTTCCTGTACTAAGATGTCTCTGTACTTCTCCAAACCTGGGAAATTTTCTGCTAGTATCTCACTAAAAAGGCCTTCTAATCCTTTCTCTCTCTCCATTCCTTCAGGAACTCCTAGAACCCAAATGTTAGGTTTTTTAATAGTATCCTGTAGATTCCCGACAATATTTTTTAGATTTCTAATTTCCTCTTCTTTGCTTTAGTTTGACTGTTTCCTTTCCTGTTCTCTGTCTTCTAAGTCTGATATTCTCTCTTCTGCTTCGCTCATTCTGTTTTTAAGGCTCTCTAATGTGTTTGTCATTTGATCTATTGAATTCTTCATTTCATTATGATTTCTCATCACTATCACAGTTTCATGTTCTACTAGTTGTTTCATTTCATTTTGATTCCTCCTTAATATTTCATTTTCACGAGAGAGATTTTCTATCTTGTCCATTAAGGATTTCTGTAGTTCAAGAATTTGTTTTTGAGAACTTCTTAATGTTCTTATCAATTTTTTGAGATCCTCTTCTTGCATTTCTTCGATCTCATCATCTTCATAATCTTGAACTGGGGTGTCTTTTTCATTTGGGGGCGTCATAGTTTCTTCCTTGTTCTTGTTACCTCGGTTTTTGCGTTTGTTGTTTGGCATGTTGGAGATATTTGGTTTCTTCTGGTGATTTTTCTTGTTATGCTATGACTCTATATTAAGGCTTTCGATGGAGCCTTAGAGGCTTGAGATGAGTGTGGACTGAGAGCTCTGTTTGGTTCCTCAGGGTTGAGGGTGTGCCAAAGGTGACACTCCCAGGTTAGGTGCGGTAAATCTTTCTTTCTTTCTTTTTGATTCAAAAGGGAAGTAATTCCGCACAGCTGAACGTAATTGGAGGTAGTTAGCAGGCAAATGATATACCCACAGGAGCCAGAGATCGGAAGCTCTTTCCCAAGGACCACACAGGGAATCTCTGCTGCCCTCAGTGTGGGCTCAAATTCTCTTGCAGTCTCCCACTGGGTTGCCAAGTTAGATCCTAATCTCCTGTTATTCCACCCCTCCCCCCAGAGTCAGGTTTTTCTGCTAGGCTCAGGGCTAGTGCAGACCTGAGGTCGCCCTGCTTATGACGTATGTCCAAAATGGCGCCTGCTCTTTGTCTTGCTCGCCTTTGAGAGGTGAACAGAGAGAGAGAAACTTGTGTCTGTATCGGTCACTTTTTTTTATTTTTTTCCTCTCTCTCTTCTAGTTAGCCTGGTGAACTTTTCCCCACGGAGTTTCAAGCCTCGTTCCCTCTAGTCTCCTCTTTCTGCTTCCCTGCAGGTGTCTTGGGCTATTGAGGTTCAGCTCACCTCGCGTTCCAGTGCTGGTATGTTGAGTCTGCCGCTGGTGTCCCAAACTTGGGCTCCCACGCTCTCCACGCAGGTCCACTGTGAATCACTAGTTCCGGAAGAGTTTCCTCTGCTGTTTCTTCCCCTACTCTTCCTTGACCCTGCAGTATCTCCACTGTTATTAACCTGTGTGTTTCCGAACTATCAATGTGCTCACTTCCTATTCTGCCATCTTGCCGCTCTCCCTGTATTCACATAATTAACTTAATTTAACATTTTAATTTTATCTACCAAGTCTTTAGTGAATATGCCTATATGTGATACAAACCTAAAAGTCTTTCTTAATACTATAGAATTATGAACACCTGGGGTTATCAGTGTTTTATAATAATTAAAACAATGTTCAAATAATTGACTAGCTACAGTATTTTTTTTTTTGACCGGCAGAGTTAGACAGTGAGAGAGAGAGAGAGAGAAAGATCTTCCTTTTCCGTTGGTTCACCCCCCAAATGGCTGCTGCAGCTGGCGCGCTGCGCCGATCTGAAGCCAGGAGCCAGGTACTTCTCCTGGTCTCCCATGCAGGTGCAGGGCCCAAGGACCTGGGCCATCCTCCACTGCACTCCCGCGCCACAGCAGAGAGCTGGAGTGGAAGAGGAGCAACAGGGACAGAATCCGGCGCTCCAACCAGGACTAGAACCCGGGGTGCCGGAGCCGCAGGCGGAGGATTAGCCAAGTGAGCCGCGGCGCCGGCCAATACAGTATTAAAACATGTAAAAGAATATTCTGAGAAGTGTTTGAAAGCTCTGTTTAAAAGAATGATTGATGCATTCATTAAGTAGTTCCTGCTGAAAATAAATACTTTTATACTTTTAATACACTGCCCAATTAATGAGGCTAGTTATGAGATGTGACATATTTTAACACTAAACAATAAAGCTTTATCTTCCTATTGTTTTATTTATAGGACTCTTCAAAATATACTAAGTACATGATAAAATGTTCACAAAATAATACTGGAGAAAAAAATAATGTATACAACCCCATTTCATCTGAAATCTATGTCCTAAACAACCCAGAATATTGTAGAAAATAACTATAAAATGTCATGAAATCCTGAAAATATCTTGGAATGGTTATTCCTTTGTGTTGAGAACATAAGCAATTTCTAACTGTTTATTATACTTTTTATATGAGTTGCATATTTTCTTATTAAGGATCTATTTCTTTTGTAATAAAAGAAAAAATATTTATAAAAAATAATTTATCATCACCAGGCTTGGTAGCCACATTTCTCATTTAGGAGAAGGTATTATCTTTAATGTGTTTTTTTTTTCTTTTCAAAGTTAATAAATATATATCTATTACCACAAAGCCCAAAGTTCAGTCTCTTTCAGACAGAGCCCACTGTGACATCTAATTATGGAGACTCGATCATCCTGGGACATCTTGCTAATGATTCTCCAGGGAAACTAAATCCTATGTAAGAAGATTTCATTCCAAATTTCAAGTAACTTCTAAGGATTCTCAGTCATGTGTGGGGATTTGGTTGTACCTAGCATTGAGGTAAGTGGACAATTTTCAAAACACTATGTATTCTGAGAAAATGCAAAGGTATTGTTGGCTAAGAACACAAACCTTTGGAACAGGCAGAAAGTTAACAAAAAGTGACAGTACCGGGGCTAAAGTATATCTCTTTCCATTTCACTTCTTTAGGATTAATGGGTGGCTTCCATTGAGCATAGTCTCACTTTCCATTTCCTCATTTCATTGCAATATCCACATAAAGGAGAGTGAGCCCTGGACATTTTATTCTGCAAATTTCTCTGGTCCAGGTCTAGGAAATGATGTTCTGTACATATGCTGACGTTTCTGAAGAGTTGTTCTGAGAGTTCCCTTACAGGAAAGGGTCATTTATATGAGATCCATTTAGCTAGGAACCAGAGACGATAAGTCTCTGAAACGTGTCATACTTCTGTATCTCAGCATCTCCTTGGTGATGGTGATGTTTGTGTACTCTAGGCAGTAAAAGTGGATACAGTAGTGATTTCCAGAGTGCTTGCATTAAACTAATTTATGTCTTGTGGCTTCATAGCCGTGTAATATATGCCATCACACAGCAACTCTATTTAGTTCTGCAGGGTGGTAAAGTGTGTTGGATATTGGCTTTGCTGCAGGGGGTTTACTCCAGAACCTAAGGATCATTTTATTTTCATGTCAAAGAAATATTTTAATTATTTCAAAGTTTTTCTGAAACACCTCTAACTCTAAATCAAATTTAATTCTTTGTTTCCCCTACAAGAAGTAGTGATATGAAGTATAATTCTGTACTTTGTACTGATTATTTGTCCAGAAATTGAAGTAAACATAATATTTAAATAAAGCAGTACATCAGTAGTTTTTAAATCTCCATGGGCTTCTTGAGTGTAGATTTAGTACTAAGGATGGATAGGGAACTATTTTTTTTTTTAATGTGAGAAGAAAATAAAACCAAAAGGGAAGGATACTGTGTCTAACTGAATTCAAATCTTACATAAAATAGCTGCAAAAATTAAATTTTCTAATGATTTAGAAGCTAAATATTTTTTCTGTTTCTTGTCAAGAAATTGCTTTGAATTTCCACAGTGTGAAAAAGCATGGCCTGGACATTAGATGCAGTTTGAGTACCAGAAACACCAAATTCTTCATAACTAAAGCATGTCTCTAACAGTATAATTTATTGAGTATCTATAATATTTTATTTTGAGCATGCTATCTGGGACATTACTGGCAAACTTTACAGAGAGAATATAGCCTTTTTTTTTTTTTCATAATCCTCAAGGCAAATAAAAGTGCTTTTTAGTTACCATGAAAATTTGGAAGTTAAACCACTGATGAAGATTAGTCAGATTAGTATAATTTTATAAATGTCAGTGATTTCAGTGATGAGACTCAAATGCAACTAGCATGGGAAGAATCTGAGTGAAGAGAATAGAAATCACTCACTGGATGCTGAAAGTCAGTCTCAACCTTGCGTGTGCTTTGTAATGTGAGGGAGTGTAAGGGATATGCTAAGTAGAGGTATGGAAATTGAGAATGGTTACTTAGACAAAATTCACAGTGATGGTTACTTAGACTGCACTCACAATAACAGCTTTTAGATATGGTAGTTCAAAGTTTCTCTTGCTACAGTTGCAAAAAAAATCCCAGTTATCAAAATGAAGTGAATGTTCATGGCACTTGTGAATCATTTTCTCCAAATCAGTCTTTCTTATTTGTTCTCTAACCCTATTTCTCTCTTTCCTATTTAGAAAACAGTTGCTGTTAAGGACTGTAAAATGCTTTCCTCCTATCAGTCATTATGTTTAGGATCAACAGCTCCAGCCTGATTCCAGGATTCTTCATCTTGAATGGAGTTCCTGGGTTGGAAGACACACATGTCTGGATCTCTCTGCCCTTCTGCCTCATGTATATCATTGCTGTTGTGGGGAACTGTGGGCTCATTTACCTCATTGGCCATGAAGAGGCCCTGCATCGGCCTATGTACTACTTCCTGGCCCTGCTCTCATTTACTGATGTCACCTTGTGCACCACCACTGTACCCAATATGCTGTGCATATTCTGGTTCAACCTCAAGGAGATTAACGTTAATGCCTGCCTGGCCCAGATGTTTTTTGTCCATATGTTGACTGGGATGGAGTCTGGGGTGCTTATGTTAATGGCTTTGGATCGCTATGTGGCAATCTGCTACCCACTACGCTATGCCACCATACTGACAAACCCTGTCATTGCTAAAGCTGGCCTTGCCACTTTTTTGAGGAGTGTGATGCTCATCATCCCATTCATTTTCCTCACCAAACGCCTGCCCTATTGCCAGGGAAACTTCATTCCGCACACTTACTGTGACCACATGTCTGTGGCCAAGGTATCCTGTGGCAATGTTAGAATCAATGCTATTTATGGTCTGATGGTTGCTCTCCTGATTGGCGTGTTTGACATTTGTTGTATCTCTGTGTCTTACACTATGATCTTGAGGGCTGTGATAAGTTTGTCATCAGCAGAGGCTCGTCACAAAGCCTTCAGTACCTGCACGTCTCATATCTGTGCCATTGTAATCACGTATGTCCCTGCTTTTTTCACATTTTTCACTCATCGTTTTGGAGGGCACAATATCCCCCACCACATACACATCATTGTGGCCAACCTTTATCTTCTATTGCCTCCCACCATGAACCCAATTGTTTATGGAGTCAAGACCAAGCAGATTCAGGAAGCTGTAATCAAATTTTTACTTGGAGACAAGGTTGGCTCTACCTAAGACAAATTAATTATAGAATAGGATATATTGCTTGGGATAGAGAAGATAAGAGAGAAGAAATTCAGAAAATGTGTGATAGGATTGTATCAAAAAACATAAATCACTCTATGTAGATTTTCTGAAACTTTGCAAGTACATGTTTAAAAAAATGCTTCTTGTGAACAAAGATCTGCCAAAAGTATAGGATGCAGAATATTGAAGAAACAAGTCTAGTTATTTTAAAACTTTTGCTTCTCATAAGAGTTTATAGGTTCACATGCAGACCAAAAACGTAATGGAATGAGGAATGGCTTCAGTAATGTAGAGCAAGGATGTCCTCTACATGAAGGACAAATGTTACTCAAGTCCAGTACATTGTTGCTACTGGTTAACACTGACCCAGTGTTGCAATGTTTTTCAGTGTTTTTAAGACAAGTAATACTTAGATGTTTTGTGAACTTTACCAATGTTAATTGTTTCCTGAATGTCTTTTTAAATATCTTTTAATTCACTCAAGAATGTCTATGAGCTCCATTATTCCCGTGTCATCAGTTTAAAATGCACTCAAACATAAATCTGTCATCTTCCTATATATATATTTACATATATATACATGTACATACATATTAATTTTAGTATTATAGTCACATTTTTAATTTATAAAAGAGATATTGAGCTGACTGTGATATAGTCATTGGCCTTAGGATACTCAGAATCTAGCCAGTGATACATGAGCCAAAATATGTATGAGAAAAAGAAGAAAGATAAAGAAAGCATGCTGTGAGAGGGAAAAAAGATGGGAGGGAAGAGTTGAGGAAAATATAACATGAGTTTTTTTATTTAGTCCCAAATTTAAATCTTTTAATTTTTAGAGACTAGACTTGGACAGGCTATTTAATCTTCTTCAATTTCAGCTTCTATGTAGTTTTCAAATGTGGGATATGAAACTTACAGAAAAAGTACCTCTGTGCCTAAATGTTCTAAGGAAAATAAAAGCATGTATTATATTTCTGACGCATACTAATTACCTAATAAACTGCATTTGGTGTTATATTTAAGAGATACTAGTTTCAACTCTGATTTATTACAAACTTTCTAGTTTGAGGAAACCCTTTCCATTTGTACAGGCAGTAGAGGATCAGTTTAATGTGTTTATTCTTTCATCAAGGCATTTTATGACAAGCCCACAGCCAGCATCCTATTACATCGGGAAAAACTGTAAGTATTCCCCCTAAGATCTGGAACCAGACAAGGATGCCACTCTCACCACTGCTATTTAACATAGTACTAGAAATTTTAGCCAAAGCCATTAAGCAAGCAAAAGAGATCAAAGAAATACTAATTGGAAAGGAGAAAATCAAACTATTTCTATTTGCAGATGACATGATCCTTTATATAGGGAATCCAAAAAAACTCCAATGAGAGACCATCAGAACTCATAAAAGAGTTTGGTAAAGTGGCAGAATATAAAATCAACATGGAAAAATCATAGCCATTGTATACACAGACAATGTCATGGCTGAGAAAGAACACTTAAGCTCAGTCCCATTCACAATATCTCCAAAAAGAATCAAATAAATAAGAATAAATATTTTTTGACAGGCAGAGTTAGACAGTAAGAGAGACAGAGACAGAGAAAAAGGTCTTCCTTCCATTGGTTCACCCCCCAAATGGCAGCCATGGCCAGTGTGCTGCACCAATCTGAAGCCAGGAGCCAGGTGTTCCTCCTAGTCTCCCATGCAGGTGCAGGGCCCAAGCACTTGGGCCATCCTTCACTGCCTTCCTGGGCCACAGCAGAGAGCTGGACTGGAAGAGGAGCAACCGGGATAGAACTAGCACCCCAACCAGGACTAGAACCCGGGGTGCAGGCACCACAGGCAGAGCATTAGCCTAGTGAGCCACAGCACTGGCTCATAAGAATAAATTTAACCATGGGTGTCAAAGATCTCTGTGGTGAAAATTACAAAACACTAAAGAAAGACATAGAAGACATTAAAAACAGAAAACCCTCCCCATTCAAGGATAGGAAGAATCAACATCATCAACATATTCATACTACCAAAAGCAATGTACAGGTTCAGTGTGATCCCAATCAAAATGACAACAACATTCATTGCAGATCTAGAATAAATGATGCTAGAATTCATATGGAAACACAAGAGATGTTGACTAGGTAAAGCAATAGTATACAACAAAAACAAAGCCAGAGGCATCACAATACCTGATTTCAAGACATACTACAGTGCAATTATCTTGAAACAGCCTGGTACTTGTACAATAACAGATTTGTAGACCAATGAAACAGAATAGAAACAACAAAAATTAATCCATGCATCTACAACCAATATAGTCTCTTTACCAAATGGTGCTGGGGAAAATGGATCTATACATGCTGAAGTATGAAACTAGACCCCTACCTCATACCTTACACAAAAATCCAATTAAAATGGGTCAAAGATATAAATCTACATCCTGATACCATCAAATCATTAGAGAACATTGAGAAAACTTTGAAAGACATTGGCAAAGGCAAAGACTTATTGGAAAAGATGTCTTCTTGAAAAGACCCCAACAATCAGCAAAGTAAAGAGGCAACTGACAGAATGGGAGTAAATATTTGCAAACTATGCAAAGAATAAAAGATTAATATCAAAATCTATAAAGAGCTCAAGAAACCCAAAAGCTGCAAAACAAACAATCTAGTAAAGAAATGGGCAAAGGACTTGAATGGTCATTTTTCCATGAGAAGAAATTCAAATGTCAAATAGAAACTTGAAAAAATGCCCATGATCACTAGCCATCAGGGGAAAGCAAATCAAAACCACAAAGAGGTTTCACCTCACTTCAGTTAGAATGGCTCTCATACAGAAACTAGTGAACAACAAATGCTGGCAAGGATGTGGGGAAAAAGGTATCCTAATCCACTGTTGGTGGGAATGTAAACTGGTTCAGCCACTGTGGAAGTCAGTATGGAGATACCTCAGAAATCTGAATACAGACCTACCTTATGATCTAGCAATCCCACTCCTGGGAATTAAGCCAAACCAAAAGTAATCCATATGTGAGTTATCTGTACCTCCCCCCCTTGATCATTGCAGCACAATTTACGATAATTAAGATATGAAATCAACCCAGACGTACATCAACTCTTGATTGGATAAAGAAATTCTGGTATATATACACTATGGAGTACTACCCAGTTGTTAAAAAAAATAAATAAATGAAATCCTGTCTTTCGCAGAAAGATGCTCCCAACTGGAAACCATTATGCTGAGTGAAATAAGCCAGTCTCAAAAACCAGGTATCATATGATTTCTATGATCAGAGCTAATGAATAAAGTACCTGAAATATAATATATTGAAGTGAAACAGACATTTTGACAATCGAAGATGGTTTGTAGCCCTTGTCTCTTTTGTTGAGGAACAGTGTTTTGTTTTGCTTTGTGTTGTTTTCTCTACATACTATTTGTTGAACTCTTTTACTTAGGGTGAGGTTAGCTATATGAGCATTAAGATTCTAAAAAGAAGATCGTTCAGTACCATATTACAAGCAATGGAATTGGCATTATTTTTATGCTTGTTGTTTTTCCAGGCTATATCATTTATAACTACATTATCTTGTTTTTTTAAGTTATAAATCAAGGCCAACATCTTTGAAAAGTTTAATACTGCTGAGTCAAAAATGAAGCTCAGTGATTAATGTCCAGGGGGTGGTCAGAGTGGAGACGAATGATGGGACGTAGTAGCCAGAGATCCCATGGTGCAGAAATACTCTCACAGGAGGATTAACAATTTTTTCTCAGGAAGAGGCATCTTCTAGGCCTCAGGGATTAACAGTCCTATGGACACCAGCTGGGAGTGGGAAGCCTGCTGCAACATAAATACAAACTTTACTTTGAAGAGCTGACAAACAGAATAAGTCAGAAGGGGAGATACTGCCCTAGTCTGATCCTACATGGAGCCACAGGTTGTGGGTAAGACAGGTGATGCTGCTTAGAGTTGGGATCTGAGAGGGAGGCACTGAAAATGCAGGGCAGGGTGTCTGAGAAACAGTGACGCCCGAAGCACCTGAAATCATGCTGGTGCTTCAAGGAAGGGAGCTTCAGACGACACTGCAGAGGCACCGGTTAGTGTAGCTTTAATGGGGTTGATAGGGATAACGTCTCCACTTTGTCCCTTCTTAATTTCAGTTTCCTAAAAGCAAAGATCAAAGAATGTTTGAATCTTTTTCTCTTCATACTTTTTAGAGTAAATGTCTATGAATGTCTATAGAAAGTTGGAGAAAACACTTGGAAATACACTTCCCTGATCTGTCCATCTTATGTAAGTCATTAGCTGAGAAGCTCCAGAAACCCCCAAGTAGAAGTACCTCTAACTCTGACCTAGCACACCAGTCATCTCACAGGGAAGAAAATGAAACAGACAGCAAGGGCTTGACCTCCTGCCTTCCTACTCTCAAACATGCTGACCCCAAAAAGATTGTGTTTACCATATTTCCTAAAGCCCTTCTTCCATAGCTTTATTATAAAGAGCAACTGCCATCACTTTCATTTCATGTTCAACATTGCTAGATTCTTTCTAGATTGCTAATTGAAACATCATTCTATGTCTTAAATATATTTAATGTCCATTATATTGCCTTCATTTATCTGCTCAAGTCTCACTTTGTCACAGAGAATTTCCCTCATGTCATATTATTCATATACACACATACATATTTAATGTATGAGTCTATCTGCATGTGTGTTTGTTTATTCTGTAATTGTCTATCTCATCCTAAAAATAATAGTATTATGAAACAGAAGATTTAGTCTGATTTGTATTCTATGCTTTATCAGAATTAGCATTGGCAGATATTTGAATGAATCCTTATTTCAATAAGTAATAAAATATCTTTCATAATTTTCTGGTTACCTCTCAAAATTTGTATATTTTTATTTGATGTTGTTTGAGCTTTTCAGTGCTTTGATAGTTTGTTTTCTTCCAGATTACAAAAGAACAGAGAGGAGGTGATCTCAAACGACACCAAGTTTCACCCCTCCTCTTTCCTTCTGTTGGGCATTCCAGGCCTTGAAGAGATGCACATTTGGATTGGATTTCCTTTTTGTTTTATATATTTGATTGCTCTTGTGGGGAATTTCACTATCTTGTTTGTGATCAAGACTGAACAGTCTTCACCAGCCCATGTTTTACTTCTTGGCTATGTTGGCCTCCATTGATCTGGGCCTATCTACATCCACCATTCCCAAGATGCTGGGAATATTCTGGTTTAATTTAAGAGAGATTAGTTTTGGGAGCTGTGTTACCCATATATTCACAGCCATGGAGACTGTCGTGTTGGTTGCAATGGCCTTTGATCGCTATGTCGCCATCTGCAACCCTCTACAGTATAGTCTGATTCTCACTAACAGAACCATCAGTCTCATCCTCGTGGTGGTGTTTGGTGTTAATTTCATTTTGGTTATCCCTCTGGTGTTTCTCATCTTGAGGCTTCCCTTCTGTGGTCACCATATAATCCCACACACATATTGTGAGCACATGGGAATTGCTCGGTTGGCCTGTGCTAATATAAAGGTCAACATGATATTTGGATTAGTTCTTATTTCAATGGCACTTGTTGATGTGGTTCTGATTGCCATTTCCTATGTGAGAATACTCCAAGCTGTCTTCTGCCTTCCTTCCTGGGATGCCAGACTCAAGGCACTGAATACGTGTGGATCACACATCTGTGTCATCCTTGTCTTCTTCACTCCAGCTTTTTTCTCCTTTATGACCCACTGGTTTGGGGAGAAAGTTCCCATATATATTCACATTCTCATGGCCAACCTATATGTGGTTGTTCCTCCTGCCCTTAATCCTATCATATATGGAGTGAGGACTAAGCAGATTCGGGAAAAGGTTTCAAGTATCTTTTTGGAAAAAGAATGATTTAAATGAGAGCTATACAACCTAATCTAAGAAAAAAGGATTGTATTTTTCAACTACAGAATCTTTCAGCTGAAAAGTTTCTGACTTTAGCATTATCACATTCATAATGTATTTAAATATCCAATTCAGAGTATATAATATGAATGACAAAAAAAATCACCAGGAAAACTTACAGAATACCTAAGGTTTGAAAAAGTTGCTTAAAGGGCTTTGTTGGATTTGCTTTCCTATTTAACCTTTATAGAACAGATCTGATAGACAAGATCACATGGAAAAAGATGTTTCTTTTCTTTTTCAAACAGTTAACTCTGTAGATTCATTATCAACAGACATCACCTTTTAAAATTTATTTATTTATTTTCATTTATTTGAAAGAGAAAGAGAGAGGGAGAGAGAGAGAAGAAGAGAGAGAGAGAAGGAGAGAGAGAGACAGAGAGAGAGAGAAAGGGGAGAGATAGAGAGAGAGAGAGAGAGAGAGAGAGAGAATCTTCCATCTTTTGAGTGACTCCCCAAACATCCACAACAATCACAGCTAGCTGGGCCATGATGAAGCCTGGAAACTGGAACTCCATCCAGGTTTCTCAGATTGGTGGCAGGGACCCAAGTACTTGAGTCATTATCTGCTGTCACCCAAGGTGAATTTTGGTAGGAAGCTGGATTGGAAGTGAAACTGGATTGGAAATGGAGCTGGTATTTATACCAGACACTGATGTAGGATGCAGATGTCCCAAACAGCAACAACCACTACATCAAACATCAATTCTTACTTAACTCTTTTCATACAGAATTTTTATTGATACTCTATTGTATATCACAAATGGATATAAATTCTGGAAAAAATAAAAATAAAAAGATATGTGACATTTTAAGGACTCAAAGGAGCAAAATTTGAGAAAATTTCCTTACAATTCTGTGTGGAATCTCTTTGGGCACACTGCATCTATGGAGTTCTTCCCATTAGTATGCTATTGAAAGTTAAGTATACTGCTGTCTGTAGATGTCTGTGTATGCAATGCTCACACACACTAGAGAGCGCGAGAGTGGGGGGGGAGGGAGGGAGGGAGAGAGAGGGAGAAGGAGGAGGAGGAGGAGAAGGAGAAAAGGAGGAGGAGGGGAAGAGGAAGAGGGAGAGGGAAAAAAAGAAGGAGGAGGAGGAGGGGAGGAGGGGGAAAGAGGAGGGAGAAGAGGAAATGGGGGAGGAGGAGGAACAAGAAGAAGAAGAGGGGGATGGGGATAAGGGAGAAAGCAACTGACAACTTCAGAGAAGCATCAGCATGGTAGGAAATTGAAGGTGCACAGGAATGGACATCCTTAAATGAGTGAATTCCAATACATATAAATTGCATTCTCAATGGTCAAATCTAATGCTTTAGAAAACTATTAATCTCAGATTCACAAACTTCAGTTATTTGTTGATTATGCTAATGATCTTGCAATGCCCAGCCCTTTTCAACTTGTACTGTTTCCTTGTGGTTTTTCAGACAAATCTCAGTATTCTACCTATTTTTTACATATTTTGTCAATGGTTTATGCTTGATTAGTGTTTTCCTTATTTTATCTTGTTACATAGCAAGTACTTAACAATTAGATTTTTAATGTTTTTAAAAACTCAGATTTAAAATCCATATGGTAAAGTGGGTTTGACAGATTTATTTAAATGTATGATTATAAATAATGCAAAGTCTTACACTTTGAAATATCTTTCTTAAAATTTCCTAAATCTTATTCTGGTGACTGGGACTACCCACCTACCTATCCCCAAACTCAAGGCACTCTATCCTTCAAGGCTCTCCCTTCAAGACACTCCCTAATCTCTACTTGCACTCATATAATTGAATATATGCTCCACAGAGCTCCAGAACTATGAAATCATCCACGTGCCTTTTGGCTGCTCACAATTCTATGATAGTGGCCTAAAGAGCAAGTTCATGCCATTGAGGGGTACAGTATTTATTTCATAGACTTTTATGTGTTTGGGCTAGTTTGGGCTGCCCAAAGAATGCTCTGGGGTGATTTGAATTGTTTATATTGAAACACAACTGTCAAAGAATGTTCGCGCAGGGATCTGTACAACTTATGGGCCTAAACTTAAACCTATCCAGAGGTTGAGAATCTTTTTTCTGCCAAGGGTCATTAGGATATTTATAACATCATTCACCGGCCATACAAAATTATCAACTTAGAAATTAGCCTGCTATAAATTTACTGAAATTTGAGTAGTGCTTGCTGTTGCCTTGGCAGGACCAGTCAAATGATTTCATGGGCTTCATAAAGTCTATGTACTGGACATTCCCCACCCCTGTGTACTAGATCAAAATATGTGGAACTACCATCAGCCCAGAACTGGTCCTCATGTCCTACCAGTCAATACTTTTTCAGAATTTATTTTTTTATGATTCTCTTACTATAGATTGGTTTGTTAATTTTATATTAATTACGTTATATTATATATATTTTGTAATGGCTTTTTTAACTCAAAAATATGCCTGTAAGATTCACTGATGTGATTGCATATCATTGTAGTTTGTTACTTTTCATTTTGTACAAGATTCCTTCGTATAAATATACTTAAGCTAATTCACTATTTTGTATAGACATTTTATTTTAGCTAGGTTTTTACTGTGTTTATGAATAAAGTGTTTATGAATATTTCTATACTTGTTGCTTGGGAAACATTTTCAGTGAATACCTCCTGGGAATATGGTTGCTAGGGGATAGGAAAAATACAATTTTAGCCTTTATAGAAAAAGCTAATCAATTTTCCAAAATCATGTACCATTTATATGTCCATTAGTTATATCTGAGCATTCCAGCTGCTGCCATCATTACCAGAATTATTATTTTCATCTGTGTGTGAGGGGGTATTTATCTGATGTTATTATGCTGCTAAGGAACACTATCATGCTGTTTTAAAATGTATTTCTATAATCATTAGAGTAATGAAAATTATGTATATTGGTCATTTTTATGCCCTCTTTACTATAACACTTTTTCCAGTTTGTTTCTATTTCTTTTCATTTGGGTTATCCATGTTTTTTATATAAACTTATAAAAGTTATTTTATATTCCACAGATGAGTTCTTTGATATTTGCCCAGCAAATATTTTCTCAAGTTGTATGGATTACCTGTTCACTAATTATACTTTCAAATAATCAAGATTTCACTTTCAATGAAGTCCAGTAATCAGTATTTCCCATGAAAATAAATACTCTGTATCCTGTTGAAGAAATCTTTTCCTAATCAAGTGCCATGAAGATACTCTCCTATATTACCTTCAACATTTTTTATTACTTTACATTTACATTTAGGCCTATATTACGTTGGAATTGGTTTTAGTTTCTGGTGTGTGGTTTCCCTTTTTTCAACAAGTAATGAACCCCTTTTTTAAACTATAAATACATTGCGTTATGTGGGGTGGAGGGGATAAGTACTCCCTATGTATAAGAGTATCATTCACTGTACATGATCATCAGTACTTGGAATCTCAAGGTCATTTAGATTTTAATGCTATCTCATCTATTTGACATTATTACCATTTTCTTATGGAAGTGCCTGTTCAAATCCTTTTTGCCTTTTTTCATTCAGTTACTTTTTTGTATTATTGACTTTGGAGTATATTTTAATGTCTTAAGATTTTTTAATTTACAATAATTGTGTATGTGTTTGAAATGAATATATATGAATTCAAACCCTTGTCTCACATCAATTATAAAATGTAGTTCAAATAGATTCAAAATTTAAATGTAAGATCTGACACCATAAAACTTATATAAAAAAAGAAAAAGTTCCTTGACATTGCTCTTAACAACAAATCTTTTCATATTACATCAGAATCACAGGCAACAAAACAAAGAATAAACCAATAGGACCGCACAAAACTAAGTTTTTTGCATAGCAAATAAGTCAGAAAAATGAAAAGGAAACCTATGGGATAGGAGAAATATTTGCAACTAGATTTATATACACGATACAGGATATATGAGGAATTCACACAATAACCAGCAAAAAAAATTAACCCAATTTAAAAATTGGCAAAAGATTCAAAAAGACACCGTTCCAAAGACATATGACATCAGAGAAATATGAATAACAATGATGAGATATTGCTTCACACCAGTCAGGTTGGCTATACTTAAATCAAACACAAAAAACAACAAGAAATAGCAAGTGTTGGTGAAGGTCAGGAGAAAAGGAAATGCTTGTACATTTTAGTAGCAAGGTAAACTGGTTCAACCATTGTGGAAAACCATATGAAGATTCTTCAGAAAATTAGAGGTAACATAAAATCCAGCGTTCTCACTTCTGGGTACATACTCAAAGGAAATGAAATCAGTGTCCCAGAGATGTCTGCATCCCCAGCTTCACTGTAGCATTATCCACTGAAGCCAAGACACAGAAAGAACCTCAATGTTCATTAACAAATGAATAGATTTTAAAACTGTGGTGTAGGGGCAGGTATTGTGGCACAGGGGGTTAAGCCACCATTTGGGACACCCACATCTATACTGGTTACATGGTTTGAATCCCAGATACCCTGCTTTTGATATAGCTTCCTGTTAACATGTTGGGAAGTAGCAGACTGTAACCAGAGTGCTTGGATGCCTGTACCGCACGTAGAAGACCAAGCCAGAGTTCTTGACTCATCTTGGCTCAATCCCAAATGTTGCAGGCATTTGAGAGAGGAACCAGAAGATGGAAAATCTCTCTCTCTCTATCCTCCCCCATCTCCCTCTTTTTCTGTGTCACTTTGACTTTAAAATAAATAAATCTTTAAAAAACTATTATTTATTATGGAATATTGAGTCATAAAAGAAGGAAATCCTTCATTTTTGACAACATGTATGAACATAGAAGATATTTTACCAAGTGAAACATGTCAGGCATGGATATTGTATGATCTCACTTATATGTGGAATCTAAAACTCACACCCATAGTAGCAGAAAGTAGAATAGTCATTACTAGGGAATGGGAGCTATCATTCAAAGAGCAAAAGCTTCAAGCCATGAGTAAGTTCTGGGGATAAATGTACAGCATGGATATTTATGGATATGTTCATCACTTTAATTGAGTAACGATGTAAACATACAGCAAACCATCATGTGCAGACTTTGAATATTTATATCATCTTTATTTGATAAGTACTTTAAAACATAAAATAATAATTAACTCATCAATTAAGAAGCAGAACAGCTAATTTCAATGTGATATCTCTAAGATATCTTTGCTGTTTCCACAACAGCACCTATATTGTCTATTGTCTAATTCTCTACCTTAACTATATAAACTATATAACTATATAAACTATATAAACGGCAGAGCAGCAGTAAAGAACAGATTCGCAAGGCCTTCTACCTAAAGCCATCTCTCTTCAAAACCAGATCAGGTTAGCTGTCTTTCTTCTCTTTTCAAATAAAATCATTTTTTTTAGATTATATTCTTTTTGGTTTTTGATTTGTCAAACCAACAGTTAAGAATGTTATGCTACTCTAGTTATATGATCTGTGGTTACTTTAAAATCACATATATATAGGGTCAAATGGCCATTTTTCCATTCAAATATTGTTTATAGCCATTTTCTCTATTCCCATTCCCACTAAACTAGGGTCTCTTGCTTTTTACTTGGTAAATTTCTTACTTTGTGAAGTACTAAGCCCTTTTACTGTAATGTAAATTTGAAATGGGTTCTCTCAAAAAAAAGGTGGGGGGGGCGGGGGGAGAAGGAAGGAAAGTGGGAGAGAAACAGGGGGAGGGAAATTTGTTGACAAGAATAGCATACCACCTCAAGTCTTGCCTACAGAAACAAAACAAAGAAACTCAGAACCAAAAATGCATCCACTTTACTCACTTCAAGACCTATATAAATGTAAATTGCTTTCTGTGATTTTTTTCTTTAAAAAGTTTTCAGTTTTTTTAACTTTTTATTTTTTTAACTTTTTATTTTTTTAAATAAACTGTGCTACCATTTCTGTAAACAACTGATAAGCCAGTTTCAGGATCCCTGCCCTGGCAGCATAGGAATCAGTGCCTTCCCTTCCTGCCTCTAGTCTGCTCACCGCCCTGAGGCTCTGAGCTGACAGAAAGGTTGCAGCCCAGGGAGGAGTCGTGGATGCCTGACCTGTGCTGGTGGGCAACAGGGCCAGGGACTTTTGAGAAAGCAGAGGGGAAGACCAGCTTACTATGAAACCCTCTTAAAAATATCCGTGCATGGTCATAGGTGTAAGTATATATAGGTAAAAGCATAGCCACAAGAGGTGATGAATGTGAATGCGTGTTTTCTATTTATGTTGTTTCCATACTCTCACATTTCCTCTATCTCTCATACCAGTTTGGCATGAGTTCTTTCTCCACCTCTCTTGCAACTTCTTATATATTTATTTATTTATTTATTTAATAAATGTAAATTTATCTTAATCATGATAACTTACCTTGGTCTTTAAATCTCTAAGAAATATCCCTAGGCATACCCTTGGGCCACACTAATTTTTAGGTTGAATATACTGTATTTGTATTTTTTCTTTTAACCTTGCTTCCCCTGGAATGGGGATCATATTTTCTTCCTATCTGTAGGTTGCAACTTTCTTCTTGATTGTTTCCTTTACTCTGCAGGTTTGTTTTTAAGTTTGATGTAATTTTGTTTCTCTATTTTTGCTTTTGTTTTCTGTCTTTTTAAGTTATATCCAAAAAAAAACTTGCTAAGACCAATGTCAAGAATCTTCTTGCCGGGGCTGACGCTGTGGCTCACTTGGCTAATCCTCTGCCTGCGGCATCAGCATCCCATATGGGCACTGGGTTCTAGTCTCAGCTGCTCCTCTTCCAGTCCAGCTCTCTGCTGTGGCCTGGGAAGGCAATGGAGGATGGCCCAAGTGCTTGTGCCCCTGCACCCGCATGGGAGACCAGCAGGAGGCACCTGGCTCTTGGCTTCGGATCGGTGTAGCGCCAGCCATAGTGGTCATTTGTGGGGGTGAACCAACGGAAGGAAGACCTTTGTCTCTCTCTCTCATTGTCTAACTCTGTCAATAATTAAAAAAAATAACTTCTTGCCTATTTTGCTTCTAAGAGTTTTACAGTTTCTTTTATCAGTGTTATATATTTTCAATGAAAAAAATCTTTATGTAATAAGCTTTCAACTTGAAAATAACAAATTTCTAGATAAACAAATTCACCAAAAAGATTTTAACAACAGGAAACTTGTAAAATCTGTAGTGTTCTGGATATTAAAGAAATTGAATATATAAATAAGAACAAAATCCAAAGAAATACCCATGACAATGTATTTCACTAACTTAGTTTTTCAAATACAATAAAGGAAAAAATAAAACTAGTCTCACAATTTTCCACAAGATAGGCAAAAGGGCAATTTTTATTAGATAGTACAACCCCTTTTATGAGACTTGTACAACTGATATAAAAACCCAAAAAACATGGTATAATAAAGGAAAATTACTTTAATGAATGTAGATTAAAAAATCCTAATTGAAACAGTAGTAAGTTAAATCTAGTGATATTTTAAGTATTCTGAGTATTTTAGGTATTATAAGTATTCAGTAATATCCCAAGAGTTACATTTGATTCATTTTCATAATCATTTAAGATCCAGCACAGTATGGAAATAAAGTTTCAAAGTTTATCTCAATATTTCTGGAGAAAACACTTGATAAAAATTAGCATCATAT
Organism: Lepus europaeus; assembly: GCF_033115175.1. Classification (NCBI taxonomy): domain Eukaryota; kingdom Metazoa; phylum Chordata; class Mammalia; order Lagomorpha; family Leporidae; genus Lepus; species Lepus europaeus. Next base: position 59,487,243 of record NC_084833.1, on the reverse strand, counting down.
TGTGTTAAAAACTTGAAAACTGGAAATAAATGGATCTTGTTTTAACTGATACAGAGTCCCTAGAAAAATTGTAGTATTTATCAAGATTGAACAATATTGGTTTTTGTTTTCAAAATTGGGAGCAAGTCAGGAACAGTCATGTTCACTCTTTTACTCTAAATTGTACTAGAGACCCCAGCTCCTGCCAAAAGACGAAGGTGAATGAGATACAAATTATAAAGTAAGAGAGTTTGAAAGAAGAAATATTAGTCATTATCATATTTGAGATAATTGTTCATGTAATTAAAAAATCTGCCAATAAATTATTACAATTAATTGAATCTCTTTATGCAAAATAAATATACAAAGATCAATTATACATTGATATAGCTGTAACAAATATGTAATATAAATATTTTCTTAACTTTTATTTAATGAATATAAATTTCCAGTGTACAGCTTATGGATTACAATGGCTTCCCCATCCCATAACTTCCCTCCCACCCGCAACCCTCCCCTCTCCCGCTCCCTCTCCCCTTCCATTTGCATCAAGATTCATTTTCAATTCTCTTTATATACAGAAGATCAATTTAGTATAAAGGTTTCAACAGTTTGCACCCACATAGAAACACAAAGTGAAACATACTGTTTGAGTACTAGTTATAGCATCAAATCAAAATGTACAGCACATTAAGGACAGAGATCCCACATGAGGAGCAAGTGCACAGTGGCTCCTGTTGTTGACCCAACAAATTGACACTCTAGTTTATGGCGCCAGTAACCACCCTAGGCTGTCGTCATGAGTTGCCAAGGCTATGGAAGCCTTCCAAGTTTGCCGACTCTGATCATATTTAGACAAGGTCATAAAAGACAGAGTGAGGATAGAAAAAAACACTAGCAAGCCAAATGCAATAGCATATTAAAGGAATATACTCATACATCATGACCAAGCATGTCGTATCTATTGATCACAAGGGTGACTCAACATAGAAGAACCAATAATTGCAATACACTTTACTAGAATGAAAAGGGGAAAGTTGTCCACTCAACTTACATCAGAAAAGTATTTAACAAAGTTCAGCACCCTTTTGTGATAAAAGCACTCAACAAATTAACAAATAAAAGGAAATTTCTTTATGTAAAGGGCAATTATGAAAAACCCACAGTTCCCAACACTCTTAAGTAGTCAAAGAATTTTAAACTGAAAAGCAAAATTAGGATTTACATTTCCTTACTTAAAAAACTTATTATAAAACTAAGGTTTAAAAACACTTGGTACTGGAACAAAATAGACATATAAATCAATGGAGTAGAATTAAGAGATGAAAAATAAACCCATATGTGTTAGTCAATTGATTTTTTTGTATTATCATTCAGTGGAGGAAAATGGTCTCTTCAACAAATGATGCACAGACATTTGGAAAAGAATAAAATGGGTACTTAACTCACTCTAAATACAAAATTAAGTTAAAGTGGATTAAAAACATAAATATAGCTAAATCAATAAGACCCTTATTAGAATAAATCATAGGGTTAAACCTTCATGACCTCAGTTTTGGTTTATTACATGGGACAATGAAAACAAATCAATTCAGAAAACAAATAAATTTGAATTAATAATTTTTGTGAATCAACACTACTAAAAGTATAAAAACAATTCATAGAATGGAAGAATTCTGGAAAATGATCTGGCAAGGATCTAGTATGCAGAATACACAATGAAGAATTCCTACAACCCCAAAATGTAAAAACCAACAACTCAGTAAGGAAAATGGGTGGCTTCAATTGCCATTTCTCTAAAGGATATATACAACTCGTCTATATTCCCCTGAAAGCCCATGAAGAGATGCTCAACATCATGAGTCATTAGGAAACTTTAAATTGAAAACAAAAAGAGTCCATTCTGTTCTGTTGCTTCTCCACTGAAAATTTCTCAATGAGTCCCCTGTAAAAGTGGTCCTTTCTTTTTTTTTTTTTTCTGCTGTCTTTCTGTGGCTGAGGTCAGCATGCCTTCTAACTATTCAAAATGGCTATTATCCAAAAGAAAGAGGGCAAGAAATACTGGCAAGAATATGGAGAAAGGGGAACTATTAGACTATTGGTAGGAATGCAAAATTATTGCAACCACTTTGGAAAAAAGTATAGAGATTTGTTAAAAAAAAAAAAAAAAAAAAAAAAAAAAAAAAAAAAAAAAAAAAAAAAACTAGGACTAGGCATACAATATAATCCAGCAACTCTACTACTGGATATATACCCAAAAGATATGAACACCTTGTATCAAAGAGATACCTGTACCAAGATATTAACAGAAGCACTGTTCACAATAGTCAAAACATGGAATCAACCAAGGTGTCCATAATCAGATGAATGGATAAAGAAAATGGTTGAATATTATTTAGCTATAAAAAAGAATGAAATCCTATCATCTGCATTAAAATGGTTGCAGCTGAAGGACATCATGTTGAGTGAAATAAACTGGACACAAAAGGACAAATATCACATGTTCTTCCTTATGTAGGGTAGCTAAAAATTTTTTTAAAAATCAAAAATAATAACTAAAGAAGAAATGCTTGTGCAGATCAGTATTGCTGCAAATTAGTTTTGTCAAGCATTGTTTTATATCTTTGTCAAATTGTTAAGAATTATACAATACTACAGTTTTAATGACCTGTGATTATTTTGAAATTTACTGTATATGAGTGAAGTTAATCTTTTCATTTGATTATCATTCATATGATTTTCCCTATGAACCATGATGTTTTTACTTTTTACTTGTTGAGCTCTCAATTAAGTGGAGCATTAAGCCTTTGACTATAATGTGAATTAAAAATAAGTTATCTTAAAAACAAAAGAAAAAGGAAAAAAAGAGACCTCACATGATACACACTATAATGGCTATACTTTATAAAAATGGAAAATAAATGTCAAAGAGGCTATGAGAAATCAGAACACTCATAAATTGCTGGGAAGAATGTATATTTATAGGGATCATGCTTGGTTCTGTGGTTAAGACTAGGAACACTTGGGTTGGTATAAAACTGTGTTTCTGATCTGGCTAACTGCTAACACACACTGTGAGGAAGAAGATGATGGCTTAAATACATGGACCCCTGCCTCCCATGTGGGAGACTTAGACGGAACTCTGTGCTCCTGGCTTCAGCCTGGCCCAGCCTGAGATATTGCAGATATTTGGGAAGTGAACAAGCAGATGGGAGTTATTTTTCTGTCTGTCTCTCTGTCTCCTTCTCTGTCACTATGCCTTTAAAATAAGTTTCAAAAAATTTAACAAGAGTGTCAATGTGTGTAATCACTATGGAAAACAGTTTGGCACTTCTTCCTACTGTTAAATATAGAATTACTGTAAGACCCAACAATTCAGCTTCTTAGTATGAACCCAAATAGTTCTTTAAACAAAAATTTGCACAAGAATGCTCATAGCAGAACTACTCCAGACAGCCAAAAGTTGTAAACAAACCAAATATCCATCAAATGAGGAATACACAGACAAAATGTGATGTATCCCTACAATGGAATATTATTTAGCCATAAAAATATAAAATATTGATACACTTTACAATAAAATGCAACTTGAAATCATTATACTAAGTGGAAGAAGACAGACACAAAAGGCTACATACTGCATGTTACATTTATATGAAATACTCAGAATAAATTAACAGAGAAAACATATACCAAAAGTAGATCAATAGTTTTCAGGGCTGAGAGGTGGGACGAATAGGGAGTAAATGCTTGCAGAATACAGGATTTGCTTCTGGAGTAAAAAGTTTTCTGGAACTAAATACAGGTAATTGCTGCATAGTATTGAGAATGCACTGAGAGCCATTGAATTGTGAAGTTTAAAATTATTAAAATGATAATGTGTTGTATGTATTTTAAAATTAATAGAAAAGGTTACTAGTAATGTAGATACCCAACAATGCCCAAGGGATATTTCCATCATTCTTAGATTGATATAAAGAAAACTAAAGAAGAAGGAAGGAGGGGAAAAGACAAAATAGGACTTATCAGAAATATTACACGAAATAACAAGAACTGGCAATTGACCAAGTAATAGGCATGATGTTCAGAGGTTTCCCTAGAGCTTCTCTTCAGCTGGTGCAAGGACAAAGGGGAATTAATATTCATTCAGTCTCAATGCCTCAGACTCCCTGGCACCTGGAGACTTTATTACAAGTTTCCTATCCCAACATATTTGCACGCAAAGACATTTTGCTAAAATCTTTCGGGGTGTATTGAGGCTTTATTTTAATCTTTATTCTAATTTTTATGCATTTCAAAAATTGAATGCACAGTAGGCACATGACTCCCTAAGACAGAGGACAGAATCTTGGTAAGTGTTCGTGATCAATAAATTTATACTATGCATACTTAAGATTGGTATTTGGACTCACAAAAACTTACCTAAGGCCTAGAATACTGGTGTGGAAAATAAAATGATACATATCAGTGGTCTAGGAAGAGACAGACAGAAGGAAGAATACAATGAAAAGAAATTATAGAGAAAAATGTTTCTTGGGCATCTATAATATTACAGGAATCTATGGTCTCCTTCAAGTCACTCAATAATAATCTGAGGTAAATAGTACTGCGCCTATTTCTAAATGAAACTGAAACTCAGAAGGTATTATAACTTACCTTAGGTCACAAAGCCAGGAAGAAAATAATCAGCAGAATTAGGACTCTATCCCATGCCATTGTGCCAGTATATTCAATAATTCATGATTTTATTTCTTTGTCCTACATATACCACCTTATAATGATACAGTGTGTGATACATAAAGTGCAGAAAGAAATCTCATAACATGCAAAAAGATAAAATAATTAATTATACTCCCTTACACACAGAATGACTGAACATATACCCTGATATAGAGATTCATATGGTGATCAGCTTTTCCTCTGTCTTCATGTTATTAAATTGAATTCAAATTTAATTATTAGGAGACCTGAATTTATAATCAGGGTGACGATAAAGAAGAAGAGGTACAAAGTAAAAAGTTTAGATATAGCAATAATAAAGAGTATCTTTTGAACTAGCTGATAATATGCATACTAAAGAATTTGACTTTGTCCAAAAAGAGATCTAATCTTTGCTCCTGGCTTCTAGGAAGAAATCTAAATCATATTTGCAAAGAATGTAATTGTTTAAAGTGAAGAATGGCCACATTAAATCTGAAAGTAGAGACTTACCATGCCATAAAAACCCATTAATATAACTTAGGATGGGTCCTTTATGTCATGTGGCATTAGTCAACCTGAAGGCTGAGTTCAGCTATGATGAAAATTAGTGAACCAAGCAAGCAATCCCTACCATGTAATGAAGTCCCAGAAAAATGCTGGACCTCAAAGTGAGTGAGCTTCCCTGCTTGTATGACTCTGTGCATATTGTCACACATACTGCTGGGAATGCTATACATCCTGACTCCATGAGAAGATAGCGGATGCTTCAAATTTAGAAACCTCACTGTTACTTTCTACCCTAAGCATCTTTTCTGTGGTTTGATTTTATCTGTATCCTTTCCTTGTAAGAAACTGTAGCTATGAGGATAATAGCTGTCAATGAGTTCTATGAGTCCTTCTATTGAGTTACTGAACCTGGGTGTAGTTTTTTGATAACTCCCTGAACTTGTAATTGATATCAGGAGTAAGGGAATTCTTGGAAATGGGGCTCTCAAACTTTGCAGTTTAACAAGCACCAGGTAACATATCAGACCTCATGACATGTTCTTTTCAACTGTTGCAGATGTGAACAGACTCTTAAAAAAGAAATTTGTAGGGACACTACTTTGTAAGTCAAAATTTCCTCTTGCTAACTTATCTTATGTCCTCTCTTGGGTATGCTGTACTTTGAGATATAGGGACCCCAGAAATGTATGATCTGCTACTAGGCTCTCAATTCTGTATTTTTTACTACTTCTTTGGAGGAGGATAGGGATAAGGGTCACTAACACTTTAATCATCATAGAAAATCTCAGTGTCTCATCACATAAATCTTGCAGATTCTCTTCTTTAAGGAAGTTTTGGTTAATCTAGATTATTTGATTCTTCCCTATCTCTTACTTTTCTTTCTCTTTCATTTCACTACTTCCATTAGCAAGTTTTACAAAGACAGACACAAAGTAATGTACATAGTCTAGGTTCAAATCTTATTTGTTCTGCTTTTAGCTCTGTAAACAATGGGAGGTAAATTAACTGATCAAATGCTTTCTCTTTCCTCAAAACAGATACCTGCAGAATCTGTGTCATAGAATTTGGGAATATAAACACAATATACACAAATAGTGGTAGGCATGAGAACTGAAAAATAGTAGATATTAAATTAATGATTACTATGATTATTGCAGAAGTTGTTATGGTTATCAATCTTATTGTTTCCTCTTATTGTCTAATTTTTTGAGGAAGAGGAGTAAGAGCATTTACTCACTCATAGCACACAGTCTTAGAAAAGAGATGGTGTTAGCATCTACTTGAAGCCCAGCCTCTCACATCTATAATACAGGTGAGGTATGCTACTAGAATTATTTTTGGAGAGTTGAAAGAAAAAAATAATCAAAGCTCTTTGGAGAAATTTATTCTTAATGGCAATTTTTTGGGAATTAAAAAAAATGTAGATCTGTTAAAGTTGGATGAATTGCCCATTGGGAACTGGCTACAACATTTAAAACCATGACCACCATCAGCCTGCAGAAGAATGTCTTCTCCCAATGTTACTGAGTTCCACCCTTCCTCGTTCCTGTTGATGGGGATTCCTGGACTGGAAGATGCACAAACCTGGTTTGGCTTTCCCTTCTGTGTTGTATACCTGACTGCTCTTTTTGGAAATCTTATGATTCTGTTTGTGATTTGGACTGACCATAGCCTCCATCAACCCATGTTCTATTTCCTGGCCATGCTGTCAATGATTGACCTGAGTCTCTCTACAGCTACCATCCCCAAGATGCTGGGCATCTTTTGGTTCAGCCTTCATGAGCTGTGCTTCGGGTGCTGTGTTGCTCAAGTCTTTTTTATTCACTTTTTCACAGTCATGGAGAGCATCGTCCTTCTTGCCATGGGCTTTGATCGCTACGTGGCTATTTGTAACCCCCTCAGATACACCATGATCCTTACCAACAGAGTTATTGTTGTAATTGCTATGGTTGTGGTTTTAAGGAGCTTATGCATGATTACTCCCATCATTTTTCTCCTTCTGAGGCTACCTTACTGTGGACATAGAATCATCCCTCATACCTATTGTGAGCACATGGGAGTGGCACGTCTGGCTTGTTCCAGCATCAGTGCTAATGTCTACTTTGGTCTTGGCAATATTTCTATCTTGTTTATGGATGTGCTTCTTATCATTATTTCCTATGCTAGGATTTTATGCACTGTCTTCCACCTCCCTTCCCAAGATGCCCGTATGAAGGCTCTTAATACTTGTAGTTCCCATCTCTGTGTAATCTTAGCATTCTTTGGCCCAGCTCTCTTCTCCTTCCTCACTCATCGCTTTGGTCATGGCATCCCCCAGTATATTCATATCCTCCTGGCTAATCTGTATGTAGTCATTCCCCCTGCCCTCAATCCAGTCATTTATGGAATCAGGACCAAACAGATCCGGGAGCGGGTGAAGATTCTCTTTTCTAAAGACAGATTGAATGAACAGTAATTCATTCAGGTTATGAAACCAGGAAATCTAAAAAGATTGAAAAGTGATTAAAAATTGCTTTCACCAGAATTGACTGTCATATTATGTTAATTGGAATAAGCCAGGCATAGGATGACAAATACCACATGATTTCACTCATATGTGAAATCTTAAAAGTTGATCTATTAGAAGTTTAAAGTGAAATGGTGGCTATCAAATTCTGAGGAGAGTTGGGGTGGAGTAAGAGATGGGGAAACGTTGATTAATGGTTACTAAGTTACAGTTAGGTAGGAGAAGAGTTCTGGTATTCCATTGCACAGTTTAGTAACTATAGATAATGATAATGCATGATGTGTGTTTTAAAGCCAAAGAAAGGATTTTGAATGTTTTCATGAAAAATAAGTGACAAATGTTTGAGAAGATAGATAAGCTTACTGTCATGTGAATGTTACATAGTGTACACATGTATCTATGGGTGTCTGAACATCATGTGCACTCCAGAAATATGTAAAGTTGCTAATTATCAGTTTAAAATTTACATAAATTTTATACATATCTATGAAAATTGTGTGAATATTTGTGTTTATATATATACATGTATGTATGAGAAACATCCATCACAATTGTTGGTGGCATGTGTGTTTGTATCTGAATGTGTACTTGCAGTAGGAGTCTCTATTGACCCCTGACAAAGAACATATCATACAAGCTTCAAGGAAGAGCCATTTAATTCATGAAACGAAGAACGCTCTGTTAAAAATATATGTTTTTTGGGGAGCTGGTGCTGTGGTGCAGCAGGTTAAAACCCTGGTCTGAAGCGCTGGCATCCCATATGGGCACCAGTTCTAGTCCCAGCTGCTCCTCTTGAATGGGGGATATGTAAGCAAACCATTTTTTTCAAATACTCCAAAGAGATATCATAAAAATTAAAAGAAGAACAAGAAAGAAAGGGGCAGGGAAGTTGGGAGGAAGAGTGGGAAATAATATTATGTTCATAAAACTGTATATATGAAATACATGAAATCTGTTCCTTTCATATAAAATAATCAACCAATGGAAAAAAAAGATGAAACACTAGAAGTGAAAAAATTAATGAAAACAGGTGATTTATAAGAAAATCTAATAGCCACATAATAAGGAGTTTCAGAAAGTGAAATAAAAAATGAAGGACAGAATAACAAAGAAATTTCTACAACTGAAAAATTATTCAAGCCTTAATGCTGGCAGTTTTCAGAAGGGCTCAGTTAGGACTTAGGTACTATTTGATGGAAACTGTAAACAAACCAAATAAAAGAAAATGCCCACTATTCCACAGGGGGAAAACATGTCCAGAGAATGTCCAAATGACACAAATAGAGAAAATGCCATAGACCAGCATGATCATATCTTACTAGCATCAGAATTACCAAATGCAAAAGTGTATACTAAAAAAGGGTCTGCATGTCCTAAGAAAAAATGATTTTACATGGAATTCAGTGCTCATCCAATCCATTATCTATACTCAAGAACACAACCAATGACATTTTAAGAAATGTGACAAAAATTTGAGCTGAATCCTTTCCCAAAAGGGGAAAAATTTAAGATATATTCTAGCAAAAAAAAAAAACACTTAAAAAGAGTATTTTACAGTATGAAAAACATGATTTATGCACAAAGGAAAGCAGAAAAAATATAAGTAAGTCAAAATAATTGCTGATAAACTGATTATGATAACATGATTTTAAGAAGAGATATTTAATGGATTTCTACTTTCAATACTGATAAACTACTTTATTTTAGATTAGTTTCCACCAAGAAAAAAAAAAATAGAAAAACTTCATTGAAGAGTTAAAAAATTAATAGTTTTTTTAATGCATTGGAGAGTTAACAAATTAACAGAAAGACACAGATCAAGATGCCAAAACAGACAAGCACACAAAAGACCTGAGTAGGGGTGGGTGTTTGGCCTAGCATTAAGCAACCATTTAGGATGCTCATATCCTATTTGGGGAACCTGGGTTTGAGTCTTGGCTCCAATACAGATTCCAACTTGCTATAATATACACCCTGGGAGGCAGCATGTGAAGGCTCAAGTAATTGTGTCCCTGCCACCACATGAGAGATCAGGATTGAGTTCTCCTGAGCTCTGCCTTGCCAGGCCCAGCCCTGGTCATTGTGAACATCTGGAGAGTGAATCAGTCAATGGGAATATTCGCTCATTCACTCACTCTCTCTCTCTCTCTCTCTCTCGCTCTTTCTATCTTGCTCTATATCCTTTTAAATAAATAAATAATTTTAAAGGAGATTAAAATATTCCAGACAACCATACAGTGAAATGATCATAACATAGCTATGAACTTTTTATACAATAAATTGGATGATAAGATAAAGATTTTCTGTCATTAACTGGAAACTAATAAGGATCAAGTGTAATTTTAATTGAATTAATTTTAAAATGCGTTTAATAAATCAACAACAGGAGTCACTGTGCACTTATTCCCCATGTAGGATATCTATCCTTAATGTGTTGTACTATGTGATTTAAGAGTATAACTAGTATTCAAACAGTACTTTATACTTTGTGTTTCTGTGTGGGTGCAAACTGTTGGAATCTTTACTTAGTATAGAGTAGGTCTTCTGTATATAAAGATAATTGAAAATAAATCTTGATGTGAATGGGATGGGAGAGTGAGCAGGAGATGGAATGGTTGTGGGTGGGAGGGTGGTTATGAGGGGGAAAAATCCCCTATAATCTGAAAATTGTACTTTGGAAATTTATATTTATTAAATAAAAGTTTAAAAAATGTGTTTAATATATATCAGTATATGATAATCAGTTGAAGAGATGATTAATAAAGTGAAAGATTAATCAGAAGGAAATACCCAGAATGATATAAGAATAAGTTGATAGAATATAAAATTAGAAGATTTGAAAAAATCATTTTAAAATTACACATATTTACAATTAAATCATGCAAGGAGATATGTTAAAATATTGATTGTGTACAATATTTAAAGGTCAAATATTACAAAAGCATTGAATGAAATCAATCCAAAGATCCAAAAATTCCAAGAAGGGCTAATTTTTTTTCAAAAATAGGCCCACTCAGGAAATCACAGCAAAACCTTTGGAAAACAGAAACAAAGAGAAAATCATTAAAGTAGTCAGAGAGGGGAACATATCTTCAAAGAAGCATTAAAGAGACTAAAAGCAAGTATCTCGAAAGGAACTATGTGATCTACAAAATAATATTTCTAAAAATATTAGTGGAAAAACTAACTGCCAACCTAGATTTCTATACCCATTGAAAATATCTTATTGTATTAAATATTTGAAAGATATTCTAAGTAAATAAAAGCTGTAAAAATTGCTGCCAATGCTATGATGGCAATATAAAAAGAAATCTTTCAAGAAAAACTAACATAAATCAAAACAGAACCATAAGGATGCAGAAGAAATGAAGAAAACATACATAATACAGTAATCCCACATGAAATACAAAGATCAGGCTGAAATCATAAAAAATATGATTGATTTAACATATGAATACTAATCAAAATTTTTAAATCAGCATAAAAGATGAAAAACTAATGTGAGCAACTCAATAGTAGAGAAGAGTAACTCTGTTACTGATTTTTAAATCAGTATGAAAAAGTCTTTAATCTGATAAAAATGTGCAGATATGAAAGATGGAAGATTTATGGTAATATATCTAAATATTTCACCTGAGATCAGAAATAAGACAAAGATGTCATTGCTAATATTTCTACTCATCATAAAACTGGAAGCTCTACTACTTCAGAAAATAAGAGAAAAATGAAAACACAAAAGAAATTAGAAAGGGGAAATTGAAATTAGATTATTCACAACTGACTGATTATGTGTATGAATGTGTGTGTTAGCAAGGTTTTGGGAATGAAAATTAGTACAGTCATTTTGTAGCAGAATATGGAGGTTCCTCAAAAAACTGGAAATGGGTCCAGCTGTCCCACTATTAGACACTTAAGCAAAGGAAATGAAATAAGCCTTTCAAAGAAATCACTCCTATGTTCATGACAGCACTATTCACAATAGCCTATATGGAATCAACATACATTTCTAACAGTGGGGGAATAGGCAAAGAAAATGCGGCATATATAATGATGCAATATTATTCAGTCATAAAAAAGATTTAAATTTTGACATCTCAGCAAAATGAATGGAGGTGGACATCATTATATTAAATAAAATTAGAAAGACGAAGAAAAGCAAAACAATTATCCTCAGGCATGTATACATGTGTATATGAAACTTCCATATATCAATTCATATATATGTATGTATGAATATGAAACAGTGATTACTAGAAATTTAGAAAAGTGGAGAGACAGGGGGAAGCTTGGATAATAGGCATCAAAATGCAGTTGGGTGAATGCAATGGTTTCTGGTATACCGCAGCATAATAAGGTTAACTACAGCTCACAATACCACGTTCTATTCTGTATAAAGAACTAAAACAGAAGAGCTGGTAGGCTACAAATCCAAAAAATAAAAAAAAAAAAAAACAGAAATACTACTTGCCTGGTATGATCAGTTTATACTGGGTATATGTAGTGAAATATTGCACTGTATCACTGAAACTGTACAAGTATTATCTGTTAATTCAAATTTTAAAAATAAATACAAGGGGGCTGTCCCTGTGGCATAATGGGTAAAGTTGCTGCCTGTAGGGCCGGCATCCCATATGGGCACCAGTTGAGTCCCGGCTGCTCCACTTCCTATCCAGCTCTCTACTATGGCCTGGGAAGGCAGTAAAAGATGGCCCAAGTCCTTGAGCCCCTGCACCCACGTGGGAGACCTGGAAGAAGCTCCTGGCTCCTGGCTTTGGACTGCTGCAGCTTCAGATGTTGCAGCCATCTGGGGTGTGAACCAGCAGATAGAAGACCTCTCTCTCTCTCTCTCTCTCTCTCTCTCTCTCTCTCTCTTTCTCTCTCTGCCTCTGCCTCTGCCTTTCTGTAATTCTATCTTTTAAATGAATAAATAAATATTTAAAAAATAATAATAATAAATAAATAAATAGAAGATATACCAAGTACCTGGTTTGTAATTATCATTTTTGAAAGTTCTCCACATCTGGTGAATGGAAGGGGAGAGGGAGCGGGAGAGGGGAGGGTTGCGGGTGGGAGGGAAGTTATGGGAGGGGGAAGCCATTGTAATCCATAAGCTGTACTTTGGAAATTTATATTCATTAAATAAAAGTTAAAAAAAGGAAAGTTCTCCACATCTGAGCTATATATTTAATGCAATGAATATTTCTGTGATTTTTTTCATTTTTTTTTCTACTTTCAAACTGTAATATATATTTAAAAAGTAATAAACCAGGTAACATTGAAGAACAACATTTTGGATTTATATTATTATATTCCCCATGCATTATGTAGCTTCACTAATTGTCCTGGTGGATTACTTGTACAAAAGCAGACAAATCAGTAGAGCAATGTAGTTCCAAAACAGAAATACATACACCTAAGTGTATGATTTATGACAAACACAGCACTGCAGAACATAAAATAGTGAGAATGCAGAGACCTTGGGTTAAATGAGGCAACGTCAATTAAATAACCAATTTAGATCAGTTGGATATAGGAAATCAATAGTCTTCACTCCTGCTTCATTGTCCTTTCAATGTGATACATGATAACCTCCCATCCAGAGAGGAAGTTTTTTTTCCCCCTACCTCCTTTGGATCTGTAAATGACTCCTTCTGACACTTGTAAACATGGTGCAAGAATTGGAAAGAATTTGTGAATTGTAGTTTCTTGCTTCAGCGCTTGAACCTGAGAATGTCATGTGAATGGGTCCTTGCTGACCTGCTGTGGGATAAGCAGCTATGAGAAAGGGAACTGAAATGCCCCAGTTGTTGGCTTTTGGATCATTGTAGGGTATGAGACCATCCTTTGTCATGCAGCCAACAGCTGAATTATGATTTGATTCATATGGGAGCCTGGTAAATGGAAAGGAAAAGAGCCCAGATGAGAAAAACTTTCTCATTGAACCTAAAGAATCTGGAGCCAAAAGAAATCTTTTTACTAAAGTCACTTATTTTACAGAAGTACATTATTTGACAAAACCTAAGTCATGCAACAGGATGCAAAATGCAAAATGCAAAAACCATAAAAAGAAAGGCTCACATTAAATAATCCTTTCTGTTGGTACAGATTGCTTGTACCAAGGAAATGGATTTTGTGAATATTACACAATTTAGGCAATCATGAATTTTGAATGAGAACAATCATCATCATTATATTCAAAATCCATATTCAGATGCCTAGAAACGGAAATGAATTAGGTTTTGGGTGCTGTCCAGTAGAGCATAATACAATGAGAGAGGAAGCTATGGTGCATGCAAGGGAATTATTATAATATTGAGTAATGTGATCAGATCAGTGCAAAAAAAATGAGAAATAGCACTGTGGCCATGAAGTAAAACAAAATGTAATCAGATTGATGGATAATAGAAACTGAAAGAATTCAACAGTTTTTGAGTTGAGGTTCAAATAGAGAAAAGTTTAAAGGCTGCAAGTTGGTGGTCTTGGAAATGGAATTCCTAAAACTGATATAATAAATATGGTACAGTTATTAGTAATTGAAGGTCTTACTTTTATTGATGATGCTGTTAAAATAAGAGGTGAGATTATTAAAGAAGAAAACATTGAGTGGGCATCTGGCTCACTAATTAATATGCCAATTGGGACACCTCATCCCATATTAGAGTACATGGAGTACATGGTTTAAGTTCTGGATCCTCTGCTTCCAAAGTTAAAGTGCACCCTGGGGAGATGCACTGAAGAAGCTGGGTCTCTGCCATCCATGTGGATTGAATTCCAGACTCCTAGTTTCCCCTACTCCCAGTCCTGGCTATCACATATTATAGGCATTTGGAGAGTGAACCAGTAAATGAAAAGTTTCTCTCTCTCTCTCTCTCTCTCTCTCTCTCTCTCTCTCTCTCCCTTCCTCATTGTCTACCTTTCAAATAGAATGAAGACACATAAATACGAATTTTTTTCAAAAAGAAGAAAAAACTCACAAAGTAAGTAACCAGATTGTTGGAATGCAGGTATAGAAACTAACAACATTCCTCAAAAAGAACAAAAATATAAATTCATACCTTTTTTGTGGGACTTCAAATAAATAATTTAACCAAATTAGGAAGAAATTTGTCAATATTTAGTAAAAGACTTGATATCCTATTAATTATAATGCAATTCTAGGACAATAATATAAATTTTACAAATACATATATAAGAAGTTACAACAAGATTAAAATGTTCAGAACAGTTTAATAAGAGTCACATTGGGAAAATGTTCTATTGAATAGCAGTGGGCCAGACAACAAAATATTCAAAGAATTAGGAATGTTGACTATATTATGTCATGGATATCAAAAATTTAGACAAAATTTACCCAATTTAATATTTTATTTTTTTGAAATAGCATTTTAAACTTACATTGTAGTCAAAGGCCTATTGCTACACTAAATAAAGACTTCAACAAATATGTAAGTAGACTATAATTCAGCAAGGGCTATAAACAATAATCAATAGTTTAATGATTTTGTGAATATTTTAAAATTTACTTTATATAAATGAAGTAAGTAAAGATTTTAAGGATGATAAGGTACTGGATATTTATTCTGGAATTATCAATAGAAAAACAGGACTCTAATCCTTCCCCTAGGTTTTTAGTATGAGAGATTATAGTCGAACATGTAAAAAATATTTTTAAAGATTTATTTTCATTATTTATTAGAAAATCAGACATACAGAGATAGAGTGAGAAAGGACAAGACAGATCTTCCATTCACTTCCAGTCTCCACATGGCTGCAACTGCCAGCAGTCAGACTAAAGACAGGAATGAGCTTCTTCCAGGTCTCCCACATGGGTGGAGGGCCCAAACATTTGAGCCATTTTCTGCTGCTTTTCCTATGCCATCAGTAGAGAATTGGATAGGAAGTGGAGCAGCCAGGACATGAACCAACACCCATATGGGCTTCTAGAATAGAGCTTTACCTGTTTTGCCAAAATATCAGCCCCAATTCTCGAAAGATTTTGGAATAAGCAATGCCATCAAGGAAAACCTAGGCTTCTGTTACAAAACAAATATGATTATAACCTCAAAAAGAGTTTAAGGCTACTGAGTCTGTGTACACCATGAGTTCTCTCCCACACCCTCAGATTTTCACAGCCTCAGTTCATTAGCTCCACACCTTCACTAGGTCCTAACCTCCTGTTATTTCTCCCCACCAGAATCAGGTTTTTCTGCTTGGCTGATGACAGGCGCTGCTTTACGTATGTCCAAAATGGCACTTGCTCTTTCTCTTGCTTGCCTTTGTAAGGTGAGTGGAGAGAGAGGCTCATGTCCGTGCAGGTCTCTTTCATTTATTTATTTTTTTCTCTCCTCTAGTTAACCTGGTAAACTTTCCCCAGCAGGGCTTCAAGCCTCGTTCCCTCTAGGCTCTTTTTGCTGTTTCCCCACCAATGTCTCGGGCTACTGAGGTTTCCTCTCACCTCCCCTTCCAGCGCTGGTGTGTAGACTCTGCAGCTGGGCTCCCGAGCTGTGGGTGCCCTTGCTCTCCCCATAGGTCCTCTGTGTCACATCCACTAGATCCAGAAGAGTTTCCTCTGCAGGTTTTTTCCTGAACCTATCCCTGAAAGTACAGTAACTCCACTTTTATTAAACTATCTTTTCCCGGATTATCAGTGCATGCCCTCACTATTCTGCCATCTTGGCTCTGGAGTACACAAACTCATACTTGGCAAGCTGGTGAGAGACTGCACAGAAATTTGAGATCACACTGAGCTCTGCATGGACCCTTTGTGTGGCCCTTGGGGCAGAGAAGATGAATATTATACCCACAAGAGCCAGAGATCAGACAATAACTGCCATCAATTCCACTCAGCTGCGTGGATATACTTCCCTTCTGAGTTAAAGAGCGACAGCGAGAGAGAGAGAGAGAAGATTTACCACTCCAAGCCTGGGTGAGTCACCTTTGGCACATCCTTAACCCTAAAGAACTAAACAGAGCTCTCTGGCCACACCCATCACAAGCCTCTAAGAATCCATCAAGAGCAGACAGTCCACTTAATCTAGAGTCATAGTATAATGAGAAAAACCACTACAGTGAAAAAACCAAAGAATATCTCCAATATGCCAAACAACAAACAGAAAAGTATACAGTCAAAACAAAGAAGAGGAAATTAGAAATCTAAAAAATATTGTTGGGAATCTACAGGATACTACTAAAAAACCCAACATTTGGGTTCTAGGAGTTCCTGAAGGCATGGAGAGGGAGAAAGGATTAGAAGGCCTTTTTAGTGAGATACTAGCAGAGAACTTCCCGGGTTCGGAGAAGGACAGACATCCTAGTACAGAAGCTCATAGAACCCCTAATAAACATGACCAAAAGAGATCCTCACCATGACACGTTGAAATCAAACTCCCCACAGTGAAACATAAAGAAAAAATTCTAAAATGTGCAAGAGAGAAACGCCAGATTACTCTCAGAGGATCTCCAATTAGACTCATAGCAGACTTCTCATCAGAAACCTTACAGGCTAGGAGAGAATGGCGAGACATAGCCCAGGTACTAAGAGAGAAAAACTGCCAGCCCAGAATATTATATCCTGCAAAGCTCTCATTTGTGAATGAAGGTGAAATAAAGACCTTTCATAGCAAACAGAAATTGGAAGAATTTGTCACCACTCGTCCAGCCCTACAAAAGATGCTTAAAGATGTGTTACACACAGAAACACGGCCATCAATATGAAAAAAGGTAAAAGAAGAAAACCTCCCATAAAAAATCTCAGGAAGCTCAAAGCATATATTAGAAAATATCTTTGGGAAAATGGCAGCGCAAAGTTATTACTTATCAATAGTCACATTGAATGTTAATGGCCTGAACTCTCCAGTTAAAAGGTACAGACTGGAATGGATTAAGGAACAAAACCCATCTATTTGCTGCTTACAAGAAACATATCTTTCCAACAGAGATGCATGCAGACTGAAAGTAAAAGGTTGGAAAAAGATATCCCATGCCAACAGAAACCAAAAAAAAAAAAAAAAAAAAGCAGGTGTAGTCATATTAATATCAGACAAAATAAAATTTAACACAAAAACTGTTGAGAGACAAAGAGGGGTACTATATAATGATTAAGGGATCAATTCAACAGGAAGATGTAACTATTATAAATGTATATGCACCTAATTACAGGGCACCGGTTTATTTAAAAGGTATGTTAAGGGACTTAAAGGGAGACTTAGATTAAAATACAATAGTACTGGGGGACTTCAATACTCCACTCTCAGAAATAGATCAATGGAGGAAGATCAACAAGGAAATAGCAGATTGAATTGACAATGGTGCACAAATGGATCTAAAAGATATCTATAGAAGTTTAAATCCTACAAATAAAGAATTTACATTCTTCTCAGCAGTGCATGGAACCTTAAGTAGGACTGACCACATACTAGGCCATAAAGCAAGTCTCAGCAAATTCTAAAGAATTAGAATCATACCATGAAGCTTCTCAGACTACAGCAGAAAGAAGTTGGAAATTAGCAACTCAGGAATCCCTAGAGCATATGCAAACACATGGAGACTAAACAATATGCTCTTGAATGAACACTGGGTCATAGAAGAAATCAAAAGAGAAATCAAAAACATTTTGGAAGTAAATGAGGATAACAACACAAGATATCGAAATTTATAGATATAGAAAAAGCAGTGTTGAAAGTTTATATCAATAGGTGCCAACATCAAAAAATTGGAAAGGCACCAAATAAATGAGCTTTCAAGTCATCTCAAGGATCTAGAAAAACTGCAGCAAACCAGACCCAAATCTAGTAGGAGAAGAGAAATAATTAAAGTCAGAGAAGAAATCAACAGGATTGAATCAAAAAAAAATTACAAAAAATGAGCCAAACAAATCGCTGGCTTTTTGAAAAAATGAATAAAATTGTCACCTCACTGGCCCAACTACCTAAAAAAAGAAGAGAATAGACCCAAATCAATAGGATCAGAGATGAAAATGGAAACGTAACAACAGACACCACAGAAATAAAAAGAATCATCAGAAATTACTACAAGGGCTTGTATGCCAGCAAACAGGGAAATCTATCAGAAATGGATAGATTCCTGGACACATGCCACCTACCTAAATTGAACCAGGAAGACATAGAAAACCTAAATAGGCCCATAACTGACACAGAAATTGAAACAGTAATAAAGGTTCTAGTACTAGTGGTTGAACTCTGTAATTAACACACAATTATTCTTAGGTGTTTAAATTTTAACTGAAAAGTGATCCCTGTTAAATTTAAGAGTGAAAAAAGAGAGGGAGGAGATGCACAATTTGGGACATGCTCAATCGGACTTGCTGCAAATGGTGGAGTTAGAAATGTGCCAGGGGATTCCAACACAATCCCATCAAGGTGGCATGTACCGATCCCTGTTAAATTTAAGAGTGGAAAAAGAGAGGGAGGAGATGTACAATTTGGGAGATGCACAATCAGACTTGCCCCAAATGATGGAGTTAGAAATGTGCCAGGGGATTCCAATACAATCCCATCAAGGTGGCATGTACCAATGCCATCTCACTAGTCCAAGTGATGAATTTTAGTTCACAATCAATGGCTCTGATGGGTCTAAGAATCAAAGGGATCACACAAACAAGACAAGTGTCTGCTAATACTAACTGATAGAATCAAAAAGGGAGAGAAAAATCCAACATGGGAAGTGGGATACACAGCAGACTCATAGAATGGCAGATGTCCTAAACAACACTCTGGCCTCAGAATCAGCCCTTAAGGCATTCGGATCTGGCTGAAGAGCCCATGAGAGTATTGCAGGCATGGAAAGCCAAGATACCATGGAAAAGAACAAAAAAGGAAGAAGAAGACCTAAATGAAAGATCTCTGTGAGTGAGATCCCAGTGGAAAGAACAGGGCCATCAAAGAAGGAGGTACCTTTCTCTGAAGGGAGGACAGAACTTCCACTTTGACTATGACCCTATCGGAATAAGATCAAAGTCAGCGAACTCTAAAGGCTTCCATAGCCCTGGCAACTCATGACTAGAGCCTAGGGAGATTACTGACGCCATGAACAGGAGTGTCAAATTGTTAAGTCAGCAACAGAAGTCACTGTGTACTTACACCCCATGTGGGATCTGTCCTTAATGTGTTGTCTAATGTGCAGTGATGCTATAATTAGTACTGAAACAGTATTTTTACACTTTGTGTTTCTGCGTGGGTACAAACTGATGAGATCTTTACTAATTATATACTCAATCGATCTTCTGTATATAAAGAGAATTGGAAATGAAAAAAAACAACCTGGTGTTAAATTGGAAATGGCATAGAAAATTAATTAATTAAAAAAATATTATGTAGGATCTCTGTCTTTAATGTGCTGTACACTGTTATTTAATGCTATAACTAGTACTCCAACAGTATTTTTTTTCACTTTGTGTTGCTCTATGTGGGCAAACTGTTGAAATCGTTACCTAATATATACTAAACTGATCTTCTGTATATAAAGAGAATTGAAAATGAATCATGATGTGATTGGAAGGTAGAGGGAGCGGGAAAGGGGAGGGTTGTGGGTGGGAGAGAAGTTTTGGGAGGGGGAAGCCATTGTAACCCATAAGCTGTACTTTGGAAATTTATATTCATTAAATAAAAGTTTAATTTAAAAAAAACATGAAGTTTGTATACTTTAAACAAAAGGTTTTTTGGGGAAAAATAAATAAGTGCAACAAAAAAAGAGATTTACCATGCCCAACTTGGCTGTTACCCTGGATACTCTAACCCCAACCTGGAGTACGACCAGAACTCCCTGGATACATCCAACAAAAACCTCTGAGTATTCACTGAAGGAGCAGATATTCTGCTAAGCCACAAAGATATAGTTCAAAGATAAAAGCCATCAGGGAAAATAACCAATAAGTATCTCCAAAAAAAGCCTAAAAATAAATGCAAAAACTCAGGAAACAAGAATAAAGAAGACAAAAAGAATCCCCGTCCAAGGGAATACAACACTTTTGATGAAATGCCTGAAGTGGAATTCAAAAGATTAATCATAGAATTACTCAGAAATTATGAGAAGCATATCCACAAATTGAAGAAATCCATACATGACATGAATGAAAATTTTTCCCATGAAATTGAGAATTTAAAGAGTATTCAAAATGAAATATTTAAAATGAAGTATTCAATTGATCAAATAAAAATGTGGTGGAAAGCCTTAAAAACATACTTGGTGAGGTAGAAGAAAGAATATTCAAACTAGAATACAAATCCTTAGAAATTTTTCGGTCATACCAAAGGAGAGAAAATTGAAAAAATTACAAACAGTGTTTGAGGGGCTGGTGCTGTAGTGTGCCAGTATTTTATATGGGTGCCTGTCGAGTCCCAGCTGCTCAATCTCTGATCCAGCTCTATGATATGGCCTGGAAAAACAGTAGGAGATGGCTCCAATCCTTGGGGCCCTGCACTTGTGTGGGAAACCTGGAGGAAGCTCCTGTTTTCTCCTGGCTTCAGATCGGTCCAGCTCCAGCTGTTGCAGCCACTTTGGGAGTGAAAAGTGGATGGAAGACCTCTCTCTCTCTCTCTCTCTCTCTCTCTCTCTCTCTCTCTCTCCACCTCCCTATAACTCTGCCTTTCAAATAAATGAATAAATCTTTTTTAAAAAGTGTTTGAGATATATGGAATACAATCAAACAACTCAACATACAAGTCTTAAAGAGTTCCTGAAGTTGTGGAATGAGAATGGATTAGAAGACCTATTCAGTGAAATAATAACAGAAAAAATAACTATTTGGGGGAAAGAAAAGGACATCAAAGTGCACAAGGCAAATACAACTCCTAACAGAAATGAAAATATCTTAACCACGACACATTGTAGTCAAATTTTCCACAGTAAAACATAAAGAAAAGATTCTAAACTGTGCACAAGAAAAATGCCAGATGATTTTCAGATAATCTGCACATAGAATCACAATTGAATTCTCATCAGAAACTCAACAGACTACAAGAGAATAAAGAAACATAGTACAACCTTTAAGAGAAAAAAAAAGTCAACCCAGAATTCTGTAAACTCAAAGTTCTCATTTATGAATGAAGGTGAAATAAAGACCTTCCATCACAAGCAGAAATTGAAAGAAATTGTCACCACTGGTACAGCCTTATAAAAGATGTGTAAGGATATGCTACACACAGAAATATAGTCATAGCTGTGAAAGAATGTGAAGGCAGAAAATCTCCCAGTAAAAGTACAAATGAAATCCAAGGTAAACAACAGGAATATTTATGGGAAAATGGCAGGTAAAGTTTTTTTTTGTTTTGTTTTTTTTTTTTTTACTTTGCAATAGTAACTTTAAATGTAAATGGACTCAACTCTAATTAAAAGATATACAGACAACCTGAATGGATTAAAAAGCAAGACTCATTTATTTGCTGCCTACAAGAAACACGTATCACCAACAAAGATATATGCAGGCTTTAATTAAAAGGATGGAAAAAGTTATTACATGCTAATGGAAACAAATGAGGGCAGGCGTAGCCATACTAATATCGGACAAAATAGACTTTAACACAAAAATTGTTAAAAATGACAGAGAAGGGAACTATGTAATGATTAAGATATCAATTCAACAAGAAGATGTGACATAATAAATGTATATGCACCCAATTACAGGGCCCCTGTTTATTTAAAAGAAATGTAAACTGATCTACAGGGAAACATACACTCCAATACAGTAGTAACAGGGGACCTCAACATCCCACTCTCATCAATGGGTAGATCAATTGGACAGAAAATCAACAAAGAACAATGGAGCTAACTGACACCAAGGAACAAAAGAATCTAACTGATATCTACAGAACAGAATTTTTCACCCCACAGTTGCAGAATACACATTCTTCTCACAGATGCATGGAATCTTCTCCAGGAAAAACTGCATTCTAGGCCATAAAGCAAGTACCAACCAATTCAATCATGCCATGCATCTTCTCTGACCACAATGGATTGAACAGGAAATCAACAACTCAAGATTCTCTAGAATATATACAAAGAAATGGAGACTGAACAACATGATCTTGAATGAACATTGGGTCATAGAAGAAAGCAAAAGAGAAATAAAAAAATTCTGGAAATGAATGTAAAAGACAATACATCATATCAAAACATAAGATACAGCAAAAGCAGTGCAAAGAGGAAAGTTTCTAGCAATTGGTGCTTACATCAAGAAACTGGAAAGGTTCCAAATAAATAGCTTTCAATGCATCTAAAGAACTAGAAAAACAATAACAAGTCAAACCCAAAATTAGTAGGAAAAAACAAATAATTAAAATTAGGGAAATAAATCAACAAAGTTGGAACCAAAAAAAAAAAAATACAAACGATCAGTGAAATGAAGAGATGTTTTTTGAGAAAATAAACAAAACTGATACATCATTGGCCCAACTATCCTAAAAAATGAGGGAGAAGACCTAAATCAGTAGTATCGGAGATGAAAAAGGAAATGTAACAACAGATACCACAGAAATAAAAAGAACCATCAAAAATTATAACAAATAGCTATAGGTCAACAAACTGGGAAACCTAGAAGAAATTGATAGATTCCTGAACACACACAATCAACTAAAATTTAGCCATGAAGACATAGAAAACCTAAAGAGACCAATAACCAAGACAGAGAATGAATCAGAAATAAAGACCCTCCCAAAAATGTAAAACACAGAACTGGATAACTTCACTACTGCATTCTACCATTTAAGGAAGAACCAATTCCAATTCTTCTCAAGCTATTCAAATAATTGAAAGGGAGAAAAACCTCCCGAACTCCTTCTGTGAAGCCAGTATCACCTTAATTCCTAAACAAGAAAAAGACACTGCAGAGAAAGAAAACTATAGACCAATATCTCTAATAAACATAGATGTAAAAATCCTAAACAAAATGCAAACCAATTAAATCTGACAACACATCACAAAGATTTTTCACTTGGACCAAATGGGATTTATCCCTGGTACAACATTCACATATCAAACAATGTGATATATCATATTAATAAATTGAAGAACAAAACCTATATGGTTATCTCAATAGATGCAGAGAAAGGTAAAATACAACATCCTTTCATGAAGAAAACACTAAGCAAATTGGATATATAAAGAACATTGCTTAACACAATTGAGGCAATTTATGACAAACCCAAGCCAGCATCTTATTGAATGGGAAAAAGTTAGAAGGATTCCCACTAATATCTGGAACTAGACAAGAATGCCCACTGTCACCATTGCTATTCAATATAGTTCTGGATATTTTAACCAGAATCATTAGGCAAGAAAAAGAAATCAAAAGGGTACAAATTTGAAAGGAGGAAGTCAAAGTATCTTTATTTGCAGATGACATGACTCTATATATAGGGGATCCAAAAGACTCCACTGAGAGACTGTTGGAACTCATGAAAGAGTTTGGTAAAATGGCAAGATATAAAATTAACACACAAAAGCCAATAGCCTTTGTATACAAAGATAACGTCATGGCTAAGAAAGAACTGCTAAGATCAATCCCATTCACAATAGCTAGAAAAAAATTTAAATCCTTGGAATAAATTTAACCAAGGATGTAAAAGATCCCTACAATGAAAGTTACAAAACATTAAAGAAATAAATAGAAGAAGACACAAAATATGTTTAAAACTTCATTTTCATGGATTGGAAAAATCAATATCAACATGTGTATATTACCCAAAAAAATATACAGGTTCAATGTAATTCCAATTAGAAAAATAAGGACATTCTTCTCAGATCTCAAAAAAATGATGCTAAAATTCATATGGAAAAACAAGAGACCATTGACAAATAAAGCAATATCATACAACAAAAACAAACCCAGAGGCATCACAAAACCAGACTTCATGACATACTACAGGGCAATTATCATCATAACACCCTGATAATAGCACAAAAAAAAAAAAAAAGACATGTAGACCAATGGAACAGATTAGGAACTCCAGAAGTCAGTCCACACATCTACAAACAACTTATCTTTGACAAAAGAACTAAAATCCATCCCTAGAGCAAGGACAGTCTCTTCATCAAATGGTGCTGGGAAAACTAGATCTCTATATGCACCTTACACAAAAATCCATTAAAAATGGATAAAAGACCTATCCATGACCTGATACCTTCAAATTACTAGACAACATTGGGGAAATTCTGCAAGACAGTGGCATTGGCAACACTTCTTGGAAAAGACTCCAGAGGCACAGTCAATCAAAGCCAAAATTAACAAATGGGATTACATCAAGCTAAAAAGGTTATACACCGCAAAGGAAACACTCAGCAAAGTTAAGTGGCAATTGACAGAATGAGAGAAAATATTTACAAACTATACAACTGATAACAGAGTAATATCCAGAATCTATAAAGAGCTCATGAAATCCAACAATGACAAAACAAATATTCCAGTTAAGAACTGGGAAACTGGCGAGGATGTAGAAAAAAAAAGTACTCTAATCCAATGTTGATGGGTTTGTAAATTGGTACAGCCACTGTGGAAGAAGTATAGAGATACCTCAGAAATCTGAATACAGACATAGAGTATGACCCACTCCTGAGAATTTACCCAAGGGAAATGAAATTAGCATATAAAAAGAGTTATTTGTACCCTCATGTTTTTTGCACCTCAATGTGGAATCAACTCAAATGCCAGTCAACTGAAGATTGGATAAAGAAGCAATGGAATATGTACAACATGGAATACTACACAGTGGTAAAAAATGAAATCCTCTTATTTGCAACAAAATGTATAAAATTGGAAAACATCATACAGTCCCAAAATGACAATAGCATATGCTCCCCTTATCTGTGGAAACTAATAGAGCAACTAAAACGTAATCTATTGAAGTGAAATTGATACTTTGAGATCCAATGACTTTGAACAGCCCTTATCTCAACTGTTGAGGAACGGGTTTTTTTTTTTTTTCATACTATTTGTTGAACTCTTTACTTAATATAGAGTAAATCTTATATGTATAAACTTAATTGAAAATAGATCTTAGTAAAAAATAAGAATAGGAATAGGAGAGGGAGGAAGAAGAAGGGTAGGAGGGTGGGTGGGAGGGCAGGTAGGGTGGGAAGAATCACTATGTTCCTAAAGTTGTATTTGTGAAATGCATTAAATTTGTATATTTTAAACAGGTTTCTAGGGAAAAAAAGAATTGGGAAAAGGACTTGAATAGGCATTTTTCACAAGAGGAAATTCAGATGGTCAACAGACACTTGAAAAAAGTGTTCAGGATCACTAGCCATCAAGGAAATGCAAATCAAAACCACAATAAGGTTTTATCTCACCCCAGTTAGAATGGTTCTCATATAGAAATCAACAAACAACAAATTTTGTCAAGTATGTGGGGAAAAAAGTACTCTAATCCACTGTTGGTGGGAATGTAACAGCCACTGGGGAAATATAGTATAGAGATACTTCAGAAATCTGAATATAGGCCTACCATATGATCCAGCCACTCCATTCCTGGGAATTTAACCAAAGGAAAAGAAATCAGCATACGGAAGAGTTAACTGTACCTCCATGTTTATAGCAGGTCAATTCACAACAGCTAAGCTATGGAATCAACCCAGATGTTGATCAACTGATGGCTGGATAAAGAAATTATGCCGGCGCCGCGGCTCACTAGGCTAATCCTCCGCCTTGCGGCGCCAGCACACCAGGTTCTAGTCCCGGTCGGGGCACCGGATTCTGTCCCGGTTGCCCCTCTTCCAGGCCAGCTCTCTGCTGTGGCCCGGGAGTGCAGTGGAGGATGGCCCATGTGCTTGGGCCCTGCACCCCATGGGAGACCAGGATAAGCACCTGGCTCCTGCCATCGGATCAGCGCGGTGTGCCGGTCGCAGCGCGCCTACCACAGCGGCCATTGGAGGGTGAACCAACGGCAAAAGGAAGACCTTTCTCTCTGTGTCTTTCTCCCACTGTCCACTCTGCCTGTCAAAAAAAAAAAAGGAAAAAAAAAAGAAAAGAAATTATTGTATATATACACTATGGAGTACCACTGCACCATAAAAAAATGAAATCCTCTTTTGCAACAAAATTGATGTAACTGGAAACCATTATACTTAGTGAAATAAGCCAATCCCAACAAGACAAATATCATATGTTCCCTGATCTGTAATAACTAATAGAGTACCTAAAATGTAATGTATTGGCATGTAATGGACATTTTGAGATCCAATGATTGCTTACAGCCTTGTTTCTACCATTGAGAAACGGTGTTTTTTCTTCATATTATTTGTTGGACTCTTTACTTAGTGTAGGGTTAAACTTATAATTATAAAGTAAACTGAAAATAGATATTTGTAAAAAGTAATAGTGGGAATGAGAGGGAAGAAGAAGAAGGGATGGAGCATGGGCAGGGAGAGTATAGGGTGGGAAGTATCCCTATGTTCCTAAATCTGTGTATGTATTTAATACCTGAAACTTGTAAAGCTTAAAAAAATGTAAAAGAAATAAGAGAAATTCAAATTTAAACCACAACCAAATATTATCTCATCCCTGTCAGAAACTCTGTTATCCAAAAGAGAGCAACAAATACTGATGAAAATGTGGAAAAGGGGAAATTTGTATACACTACTGGCAAAAATATACATAGTGCAACCACTGAGGAAAACAGTATGGCAATTTCTTTAAAAGCTGTAAATAGACTGGCCATATGAATCTGCAATCCCATTGCTGAGTTATACTCAAAAGACTTGAATACATTGTATCAAAGAGATATCTGTTCTACCCTTTATATAGCAGCACTGTTCATAATAGCCAAATATTGAATCAACCAAGGTGCCCATCATCAAGTGAATGTATATACATATTTATATGTACACACATACATGTAAGAGTACATATATACAATGGAATATTATTAACTAAAAAAGGATGAAATTATATCTTTTATAGCCAACTGGTTGGAGCTGAAAAACGTCATGTTGAGTGAAATAAGGCAGACACTGAAAGACAAATACCACATGTTCTCCTTTAATATGGGCACTAAAATTTAAAAAGAAATGCCTGAGTACATCAATTCTGCTGCAAATAGTGTTTGGTCAAAATTTGTTCTAAATATTTTCTAAACAAAGTGAAAGGAATTATATACTACTATAATCTTAATGATTTTGTGACTATTTTACAAATTATAGGTGTGAAGTTGAACATCTTTTCCTTTGATTACTGTGCATAACATGAAACTGTGTTATAGCCCTTGCCTGTTTTCTTGCTGGACTGTTATCCTTTTACTCTTTATTTGTTGAACACTTGATTTAGTGGAGCTGGTAAAGCCTTTGACTATGATGTGAACTAGAAATATATTATCTAAAAAATTAATAAAACATTTAAAATAAAAAGTTAATCTCATTCCATGATTATAAGTCTTAGGCTCTATAGTGTATAAAATTGTATTATATTTGTGAGTTATACAAAGCTCTTTGTAAAATGTTTTGGTGAGCACATATGAACAATGATTCTTTCTTTTTTTTTTTTTTTTTTTTTTTTTTTTTTTGACAGGCAGAGTGGATAGTGAGAGAGAGAGACAGAGAGAAAGGTCTTCCTTTTTGCCATTGGTTCACTCTCCAATGGCCGCTGCGGCCGGTGCATCTCGTTGATCCGAAGCCAGGAGCCAGGTGCTCCTCCTGGTCTCCCTTGCGGGTGCAGGGCCCAAGCACTTGGGCCATCCTCCACTGCCTTCCTGGGCCATAGCAGAGAGCTGGCCTGGAAGAGGGGCAACCGGGACAGAATCCAGCGCCCCGACCGGGACTAGAACCTGGTGTGCCGGCACCGCAAGGCGGAGGATTAGCCTGTTGAGCCACGGCGCTGGCCAATGATTCTTTTCTTAAAAGGTTTTCACATGAAATAAGAAACAAGATGTGACATATTATTTATATTTATTCAAAAAATGTGGAGTATTCTATTAGTTCTAAATTATGTTAATTGAGAATATGAATGAAACTTAAAAAAAAAAGATGTAAGTATTTATTTGAAAAGCAAATTAGAAGAAAGAGAGAGAGAGAGATCTTTTATCTGCCAGTTCACTCCCCAGATATTTGCAACGGCCAAGGCTGGACCAGGCAGGAGCCATTAGTTTTATCCAGGTCTCCCACGTGGGTTCAGGGGCCCAAGCAATTGAGTGATCTTCTGCTGCTTTCCCAGGCACATTAGCAGGGAGTTGGATTCAAAATAGAACAGCCAGGACACTAACTGGGGCCCATAAGGGATGCTGACATTGCAGGAGGCAGCTTGAACCACAGTGCAACAACACCAGCCCCAAATAAAACTCTTCACCAGACTCAGAGGAGTTTATAATCTAGTATCAGAGGGAGATAAACACATGGCTCAAGATGGTTTGATTAATTTCATTATGCTGAATAAAGGAAGGCATTATGGAGAAGATAAAGTTTAAAACTTGGACTGGGGAGTAGGAGGGCCGGCGCTGTGGCATAGTGAGTAAAACTACCAGTGCTACACCAGCATCCCACGTAGGCATAATTCCATTCCCAGCTGCTCCACTTTGAATCCAGCTCCCTGCTAATGTGCCCTGGAAAACAGCAGAAGATGGCCCAAGTGCTTGGGCCCCTGCACCCATGTGAGAGACCCAGAAGAAATTTCTCGCTCCTGGCTTCAGATTGGCCCAGCTCTGGCTGTTGTGGTCATTTGGGGAGTGAACCAGCAGATGGAAGCTAGTTCTCTCTCTCCCCATAACTGCCTTTCAAATAAATAAATAAATCTTTCAAAAATAAAAAAATAAAACTGAGATTGGTAGGATGAACATGGTTTGTAAAATGAAGACACTGGCAGTAGGTTTTCTATGCGGAATGGAATAATTGAGCATAAACTTTAAGAAAAAGTATCAGAGTAGGAAGCATAATCTGGAAAAAATGATTTAGGGAGTAACTGGAATGCTAATAAATACACGAGTGTTTGATTATTGTATTTGGTTAGGATCAGTCTTTGCTGCTATGAAACAAAGAAGTGAAAAATCAATGCTATTATTTTTGTGAAAGACAATGCTATAGACATGATAAATTAGTTTATTAGTCCTATAAGAATTGTTAGGTTATCATATCTCACCTATATTAGAAGACATTCTCACATGATTCTCATAAATAATTTTTATATGAAGCTCCTAGTTTATTCAAAAAGGGGCCAGATTATCAGTAATGTGTATTATTGTCAGGAAACCATTTTTCAGAACAAGGAGTAAAACATATTTATCTTTGTCTAATAACCTCCTAATTAAGATGTCTGGGTCCCATGTGATGCTATGCAGACCACAGGACAGGATATGAGGATTGACATAACAGGCCTGGAAGAAAAAATGAGAAGGGCAATTTAATTGTACATCTAAGACAAGCAAGAAAGGACAAGAATGCAGACAGACTAGAAATCTGATGGAAAGGTCATGTAGAAGACTATGAAGTCAGAAAATGGAAAAGCACGTCTAGAAAAAAGGACACAGGTCTCACTTAAAACACCCACAGAGAAATATGAATCATCTTGAAATTTAAAAAAAAAAATGAAGGATTCACTTTCATACTCAAGTGAAACTGGCATTAGGTAAAAGTGCTAACAAGTTTTTCACAGATCGAGGAGGCAGTAAGTAGCACACATCAGGGGTCAGCCTTGTGGTGTGGTGGATTATTCCACTTCTTGCGATATTGGAGTGTTGGTTCAGGTCCCAGTTGTTCCACTTCCAGTCCAGCTCCCTACTAAATGAGAGCTGGACTGTTTCTTATATAGTCTCTAAGACTAGGAGAAAATATGGCAATAGGCATGGTAAGAAAGGTATTCTAGGTGAGATAGGAATGCAGCAGAAGATGGCCCAAGTGCATGCATGTGGGAGACCTGGAAGAAGCTCTTGGCTACTGACTTCAGCTTGGCCCAGCCCCACCCATTGCAGCCATTTGGGGAAGTGAACCAGTAGATGGAAGATCTCTCTCTCTCTCTCTCTGGTAAGAACCCAGTGGCATCCGACCTATAACTGGTACAGTTGATTGAAGGTAATATCATGCAAGAGAGTTTGTATATAGACATGTTAATGTAGATGCATTTCTTGACCCTGTTTCTTATATAGTCTCTAAACCTAGGAGAAAATATGGGAATAGGCATGGTAAGAAAGGTATTCTAGCTGGCAACAAAGATGGCAGCCTCAGGCATAAATTGGTCAGTGACATTGAATAGGGAGCATAGTAGGTGACAGATGATTATATGGCAGTCATAATCCATGATTACAGATCTGAGGACTCCACTGTCAGGAAACTGTTCATGATGAACAACTCAGGGAAGCAGGAGGAAAAATGGGTGGTTTTGTTGTCAATCCAGAGGATGTGTAAGGCCTTGAGAATGACAATGAGGCAGAACACAGTGTCCAGCAGGTTCAGCAGAGAGGTTCAGCAGAGAGGCCTCTAGCCACATGGTGATCAGGAGGGTGGTGTTGGCTCCCCTGTCCAAGAGGAAGTAGAGGCTGAGGCGCGAGGAGAACCAGTGCTGCTAGCTCTAATGGTTAAGCAAGCAGATGAGGAGGCATTCAGAGACTGGAATAGAGGAACTGTGGTTTAGTGATCCCATGAGCTGTATCCTGATCAGAACAGACACTTCAGAAATCTTGGCGGGTAGAATAGGAACAAATCCAAAATGAGAATATGAATACACATGGGGAATTAACTCATTTTCCAAAGAACCATTGAAGAAGAATAATTGTTATTTGCCTGGCATTGTTCAAAGTGTTTTATAGTTATAAAACCATCCATTCTGTTAAAAAGGCCTGTAAGTGAAATGACAAAAAGATAATTTCTTTGCTGATTTGCCTAGGAAAATTCCCACTTAAACCATTTGAACTTGTTTTTGCCCAACTTGGTTGATAAATTATGTGATAGAGTCCCATATAAAAGAACACCATTATTATTCTGGTTACAAATAAAGAAAATGGCATGTAAAGTCATTTTATTAAAATCACAGTGATGAAATCAAGACTTGAAGCCATGAAGTCTGAAACTAATGTGAAGTTCTCTGCCTCTATGAACAAATGCTTATTCAGGCCCTGCTACTAAAGTAGACCAGTGGCAGTCCTCACACAAAGGTGTGCTCCTGGCCTTCCTCCAAAAGAGGCTATTATAGGCAAAGGAGAAATCTGACCTTAGTGCTTCACCAGAGACTATATGAAGACTTCATTAGAGCAATTGTTATTTGTGTAGAATATAGGACCTTAAAGATGTCTAAAGAATAAACTGAGAGAAAGATATGAAAAATATGTCCTTATGCCTTACTGTAGCAGTAGAGATGAGAACAGGATCAATCAATTTTGGTCCAATAGAACTATTCCAAGAGTGAGGGATAACAGCAACTGCTGTCATCAACTACTGCATGTGAATTCTCCTTCAGTCACAAAGCCAGACTAAACAAGTTACCATGGGGGCCTTGCCAGCAAATAAAACCCTGACCTCCTTGACCCAGACTAGATATCCTTCTACTCCCACTGTTACCTTGAACCAATGAAGTTATGTCTCTGTTACAATCAATGTCACTATTCAGTTAAAAATTCCAATATTTCCAGATATCTACAAATGTGATAATAAAAACAGCACTCCCTTACATAAGATATATTTGAAGACTAGAAGTTCTCCAACATGGGAAGCAGTCTATACAGCAGACTCATAGAGTGACAATCACTTTAAGTAGCACTCTGACCTCAGAATCAGCCCTTAAGTCACTCTGGTTTGGCTGAAAATCCCACGAGAGCATTTCAGTCATGGAAAGCCAAGACACTGTGGCAAAACGTGTCCTACATGAAGGACCTCGGTGGGAGAGACTCAGTGGAAAAAAAATGGTCATCAAAGAAGGAAGTACTTTCCTCTGAAGGGAGGAGAGAACTTCCACTTTGCTTATGGCCTTGTCTAAATACTGATGGAGTTTGTAGATTCAAAAGGCTTCCATAGCCAAGGTAGCCCATGTCAAGAGCCTCAGGTGATCACTGACATCATACATGAGAGTGTAAATTGTTAAATTAACAACAAAAGTCACTGTGCACTAACCTCCCATGCAAGACCTCTTCCCTCAAAGAGTTGTTTTAGGAGAGTTAGCAATAAAACTTGTTTTCAAAGATTTATCCATTTCAGTGTATTAAGTGGAGGACATACTTATGGCTCATAAGTTTTAGTTAGACCAAAATGTCCAACTCCATTACTTGTTTTATTAGGTGCTTCTTTAATTAATGACAAAATTTGTTCCTAAAGACTTACTTTCTTTTAATGTATTAAGTGGAAGATATTCTTATGTCTCATAAGCTACAGTTATGTCTATGTGCTCGCAAAAG
The DNA here is from genome assembly GCF_033115175.1 of Lepus europaeus. NCBI lineage: Eukaryota > Metazoa > Chordata > Mammalia > Lagomorpha > Leporidae > Lepus > Lepus europaeus. The sequence goes on along the minus strand of NC_084833.1, from coordinate 59,454,234 downwards.
ATGTATCATCCTTGGGTGTTTCTTTAAAGGTAAATAAGTTTCTCAAAAACAAACAAAAAAGAGAAATAAAATTAACTTCAAGATGCAATGACTTTGACCAACCCTTGTCTCAACTGCTGAGAAAACATTTTTTTTCTTTTTCTTTTATTTTTTACTTCTTTTTTCATACAAATTCATGACCTCTCTCTCTCTCTCTCTTTTTTTTTTTTGACAGGCAGAGTTAGACAGTGAGAGAGAGAGAGAGCGAGAGAGTCAGAGAGAAAGGTCTTCCTTCTGTTGGTTCACCCCCCAAATGGCCGCTATGGCCGGCATGCTGCGCTGATCCAAAGCCAGGAGCCAAGTGCCTCCTCCTGGTCTCCCATGCAGGTGAAGGGCCAAAGCACTTGGGCAATCCTCTGCTGCACTCCTGGGCCACAGCAGAGAGCTGGACTGGGACAGAACTGGCACCCCAACAGGGACTAGAACCCAGGTACCAGGACTAGAACCCAGGGTGCCAGAGCTGCAGGCGGAGGATTAGCCAATTGAGCCACGGTGCCGACCTCATGAACTCTTTACTATTTACTTAACCTTTTTGCATAAAGTTAATTGAAAATAGATCTTAGTATAAAATAAGACTGCGACTAGGAGAAGAAGGTAGAAGAGGAGTAGGAGTGTGGGTGCGAGTGTGGGCAGGAGGGTGAGCACAGAGAGAAGAATCACTGTATTCCTAAAATTGTACTTATAAAATGCATGAGAGATTAAAGTGAAAATAATATTTCTATAGTTAAAAAAATTTATTGCTATGTTAAATCATTTCCATATTCCCTGACAATAAATAAGATTTTTTTCAAGTAAAGACCTAAAAAAAAAAAAAAAGACTGTAAAAATGAATGATAACTCAAATGACAGGGACATGAGTTAAATGTGGTATAAGATAATGATCTCTGTTATATTCAAAGGACATCATGGAAGGAATGCGCTTAGGGAAATAATAATGATATATTATTTCATGTGTATATAATTTAATGTGTATGAATTATGAATTTAAAGTACTATACAATATTTACGTGACTTATTTATCCATTTTGCAAAACAATAATAAGAGATAAGATCATTGTTACCATATTCAAGATAGTAAACCAAGGCTCTGTGAGTTTAACCAATCTTAACAAAATCTGAGTAGACAAATTTAGCCAAATGGGTTTATCTTAGAATCAAACAAATCATCCAGACTATGCTAAGCCTAGTGGCCTTCATTTTATAAGTTTTCAAAGGAAAAAAGAGAAGAGATTTACATATAAAATGTTCTATCTTGTTTAATATATTTTTATTTTTAATTTCTCCTTATAAGAAAAAGTAAAAGTAAATGAAAAATTTAAAAGTTGAATAAAATGCTGTCTCAGCCTAAAAGAAGCTGTGGCAGTATCAGAGAAAGACATACAACTAAGTAAGATATATGTAAGTTGTATATACAACTATGTAAGAATAATAATTCCTGTTGAAAGGATCTTGAAAGGAGGACATCTCATGAAAGGTGGAAGTCAAATTACCCTTAACAAGAAAGATGGGATTTGGTAATGTGAGACCTGAGCCTGGATCAAGGTGTAACTATTTTAAATTAGGCCTCCATCTTGTAACTTGGGCCTGACCAGGCCCTGAACCCTAAGCCAGAAGCTCCTAAAAGTAAATAAATGAACTCCCCTTGTGATAAATTCTCCTAGCAACAGCCAATTAGCAGATAACAGAGAAATACCTAGAGTTCCTGGTGTCTTCTCAGGGCAGATAAGGTGATTGATAGCTACCGGAGACCCTGCAGTTCAGCACGTACACCCCAGCAGCTTGGACCCTATGCTTCGGCCAATCAATTCAAAAGGCATCAACCCCAAAGCCATCCAACCACCTTTAGTAGGTCCGTTCCCACCACTGGATGCACTAATCAGTTCTAAGAGATGTCCTTTGAATTTCTCACGGGATGAGATGATTTGCTAAATGGTACCATGATGTATAGAATGTCTCTGAAAACCCTATAAAAATCCTGTTAACTGAAGGGTCGGGGCTCCCAACTCAGACCCGCTGTGTCGGTGTTGATTGAGGGTCTAGGCCCAGACCTGCAATAATACTCTCGTGTGCTTTACAGCGGTATTGGCTCCTTGGTGGTCTCTGGGGACAACTGAACTGGGCATAACAGTAAATGATGACGTTCACCAAAGAAGACCATTGTGAATAGTGTCAAATGGTTAACAAGAGGAAGAAAATACATTTTAGAGAACATTCTAGAAATATTAATCAATTCATTTTGACTACAGCTGAAGACGAAACAAAGAAAGTCTAAGATGAATCTAAAAAATGTTAAGGCCAGAACATGGAAGTCCTGTAACAGAAAATGCTGTAGCATATAAAATTTGTTAAAATACTGTTGAAAATTAAAATTTAATACTCACCATTTGGCAAAGATAAGCATCAGACAAAACAAAGTAGAATTGTTCAATTAGGAAAGTTGTCAAATGATAATGCAAGAAATGATGGACTAGAAATCTTAATTTCTATCTCCAGAAGAGATAGATTATTGCTGCACAACGTTCCTTTGCAATACTGGACCACTGCAAGGCATCATTAAGGAGCTAGAAAAAAGAAAAAATGCAGTTTTCTGCCAAAAAAAAAAATACCTAAAGCATCCCTACCTGTAAAACTGTGCGCAGCTTTACCAGCCACAGCTTGGAAAACAACCTGAGGCTAACAGGGAAACACAGGGGATGAAAACAATAGCTCATTTATGCAGAGGATAGCAGGGGCAGGGTAAGACAGGGACCCTGCCTGAAACTTGATTAGAAGTTCTAAGTTCCCGATTACAGATAAGATGGGACAAAGTGAAGATTATAAAGACAAGAAGACAAAGATAAAGAAGAAAAGAACATATTAACAAGTGCCAAATGCAATTCTTCCCCAACCTCCCAAAAACTAAAAACTTGCCAACCTTCTTTACAAACCAAAAAACAAAGAAAGAAATTCTAAGAAGAAAGAGAAAATAGGAAATGTTTCACCCAGAGAGATGAAGACTCAAAAATCCTAACCAGGTCTAGGCACCAGTGGATGGAAAATCTACCTCAGGTGCCAAAGAGGAGAGTTGTGTCAATTCAGGGCAAAGCATTCAGCCCTGAGTCAAAGTTCTGGGGACAATAGCTGTACATCAGCCCAAGCAATCTTTTTTATTTATTTTACTTATTTGAAAAACAGAGTTACAGAGAGAGGTAGAGCCAGAGAGAGAGAGAGAAAAGGCTTCCTTCCGTTCCAGGTCCATTCCTCAAATGGCCATAATGGCCAGAGCTGAGCTGATATGAAGCCAGGAGCCAGGAGCTTCTTCTGGGTCTCCCACGTGGATGCAGTGACCCAAGGACTTGGGCCATCTTCTGCTGCTTTCCCAAGCCATAGCACAGAGCTGGATCAGAAGTAGAGCAGCTGAGACTCAAACTGGTGCTGATATGGGTTGCCAGCACTGCAGGCTGGGGCTTTAACACACTGCAGGACAGCACTGGCCCCTCAAGCAATGCTTATGGCACAGAAATCAGGAACAACTCTGCCAGGTTGAATCAGAGATAGGAAATGAACTTTAAGGGCATCACATAAATTCTATTCCCTCCAAGGTCAAATACCCCCGCAATAATCCAGTTCTCTTTGGTAAGTCTTGCCAACTCATAGTTATGGAACAGATAGGGAAAATCCCCAGATAACCACAGAATGCAGGAAAGGCAGATATCCTTTGAAGCAACAGCAAACAAAGATTTACAAATAAATTTTTTCATTGTTGTTTGACTCCATCCAAGAGCAATAATTTCTTCTTTCCCTAAGGAAAATTTTGTAAATACGTTGTGTTCATCATTCTCTTAGAGAATTATTTGCTGTTGTTTTCCTCTTTGCAAGTGTTCAGAAGTGTTTTTCTTTGGTTTGATTCCTTTAGAGGGGATTGTGAGTGAATGTCCTGTTCTGGTGACTGAGACAGTCAGGACTAAGGAGCATACCCAGAGGAATACAAAAAATTCTGTTTGAGTGACATGGCTCTTCTTTCAATACAAAGCAGGATCTTCAAGGAGACATCCAAAAGAGGAAAACATTTTGAAGCATAAAAGGTAGGAGAAATATGTTAACTCAAGCAGAAAGTTAAGAAAGGCCTGAAAGCTTCAGGAATTTCAAAGGTTGGGCTATCTGAAGATAGCATGGAGGCTAATGCGGCTCAACCATGTGAGTATCTGACATGTTCCGCTCCATAAGGGCATTGAGATACCTTGCTGTGGTCACCCTACAAGCTAATCTGCAAGGAATACTATCCAAAGCTGAGCCTCTCATCATGAGGGCCTTCAGTGATGCATGCTAGTCCTTTCTTCTCCTGCTCTGAGGAAGCCCAGACTTAGCCAGTATATTATGAAAAACACAGTGGGTTAGGAATGTTCCTGGTACTTTCTAAAGGCTAATTCCTCCTCTGTTCTCTGGGTGAATCCTCCATAGAGACCTCTAAATTGTCCTGTGTCTCTGACACTCCACCAAGTCCCTGCCTGCTTTTAAGATAATGATCCCCTTCTTTGTAGTAAGAGCCACTTCTTAATTTCAGGATGGACATGAAGAAATTGATTGAAGAGGCATTTCAGAATTGAAATCAGAAATAGTTATGGAACCTGGATGAGTAAAGAAAGGCATGTGCAGATTCACTATTAAGTATTGCACAAGCGTGTACTTAGTACTTGTCCTTGGGCAAGCTTATGTGGAACAAACTGAAGAAAAAAAGAGTAAAACAGGGTCTTGAATCTCAAGTCACAGCATTACAGATGATTTTCTATTTTGGATCTTATGTAACAGAAGCAATGAAACCTTCAGTGAGAAAATTGGAAGGGGAATAAGGAGAAAAAGAGGAATTTAAGAACAGGAAATGAATTTGTACTTAAAATTATATACCCAAGATGCTTGCAAAATATCCAAGTAGAGTTTTCTAACAATCATTCAAAATATCACATGTATAGAAATCAAGAAAAAATTAAGTCTATAATTGTATGTGTTTTTGTTATTATGAGAGAAATAAACAAGTATAAAAAAGTAAAGTAATTGGGGAAAGCCTATATCTGTTTTAAACTCTAAAATTTAGACTAAGAATTTTCAAGTGGTGTTGGTAGTTGCTGAATTTGAAGGAAAAGAAAATATTTGATTAAATAAAGTTCCATAGAGATAGATTGGAAGTGGATTAAGTTAATACCATCAATTAAGATTTTGGATAAAACTATGACATAAGTAAGGTCTCTAGTTTTTCTCTACTCCCCTTTTCACAAAATAAAATTTTTATACTGAGAACCAGGAGTACTCTCCACATGTTAAAAACTGTGGTCTTGTGTTAGTTACTTTAATCATGGACAGCAAACAGAATAAGAATTATCAAGTTGGATCTTTACAGGAAAGTAAATAACCATGTTAAATCTCCAGAATCATTTTCAAGTTGTAGGATGACAGCAAGTATCCTTGCCTAGAGTAGAAATATTTTCCTCTAGAATAGGAAGAAATAACCCATACTCATGGACCCATTTGGGTGTGAAAGGCAAGTTCTTCCCATTCTGTTTTTCTACAAAAATAGTTACTTTCCACACAGCTCATTCTGAAACCCTATTCAGAAACCAAAATATTTTTTTCCTTTTGTATTAACTCTTATAAGAAACCAGTCTATTAGTAAAATGGTAACTGATGTTCTTGAGTAGCAAATAAATTATTTCTCTTCCCTTTTAGGAATAGCCAAAAACTATAATTTTCCAATTCTTGCTATCCTCCAAGCAAGTTCTATCATAGAAATCTTCCAAGGATTTAGTTTTTCATACTTGGGTTAGGAATATATATTTGAAATGCAAATGTATTTGACACACCTAGAGCTCCCAGGTCAGTTATCCAAAAAGAATACTGCTACATACCCAGATAACTACCAGGCCATCCCCTTGTCCAGGCAAAACCTTTTCTTTCTTCCTTTGTACTTAACTAATTTTTTTAGTATTAATTTTACTGCTTAGTAAATGATTCCTAAGAAATAGAGCATCTCAAGAATTCTAAAAAGACCATAACTCCCACAAGACATGTCTTTGAGGATTAAGAACTAGGTACATATACGAACAGTAAACAAGATATTTGAGATTCACCAAAATAATATAGAAGCTAGTCTGTGAATGAGTTTTAGTAACATAACCTTATATAGGCACCCATTTTACCTGATAAGTAAGTTGTCTACGCTTCCTTGTGGCAAGGATCTAATTGCCCTTGCACATTAAGTCTATTCTTTGTAAACTTACCTGATTTCATTCCTGCTGCTTCTTTTGTAGGTTACTATATTTTCCCCTAACTTCTAAATGAAGTGCAAATGGCCAACTTCTAATACTGGTAATAGTAATGGCTGTAATAGCCAAAAAACAGGAAAGATTCAAAAAGTCATGTCAAAATAAGAAGTAGTGCAGGAGGCATACATTAATATAGGTGGAATTGATCCTGCCCTTGTACCCTTTGACAATTCTCCTTTAGGAGGCTTGATTTGTGTGTAAGAATGCATCAGACTCTACCTGTCAGGGAAGATAATGAAGGTATTTATTCAATCCAGACATATATACAGTAAAGAAAAATTCTCCATTCATTATAGGATTTTAAAGAAAACCAGGGATTCCAGGGTTAAAACAGGAGTAAGGACAGTTATGTATTACTTCTTCTCTATACTTAAATATATGATCAGGAAAATGGCACTCAATGTGTACCTGAGAAATAAGAAGTACAGAAGACATACTCACCTTTTCTGAGAAGGATTCTTCTCCTTTCCAATACTTTCAAGTATGCCTCCTCAGAGTAACTTGACCTATTTGAACAAATTAGAAAAGAGTCAATGTGTTCTTAGTATCTGGTCTTCATGTTAAGCATACTAGGGCACAGCATGAATTAAGCAAAACCACTACCTTCTGAAAGCTTAATTAATAGATAAAAAATAACTTGCAAACATTAATAATACAGTTGTGACTCTAATATTGGCAAACATGGAACCATGAGAGAGAAAAATATAGATGAATGAAACTGTGATATAATTTAAATATAAAGCATATAAATATAAATAATTAAAAATATGATTTAAAAGTTGACCTCAGGCAAAAATGAATTCCAAATATAGATCTTGTATTCATTATGTAAGCATGAAAGCTATTGAAATTTATGGTGCCTAGTTTTCTCACTTATGAAACCTAGGTGTTATTCTGAGAATGAAAGAGGGCTATCATTCCTGATGTCCTGATAAGTCCAGAGACTGGGAATGACAAGAGTATCAGAGAAGGCTACAGGAAAGTGGTAACATCCTTGGAGGAGAATGAGAGGAATCCTTCTGACAATGGTAAGAACAGAAAGACTTCCCTAAGTGGGTGTTTTAATGATTTGTTGTAAGGGGTTAATATATCTTAAGTTCTTTGATGAAAGAAGGAAGGAGGGTAGAGCACCAGGAAATAATATTTGAAAGTCAGCAGTGGCAGCCTTGAGAGGATCTATAGAGGTCCCTCTGAAAGTACGTATAGTCTTGCAAACTGTAGGGAGCCAAATCACAGAATATTTGAAAAGAAGTGATATGCTATAGAGGGCATCTTAGTCCATTTGGACTGCTATAATAAAATACCATAAACTGGGTGACTTATAAACACTAGACATTTTTCCTCATAGTTCTAGAGGGTGGAAAGTGCAAAATCAAGGCACTTGCAAATTTCAAGTCCATCAAGGGCCCAACTCCTGTTTCATTGATAGTGGCTTCTCATTGTGTCTTCTCCATGGTAGAAGGGACTCACTCTTTCTGCAGTCTCTTTTACAAAGCCATTAATCCCAATAATGAGCCCTCATGACCTAATTACCTACCAAAGGCTCCACTTCCTAATATAATCACTGAAGGTGTTAGAATTTCAACATACAAATTTTGTGAGGCCACAAATTTTTGGACCACAATAGAGAGGTCAAAGAGGAATCACAGGAGACGGGAGACCAAAAAGTCCTGAATAGTCCAAATGAAGAATTATTGAGGTCTGAACAGAGGTAGTATTTATGAAAATAAAAAAGACATACATCTGAAGAGTAGGGAGGACTATAAGGAAATTTAGTGTAAAAAAAAGTCTGAGAATGCAGAGGAAGACCGAAGGTAAGACTGTCAGGGGTGAGCATTTGGTTCATCAGCTAAAGTCACCACTTGGGATGCCCACATTCTATACCACAATGCTCTCTTCAAGTCTCAGCTACTTCTCTTCTGATCCAACTTTCTGCTAATATGCATCCTAGGAAGAATGAGGTGATGACTCAGGTACTTGAGTAACTGCTACTCACATGGGAGATCTGGATGGAATTCCAGAATCTTGACTTCAGCCTGTCCCAGCCCTAGCTGTTGTACACATTTGGGGAGTGAATGAGCAGATGAAAGATTCTATGTCTCTCTTTCTGTCGCTCTCTCTTCTTCCTTATCTCCCTCCTTTTCTCTCTCTTTCCGTCTCTGCCTTTCAAATAAAACGGAGAACAATGTATTGGAGAAATACATCCTTTTCAAACCTCCTGTGGTGATAGATTCTTCCAGGCAATAATGTACTTTACATTTGTTTTTAATAGTCACTTTTAAAAACAAGAGTGTCAAATTGTTAAATCAACAACAGGTGTCACTGTGTACTTTCGTCTCATGTGGGATCTGTCCTTAATGGGTTGTCCAATGTGAAGTAATGCTATAACTAGTACTGAAACAGTATTTTTACACCTTGTATTTCTGTGTCGGTGCAAACTGATGAAATCTTTACTTAGTATATACTGAATCGATCTTCTGTATATAAAGATAATTGGAAATGAAAAAAAAACTTGGTGTTAAATTGGAAATTGCATAGAAAATTAATAATTTTTTTTAAAAAATTCATGTAGGATCTCTGTCCTTAATGTGCTGTACACTGTGATTTAATGCTATAACTAGTACTCCAATAGTATTTTTCACTTGGTGTTGCTATGTGAGGGCAAACTGTTGAAATCTTTACCTAATATATACTAAACTGATCTTCTGTATATAAAGAGAATTGAAAATGAATCTTGATGTGAATGGAAGGGGAGAGGGAGCGGGGAAGGGGAGGGTTGCGGGTGGGAGGGAAGTTATGGGGGGGAAGCCATTGTAATCCATAAGCTGTACTTTGGAAATTTATATTCATTAAATAAAAGTTATTTTATTAAACTTTTTTTTTTGGAAATGACACAGGCCATATGTTTTTATTTAGTGTGAAGGCACAACTTTAACATAACCAAAGTAATGCATTTTAACTATTTATAATTGTCAGTACCAGCTCATAAAAATATATATATTTGCAAGCATATTACTGAAGATTCTTTCAGAATGTTAATTCAAAAGTCAATCTAAAAAGTCAAACTCTATTTGTAGAAAATCAGTGACACATTATTATTGCAGGTCCACATAATATTATTGAGGGACAATCTGTTCACCAGTAATCACAGGATTTTCTTCATTTGTTGAATAGTCCAGTTGGTTCATCATCTGATAGTTGCTACCTTTCCAGAATTTTTCGTTTCCTTACGTCTCCAAGCAACGATGGAGGCAGTAATAAGTGTGCAAGGTACTAAATAGAGGAGGGCAGGTTGTCCCTTCTTCATCAGCACCAGAACAACAAATGTAAGTATCATGCCAACAGCATAGGCAATTGTGGAAGAAATATAGTATATAGAAGAAGAACCCATCTGAACATCAAATCTTCTACAGTATGCAATCAACAGGCCTGGTACAATAATGTCTCCAAAGCCCAGTATTGATACAGGCATGAGGCACACACTCATTACTGAGAAATAGATTAGCTTTGGTACCCTGATGACTACTGGTAACTTTTCATTATTTCCAAAAGGTCCAGCTGCAACTTCAACCATGATACTCTCACCATTCTTTGTGATGAATGGTGTTATAAAAACAAAAAATACATCATAGAGGAGGAGAAGGCCTAGAAGTATCACACATGACTTAAAGTTGGGTAACTTCAGTGTTTTAATTAAATTCAGACAGAAAGCAATCCCTAAGATATCTTGCAAAATCCAAGCCCACCTATCTTCATTTCGAAACACAGCCCAAACCACAACTACTGCTACGCACAGTGCAGAAAGGAAAATAAGTCTCACTTCAGTGCTTTTGCCACGACAGACAGTCCTGCACTGTCCATATGGGATCTTACGAATTAGTGCAGCAAGACAGTTGTACAGACTCATTGCTGATGCTATGCAGAAAATTGCTATCATAACATAAACCAACCATTTGTAGAAGAAATAAAGTAAGACCATCATAATACAGCAGACAACCACAAATATTACAACTGTAAGAGGAGTAAAAGTTAAATACTCTTCCTTCTTTTTCTTCATTTCTCTATCTTCAATGTTTGTCAATGCCTTCAAGTTTTCCAATTCAATTAGTCCACTCCAGTGCCCTCCTAATGCCACAGTGAACACAGCAATTACAAAAATCACCACCATAGTATAGTCAAAGTTAGGCCAGGCAGGAGAATACATTTTTATAGTAATGTTACTTCCAAGGGTCCGATTCATATCCTTAAAGTCTTGCTGGCTTATAAATGCAATCAGTCATTTTATTAAACTTTTATTTAATGAATATAAATTTCCAAAGTACAGCTTATGGGTTACAATGGCTTCCCCCCTCCCATGACTTCCCTCCCACCCGCAACCCTCCCCTTCCCCGCTCCCTCTCCCCTTCCATTCACATCAAGATTCATTTTCAATTCTCTTTATATACAGAAGATCAGTTTAGTATATATTAGGTAAAGATTTCAACAGTTTGCCCCCATAGAGCAACACAAAGTGAAAAAAAAATACTGTTGGAGTACTAGTTATAGCACTAAATAACAGTGTACAGCACATTAAAGACAGAGATCCTACATAATATTTTTTAATTAATTAATTTTCTATGCCATTTCCAATTTAACACCAGGTTTTGTTTTTCCATTTCCAATTATCTTTATATACAGAAGATCGATTCTGTATATAATTAGTAAAGATCTCATCAATTTGTACCCACGCAGAAACACAAAGTGTAAAAATACTGTTTCAGTACTAGTTATAGCATCACTGCACATTAGACAACACATTAAGGGCAGATCCCACATGGGGTGTAAGTACACAGTGACTCCTGTTGCTGACTTAACAATTTGACACTCCTGTTCATGGCGTCAGTAATCTCCCTAGGCTCTAGTCATGAGTTGCCAGGGCTATGGAAGCCTTTAGAGTACCTAAATTGAGCCAGGAAGACATAGAAAACCTAAACAGACCAATAACTGACACAGAAATTGAAACAGTAATAAAGGCCCTCCCAACAAAGAAAAGCACAGGGCCAGATGGATTCACTGCTGAGTTCTATCAGACATTTAGAGAAGAACTAACTCCAATTCTTCTCAAACTATTCAAAACAATCGAAAAAGAGGGAATCCTCCCAAATTCTTTCTATGAAGCCACCATCACCTTAATTCCTAAGCCAGAAAAAGATGCAACATTGAAAGAGAATTACAGACCAATATCCCTGATGAACATAGATGCAAAAATACTCAATAAAATTCTGGCCAATAGAATGCAATAAAAGTTTTTTTTTTAAAGTCACTTTTAAATTCCTTAACCATTATAAGACCTCCTAACTAAAAAAAAAAAAAAAAAAAGTGAGAAGTTGTTGATCATGTAGGGTATTGCTTTGATATTTGATCCTCCAGTTCCATCAGTTCATACTCAGACTTATTCACAAAGAAACAGTCATAGTGGTTCCTTGTTCTAGTCACCAATGAACAAAATATAAGTCTCTGACCATGACTTACCAAAGTCTGGAAAGATGATACAGATCCCAAACTAACCAAAATGACAATTGATGATACAAGCCCAGCTATGATAGCCTGGAAAAAGGAGCAGACACTTGGGCTCATAGATGAAATTGTACTGGGTCAGATAGGAAGATTCTGACTCAGGCCGGCGCCACGGCTCAATAGGCTAATCCTCTGCCTTGTGGCGCCAGCACACCGGGTTCTAGTCCCGGTTGGGGTGCCAGATTCTGTCCCAGTTGCCCCTCTTCCAGGCCAACTCTCTGCTGTGGCCAGGGAGTGCAGGGAGGATGGCCCAAGTCCTTGGGCCCTGCACCCGCATGGGAGACCTGGAGAAGCTCCTGGCTCCTGCCATCAGATCAGCGCGGTGCACCGGCTGCAGCGCGCCAGCCGCATTGGCCATTGGAGGGTGAACCAACGGCAAAGGAAGACCTTTCTCTCTGTCTCTCTCTCTCTTACTGTCCACTCTGACTATCAAAAAAAAAAAAAAAAAAAAGATTCTGACTCAGTCAATAATAACACCTTGGCCTTCTAGCCATGATACATAGAGGGGTCTTTGAGCCTACAGAAAGCTTGGTCTACAAACCATAGGAAGACTCAGGCTCATCTCTGAAGGAAATGACAGGCTGAGCCAGTCACCTTGTACCAGGACATAAGTACCTTGGCAGGGTTGGCATCTATTCTATCTCCACTGAAAACTTTCCATCTCCTTTCCATCACAGACTCCTGGACTCTCTCTACCATCCAGTATCCTCTTCTTCAGAAATTTCCTGGCCCCACTTGAGACACACCAGCTTCAGGAGACAGTGCAGATGCTGATTCTGGATGCTAGATGCAGCATCTAAACTGACTCTTGTAGGGGTCAGGGGCTGATTTTATTTTTACCAGCTACATTATGTCCTTTACCAACCCACTGCTCACAGGAGTTAGTGATGCTGTTAAGCAGCAAGAGCCTGGGGCTATGGCCCCTTTCCCAGGAGAATACATTATAAACAGCATCATTCAGCACTGGGAGTATAGTGAGAAGGAGAGATCAAAGGCACCTGGGGAGTCCATATAAATAAAGACTTTATGCTAAGCCAGACACAATAAGAAAAAAGTTGTACCATCACAATTGGTGTGTGGGATCCTTAAAAACTCACATTCACAGAAACAGAAAGTAGAATGGTGATCACCAAGGAGTGAGGAATGGGGGAAATGAGGAGATGTTGCTCAAAGGGTACAAAGTTTTAGATAAAAAGGATGAATAAATGCACCACAGGGAATATGGTTAATAATGATGAATTATATCCATGAAATTTGCTAAGACAGAAAATCTTAAGTGTTCTCACTATAAAAATAAAATGATAACTATGTGAAGAGAGGTATATGTTAATTATCTTTACTATACCATTCAGTTCACCATGCATAGGACTTAAATTTTGTCCTCAGATCATATAATTGGCAACAGCATATCAGGACACCAAATCTTACTTTCAAACTTAAAATCCAAGTCTCATTATTTCAAAAGTGGACATCAGACCACATAAATGTGCCTCTCCTGACTCAGTCTCTAGGCAAATGAGCATTATTTTACAGGAATAAGTGTAGGAAATTCTTGGCCTCTTTTCCAAACGGAACATAGTTCTTAATTCTATTACAGGCTTCCAAGAACAGCTGTCCCCTGGTACCCACACAAAACTGAGTCCAGGATCCCATAGATAACCAAATCTGTGGCTTATCAAGTCCTTTATTTAAAAAAGCATAGTATTTACATAAAATATGTTTTTCAAATCATTTATAGATCACTTATAACAACTAATACAATGTAAATTCTATGTAAATAGAAGTTATACTGTATTGTTTCGAGAAATATGACAAGAAGAATTTCTTCACATACTCCATACTCTTACAACCATCACAGGCCATACTACCTTCCAGGTGCAATATGAATCTGCAAATGAGTAACCTGTGGATATGGAGGGCCACTGCAAATGCAATTAACCAAGTGACTTGGTTGAGGAAATCTGCCAAGGCCTATTCTTTCTTACAGTAGTGACTCATCTAGTTTCCTTCCCTTACCATGCCCTGACAATTGTGTCTCTTGACAGACCACAAGAACTCTGCATAAACTCAAAGACTAAGCAGAATAAGCATTGTTTGTTTGAATCAAATGCCAGGTTCCTGACATCATCATTGCATATTGTCAAGACAAATTTCAGGAATACGTTTGGACAGACCTAGGCTAGGGATTGAGTTTGAGGAGGGGTTCAAAACCCTGCACAACATATATTGAACTTCTGTTCTTGGGATGCAGCTTTAAAACTAGCCCTTTCCTTATTCTTATCATGGGAAAAAGTGGAGGGAGGTAAAAGATCTTTTTTGCCTCTCTTTCTTATAAGTTCAAAATACAACGTAAAGTTGTACTTAAAAGGGCATCTGGAGGAGATAAACAAGAAGACAACCAGGCTTTAAGATTAACATTGTCTCAGAGAGATCAGGAGAGCAAGAAAAATCACCAGGTGTTCAACTAGCACTCCCTTCCTCCACAATTCAGAGCTGAGCAACCAATGTATATAAATGACAGACACAAACTTAAGTTTACCAAAAAGCACGTGTTTTCCTCCTAGACACACAAATAAATTACATTTTCTTGGCTTACCTTATAGTTAGATGGCCTTTAAGACTGAGCCTGCCAATGAAATGTCAGGCACCTCTTCTCAGCATGGTCCTACTCTCTGTCTATTCCTCTACCAGATGCAGATACTCTATTGAAAGAAGCTCTAGAAAATGGTACAGCCACACAATAGAAGGCTATTAGGTCCCTGAATTACTGCATGGAATAGAGCTTCCTCCAATACCTGCATTGAAATTGTGTTATGTTAAGCCATTGACAAATTAGAATTGCTTTCTTCACCAACTGACAAGTAATCCTGACTAAACCTGTAGACAGTGAGAAAACTGACATACAATATTGCAAAGATTACACAATAAGGAAAGATAGCATGCTTACTAAATGGTAACTCTATGGAAGATGGTTGGAACATTTCAAAATAATAGTGTATATTTGCCATTGTCAATTCCATTTGATATGCTATTATGAAAAAGATATTGCTTTATAATAAAAATGACTAATTTTCAACCAGAAATTAATCATAATAGAGAAGGTACCTAAAATGGAGTTGTGAAGAATCCTACTACTGTTGTAGGTCAAACTTTCTGAGATTAGATTATGTATATAGTTGGTTATCCTACTCAAGTCTCAGAATCTTAAGAAACATCATTAAATAGAAAAAGGGAGCATGAGTTAAAGGAAAAAACAATAAAGAAAAATTGAGATAATGCCTAAAGAAAATCCTGTGTGACTACTAGCACATAGAACTGCTGTGTAACAAATAAAGCAGAAACCTATTAGGTTTTTTGAGGAGGTACATTGCCAAGGAAACATGAACTTGAATTTTAAAGGAATTTTTTGACTTAGAACATAAAAAATTAGCAAATCTCTAATATTTTACAGATGAGAAGTTCAAATTCAGTGTCACTACTAAAGAAGTCACTCTCAGATACCCATTTCATAAATAGTTGTGGGGAACATTGATTGAAAAAGGCACAACTTGACCGGTGCCGCAGCTCACTTGGCTAATCCTCCGCCTGCGGCACCGGTACTCTGGGTTCTAGTCCCAGTTGGGGTGCTGGATTCTGTCCCAGTTGCTCTTCTTCCAGTCCAGTTCTCTGCTGTGGCCCAGGAAGGCAGTGGAGGATGGCCCAAGTGCTTGGGCCCTGCACCCCCATGGGAGACCAGGAGGAAGCACCTGGCTCCTGGCTTCGGATCAGTGCAGCGTGCCAGCCATAGTGGCCATTTGGGGGGTGAACCAACGGAAGGAAGACCTTTCTCTCTATCTAACTCTGTCAAAAAAAAAAAAAAAAAAAAAAAGGTACAACTTCCCCCACCACCACTACCAAAGGCAAAACTCATTTTAAAAAATGATTAGGACATAAAAACAATGGTCAAGAGAAATCCTCCCAGTGAACATAACCAGTATCTAATCCCATGACAGGATATAAAAGCATTGCAAACCTGCTCCCAGTGTATTGCAGGTTTACTGCTGGTGAGTTACTGCTTAACTGAATTCTGTCTTTCACTCCAGTTGGGAATACTTATTACTAAACATATGGAGGGAAGGGAAACATCATTGATCCAAGAGGAATCATACATGGCCTGCTGGAGAGGGAAACACATAGCTGAAATTCTGACTTTGTGATGAACACAGTGACCAGATGAGAGTTTAATATCTCTCACTCTCATTCTTGCTCTGCCTTTCAAATAAATAAACTTTCAAAGAGTCAAGCAGTGTATTTTATATATGAGGAGTCTGGGCAATGGAATATCAGAGAAAATTCTGTATATTTCTCCCATTTAGGGCCTCTGAGACTTGCCACAAGATCCTGTACATTTGAGGGCTGGTGTTGTGGCAGCTACTGCCTGTGATGCCAGTATCCTATATGGTGCCAGTTCAAGTTGCCGGTTCAAGTTCCGGCTACTCTACCTCCAATCCGGCTCCCTGCTAATGCACCTGGGAAATGTAGTGGAAAATATCCCAAGTGTCTGGGCCCCTGCACCCATGTGGGAGACCCAGATAAAGCTCCTGGCTCCTGGCTTCGGATTGTCCCAGTTCTGGCCATTGCATCCATTTGGGGAGTGAACCAGCAGATGGAAGCCTCTCTCTCTCTCTCTCTCT
The DNA here is from genome assembly GCF_033115175.1 of Lepus europaeus. Taxonomy (NCBI): domain Eukaryota; kingdom Metazoa; phylum Chordata; class Mammalia; order Lagomorpha; family Leporidae; genus Lepus; species Lepus europaeus. Next base: position 59,437,670 of record NC_084833.1, on the reverse strand, counting down.
CTCTCTCTCTCTCTCTCTCTCTCTCTCTTTCTCTCTAACTCTGCCTTTCAAATAAATAAAATAAATACTTAAAGAAAAAAAGGACAAGAAAATTAGAACATAAATTATTATGTGTGCTTCATTTTTTAAATTAGTCACTCAAATTCCCATGTACCCTGCCAGTAGGAAATATATTATGTTCTGGAAGTCACCTACTGCCCCATCCTCTAAATACCAGAGAACTCCATGAGTTTTCTGAATATATAGAGTTGCAGTCTGATTTCACTCCAGTACTGCTATTCCAGCAAATAACCACAAGGGGACACTGCTGCCTTGCCAACAAAGCAGAGTTCCCTTACTGTTGGCAATAATGCTGTTCCTGTTCCTGCTCTAGAGCTATACAACCACGATGTTCCAAACTCAGTCTCTGAGGGCAGAACTCATTGCCCCACTAATATTTTTAAAATATACTCCAAAGCACAATATAATACCCATCCAGATGGCTGTGTAGAGAGAAACTTTCTATGGTACATGGAAAATATAATCTTGCTCTCTCAACAACACTTGGGTCTTTCTTATGAGCAGTGGCACCCAAAAAAGACTGCCCTTTTCCTCTAGACAATTTAATCTTAAATTTTTATTTATTTACTTTCATTTTATTTGAAATGCAAAGATAGAGATATACACAGAGAGTGATCTTTCATCCGCAGGTTCACTCCCCAAATGCCCACAACAGCTAGGACTGGGCAAAGCCAGGATCCCAGAACTTAATCCAAGTCTCCCATGTATGTGGCAGGGACCCAAGTATTTGTAACTCCAGAAAATTTAACTCCAGAGTACTTGTTACTCTGTATTGCTACTGGGTCTTGATTTAAATCTGTTCCGGTACTAAATAGCAGTGTTCAGTGGTATCAGATCTTCCTTCCCAAAAGACTATATCTTATCATAAATTTCTCATGCAAATATTACTAATGTGCAAGCCACTGAGTGAGATGAGAGGCTTTTATAGAGCCAATCCCCTCCCCCTTCTCATGTTCTAAATACACATTCTTCTAATACAACTGGAACATAGTCAGTCTATAATAGCAAAGAGACTCTTCATCGATTTTCTCAATTAAAACAAACAAAAAATTTGTGCCCTACCAACCTAAAATGAATTTAATTTATGCTACTTCATTCTATCTATCCATGACGATGTTCATAGACTTTTACTGAAAGAAAATTTCCTATGCTATGGGAACTTATGGCAGAAGTGTATCTGCCCTTCAAGATAGAGATCTTTGAATTATCCTTCCCTCTCCATCTTCTTTACCTCTCTGTGGATTCACCCCAAAGCCTTTCTAAGACCACTGTGACCATTTCTTCAATCAGATGCACTGGACTTGACAATTCTGTGAGAAATCTGTGGTCCTCTTTATTTTAAAAAATAAAAGATTTATTTATTTACTTGAAAGTCAGAATTACACAGAGAGAGAAGGAGAGGCAGAGAGAGAAAGAGGTCTTCCATCTGCTGGCTCACTCCCCAGTTGGCCACAACGGCCGGAGTTGTGCTGATTCCAAGCCAGGAGCCAGGAGAATCTTCCGGGTCTCTCACGTGGGTGCAGTGCCCCAAGGACTTGAGCCATCTTCTTCTGCTTTCCCAGGACACAGCAGAGAGCTGGATCAGAAGTGGGGCAGCCAGGACCCAAACCTAAGCCTATATGGGATGCCGGCACCATAGGCAGCGGCTTTACCTGCTGCACCACAGCACTGGCCCCTCTGTGATCCTCTTAATCTCTCTCCTTCAACCCAGAACGTAGAGCCAACCCTATACGTGCAGTTTACCCATGTCTTATATTCACAGCTCTAATGACATGGAACCAGAAATTTAATGTAGACATAATTGTTAACTCTTCACTTTAGCACTTCAATGTCATAAGAGAATGTGTGCTGATGTGCAATATTTGTGTTGGTTTTGTGAGGGTTGAACAAGGGTCTGTTGAACATTATATTCTTTACAAATCTGTACAAGTTGATAGTTTCTGTCCCTGAGTCCAACTAGTTTGAGTCGAGCTGCTCTTCATTATTTTGGCCATTTGCTTCGAACTAAGGAAGACTGATCCAGGAATGAAGATCTGAATTTTCACTAACCAATAGCAACTCTTCTTTCACTTCATTCTGGTTTTGTACCTTGGTTAAAGTGTGACAGAGGTAGAGAAAGTACTCCTGGGGAGGCCAACAGAGTGGACAAAAGATTTGAAAAGATCACCTAATTACAAATTATCATATTTTTATGGGATGTAACCCTGTTAGGATTTTTTTAAACTAATTTATAATTATCTTTTTTAATATTATATTTATAATTATCTTCAGAAGACTTATCATACACAGATACTGGTTCACTGCAAGTGCTCAAAATACATGAGCTTTGATTTTCAATATTACTGCTATCATTTTTGTTAGTATATTAGGATATTAGAAATTATTAGTCTCATTTAGGAAATCAGTGTTGTAATTGGCCTTTGTGGCCTCTCAGTTTCAGTTAGGAAGATAGTGGTAGATAAAAGCTATTCTAGCAGTGGCCATCAAAGAAGGAGGTACTTTTCTCTGAAGGGAAGAGAGAATTTCCACTTTACTTATGGCCTTGTCTAAATACTGACAAGAGTATGTGGATTCAAAAGGCTTCCATAGCCTTGGCAGCTCATGTCAAGAGCCTTGGATGGTCACTGACATCACACATAAGAATGGTAATTGTTAAAATTAACAACAGGAGTATTGTGCAATAACTTCCCATGCAGGACCTCTGTCCTCAATGAATTGTATTATGAGAGTTATCTGTAAAATTTTTTCTCAAACAGCTGTGTGTGTGTCCAAACTATTGAAATCTTTACTTAGTTTAGAGTTGGTGTTATGTGTATAAAGTTAATTAAAAATGAATCTTAATGGAGAATGGGACTGGGAATGGAAGGGGGGGAGGTGAAGGGGTGGGAGTGTGGGTGAGAAGGCAGGTATGGTGGGAAGAATCACTGTATTCCTAAAGTTGTACTTATGAAATTTGTATTCCTTAAATAAAAGGTTTCTTGGGGAAAATAAAAAAGGGAAAAAAAAAAAACGATTCTAGCAACTGTGAGATGGAGAGAAGCCCTATTAGAGAATTCCCTCTATAAAATGATAAATATTCTGTTACATCAGTTACCAAAGGGTACACGAGCCCCTTTTTGTATGCCAATAGATGTCATGTTTTCTTTTCTGCTGTATCAACAGGAAGAAACTCTGTTCCTAGAGTCCACATCAGCACTGGATTGCAGTTACTCTATTTCCTACATCATGAGGTAGTTGATCTCTACTCCTGCTGCCAGATTAATGTCAAATTCCTTCATAACTATGAGTACTGTTCCTATAACATGATATCTTGTCTCTTCAGCCACCCCCTCTGGGAGACTTGATGCTATCTCTAGTGTCCTGGGAGCAACCATGCACTGCAGGATGATGTTACAAACTGCCCCTCAGTAATCATAAGCTTTGACTCAGAACCCGTTGGAATTGTGTCAGTTGTTAACATGTCTCTTAGTCCCAAACCTTCTATCCATGCAGTGTTTTGTGACTCTGGGACTGAGACTCTTCTTTGTTAGAGGTCTCTTCTTAGTCTCCACCTACAGAAAGTCACAGAAAAACTGGAAGGTGGAAGTCAGAGTAGAGAATCCCTGCTTTTTCCTCCCTGTTCCATCCTCCCTGTTCCTGCTATGTCAACATCCCTCATCAATGACTCTTCATTTGTCAATGCAGGTAATTCTAGTCTCTACATGTGTTTGTTTATTTGTTGGTTGATGGGTTTTGGTTTAACTCTCAGAATTAGCCTCACCAAACTCTCTCAAAAGTATTATTACCAGCAGGGCAGAGTCTCACCTTTAGAGGTTTCAGTCCCAGTTCTAAGGGGCACCTCCTCCAAGCTTCTGTGCCACTACTATTAGCTGGGGCAGTATCAGTCCCCAGCAGTCAAAGCCGCAGTCCTATGGCTCAAGGGTTCCCCCTGACAACCCTTAAGACCCTAATGACACAAGCTCTTTCCAAGTAACGGCTCTTCCTTTAAGTACCATCTCTGCGCTGTTTCAGAATCTCTTTCTGGAGGCTGCAAAATCTATTTTGGTTTCCATGTCTTCAATACCCACTGAACCAACTGCTTACATAAATCCTCCATACATAATCAATAGAGTTTCTTTTCTCCTGATTGGGCCCTCTTTCATCCATAAACCTAACACTATGCTCAGGCATTCCACTTTTAATAGAGCACTTTGGCTGGCAACAGAGCAAATCAGACTTGTTTTCTGTTCACTGTAAGAGTAGCTTCAACATATAGTGGAAGTGGTAAAACCATTGTTCTAGTCAGTTTACCCATTCATGTCACCTCTCCCATCCCTCTCTCCACATGTTCTCATTTTCAAGACTCTCCCCATCAGGGAAATGCAAATAAAAAGCACAACGAGGTACCACCTCACCCAATTAGAATGGTTATTATCAAAAAGACACAAAACAACAAATTCTGATTAGGATGGGGAGGAAGGGGGACACTTATACACTCTTGATGGGAGTATTAATTAGTACAAGTGTTATGGAGAACAGAATGGAGGTTCCTCAAAAATGAAAAATAGAACTATCGTATGATCAAGCAGTCCCACTACTGGGTACATATCTGAAGGAAATGCAATCAGTAAGTTGAAGAGAAATCTGCACTCATGTTTATTATAATATTATTCACAATAGCTATGATATGAAATCAATCTAAATGCCTATCAACAGGTAAATGAATACAGAAAATGTGTTACATATAGTCAATGTAATATTACTCAGCTATAAAAATATAAAATAAAATCCCAATACTTGCAAAAAGATGGCTGGAAATGGAGGTCATTATGTTAAGGGCAATAAGCCATACACAGAAAGAAAAATAACACCTGTTTTCTCTCAAATGTAGAAATTGAAGCTGCATATATTCAAGATGAATTTAAAGTGGAATATTAATAATGAAAAAGTAGATCATGTCATTAGCAACAACATAGATGGAATCTGGGACAATAATATTAAGTAAAATAAGCCAACCATAGAAAGACAAATACTACATAATCTCACATATATGTGAAAACTGAAAAGGTTGATCTTACAAAAGCAGAGAGTAGATTGGTGTTTACCAGAGGCATGGGTGTCTACTGAAAAGGATGAAGTTGGAATTTGTTGATCAAAGAATATATAATTATGGGTAAATAGGTTAAATATTTTTTGAAATGTCCAAAACAGGAAAATATATAGAATAGAAAGTGGATGCCTGGGGCTTGGGCTGGGCCTGGGGTTGGTGGAGGGAGAGGGCAGACAGGGAGATAATAAATGAGGGTTCCTTGCCTCTCCTTACATGGTTCAAGTAGAGATAGGCAAGAAGAAGAAACAACTATTTCTTGAGGAACTGCTTCAAACCTAGGTATTTTATAATTACATCTAAATAGTTTAATCTTCAAGATGTTCCATGTGTATTATTACTTCCCTTTACATAGTAGAAAATGAGATACAAAGGGAAAATGCCAACTATCATACATGTAGGAAGTAGCAGAGTAGGGATTAAAATCCAGGCTTGGGAACCCAGATTCTTCAGAAACGCCCCTTCAACTTCAACTGAAGGTGGAGATCCTGCTTCTTGACACTCTCCTCTGGTCTGTTTTTTTGTTTTTTGTTTTTTGTTTTTTTTCTTTCCAGCTGCTTACAGGTATTTCCCGCCTAGAATTACTTATTTGAGGGCCACGGGGTTCTGAGAGATTGAGACGAGTCCTTCCTGACAGTTCCTGCAGGATAGCATGCAGAGTGTCACAACAGCGTAAAGCAATGCCCACTTCCTCTTTCTCACACACATCACTATTTTGGGGAGAGTCTTTTTAAAATTATTTTTATTCTTCTGACTGACATATAGTAATTGTACATATTTATGGGATACACTGTGATGTTTTGATTCATGTATACATTACAAGATGATCAAATCAGGATAATTAACATATTCATCATTTAGACATCTCAAATTTGTGATGATAAATTTAATGTGAAATCAATCTTTATTATTCAGATTTTTTTCCTTGCAAGTTTCAAGCTTGCAGAAGAGATGTGCATTTGTATATAAATTGAGTTTGGTTTTTTGAAGGAACTACAATGAAGGGAAAATAGAAAGTCTGGGCTATTACCATCAGAGTCAGTAATTCTGGGCCATAGGATCTAAGCTGGCCAAAGAATAAAGCCAAGAAAATGATGAATAATAGGATGACAGGGATTCTGTCTTGCTGGTCTTGATATCCAAAAAGGATATCTGAAATATGAACCTGAGATTAGAAGGCAATAGAGATTAGAATATATCAAATCTAAGATTTTGGAGTGGATTTGGGGCACAGGCTGAACTAAATCGACAATCATACCCAGTTTTTCCAGCAATGGGACTCCCACTGCATTATTTCATCAAATGATACTCTGATGAAAAATAAATACATATAAGTGAAGTATTCAATTATGGAAGGAGCTGTATAAAGTATAATTATAAACTCTTAACTTAGGGCAAATCTGAGAGAAGTTTCACAAAGAATGTGTCCAAGAGAGAAAGAATTTGACCTAAGTTTTCATTTTTAACATTTAGTATTCCCCTACTGATCTTAGACAAATAACTTAGGTAATAAATAATATATTTCATTTCTTTGTTGTCTTCTCTCTAGTAGACATCACTGTTTAGAAGGCGCTTGAAGTAGAAAATAGGCATACATGTATTCTCTTGGTGCCCATTTGTAAATGTGTGTGGGGTTGGTGTGATTCTCGTAGCCTGCTGTTTAGATGGGACTCCCTGTCCCTTTCTACTGTGCCGGAGGACTGGACCCATCCGTAATAGATACAGTGACGAGAACAAAGAGAAAGCAACTGAGTGGACAAGCAGGGCATGACCTGTGTCTGCTGAAAACTTAGCAACACAGCCCTGTTCACTTTTGCTGGGAAGTATGCACTGGGGACACAATGGACCTGCAAAGATAGCACTAGAACTGATTGGTAGCCAAAACTGAGATTTCAAAAGGGATGCTACCATCGAGCCAACAGAAACTGAAAGGCTGCTTTGTGGCGCCCAGTCTTCTCATCCTTACTTTTTCTGTTTCTCCATGAGTTCCTAATTGGTGACCTTTACAAGTGTCCAGGAATTCACTAACTTCTTATACTTGTATCCTTATAAATAATGATGCATTTCTGTCATCAATTCAATGCTCATCCTTCGATTTTTTACTGTAAAACAGCACAGTTGGCCGGCGCCACGGCTCAATAGGCTAATCCTCCGCCTCCAGCGCCAGCACACCGGGTTCTAGCCCCAGTCGGGGTGCTGGATTCTGTCCCAGTTGCCCCGGTGGCCATTGGAGGGTGAACCAACGGCAAAGGAAGACCTTTCTCTCTCTCACTGTCCACTCTGCCTGTCAAAAAAAAAAAAAAAAAAAACAGCACAGTCGAGGGAAGTTTTAAATTGCTTCCTCTGATTATAAAATAATATATCTACACTCTAAATTTCAAATTATGTAATGTATATTATTTAAAATCTAGGCCAGCGCCGCGGCTCAATAGGCTAATCCTCTGCCTGTGGCGCCGGCATACCCAGTTCTAGTCCCAGTCAGGGCGCCGGATTCTGTCCCGGTTGCCCCTCTTCCAGGCCAGCTCTTTGCTGTGGCCCAGGCGTGCAATGGAGGATGGCCCAAGTCCTTGGACCCTTCAGGAGCATGAGAGACCAGGAGAAGCACCTGGCTCCTGGCTTTGGATCAGCGCGGTGCGCCAGCCGCAGCTCTCCAGCCCCAGCAGCCATTGGAGGATGAACCAACGGTAAAAGGAAGACCTTTCTCTCTGTCTCTCTCTCACTGTCCACTCTGCCTGTCAAAAAAAAAAAAATCTATTTAAATCCCACCCATCAGGAATTGCTAGTCTAAACAGTGTGTTGAGTATTTTCATCTACGCTTTTTAATGTACACAGAAAATGTATGTGTATACAGCTAGGTTGATAAAAAAAAAGTTTATGCAAATGATATAATCTTGCACCAACTTCACTTGCTGTAATAAACTAATACATTGCACACCTTTACACTAGGCCCACCTAATTTACATTCTGGAGCTCTATAGTTTGTTTTATTCTCTAAGAATGTGGTCTCTCTGGTCAGGCGCTGATTTCCTTTAGGAAATCTGGGCTACTGCCAAGATCTGCACACTGGTTGCTGTGAGCTCCACTCCCTTCTTTGTTGCCAGCTAACCTCAGGTGGTCTGGCCCTATGGATTCCCCAGGGTCCCTCAGGAGCTGAGACAGAAGTGAGATTCCTGAGATGTGCCCTAGAATACCAAGGAAACTGAATCTACCGTTAGGCTCTTTGTGCCCACTGGAGAAGCTGTAGGCCCAGGGGATCCCTCACACACACTGCCTTCTGGGTAAGGGGTGAAGTGGCCAAAGAGAAACTGGTTCTCTTCCCCTTCTAATGCAGCTTTCTTGAGATTTGCAGTCCAGGAAATTTTTCTATTCTCACCTCCATGTTCTGAGAATTTTTTTAATTCAAATTGCAGATGTTTGCTCCTTTCTTTTTTCTTTCTTTCTTTCTTCCTAATATTTTTGATTAACACACAATACGTGTAAATTTTTATGAAGTACAGTGCAATATTTCATCACATGTATACAGTGTAAACTGATCAAAATAGGTGATTACCATTTCCATTTCTTCATATTTTCTTTTTTTTTTATTTTTGACAGGCAGAGTGGACAGTGAAAGAGAGAGACAGAGAGAAAGGTCTTCCTTTTGCCGTTGGTTCACCCTCCAATGGCCGCCGCGGTAGGCGCGCTACGGCCGGTGCACCGCGCTGTTCCGATGGCAGGAGCCAGGTGCTTCTCCTGGTCTCCCATGGGGTGCAGGGCCCAAGCACTTGGGCCATCCTCCACTGCACTCCCTGGCCACAGCAGAGAGCTGGCCTGGAAGAGGGGCAACCGGGACAGGATCGGTGCCCCGACCGGGACTAGAACCCGGTGTGCCGGCGCCGCAAGGCGGAGGATTAGCCTAGTGAGCCGCGGCGCCGGCCCATTTCTTCATATTTTCTTTGTGTTTGGAAACTATGTCCTCCTCTATTTCTTCATACAAGACGTAATACATTATTGTGAGGGCTGGTGCTGTGGCTCACTTGGTTAATCCTCCGCCTGTGGCACCGGCATCCCATATGGGCACCAGGTTCTAGTCTCAGTTGCTCTTCTTCCAGTCCAGCTCTCTGCTGTGGCCTGGGAAGGCAGTGGAGGATGGCCCAAGTGCTTGGGCCCCTGCACTTGCATGGGAGACCAGGAAAAGGCACCTGGCTCCTGGCCTCAGATCAGCGCAGCGCCGGCCGTGGCAGCCATTTGGGGAGTGAACCAACAGAGGGAAGACCTTTCTCATTGTCTGTAACTCTGCATTTCAAATAAATAAATAATAAAATAAAAAATAATAAAAAACATTATTGTGAACCATGAGACAACTTCATAAAGTTTATGGCAAAAAAAAAAAAATCTTGCCTGTGGATAGTTTCTTTTTTTTTTTTTTTTGGACAGAGTGGACAGTGAGAGAGAGAGAGAAAGGTCTTCCTTTGCCGTTGGTTCACCCTTCAATGGCCACTGCGGCTGCCATGCTGCAGCCAGCACACCGTGCTGATCTGATGGCAGGAGCCAGGTGCTTCATCCTGGTCTCCTATGCGGGTGAAGGGCCCAAGCACTTGGGCCATCCTCCACTGCACTCCCGGGCCACAGCAGAGAGCTGGCCTGGAAGAGGGGCAACCAGGACAGAATCTGGCACCCCGACCAGGACTAGAACCCGGTGTGCCAGCGCTGCAGGCGGAGGATTAGCCTATCGAGCTGCAGCAGAAGCCTGGATAGTTTCATGTTGGACATCCTTGAGGAAGACTGAAGCTATGGATCCCTTATTCCACCATTTGCTGACATCACTCTTAAGCACTGTTATTCTGAGATCATTAAAGTTCTCTCTTCCTTGATTTTAGTGTTGTTCCGGATGTCCAGTTTTACAAGGAAGGGTAGCAGTGACCTGGGCATGCTCATATCATTTTTAAGACAATCGTTTTTAAATTTCTCCATTTTGATGACTATGAAGTATTTGATAAAGAGGTACACCATACTAAAGATTTTTCTTTAACTTTCAGAAAAAATTTTAAATTATAAATGGGTATTGCATTTTATCATTTTTTTCTCCATTCTTAGAGATAATCATGTAATCTGCAGCAATGTATTAATAGAAATTATAATGACCAACTATCTGATATCAAAATTATTAGTTTTCCTGGAATGGAACTTTATTAATTTAAATGTGTCATTTGATTCATTATTCTGTTAGAATAATTTTTCATTAGAATGTTCACTCGACACTCATCTCAAGCCTCTAAGGCACCACTGAAAGCAGACAGTCCACTTAATATAGAGCCATAGTGTAACAAGAAAAAACACCACAGTGAAGAAACCAAATATCTCCAACATGCCAAACAACAAACGCAAAAACCAAGCTAACAAGAACAAGGAAGACACTATGACACCCCCAAATGAAAAAGACACCCCAATTCAAGATTATGAAGATGAGGAGATTGAAGAAATACAAGAAGCAGATCTCAAAAAATTGATAAGAACATTAAGAAGTTCTCAAAAAGAAATTCTTGAACTACAGAAATCCTTCATGGACAAGATAGAAAATCTCTCTCGTGAAAATGAAATATTAAGGAGGAATCAAAATGAAATGAAACAACTAGTAGAACAAGAAATGGTGATAGTGACGAGAAATCATAATGAAATGAAGAATTCAGTAGATCAAATGACAAACACATTAGAGAGTCTTAAAAACAGAATGGGCGAAGCAGAAGAGAGAATATCAGACTTAGAAGACAGAGAACAGGAAAGGAAACAATCAAATCAAAGAAAAGAAGAAGAAATCAGAAATCTAAAAAATACTGTCAGGAATCTACAGGATACTACTAAAAAACCCAACATTCGGTTTCTAGGAGTACCTGAAGGCATGGAGAGAGAGAAAGGATTAGAAGACCTTTTTAGTGAGATACTAGCAGAAAATTTCCCAGGTTTGGAGAAAGACAGAGACATCCTAATACAGGAAGCTCATAGAACCCCTAATAAACATGACCAAAAGAGATCCTCACCACGACACGTCGTAATCAAACTCACCACAGTGAAACACAAAGAAAAGATCCTAAAATGTGCAAGAGAGAAACGCCAGATTACTCTCTGAGGATCTCCAATTAGACTCACAGCTGACTTCTCTTCAGAAACCCTACAAGCTAGGAGAGAATGGCGAGACATAGCCCAGGTACTAAGAGAGAAAAACTGCCAGCCCAGAATATTATATCCTGCAAAGCTCTCATTTGTGAATGAAGGTGAAATAAAGACCTTTCATAGCAAACAGACATTGAAAGAATTTGTCGCCACTCCTCCAGCCCTGCAAAAGATGCTTAAAGATGTGTTACATACAGAAACACAGAAACACGGTCACCAATATGAAAGAAGGTAAAGGTAGGAAACCTCACACCAAAAGATCACAGGAATCTCAAACCATATATTAGAAAGTATCTTTGGCTAATGGCAGGGCAAAGTTACTCCTTCTCAATAGTCACATTGAATGTTAATGGCTTGAACTGTGCAGTTAAAAGACACCGATTGCCTGATTGGGTTAAGGAACAAAACCCATCCTTTTGCTGCTTACAAGAAACCCATCTATCCAACAATGATCCATACAGGCTGAGAGTGAAAGGCTGGAAAAAGATATACCACGCCAACAGAAATGAAAAGAGAGCAGGCGTAGCCATCTTAATATCGGACAACATAAACTTTACCACAAAAACTGTTAAGAAAGATAAAGAGGGGCACTATTTAATGATTAAGGGATCCATTCAACAGGAAGATATAACGATTATCAATGTATATGCACCTAATTACAGGGCACCAGCTTATTTAAAAGACTTGTTAAGGGACTTAAAGGGAGACTTAGACACCAATACAATAGTACTGGGGGACTTCAATACTCCACTCTCAGAGATAGACAGATCAACAGGACAGAAGATCAACAAGGAGACAGTAGATTTAAATGACACTATAGCCCAAATGGATCTAACAGATATCTACAGAACTTTTCATCCTACATCTAAGGACTTTACATTCTTCTCAGCAGTACATGGAACCCTTAGAGGATTGACCACATACTAGGCCATAAAGCAAGTCTCAGCAAATTCAAAAGAATTAGAATCATACCATGCAGCTTCTCAGACCACAAAGGAATGAAATTGGAAATTGGCAACTCAGGAATCCCTAGAGCACGTGCAAACACATGGAGATTGAACAACATGCTCCTGAATGAACAATGGGTCATAGAAGAAATTAAAAGAGAAATCAAAAATTTTCTGGAAGTAAATGAGGATAACAGCACAACATACCAAAACCTATGGGATACAACAAAAGCAGTGTTAAGAGGAAAGTTTATATCAATAGGTGCCTACATCAAGAAATTGGAAAGGCACCAAATAGATGAGCTTTCAAGTCATCTCAAGGATCTAGAAAATCTGCAGCAAACCAAACCCAAACCCAGTAGGAGAAGAGAAATAATTAAAATCAGAGAAGAAATCAACAGGATCGAATCCAAAAAAACATTACAAAAAATCAGCCAAACGAGGAGCTGGTTTTTTGAAAAAATAAACAAAATTGACACCCCATTGGCCCAACTAACTAAAAAAAGAAGAAAAAAGACCCAAATCAATAGGATCAGAGATGAAATGGGAAACGTAACAACAGACACCACAGAAATAAAAAGAATCATCAGAAATTACTACAAGGACTTGTATGCCAGCAAACAGGGAAATCTATCAGAAATGGACAGATTCTTGGACACATACAACCTCCCTAAATTGAGCCAGGAAGACATAGAAAACCTAAACAGACCAATAACTGACACAGAAATTGAAACAGTAATAAAGGCCCTCCCAACAAAGAAAAGCCCAGGGCCAGACGGATTCACTGCTGAGTTCTACCAGACATTTAGAGAAGAACTAACTCCAATTCTTCTCAAACTATTCAGAGCAATCGAAAAAGAGGGAATCCTCCCAAATTCTTTCTATGAAGCCACCATCACCTTAATTCCTAAGCCAGAAAGAGACGCAACATTGAAAGAGAATTACAGACCAATATCCCTGATGAACATAGATGCAAAAATACTCAATAAAATTCTGGCCAATACCATCAAAGAAGGAGGTACCCTTCTCCGAAGGGAGGAGAGAACCTCCACTTTGACTATGACCCTATCGGAATAAGATCAAAGTCAGCGAACTCTAAAGGCTTCCATAGCCCTGGCAACTCATGACTAGAGCCTAGGGAGATTGCTGACGCCATGAACAGGAGTGTCAAATTGTTAGATCAGCAACAGGAGTCACTGTGTACTTACACCCCATGTGGGATCTGTCCCTAATGTGTCGTCTAAAGCCAAGTGATGCTATGACTGGTACTGAAACGGTATTTTTATACTTTGCGTTTCTGTGTGGGCGCAGACTGATGAGGTCTTTGCTAATTATATACTGAAGTGATCTTCTGTATATAAAGAGAATTGGAAATGAAAAAAAAAAAAAACAACCTGGTGTTAAAATGGAAATGGCATAGAAAATTAATTAATTTGAAAAAAAAAATTATGTAGGATCTCTGTCTTTAATGTGCTGTACATTGCTATTTAATGCTATAATTAGTAATCCAATGGTAGTTTTTTCACTTGATGTTGCTATATGGGCAAAAAGTTGAAATCTTTGCCTAATATATGCTAAACTGATCTTCTGTATACAAAGAGAATTGAAAATGAATCTTTACATGAATGGAAGGGGAAGGGGAGCGGGAGGGGGGAGGGTAGCGGGCGGGAGGGAAGTTATGGGAGGGGGGAAGCCATTGTGACCCATGGGCTATACTTTGGAAATTTATATTCATTAAATAAAAGTTTAATTAAAAAAAAAAAAAATTCTGGCCAATAGAATGCAACAACACATCAGAAAGATCATCCACCCAGACCAAGTGGGATTTATCCCTGGTATGCAAGGATGGTTCAACGTCCGCAAAACAATCAACGTAATACACTACATTAACAGACTGCAGAAGAAAAACCATATGATTCTCTCAATAGACGCAGAGAAAGCATTTGATAAAATACAACACCCTTTCATGATGAAAACTCTAAGCAGACTGGGTATGGAAGGAACATTCCTCAATACAATCAAAGCAATATATGAAAAACCCACGGCCAACATCCTATTGAATGGGGAAAAGTTGGAAGCATTTCCACTGAAATCTGGTACCAGACAGGGATGCTCTCTCTCACCACTGCTATTCAATATAGTTCTGGAAGTTTTGGCCAGAGCTATTAGGCAAGAAAAAGAAATTAAAGGGATACAAATCGGGAAGGACGAACTCAAACTATCCCTCTTTGCAGATGAAATGATTCTTTATTTAGGGGACCCAAAGAACTCTACTAAGAGACTGCTGGAACTCATCGAAGAGTTTGGCAAAGTAGCAGGATATAAAATCAATCCACAAAAATCAACAGCCTTTGTATACACAGGCAATGCCACGGCTGAGGAAGAACTTCTAAAATCAATCCCATTCACAATAGCTACAAAAACAATCAAATACCTTGGAATAAACTTAACCAAAGACGTTAAAGATCTCTACGATGAAAACTACAAAACCTTACAGAAAGAAATAGAAGAAGATACCAAAAAATGGAGAAATCTTCCATGCTCATGGATTGGAAGAATCAATATCATCAAAATGTCTATTCTCCCAAAAGCAATTTATACATTCAATGCAATACCCATCAAGATCCCGAAGACCTTCTTCTCAGATCTGGAAAAAATGATGCTGAAATTCATATGGAGACACAGAAGACCTCAAATAGCCAAAGCAATCCTGTACAACAAAAACAAAACCGGAGGCATCACAATACCTGATTTTAGGACATACTACAGGGCAGTTGTTATCAAAACAGCATGGTACTGGTACAGAAACAGATGGATAGACCAATGGAACAGAATAGAAACACCAGAAATCAATCCAAACATCTACAGCCAACTTATATTTGACCAAAGATCCAAATCTAATCCCTGGAATAAGGACAGTCTATTCAATAAGTGGTGCTGGGAAAATTGGATTTCCACGTGCAGAAGCTTGAAGCAAGACCCATACCTATCACCTTACACAAAAATTCACTCAACATGGATTAAAGACTTAAATCTACGACCCGAAACCATCAAATTATTATAGAGCATTGGAGAAACCCTGCAAGATATAGGTACAGGCAAAGACTTCTTGGAAAAGACCCCAGGAGCACAGGCAGTCAAAACCAAAATTAACATTTGGGATTGCATCAAATTGAGAAGTTTCTGTACTGCAAAAGAAACAGTCAGGAAAGTGAAGAGGCAACCAACAGAATGGGAAAAAATATTCGCAAACTATACTACAGATAAAGGATTGATAACCAGAATCTACAAAGAAATCAAGAAAATCCACAACAACAAAACAAACAACCCACTTAAGAGATGGGCCAAGGACCTCAATAGACATTTTTCGAAAGAGGAAATCCAAATGGCCAACAGACACATGAAAAAATGTTCAAGATCACTAGCAATCAGAGAAATGCAAATCAAAACCACAATGAGGTTTCACCTCACCCCGGTGAGAATGGCTCACATTCAGAAATCTACCAACAACAGATGCTGGAGAGGATGTGGGGAAAAAGGGACACTAACCCACTGTTGGTGGGAATGCAAACTGGTTAAGCCACTATGGAAGTCTGTCTGGAGATTCCTCAGAAACCTGAATATAACCCTACCATACAACCCAGCCAACCCACTCCTTGGAATTTACCCAAAGGAAATTAAACTGGCAAACAAAAAAGCCATCTGCACATTAATGTTTATTGCAGCTCAATTCACAATAGCTAAGACCTGGAACCAACCCAAATGCCCATCAACAGTAGACTGGATAAAGAAATTATGGGACATGTACTCCATAGAATACTATACAGCAGTAAGAAACAACGAAACCCAGTCATTTGCAACAAGATGGAGCAATCTGGAAAACATCATGCTGAGTGAATTAAGCCAGTCCCAAAGAGAAAAATATCATTTGTTTTCCCTGATCGGTGACAACTGAGCGCCAAAGGGGAAACCTGTTAAGTGAAATGGACACTATAAGCAACAATGAACTGATCAGCTCCTGTCCTGACTTTAGATGTACAATGTAATACTTTATCCTTTTTAGTATTTGTTGTTGTTGTTGTTGTTGTTCTAGTACTATTGGTTGAACTCAGTAATTAACACACAATTATTCTTAGGTGTTTAAATTTTAACTGAAAAGTGATCCCTGTTTAATCTAAGAGTGGAAAAAGAGAGGGAGGAGATGAACAATTTGGAACATGCTCAATCGGACTGGCCGCAAATGGTGGAGTTAGAAATGTGCCAGGGGATTCCAACAAAATCCCATCAAGATGGCATGTACCAATGCCATCGCACTAGTCCAAGTGATCAATTTCAGCTCACAATTGATAGCTCTGATAGGTCTAAGAGTCAAAGAGATCACACAAACAAGACAAGTATCTGCTAATACTAGCTGATAGAATCAAAAAGGGAGAGAAAGATCCAACATGGGAAGTGGGATACACAGCAGATTCATAGGATGGCAGATGTCCTAAACAACACTCTGGCCTCAGAATCAGCCCTCAAGGCATTCAGATCTGGCTGAAGAGCCCATGAGAGTATAGCAGGCATGGAAAGCCAAGATATCATGGAAAAAAAAAAAAGACCTAAATGAATGATCTCTGTGAGTGAGATCCCAGTGGAAAGAACAGGGCCATCAAAGAAGGAGATACCCTTCTCCGAAGGGAGGAGAGAACTTCCACTTTGACTATGACCCTATCGGAATAAGATCAAAGTCAGCGAACTCTAAAGGCTTCCATAGCCCTGGCAACTCATGACTAGAGCCTAGGGAGATTACTGACGCCATGAACAGGAGTGTCAAATTGTTAAATCAGCAACAGGAGTCACTGTGTACTTACACCCCATGTGGGATCTGTCTCTAATGTGTCGTCTAAAGCGAAGTGATGCTATAACTAGTACTGAAACAGTATTTTTATACTTTGCGTTTCTGTGTGGGCACAAACTGATGAGGTCTTTACTAATTATATACTGAAGTGATCTTCTGTATATAAAGAGAATTGGAAATGAAAAAAAAAACAACCTGGTGTTAAAATGGAAATGGCATAGAAAATTAATTAATTTGAAAAAAAAATTATGTAGGATCTCTGTCTTTAATGTGCTGTACATTGCTATTTAATGCTATAATTAGTAATCCAATGGTAGTTTTTTCACTTTATGTTGCTATATGGGCAAAATGTTGAAATCTTTACCTAATATATACTAAACTGATCTTCTGTATACAAAGAGAATTGAAAATGAATCTTTACATGAATGGAAGGGGAAAGGGAGCGGGAAAGGGGAGGGTTGCGGGAGGGAGGGAAGTTATGGGAGGGGGGAAGCCATTGTAACCCATAAGCAATATCTTTATTTACATAGATAATAGGGAATTGAAGTTTCAGGGCCACCCAAGAAGCTTACCCAAAGGTCATATATTGACCTTTATTTGCAAAATTCCATAAAGTGAAAGCAAGGGCCACTCTATTTCTTGGTCCTTGTCTACTGGTTCTGGTGAGTACATTCTATACCTTCTTAAATCAAAGACATTTAAATAAAGTGAGTACTAGTACTTACTTTTTATAAAATATTATCTTTTTTGTTCTATGAAATGTCTCCTGAATGGCAACTTGCAAGCATCTTACTTTATTTCCCATTTCTGGACATCACTTCCCTTCCCTCAGTCTTAAAATCTATTTTCTTCAACTTTCTTAGATTTGCTTTGGAGTCTCCAAATCATCCTGACCTCAGGTCCCTTAGAGGGGCATTCCCTTCTTTGTATCCATAGTTTTTCAAAGGCACTAAAGCTTCAGCTGTTGAACAGAGCTCTCCCAAATGTGGAGAAGGATGGAGCTTGTGTAGCCACAAATCCAACGATGAGATCAGGATGGAGATAGAAGTTGGGATTCTATACACTAAAGAGTGACTTCAGCTTGTCAGAATGGAATCAAAGGGGCTAGATTACCCTCTAACTTGTAACAACTAAAAACCAGAACAAATTATGTAAAATAATGATTCTTAAGGCTGCGGACATCAAGTAATAGAGGATTGCAATCCCTGAAAGACAAGAAAAAAAGAAGATGAATCTCTACTGGAGATAGATTGTTCAGTTTTATGGAGAGAGATTCTAGGCCACGTCAAGGGAAGAGTGAGTTCAGGGAGCCTGACAGCCTTCCTGCTTTAAGGAGAAAGAGATAAGATTCAAGCCAGTCAAGCTGAAACAGTTCACAAGGCAGAATATTGGAGAAGAGAGAACTACATATTAAAGGGAATTTCAGAGATTATATATAGAGAGGCCCTTTTGAGTATTCAACAGAGTGCTGATCAGCAAATGCCTTGAGGAAACTATTCAAAAATATTTGAGCAAACAAAAACAGAAGAACTCACATGATACTGTAGCAAACTCTGGGATGATCTTTCAGAGATGTCCAAATTGAGGCATGCATGTCTTATCAACTAGCTGCTGGGTGAGAGTTGCCCAGCTTAAGGAGTAGGAGCAAGAACTTAAATGAGGCAGTTTACTTCTTCAAGGGCAGTGTACCAAGAGGAACACAGCTTAAATCCATCAGCAGCCAGATCTCTGGCAGCTGGGGAAGAGTGCCCAGATCCTGAAGGGGATTCTAACCATGTACAGCATCCATTGCAAGATTTGAGAGTTTTATTACATTATAATGTCCAGAGTTTAACTATTTTCCATACTTATACACCTCTCACTAGAAATTCTTGAGTTCCAGATTCCAGACCACATGAGATGAAGCTTTCAATATAAAATAAAATCTCCAATACCACCACAGTCAATTTTGCTACTGACCACATACCTGCTCTTCTCATTTCCCATCTCTACCTCCATGTGGGTTCTCAGCATCCTAGCCTTTTCATAAAAAGTGTACAGATGTGTGAGGCTTCTGCTGGACATATACTGGTAAAATTGTTATTATTATTTTATTATTTTTATTATTATTTCCCTTTTGTGAAAGATGCTTGAGCTGTGATGGTCAGAAAATATAGTGATGACATATCTGAGTTCTGTGCCTCCCCTTGGATCTTTCTCAATCTGAAGGCAGCAATAGATTCATAATAATGACACAAAGATCACGATTTAAAGAGCAGAGCTAAGAGCTTTCACTCATTTGAGAAAGGAGTGCTGTAGAATGGAAAGGCTAGGGAGTCAGACCTGTGCTGGAATTGATGCTCTACTATTCACTAGAGAAAATAGTTGTGTTTCTTCCCAAATTTTGTCTAAGGTATAAAGTGGGAAAAAAAATCCTACTCTACACAATTTTGTGAGGACAAAACCATTTTAAAATTATAAATATTAAGATACAAAGTTGGATATTATATTATGAATTAGACAAATGAATTTTAGTTAGGTACTAAGAGGTCCACATTAATTGTTGACACTATAGGGACAGAAAGTAGGCATGAAATAATCAGTACCTGAATATTAATGTATTTTCTAGTGTAACAGATCCTGAAATAGAGGAAATAGTATAACAAGTGTCTCTATAGACCACCCCTCTCTGTATTCAAAGCCTCCCCTTCAGCAACTTCTGAAATCCCTGTTTTAACTCTTTGGTATGAAATCCATACACAATAGGGTTCAAGGCAGGAGGAATAAGGTGATGAAGGACATTGAGCAGGATCAGGATGTCCATGGGGACACTCTTTCTGGCTACATTTGTCAATACAACCACCAGCAGGATGGTGCTGAAGAATAGAATGAGGATGAAGTGGGAGCCACATGTGCTCAAGGCTTTCACTGCAGCCCCCTCAGCTTTGAACCTAAACACAGCCCTTAGAATGAAGGTATAGGAGAGGAAAATGAGAATGAAATCTGAGCCCAGCAAGGTCCAACCAGTCACAAATTGGTAGATTCTGTTAAGTGTGAAATTATCACAGGAGAGCCTGGACACAGACAGGTTGCTACAGATGCAGTTCTCAATGACGTTCTTTCCACAATAATGAAGCCGAGCAGAGAGAATGGGGACAGGTGAAAGCAGTAAAAGATTTCGAGCCACAATGAAGACACTAGCTTTGGCCACAAATTGGTTAGTAATGATGGATGGGTACCGCAGTGGGTGGCAGATGGCCACATAGCGATCAAAGGCCATGACCACGAATGTGCAGGACTCCATGGTGAGAAAACTGTTCATGATGAACATCTGGAGGAAGCAGGCAGAAAAACTGATGGACCTGAGGTCAAACCAGAAGATGGCCAAGACCTTGGGGATGACGGTGAGGCAGAGTACGATGTCCAGCAGAGAGAGCAGGCTGAGCAAGTAGTACAAGGGTTCGTGCAGAGAAGCCTCCAGGGAGATGGTGATCAGGAGGATGGCATTGGCTCCCATGGCCACAAAGAAGAGGAGGCTGAGGGGCAGGGACAGCCAGTGCTGCCAACTCTGGTAGTTAGGGAAGCAGATAAGGAGGAATTCAGAGACCAGAGCCGTGTTGTTGCTGAGTAATTTCATGAGATAAATCCTAAGATGAGGAAGTTTCACCTGTATTTATGGATGATATGACACAGGAATCAGATCAATAGAAAACAAAGCTGTCAAAATATTCACCAACACATTCTTATTCTGAAGATGTATATATCTATAAGACTAATCCCAACTAAAAGGAAATTCAGTTAATATTGATATGAATGGGAAAAGTCTTGGACATTATTTCTGAAGTTAATTTAGAAAAAATAAACTAATATTATAGTAAACAAAATATTTCAAAGAAAAATAATGTTACCTCATTTAAACATGTTGTAAAGCTACAAAAATGTTTCCATGTCATACTAACTTGACTAATTATAGATCTCATAGGTTTGAAAAACTTGCTAGTTTATAGAGTAATACAGAATTAGTAAATATGCCATAAAATGTTTCTAACCATACAATCTTTCAGTAAGTATTGTTGACCCAGTTAGATAGTGGTAAAAATTCATTTTTCCTTACCTATTATCATATACCTAAGTAAATTTGAGATCGAAAATTTTATGATATACTCCCAAACCTATTATAAACTAGAAGAAAATAAATGTAAACATTGATTAAATATAAAGAGGACATCCCTCTTAGTACCTGTCATTCTGATTGATTACAATTCTGGCACAACCCATCCTGAACATATTTAAATCCAGCCAGTACAAGTGTAATGCAGTGTTCCTATAGAAAGTTGTGCTCAATAGCACATATTTTCATTAAAATTTATGACCACCAATCCCAAATAATTTATGTACTCACTAAAATAATTTTTTCTCATTTATTTATTACTTTACCCATTTCAGGAATTTCTCAAATTTTATTCAAATGCTAAATCTCCTCCTTTTTTGGGTAACTTCTCTAAGTGCTTTCCAGTGACAGCAGAAACATTGGATACAAAGTCCTCCATTTCCCATAACAGACTCATAAGCTCATCGATATCCACATCTTTGTGTTCTTCTTTACATCTAGTAGACCTAGAGAGCTATCCTTCCTCCAAAGGGCAATCCCTATACCTTTGATTTAGATTCTATCTACCTTGACCTTCTTATGAAATTTGGCTTATTAATTATCCAGTTGATCTCCTATATATTCACCCTCTCCTAGCCCCTTCCCATGGATATTCACAATGTTCCAACCTCTCCTATTTTAATCATCATAATCCTATTTGGTATTAAGATCATAAGTTCATTTTTGAACAAATATACTAAATCTTTTTCTTCTTCCTCCTTCACAATCAAACTTAACAGACCAAAAGAAGCAAAGAACATCTAAAAGAATAAGTAGTTGTTGGCTTTAGTAGTCCAATTTATAAGTGAACAGTATGTGAACAAATGACTCTGAGGATGTGGAAATAGAGCAAACATAATGCCATAGGCATTTTAAAGGAGCAAATGTAATGGCATGGGCAAAGATTAGACAAGTTAACCTAGAAGAAGAGAGGGTAGAAATTCTAAAATTGCATTGTCTGTCCTGACATAAATGACTAGATAAATTTCACAGAACAAATACGCTTTGAAAGATTTTCAGTATGTTGTGGAGACACAGATTATATATTCAATTTTGATATGTTAAGTTTATGGAATCTGTAACTATTAAATTATGTATGACATGAAATATTGAAGTAGCTTGAACTTATTTGAATGTTTAAAGTCAAAAATAAAGCATTGGAAATCATCAGCGCATACTGAATAGTTGTCAAAACATAGACTTCATAAGCTTACTTAAGGAGAATATATAGATTAAAATACAAAAATAACCCCATAAGAATGGAACCCTGAAAAACATTGAGATGTAAGTTTATTATCAGAAAATGTAAAGAGACTGAAAAGGAGACCAAAAAAAAAAAAAAAATGACCAGCGGCATAAATGAATATAATATGGAGTGCTCAGATGTGCCCACAAAAAGAATTTTAATAATGGAAGAAATCATACATTATATTTTGCATTAGGAATTGAAGAACAGTTTTGTGGGAAGAGAAACAGAAGGCAGAAGAACAAGACAGCGAAACTTGAGTAAATGGACACAGGTAAAATGAAGAGTTTGTCTGAAATCTTTACTTCAGCAAACAGCTTTATATGAAGGGAAAAGCCAGTGCAGAGATGTTAACGCAGGGATTTTGTTGTAAGGTTAATAAAAGAAATTTGAATATTCTTAACTTAAAGGGCAATAGACCATAGAAAGAAAAATATTAATGGTAAAAAGAAAAGGAAGTAAATAAGAGAAAAATCCATAAGGAAACAGTTATTATTACTATTTAAATACTCTTTAAAACACATAGGTGTCTGATTTTCTTTCCCTTCTTCCCAATCCACCATAAAATCTCTGAAGTATATAGATATTGGTTTTTTTTCTCTTTTTATCTTGGGCCGTTTATACCTAATGCTGAACAACACCTGAGATTATGATGTTGCCAGAAGAAAATACAGTGGAAACACTTCAAGACATTGAAGTAGGTGATGACTTCTTAGATAAGACCCCCAAAGCACAGACAACAAAAACAAATTATATCAAACTCGACAGCTTCTGTACATCAAAGAAAACAATCAATAGAGTGAAGACACAGCCAACAGAATGAGAAAAAAAGATTTGTAAGCTACTAATTCAAAAGAAATTTAATATCCAGAATATATTGGCAAATCAAAAAACTCTGCAACAGCAAAACACAACAAATCCAGTTAAGAAATGTCAAGGGATCTCAATAAAAAGTTCTCAAAAGAAGAATCACGAATAGCCAACAAATACTAAAAATAAATAAATAAATAAAAATGCTCAATATCACTAACCTTCAGGGAAATGCAAATCAAAACCACAATGAGATATTAGTCATCACTGTCAAAATGGCTATTATTCAAAAGAGAGAGAGAATAACAAATTCTGGCAAGGATGTAGAGAAGGGAATTCTTACATGCTGTTGGTATGAATGTAAATTAGTGTAGTCACTGTGGAAAACAGTAAGGACACCTTAAAAAACTAGAAATAGACTTGCCATGTAATTCAGTAATCCCCTAACTAGGAATACCCCCAAAAGACATGAAAACATTGTATCAAAGAGATACCTGTACCACCATGTTTATAGCAGCACTGTTCACAACAGCCAAAAAGGAACCAATCAAGAACAAAGGTATCCATTATCATAAGAATAAAGAAAACGTGAGATATTTATGCACACTATAATATGATTTAGTTATCAAAATGATGAGATTCTATCTTCTGCATCAAAATGGTTGCAATTAGAGGACATCATGTTCAGTGAAATAAGCCAAGCACAGAAACAAACACCACATGTTCTCCTTTTATGTGGAGGTGAAAATGTTTTTAAAAAATCAAAAAACAGAAAGAAAAAAGAAAAAAAATTCAATTTATTGAAAATACAATTTTATCAAACTTTGTATTAAACCTTTGTCAAACACATTGTTAAGAATTATATACTACTGTAGTTTTAATAACTTTGTGACTATTTAAAAATTCATATGAGTGAGTTTGAACATCTTTTTATTTGATTATTATTTATAGTCTTTGTGTATTTTCCTGCTGAATTGTGGTCTTTTTTATTTTTTTATTTATTTATTTGGTGGAACATTAAAGCCTTTGACTATAATGTAAATTAAAAACATGTTATCTCCGGGCCAGCACCATGGCATAGTAGGTTAAGCTTCTGCCTGCAGTGCTGGCATCCCATATGGGCACTTGTTCAAGTCCTCGCTGCTGAACTTCGGACCCAGCTCTCTGCCCTGGCCTGGGAAGGCAGAGGAGGATGGCCCAAGTGCTTGGGCCCCTGCACCCATGTAGAAGACCCAGAAGAAGCTCCTGGCTCCTGGCTTCAGATAGGCCCATCTCCAGCCATTGCAGCCATTCCAGCCATTGCAGTCATTTGGGGCAGTGAACCAGCAGATAGGAGATCTCCCTCTCTCTCTCTCTCTCAACACTGCCACTCAAATAAATCTCTCTCTCTCTCTCAATACTGCCTCTCAAAATCTCTCTCTCTCTCTCTCTCTCTCTGTAACTCTGCCTCTCAAATAAATAAATAAAACTTTTTAAAAATGTTATCTCAAGAGCAATAAATAAAATATTAAGTTAAAAATGCTTATGGAGTAAATGTTTCAATCTTGAGTTTTGAATTTTGGTTTCAAAATCAAAAAATAAAGACAGAACAGAAAAAATATTAACCAAAAAGCCAAAGGGAACTGATAGGGCATTTGAGGCCACACACAGAGGCTCATGACATGAATAGGGACTGAGATAGCTATGGCTATCAGAGGCAGGAATTGTAATAGCATAAGGCTCTTGCTGGAGCTTGGGGATTTTAAACAACTCATTCCATTTAAGGGCCCTCTAACCGCAAAAGCCTGACCACTGCTAAGTGAAAAACTCCTCTGGCACAGTCCTCTGCCCTACTAGTCTTCTTCCATTATACACGCACTAGTACAAAATGAGCTTGTGGTCCCTTCTTTATGAAAGAGAATTGCCTTAGATATCTTACGATCTCCTATTGCAGAGAATATCCCATTATGCTGCATTACAATTCTTTCTTGCCCTCTGCCTGTTCTCTTTTCTTATCTTATTCTGCTGTCTCTGAAAGAACATTTACTTGACTTTTTCTTCTTTCTGTCCCCATCTAAGATCATGCTTCACAATTCCCACTCTCTGATCCATCCTCCTCCCTATTCTCATCCCTTCCTCACAATGCGGGGAACTATTCTAACTAAACTCATCCTTCCACTACCTAGAAAACATTAAGAAGAACGTGCTTAGCACAAAGGATAACAGCAGAAAGGATAAAAAGAAATAGGTAGAGAAAAATGGTTAGATATCTGGCTTTAAAAGTAGGTGGAAGCATAGATAGGAACATGAGTTGAGCTTCTGATATATTTAGTTAATAAAAACTGTTAGAAACTTAAACTATATCAACAGAAGTAACAGTGATTAAAAGGAAAGTAATAACTTTTATTCTGCTTTGCTCTTTTTCAACTATGCTTAGATTATTATAACCAGATCAGTGCACCTTGATTGAAGAAGCATTTTTGAAACTGTATTACCTAGAAAAAAGTTGTCCAGGATAAAGATGACATTAAAAATGCTTTAAGCAGGAATTTTTAGGAAGTGTAGATATTTTATCTCTTAGTAATATCTTCCAAATACATGACTGAATGTCATAGAGAAGAGGAAAAATAGGCTTATTAGGAGAAAATCACATAGAAATCTGCTTCTGTTGGGTACAACTCCTGTCTAATCCTCAGAGGAGGCTCTCTGCTGTTTACCGTGGAAAATGTTGAGAGAAAGCAATGAACACATTTTTTCACCAGCTCTTTCCTTCAACCTTCTGAACCTGGGTACACTCAGTGTCATGTTAAACTCAAAATGCTGTCCCTGTCCCATAACTATCCTTTCCCTCTCAGAAATCCCTAACCTGCTTTTCTGGGCAGACTCGCATAAAGTTCTCCGCCATAAAGCACATGGAATTCCTTGTACTTGACGATGTGCTGTTGCCAAAGCTCTAGAACAGCTCTTCCTAGGAGGAAGCTGGGGTTTTGGAATGGTCTCACACCCAGCACCACAGCTCATGGCTTTTGCTCTCTTTTTCATGGGAGCCAGTGTGGGAATCTTAAGAGAAACTTCTGCTCTTAGCACAGCGGTGACCCCCTCCCTCAGCCCTAGAACTCACAGATGGGACAGAGTAAGTGCTGCTAGAGGAACCACCTGCCTGCATCCAGTAACCAGAGCCAAAGCTGCTTCTTTTGCTCTGTCGAGCAAATCAGAGTTTTATCATCAGCATCCAGTTCCTCACATTGTCCCACCCCTTTCTCCAAGCCAGCTGGGAGAGCAGTAGCTGGGATACTGGGCCCTGGCAGCTGATGAGCTGCATCTCATGAGACCCTCATCTTGCCTAATGTTATGGTGCTAAAGATCAATAATTGAGAAGTGAGAAATAGGATCTGAAACTGAGTTGTGATTAAAATCTGTATCTATCTGTCTGACTACACAGAGTGTCCTCTTAAGCAGTCTTTTAGTCTGTGTTCAATTTCCTCAACTGCATTACTGACAGATTTCCCTATATGCTTTATATGATAGCATATATTATATTCCTTGCCATAATTTATTAGCAAAACCATACAATTTTCCTTCTTTTAAAGTTTTCTGAATCCAACTCTTGGTATCTGCATGAATTTGAGCTGATAATTTTCTCTGTTAATCTCAGTTATTCAATAAATACTTATTACTTTTAACTATATGCCCAACACTAGACTAGATACAGAGATTAAAAGGTGAATAAACTAGTTGCAGTTGCATCCCTTATCAAGATTCTATTATAGTAATTATATAATATTACAAAGCCAGTAAATTCACACTGCTCATGAAATTAAATCAGCTTTCTTTCTTCTAATCTATTAAAGTAGATTTCACCTTTTTTCCTCCATTTTTTCTTCTTTTTTTAAAAAAAATATTTTTAATGGGGGCCAGCATTATAGCCCAGCAGATTAAGTTGCCACATTCAATGCCAGCATCCCATATCAGAGTGTCAGTTTGATTTTCAGCTGCTCTGCTTCTGATCCACTGCCAGGCTAATGTATCTGGAAAAGCAGCAGAAGAGGGTCCAAGTTTTGGGCCCTTGCCACCCATGTGGGAGACCAGGAAGAAGTTCCTGGGTCCTAGCTTCAGCCTGGTCCAGACCTGGCTGTAGTGCCTATTTGGGTAGTGAACCAGCAGATGGAAAATATCTCTCTCTCTCCCCCCCTTGCTCTGTTACTTTGCCTTTCATGTAAATACATCTTAAAATTTTTTAACAAATAAAAACTGAACATTTGTGGAGTAATATTAGTGTTTCAATTTATACATACATTGTGCAAAAATCAATCAGGGTATATATATATGTATATTCACATACAAGCTATACTTATATGCATATATATACATATATATATATCCTCAAACATTTAACATTGGAAAATTTCCAAACTCCTATCTTATCTTTTAGAGATTTTCTTAAAGTAGAAAAATACACAGTACATTATCTACATTCATCCAACTGTGCAATAGAAGCCCAGAACTTCTTATTCCTATCTAGTTGTAACTGAATACTAGTTAATCAACCTTTTTCCAACCATCTCTCCCTGCTTTATACTCAAGACTACAAATAAACTATGCTGTAAGTTTCATGAGGATTAAATTCAGGTCAATTTTGTTCCTCATTTACTTGATGTCTAGCAGTGTTTAGTAGAGTCATTTCAATCTTACCTAATTTAGATCATACATAATCTATCATCTTCTTGCCTTTTCAGTGCTTTTAGAATCACTTTTTTCAGTGAAAAACTGTTTCTGTCATAGTTGTTGAATATCTGTAAAGGTTTGTGATTATGAAGTTAGAGTGAAAGCAGTCAGATTCATGCGTGTGTGTGTGTGCATGTTTGTGTGCTTGTGTTTGTATTTCTTTGGGTTTCCTTTGTCTCCTAGGTTCAACCATGGAAAAGGCAAATAGTTGGGTTCAGTTTAGTATACTTATTACCTATGTGAGTACAAATACATTTCCTTCTATGGCCTCTCTCAGCTGGGCTCTCTGGCTTCCAGTTCAAACAATAGGAGCCATCTGCCAAAGACCAAAATATTGGAGGAGAGAGAAGATGGGTTATTTATTCCTACTTTCCTTTTTTTTTTTTTCTTGATGCTGTTCTGACAGTGGCTGCATGCTCTGCAGTCAGAGACCATATTGGAGAGCTCCCCTCCCACAGGTTCAATGCTCCCCAGGTTTAGTAACACTGCTGCCTGTCCTTGCTCCTCAAGGACTTGAGATAGTGGCTTCCTCTATTCCTCTAACACCTCCATACATAGTCCTTTAAACTGCTTTCCGTTAAACCCTTTCTTTGTGTCTCCAACTGATTGCTTAGATCCCAAATGATATAGTTTATATAAGAAGGGGATCCAAGAACAGACCCTCAAACTGGGACACTATGGTTGGGTCACTCATATACTGAAGACTATGTGTACAACCTACTCGTCAGGGTGAAATGAAACAACAGTAAAATGTAGCATGGAATGACATCTCAATAATTCAAATTATTACCAGTGTGTTTAGGATGGGAAAGTGAAGAGCAAGGTGCTATGATGAGAAAGGTTAAAATCCCAGCACCATCACCCACTAGCTGTGTTACATTGGACATATCACTTTACCTCTGTGAGTCTCAGTCTCCTTACTAACATGAATATAATAATAATGAACAGCCTTATAAGGTTCTTGTGAATATTAAAATAGTGTGTTTATAAATGGCCCTTAAAACAGTGCTGGGCTCATAGTAACCACTATATAGGTATTAGCTGTTATCAATGGACATTTTATACAGAATTTAAATTAACAACTTTGTGTTCTGGTATTTTTTTTCATTTGTGGTAGAGACTCCTCACTTAGTCCTCACACTTAAGAACCAACCAAAAAAAAAAAAATGTGAAGTCCTGCTTCTATTGCCTATTTACTCCATTTATGCAAACAAATCTCCTTATATTCTCATTCACATAGATAGAGTCCACACTGGGTTTTTCATATCACATTTGTTGGGGATAAAATACAAAGCCTGATACCTGAGACTGTTGGGAATTCTTATCAGAGAACCTTTAAAGGACAGGACTTGAGAAACAAGACATTCTTAGTGGGTGACAAAGGAGACAATTCCAGAAAAGGAAGATGGTAAGGATACCTACAGTATTGGAGTTGGATATAGGTGAGAAACAAAAGGGACAAAATGAGAAGAGAGAGAGGAAGAGAAGGAAGGAGGGAGGGAGGAAACAAGAAAAAAAAGGAAAGGAGGAAAGAAGGAAGGAAGAAAGGGAGGGAGGAAGGAAGAAAGGAAAGAGGTGAGGGAGGGAAGGAAGGAAGAAGGGAGGGTGAAGAAGACCGTCCCTTGAGAATTCATAATCGCAAGTCTGCACTTACAGTATATGGTGGGCAGAATTCACTTGTGTCCTTAATAGTAAATTACTGCTTAACCAGCTTCAAGTGGTTTGTAGCATTCATTTATTATCCTTTTATTATCTAATATGCTTTCAATCAGCACACTGATGTTTTTTGCTTCTCTCTTTCTTTGATAGAGCTCACCAGGGTTTTATTAATTTTATTAATCTTTCCAAAGAACCAAGTTGAATTTGATAATTTTATCTATTGTTTCTGTTTTATATTTTATTGATTCATTATTAATTCCTTAATCTTAATTTAAGATTATTATTTTATTTCTAAATTCTTGAATTTTCAACTTAGGTCATTGATCTTAAATTTTTATTCTTGAGGCTGGCGTAGCAGGTTAAGGTGCTATCTGCAACACTAGCATCCCATATGGGTACCAGTTGAATACTGGCTGCTCCACTTCTGATCCAGCTGCCTGCTAATGTGCCTGGGAAAATAGTGGAAGATGGCCAAGTACTTGGTCTCCTGCACCCATATGGTAATCCTGGAAGAAGTTCCTGGCCCCTGGCAGTGGCCCAGCCCTGCTTCCTATAATTGCAGCCACTTGGGGAGTGAACAAACAGATGGTTCACTCTCTCTCTCTCTCTCTGTGCCTCTGCCTTTCAAATAAATAAATATTTTTAAATAAATAAAAATAAAATTTATTTTTGTAATATAAGCATTTAAAGATACAATTGTCCCTCTATCTCCTCTTCAACCACATGCCACAGCTTTTGCTATTGTAATTTTCTTTTTTTTTTTTTTATTTTATTTTTATTTGACAGATAGAGTTAGACAGTGAAAGACAGAGAGAAAGGTCTTTCTTCCATTGGTTCATTCCCCAAATGGTTGCCACAGCCAGAGCTACATGACCCAAAGCCAGGAGCCAGGTGCTTTCTCCTGGTCTCCCATGCGAGTGCAGGGGCGCAAGCACTTGGGCCATCCTCTACTGCCTTCCTGGGCCACAGCAGGGAGCTAGACTGGAAGAAGAGCAACTGGGACTAAAACCCAGTGTCCATTTGGGATGCCAGCGCCACAGGTGGAGAATTAACCAAGTGAGCCACGGCACCGGCCCCGCTATATGTCATTTTCAATCAGCGAAATATTGTCTAACTTTCCCTATGATTTCTTATTGGACTCATAGGTTATTTGGATGAGTTGTGCTTAGTTTCCAACTACTTAAGGTTTTTCAAGCCATTGTATTCTTAGCGTGTTGTCATTTAATTCTGTGTTGGTAAAAGTACACATTTTGTAATGTTGATTCCTTTGAAACATATTGAGAAATAATTTATAACCTGGAACAACAACAACAAAACCCTGCCTCCACCAGATTTCTATACCCATGTAACGTTATCAACAGACTTCAAATTCTCTCACCAAATGTTGAGAAATGTGCCCATAGATGGCCTATTGGAAAGGAATCTTACATCCTACACTTATACTTTAACCCTCTTTACACAAGGGGGAAATGTGAGTGAATGTTTTTCACTCTTCCTCTTCTCTCCCTTGCTCGTTTTTCCACATGGGAAGAAGGATCACTAAAGCAATTAGATACTGTTGAGAACAACGGATGAAACTCAGTCCAGTTCTTCCAGTTGGGTGGCAGGGACCCAACTCCTTCCTCCCAGGGTGAGCATTAGCAGAAAGCTGGAAATGGAAGTAGAGCCAGGACTCAAACTTGGACAGTCCAATATGGGATGTAGGCATCACAAGCAATGCTTTAGCCACTGCATCAAATATCTGCCTCACAAATGTACTTTTTTTTTTAAAGATTTATTTATCAAAACACAGAGTTACAGAAAGAGAGAGATCTATCCACTGTTTCATCCCTGTGCCACGTCAAAGCCAGTCTCCATTCAGCTGTCCCATGTGGGTGGCAGTACTTGGGCCATCTTCTGCTGCTTTCTCAAGCACATTAGCAGGGAGCTGGATCAGAAGTAGAGCAGCCAGGATTTGAACCAGCACTCATATAGGATGCCTACATCACAGGACGTGCCTTAACCCACTGTGCCACAACACAGCCCCACAAATGTACATTTTAATACGTCTTTCAAGTGACAGAAGAGTAAAGGAATATAAGTCACCATGAAACAGAAGAGCTAATCCAAAAGGCAATTGCTTCTATTTAGCTACAGTTAAATGTGAAAATATTTTCATAAGATTGATAAATCATTGGCATAGGTAATCAAGGGAAACAGAGGAGGTAAAAATAAACATGCTAGGGATGAAATAAGGAGTAGATATGAACAGTAGAAAATAAATTATAATAAGAAAATGGTATTAAAAAGCTTCCAATAAGTTTCAATAAAAGGTAAAATAGTATATGTAAAATAGAATTTTGCATTAAAAATATGCAAACCCTTACAAAAGAAATTTCTAAAAATTAATATTTCCATACCTATATAACTTGGAAGATTTGAAATGAAACAAACATATTATATAAGTTATAAATTAATCTGCCACAACAAAGATGCCTCCAAATATAGTGGTTTAAACAAGATACAACTTTATTTCTGTTTCAGTTTCAAGTCAGGATTGGAGACCCATATATTGTCGGAACACAGGCTCTTCCACATAAATGCTCTGTCACTTTCAACTCACATTTCTATCTTGTGATCAAAGACAACTGCTCCAAATCCAATATCATAGCCATATGCTAAGCATCCACAAGTGAAATAAAGGGAAAGATTGCAGACTGCTTTCTTTGATAGCCTACTGAAACAAAGTACCTCCAGGGTCAAGAAAATCGGTTTCCAACTGATATGGTACAATATGGCTTTGCCTTCTCAAAGACAACATTCTAGATTTTAGACCCAAGATCTAGAACCAAACTGATTCAAATGTATAATTCAGCCTGAAATAGAAAAATTCAAGCCCCTCCCCCATTAATTCATCCACAAGTGCCAAGGAAACCATGGACATAATACTCAGTATCACTGAAAGAATCTATTTATTAGGAGTTGGGAAAAATATAAAATGCCAACCATTCACTCTGCAATATGGAATCCCAAGATAGGACATTCTTGTCACCTCAGCATCTTACTTCCACGGAGCAGTGATTTGACTTCTCCCATGACTGAATAAAATGTGCTTCTTTTTAGTAACACAAAAGAGTTAAACCAGATATTAAGGCAACATAAAGGATGCAACAAAACAATTGTGAGAGTACTCTTGAAGTTTTTATCCAGTTTCTATTAGAAGAAATGGAATTGACACCACTAATGCACACAATTTCAGAAAGAGAAACTTGGTATTTTTAAGTGACATAACTACCTCTACATTTTTACTAAATTTATTAAAGCTGTGTTTTTCAATACAAGACTATAAAATTTTATGGCTGTTAGACACTAACAATTACATGGGTACTTTTTTGTAAATTAATATTTATAAAACATGCATAAACTAACAGTTGACCTTATACTTCCTTAAACCTAAGCAAATAAATAAATTTATTTACATGAAGACTTTTTAAACTTTTATTTAATAAATATAAATTTCCAAAGTACAACTTTTGGATTATAGCAGCTTTTTCCCCCCATAACCTCCCTCCCACCTACAAACATCCCATCTTCTGCTCCCTCTCCCATCCCATTCACATCAAAATTCATTTTCAATTATTTTTATATACAGAAGATTAATTTAGTATATACTAAGTAAAGATTTCAACAGTTTTTAAAGAAGAAATATACTAGATACATATATACTTTCCATGAAAATATAAATCATATCTTATAAATCCTAGGCCCTATTATAGGACTTATACCACTTATGTTTGTTTTAAATAAATAGCAACATAATTCCTATGGTAAAATGTATTTTCTTACATGTGGCCTTCTTAGCCGTAATGAAGGACTCTCTTATGAGCCCAGTGAACTGGAGTCACAGCAGTAACAGTGGCTTTGAAGACACTTTAACCCTAAAATCAGGCAAAGGTTGAAAGCTTCCATCCTAATTTCAGAAAATATTGCATACAGTCACTTGGAAAAGGAAGGAAAGACGGCATGTCCAGAGCTGTCATCCATCTCTTCCAACCCCAAGTCCTCCTAATACAAGAAGTAGGGAAATGTTGAAATTAGGAGCAAAATAAAGAGTAGGTGAAATATTCACAAATCCAGTGATTCAGCTAAATCTCAAAAGGCTATGAAACCAAGGACTTGTGGATATTTTTGTCATGAAACTATAAGGACTTGCAGAAATACTCATTGTAGAATGGCCTCTTCCTATATAATTTAGACCAGTTGTGAGCTCCTGATTTTGTGTTTGGCAAGAGCAGAAGGACATAATCATGGTGTGTTAAGATCAATCATTTTGTGTACAATACTCTGAGAACTCGCTTGCGGATCTGATGAGTCTTCACCCCATAGACAATAGGATTGAGGGCAGGTGGCACAAGAAGATAGAGTGTGGCCAGAAGAACATGGACATGATGGGGAACATGATGACCAAAGCGATGAGTGAGGAAGGAGAACATTCCAGGGACATAGAAGACCAGGATGACACAAACATGAGAGCCACAAGTGCTAAAGGCCTTTAATCGGGCCTCAACCCCTGGTACCTTCAGCACTGCCTGGAGTATGAGGGCATAGGAAATACCAATGGCTAGAACATCCAGCCCAACCACAAGCAGTGCCACTGCTAGCCCATAAGCTCGGTTCACTGTAGTTTCTGAGCAGGCAAGTTTTACCACAGCCATATGCTCACAATAAGCATGGCCTATGATAGTGGCCTGGCAGAAGATCAGGTTCTGCAACAGGATGGGGAAGGGAATGAGAAGAAGTAATCCCCGCACTAGCACTGCCATTCCAATGCGCCCTATGACCCCCGGATGCAGGATGGTGGAATGGTGCAGAGGATGACAAATGGCCACATAGCGATCCAGAGCCATGGCCACAAGTACTCCTGACTCCATTGATGAGAATGCATGGATGAAGAACATCTGAATGAGGCAGACAATGTACCCAATCTCATGGGCATGAACCAGGAGTACTGCAAGGGCTTTGGGTGCAGTGGAGGAGGCCAGGACAAGATCAATAGCACCTAGCATGGCCAGGAAAAGGTACATAGGTTGGTGCAAGGAGGAGTCTGTCCAGATGATGAAGAGAATGGTAACATTGCCAACTAGCGCAAGGAAGTAAAGGACACCCAAGGGCAATGCTATCCAGTGCTGGCTTTCCTCTAAACCTGGAATACCTACCAGGAAAAAAGACGGCTGGGGTAGCCTCCAACTAGAATTGCTTAGAGCCATCATCAATGTCTTAGAAAGAGAAGAGGGAAAATAAACTGAAGTCATGATTTCTCCATTCTTGATTTTGTATCACATTGGTCAGATTTGGCTACCATCTTCATGAGAAGAATAAAGAGACTTAAACTGCAACACAAAGGAATAAAGTTAGATACAAGGAAAAAAGTATCCTCTTCTGGAGACAATGTTCTTACAGGTGAAACTTCCACAGGTCTGAATTAGGATAGTCTAGTTGTGTTTAGAGATCAGAATAAACATGAGCTGCTTTTCAGAGATGCTAACCTCTACTACTTAATTACTTATATTTTGCAATTTTCCATTTGAAAGATTCTTTTAATTATCCTATTGGCATTACTGGCACCAGAAATTAAACTATTATTTTTTAAACTAATCTTCCTCAATTTAGAACTCTACCATTGTTCCTCCTATAGCCCCAGTCTCACTGTCTTCTCCATTTTACTACCTGTTGTTAATCCTAGGGTTCAATACTATTCTCTTTCCAATTTTGAACATTAGCTTTGAACTCAGTTCATACATTGCCTGGTTTTAACTATCTATATACTTTTATTTCTTCCAAGTTCATAAGTCAAATAGCTCTCTGAAATATAAACCTATTTTGCTTTTGCTTTCTGAGTATCTACACCAGGCACTCATCATGTTCAAAATGAAGTTAACCTATCTATCCTTCCCAAGGATGTCCTATAGCCTTTTCTTCAATATTTTTATGAATTACATTATAATCTACCTATCCAACATGAACTATAAACCTGTAAACTGTCTGTATTCATTTGTACCTCTCATCCTTATTGACTAATTCCTGTGGACTTTATTTTTAACCCTTCCTATAGCTGATCATTTTTTTCAACGCCCAATGTCACAGCCTTAGTTCACACTACAAATTTCTCTCACCCAGATTGCTAAAAGACCTCTCTGCTTTTGTCTTACTCCCCTAACGTACTCTGAAATGGGGATTTTTCCAAAATGCAGATGTAATCATGTTATGCCTATTGCTAAAATCATTCAGTGAATTTAAAATATGGAAAAATAAAACTTTTAACACTATCAGAAGAGGTTTGCAAAGGTTATCTTTTCAGCATTAGTTTTGTTTTACAGTTAACATATCTCCACATGTTTATTTTGCTTCAAACATTCTAACATTCTTGGAATTGTATGAGTATACCACTGTATTTTATTTAAGCCTTTTACATATTCTTTTTTCCTATTCCTTTATGTCAATTGGTCCTCCTCCTACTTCAAAATGCAGAGTCCACTGCCTCCCGCCATTCAGAAAGGACTTGATGCCTGTGTTGGCCAATATTGAGCATATCTGGAGCAATCTTTTGTTACCCTCCTTTGTTCATCCATAACTTTTTGGTTTATCAGTATTGTAGGAATGTTTTCAGTGTTTTAATGGTTTGTTTCACAAGAACGAGCCACGTCTCTTTAAAGTTCATACTTAACAAGCTAGCATGGTGGACATCCACATGTAGTGTAATAAATACAAACTTCAGAGGCAGGCAGACTTGGGTTCCAATATTGTCCATTTCATATTCTAGGAATGAAACATTGGCTATTTAATCTCTATGAGTCTTGATTTTTTCACATAATAGGAAGATAAAATAATATCAACACTATAGTAAATACATAGTAAATGATGATATATAGGTTATTTTATAAATTATACTTATCATTAACAGTAATAATAAAAGATGACAGTATGAGATCACAATATTCTTTCCTTCTTTTGTCTCTGTGACTGCATTTCTGTGTCAGACTTTTCATGTCTGTCTCTCAGTGTGATGTTTCAGCAACCAGTGTCTCTGACATGAAGGACCAAATAAGTAGGTGTTCTGCTTAACCTTCTCCATGTAATTCACATCTTGAGCCTTAAAAAAAAACACTTGTCTGGATGTTTGTCTTAAAATACAGGTACAGTCTACGTTAGTTCTTTTCTGTGCTGAGGAGGGTGTGCACATGGGTATATAAAGATGAATAAAAGTTGAGCATGACTCAGTTCTCTGGATTAGGCATCTATAGAATGTCAGCATGTCTTTTTCATAAATCAATAAGGACTAAAATACAACCCCAAAGCTCTGAATGTAACAACTATAAAATCTGAAATTCCAATAGGTATGTATCTCCATGCCTTTGTTTTTCTTCCAGAGACAATTTAAATAACGTGATGTTTTTGTTGAGATCTCCAAGGGGAATCTCAGAATCTTTAAAAAATTCTTTCCATGCTTAACATTCCTTCCACATGGTGAGAAAATTGATTGTCTTCCTCTGTTACTCCCTTTCTTCCACACATTTCAGTTCTTTCCCATTTTCAGCTGTCAGAGAACTACTGTGTGAATGTGGAAGGCATTCTTGGCTTTTTAAAGGAATTTATTAATAAACTTAATGAGAGATTCATAGAGCAGTGGAGCTGAAGCCACAAGACAGTAGGGGAAGGATTGAAACAGAGACACAGATTTTTGAGTATAACCTGCCTCTTTCTTTGTACTGCATGGCTTGTGACCCTGGAGTAAAAACTTAGAGTTGATTATTGAGAATATAATTCATAGAGGAAAAGCAGAAAGACATTTATTCCTAGAGTGTAAAGAAGTATTTACTTCTCTGAACAGGAAGCATGGGATAATATTCAATGAACTGATGTTATTCAATTCCTATATATTGATGTGCGTTTGATACAAGCAAGATCTCCTCTGTGAAATGGTCCTGAGATTCTGTAAGGCAGCATGAGGTTCCTCCTTTTCTTCCCTATCACAATCCCTTTACTGCTTTGTCCTGACACTGATTATCTCATGCTGTAAAATCTGTCAGGAGTGATTCCTTGAAGAATATGGAGTATGCCTTGCTCATCATGGTAGTACCAGGGCAAACTCCAGAATTATTTAGTATCTGGTTGTTACTTGGTAGTGTTGGCTGAATAAATAAGTATCCATGTGACTAATGTAAAGGACAAATAAATAAATGTGTAAGCATTTCAAAGAATTGGGAACCACAAATACTTGATGAGGAAGAGATTGAACTTGAACGACATGAATGATGTAGCAGCCAGTGGGTGTCTAATGAAAAATAAAGTGACTGAGCCTCAATGTTCCTCACCTCAAAGGTGATTCTGGGTATTTCATGTCAGAAGAGGGCTGCTAAATCTTCTACTAGAGCCTAAGATGGAATCCTAGAAGTGAGTCAGAAAGGAGGGGTTCTTCTGGTCACTAGTAGTCACTTCTGCTACTGCCTCTAGAAAGAAGGGAAGCCTCCATGGGCTGTAACAAATCCTACTCTCCTTAATCTCCTTCTTAACAGTGACCCAGGGGGCCGGTGCTGTGGCATAGTAGGTAAAGTCACCACCTGCAGTGCCAGCATCCCATATGGATGCCGGTTCTGGTCCAGCTGTTCCACTTCCGATCCAGCTCTCTGCTATGGCCTGGGAAAGCAGCAGAGGATGGCCCAAGCACTTGTGTGCCTGCACCCACATGGGAGACCCAGAAGAAGCTCCTGGCTCCTGGCTTTGGATGAACACAGCTGTGGTCATTGTGACCAACTGGAGAGTGAACCAGCGGATGAAAGACCTCTCTCTCTCTGCCTCTCCTTCTCTTTATATATAACTCTTTCAAATAAATAAATAATTTAAAAAAAAAAACCCATGACCTGAACTCCATAATAGTGGGGAAAAGGGCGAGACAAGAAGACAGAGATTAGAGGAGGGCACAAAATAGTGGATTGGTGAAAATGTCCTAATGGGTGTTAACAAAAATCAAAGCACTCAGAAGCAGAGTTCCAGGCAACATAGGAGACACACAGATAATCAAGAAAAGATACCTGATACAGAGGTATTGTTTTCCTGGTATCTGGACTGTCCTAAAGGATGCATCTTTTAAAGTCTTAAGTCAGCCTGGATGGAGACTCCGCAAAACCAAACAGAACTTAGCAAAAAAGAAAATCCCCAGATCAGAAAGGTTCAACTACAGCCCTCCCTGCTCAGCTCCAGGAGGACTGTGAGTTCACCTCCACAATGAACTTCTGCGCTCCTTGGGGTAACAATAACAAAGAGCAGCTTTTATTCAGAAAGGCCACAGAGAAGTCTCTAAAAGACAGAGAGGAAAGCAAACACATCATTCAAGGTCTGTGTAGCTACAGTTGTGCAGTCAAGGTAGTTAATGCAAGTGCTAGCTCTGGCAAGACCTGGACAAAGGAGTTAAATCAGCTGTGCCCCCATGCAATGAATGTGATCATGAGGATTCCATAGTATGACTATGATGAATGTCTTTGTAAATGCCTCACATTGACCATGAAAGTTTAAGGAGATTAATAGGTATCTACAAACTCACCGGTTAGGTTACAGCAATTTATTCTCCCCTAATCTACCTCAATCTAGGTTATTTTTTCTGATAGCACCCAGGTAAGATCTCAAGAAAAAAATTTACTCTGACAGGGAGAAATAAACTGAAGACTCCTAAATGGTGTTAGACCAGACTTAGTGGGAGACTCAGAGCCAAACTATCCAAGCCAAGAAATAATCCCTATAAAGGCTGTAGGAAAGGCAGAAGTCAGGTGTCAACAGTATTCCTCCAGCCATAAACCCTAAACCAGAGCACATTTTCCACACCTGAAATCCTGTGCAGCATCTCACCACAGGTTCTGTCATCATCACCCTGAAAAGAAAATCCAATCTTGATATGCCCCCAAAGCAGAGATGGTGACTGTAACCAAGATGCTGGGCTGGCAGGATGTTATTACTAACTGGTAGGCCCCAAAGGATTCAGAGGCACAGCTGGACAAAGGCAAGTTTAGCATTCTAATTGGCAGGAGGCACACTGAGCTAAAGTCCACTGTGGGGGGGGGGGGTGGATGGAAGAGAGGCAGAGGAGGCAACAGCACTGCCCTGCCCATATTTGTCCAGTGTTGGTCACCACCCCTAAGCCTGTACATCTGAATGGCTATGCTAGGAAACTTCAGTTTCCAGTGTGCTAGGGAATCTCATCCTGCTCAGACTTCTCATTCTTACAAAACAATCTTGACTCCAATAACTTCTTTAATGGGTGCCTTGATTCAATATCCTCATGCCTCCAAGTGCTGTGTTTGGCTATTGGAAGCTCGTAACAAAATCACTCCTCTTTGTGAAAAAGAACTGCCTCATTCAAGTTTACTATTCCTTTTAAGTACAGCTCACATCCAATGACTGGTGATAAAAGAATACAAAAACCTGAGGGCCACAACAGGTTAAGCCACAGCTTAAAATGGTGGCAACCCAGTCAGAGTGCCTATTCTAACACACAGCTGCTTATCTTCTGATCCAGCTTCCTGATGATGTGCCTGGGAAGGAAACCCTATGTAGTTGGGCCTCTTCTACCAATGTGGGAAGCCAACATGGAGTTCTTGGCTCCTGGTTTCAGTCTGGATCAGACCTGGATATTGAGGTCATTTGGAGAGTCAACAGATAGAAAATCTCTCTCACTCTCATTCTCTCTTTCTCTGGCACACAACCTTTTATACAAATAAATCTTTAAAAGAGAATCCATGATTTCAGCATTATTATACCCCAACATCAACATAAATTTCATGTTTGTTCTTTCCACAATTTTAGCAAAATTAATCTCACTCTGATAGGTGCTCTTTCCAAACAGATGCTCTATCGTTCTTATTGCCTCTAAATAGATCCTTTTCATATATATTATAAAAAGATAGTATGTGTTTATTTTTGTACAAAAATTTTAA
Organism: Lepus europaeus; assembly: GCF_033115175.1. NCBI lineage: Eukaryota > Metazoa > Chordata > Mammalia > Lagomorpha > Leporidae > Lepus > Lepus europaeus. Next base: position 59,397,072 of record NC_084833.1, on the reverse strand, counting down.
ATCCACATATAATTTTTATCATATATTTTTCAGTAACTTTATGAAGACCCCTTATATAAAGCCACTAGAAGAAAACAGAGAAGAATGTTCATGAAATTTTTCTGGGCAATGATTTCCTTGAAATGAAATCAGAGACAAAGAGGAAAATAGACTAAGGGGGCTTAATCAAACTAAATAGCTTCTATACAGCAAAGAAATAATGAACAGAGTAGAGGAAGAACCAAAAAATGAGAGAAAGTGTTTGCAAACCATAGATCTGATAAATGGCTAATATCCAAAATTTATTTTTAGAAAAACAAACAACTGGACAGCAAAAAAAAAAATAATTTGGTTTAAAAATGGACACAAGGAAAATTCAAATAGCAGATTAGAGAGAAGCATGCTTCACAAGGCTAGGGAGAAACAGCGAAGAGAAGCATAAGAGGTATATACTCGATGGAGATTAGAAAAGATAACCACCCAGGGAAGCCCCACAGGAAGAGGGGAACCAGCTTGAAGCACTGTGGAGTGTTGGCGTGTACCCAGAGAGCTTGGAAAACCAGAGCCACAGACAGCCAGAGCCCACAGCATTTTAGAGACAGGGTTGGGGACGTGGGCAGCAGGACAGATGACAGCAACCCCTAGATATAGAACCAGCCAGAGTACAGCATTTGTCTGGTCAAGAACCTGGGGAGCAGGCAGTTGCTGGAGGTTGCTTGAGGTCCAAGTGGAAGTGGAAAGAGGCAGCCGATTCAAACCAATCTCTCCAAAACAAAACCCAGGACCTGGCTGAGAAAGGGTAGACACCATTTTAAATCACCCAGGGAAGCCTGCAAGTGTGTACATAAGAGCCCACTGAGAGGGGGCACCTGAACACAGTGTCGGGAACCTCAGTGGGCTGGCGTTATGCCAGTGACTGTAGCATGTGATCCAGAGCTAGGAATGGAGAGAACAGCCCACAACCCCGATTGTCTCAAGACATAGACCAGGAAGTGGCTGGACAACTACCAGAAACAGAGTGGTAACCACACCAGCAGTGTCTTGGAGAACCTTAGTTGCTGAGACCTTGGGGCCTAGGTGGCTACATGAAATACTGCAGGACATAGCTGGGAATAGCTACCCTGGAAACTCGACCCACCCTAATGCATTGACCAGAGTCCCCAGGGCACACCCACAATACATCTCCTGGTATTCACTGAAAGGGCAGATATTCCACAAAGCCAAAGAAACATAGACCCCAAAATAAAAGTCAACTGAAGAAAAAATTAAAAATCAACTCCAGAAATGCTGAAAAATAAGAAGCAAGATTCAAATAATAAGAATAAGGAATTCACAATGAACCCCCCCACACACCCAGAGGAACACAACAACATTTCAATATTAGAATGCGAAGATGAAGAGACGGAGGAAATGCCAGAAATGGAATTTGGAAATTAATCATAGGATTATTTAAAAAAAATCAGAAGCAAATCCATGAACTAAACTATACAAGACACGAATGAAAATTTTTCCCAGGAAATCAAGAATACAAAGAGAAATCAAAATGAAATTTTAAAAATGAAGAATTCAATGCATCAAATAAAAAGTGCAGTGGAAAGTCTTAATGGCAGACTTGATGAAGCAGAAGAAAGAATATCCAAACTAGAAGATAAATCTGAAATCCCACAGCCAAACAAAAATACCAAGAAAATAGAAAACCTCAAAACAGTGTAGGAGACCTATGGGATACTATCAAATGACCAAACATACAGGTCTTAGGAGTGCCTGAGAGAGTGGAAAGAGAGAAGAGAATAGAAAGCCTAGAAATCCAAATGGCCAACAGACACGTGAAAAAATGTTCAGGATCACTAGCCATCAGGGAAATGCAAATCAAAACCACAATGAGGTTTCACCTCACCCCGGTGAGAATGGCTCACATTCAGAAATCTACCAACAACAGATGCTGGAGAGGATGTGGGGAAAAAGGGACACTAACCCACTGTTGGTGGAAATGCAAACTGGTAAAGCCACTATGGAAGTCAGTCTGGAGATTCCTCAGAAACCTGAATATAACCCTACCATACAACCCAGCCATCCCACTCCTTGGAATTTACCCAAAGGAAATTAAACTGGCAAACAAAAAAGCCATCTGCATATTAATGTTTATTGCAGCTCAATTCACAATAGCTAAGACCTGGAACCAACCCAAATGCCCATCAACAGTAGACTGGATAAAGAAATTATGGGACATGTACTCCATAGAATACTATACAGCAGTCAAAAACAATGAAACCGGGTCATTTGCAACAAGATGGAGGAATCTGGAAAACATCATGCTGAGTGAATTAAGCCAGTCCCAAAGAGACAAATATCATTTGTTTTCCCTGATCGGTGACAACTAACTGAGCACCAAAGGGGAAACCTGTTAAGTGAAATCGACACTATGAGAAACAGAGACTGGATCAGCTCTTATCCTGACTGTTGATGTACAATGTAATACTTTACCCATTTTAGTATTTGTTTGTTCTAGTACTGGTGGTTGAACTCTGTAATTAACACACAATTATTCTTAAGTGTTTAAATGTTAACTGAAAAGTGATCCCTGTTAAATATAAGAGTGGGAAAAAGAGAGGGAGGAGATGTACAATTCGGGACATGCTCAATCGGACTTGCCCCAAATGGTGGAGTTAGAAACGTGCCAGGGGATTCCAATACAATCCCATCAAGGTGGCATGTACCAATGCCATCTCACTAGTCCAAGTGATCATCTTCAGTTCACAATTGATCACAGTGATAGGCCTAAGAGTCATAGGGATCACACAAACAAGACTAGTGTCTGCTAATACTAACTGATAGAATCAAAAAGGGAGAGAACGATCCAACATGGGAAGTGGGATACACAGCAGACTCATAGAATGGCAGATGTCCTAAATAGCACTCTGGCCTCAGAATCAGCCCTTAAGGCATTCAGATCTGGCTCAAGAGCCCATGAGAGTATTTTAGGCATGGAAAGCCAAGACACTCTGGAAAACAAACAAACAAACAAACAAAAAAACCTAAATGAAAGATCTCTGTGAGTGGGATCCCAGTGGAAAGAATGGGTCATCAAAGAAGGAGGTACCTTTCTCTGAAGGGAGGAGAGAACTTCCACTTTGACTATGACCCTATCAGAATAAGATCGAAATCGGCAAACCCTAAAGGCTTCCATAGCCTTGGCAACTCATGACTAGAGCCTAGGGAGATTACTGATGCCATAAACAAGAGTGTAAATTGTTAAATCAACAACAGGTGTCACTGTGTACTTTCATCTCATGTGGGATCTGTCCTTAATGTGTTGTCCAATGTGAAGTAATGCTATAACTAGTACTGAAACAGTATTTTTACACTTGTGTTTCTGTGTGGGTGCAAACTGATGAAATCTTTACTTAGTATATACTGAATCGATCTTCCATATATAAAGATAGTTGAAAATGAAAAAAAAAAAACTTGGAAATTGCATAGAAAATTAATCAATTTTTTAAAAATATCATGTAGGATCTCTGTCATTAATGTGCTGTACATTGTGATTTAATGCTATAACTAGTACTCCAACAGTATTTTTCACTTGGTGTTACTATGTGGGGACAAACTGTTGAATTCTTTACTTAATATACACTAAACTGATCTTCTGTATATAAAGAGAATTGAAAATGAATCTTGATGTGAATGGAAGGGGAGAGGGAGCGGGAAAGGGGAGGATTGCGGGTGGGAGGGAAGTTTGGTGGGGGGGGGGAGCCATTGTAATCCATAAGCTGTACTTTGGAAATTTATATTCATTAAATAAAAGTTTAATAAAATATATGCCTGTTAAAGGTGAAAAAAAAAGAAAGCCTAATTAGTGAAATAATTACAGAAATATTCCCCAATTTGGAGAAAGAAAGGAATGATCAAATAGAGGAAGCACCTAGAATTCCTAACAGATACGACCAGAAAAGATCTTCACCAGGACATATTACAGTCAAACTCTCCACAATAAAACATAAAGAAAAGATTCTAAAATGGGCATGAGAAAAACACCACCCTACTTTCAGAGGATCGCCAATTAGATTCATAGCTGACTTCTTGTGAAAAATCCTACAGGTTAGAAAGGGATGGCAAGATATAATCCAAGTCTTATAAGAAAAAAACTGTCAACACCAAATACTGTACCCTGGAAAGCTTACATTTATAAACGAAGGTGAAATATAAACAGCTTCCATAACAAACAGAAATTGAAAAAATTTGTTGACATTCGTCCAGCTCTACAGAATATGTTTAAAGATGTGCTACACACAGAAACACAGAGAGATAGCCACCATTATGAATGAGAAGACAGAAAAACCACCAGTAGAAGTACAAAAGAAATCTAAAGTAAACAAGAGAAATAATGATTTTAAAAATCGCAGGACCAAGTCGTTACTTATCAATAGTCACCTTGAATGTAAATAGCCTCAATTCTTCAGTTAAAAGATACATATTGGGAGCCAGAGGTGTGGCACAGAGGGTAAGACTGCCACTTGTATTGCCAGCATCTCATATGGATGTCAGTTCAAGTCCTGGCTGCTCCAATTCCAATCCAGCTTTCTGCTGTGCCCTGAGAAATCAGAAGAAGATGGCCTAAGTCCTTGGACCCTTGCACCCATGTGGGAGACCTGGAAGAAGCTCCTGGCTCCTGGCTTCAGATCAGCACAGTTCCAGCCATTGGGGCCATCTGGGGAGTGAACCAACAGATGGAAGACCTTTCTCTCTCTCTCTCTCTCTCTCTCTCTCTCTCTCTCTCTCTCTCCTTCTGCCTCTCTGTAATTCTGCCTTTCAAATAAATAAATAAATCTTTTTAAAAAAAGATACATATTGGCTGAATGGATTAAAAAACAAGACCCATCTATTTGCTGCTTACAAGAAACACATTTCACTAACAAAGATACGCAGAGCGAAAGGAAAAGATTGGAAAAAGATAGTCTACGCTAACAGAAGCCAAAAAAATGGCTGGTGTTGCCATTCTAATATCAGAGAAAATAGACTTAACACAAAAACTGTTGAGATGAAGAAGGACACTATGTAATGATTAAAGGATCAATCGAACAGGAAGATGTGACTATAATAAACATGTATGCACCCCATTACAAGGCACCTGGCTACTTAAAAAAATGTTATTAGACATAAAGGGAAACATAGACTTCAATGCAATAGTAATGAGGGATCAACCAGATAGAAAATCAGCAAGGAAATAAGAGTTAATTGACACGCTAGGCCAAATGGACCAGACGGATATCTACAGAAACTGTCACCCACAGTGGCAGAATACAGATTCTTCTCATCAGTGCATGGAACTTTTTATAAGATAGATCATATGCTAGGCCACAAAGCAAGTCTCAACAAATTCAAAAGATTGAAATCACTCCATGCACCTTCTCAAACCACAATGGTATTAAAGCTAGAAAATAACAACTCAAAAATTTCTAGAGCATACATAAACACATGGAGCCTGAACAACATGCTCCTGAATGAACAATGCATCATAGAAGAAATCAAAATAAAAATCAAAAAATTTCTGGAAACAAATGAAGATGACAATAGATCATACCAAATCCTATGGAATACAGCAAAAGTAGTGTTAAGAGGAAAGTTCACAGAAGTAAGGGACTACATGTAGAAACTTGAAAGGTACCAAAGAAATGTGTTATCCAGATATCTCAAGGACCTAGAATATCAACAACAAACCAAACCCAAAACTAGTAGGAAGAAAAAATAATTAAAATTAGAGAAGAAATAAATAAGATTGAAAGCAAACAATACATGATTCTTAAAATTTAGAGAAGGCATTGGACCTTCTGGTAAATGTTTTCTTAAGTTGTTATCTAATGGTTGAAACGGTTTGCTAAGTATTCATGTGATATTGCTATTGTCAGCAAGCGATCTAGGACTTGCTCCCTCATTTCTCTATTCTAAGCCCAACTTGTTCTTTCATTTCTCTATTGTCTTCAAGGTAGGAAACTAATTCTATTATGAAGGAATCTGTAGGACGCACAATTTAATCTTTAGACCTTATAAAAGAGATGGCTAACATTTTTCTGTAATAGCATAGCCAAAATAAGAACTTAAATAATAATCTCATAGCTAGATTCACTTCGCCATCAGCCAAGTATACAGTAAGTACAAAAAACCTCCCTTTCAGACCAAAGGGAAAGAAAGTTTTAAAGTGAGAATATAATTTTCCTCATGGGCATTGTCTACCTTAAAAAAACTACTACAGAACATGCCTGTGACTATAGACTTGTAGTTCAGGCCACCGAAGATTAGAGATGGGACATGGGCACTCCCTTGACTTGCATCCTCTGGTCTGCTTTAGCAAAAACCAGGAGGAAAAGAAAGCTCGGCACCAGAAGCAATGGGTGGCAGGCCTATTAATGGCTGATCTGTACAGTGATCTGCCCTCAAGGAGACCCAACAGGCCAGTCCACTGCAGTGCCTTTCAATGTGGTAAGCCTGGGCTTCAGCAGAAGTCAGCTTGTGAAGAGCCCTGGCAGCTCTGCCAAGAGTTGGATCACTGGAAATGGACCTGCCCTGGAGTCGAAGGATGCCCAGGTCAGAGCCACAGATCTTATTGGCTCTAAGCTGAAAAGCCCTTCACTCAGCCCAAAGTGACCACTGCAGCTGAGGGGATGGTCAAGTAGGGTCAGCAACATTGCAGGCAGAACTGTAAATTTCTTGTTAGAGATGCCACCTGCCTTTACCTGGCCAGCTCTCCTCCCAGGCCAGCTAAGTAATGAAAGTCAACAAAGTGCCTTCCCCCAGGAGGTTCACACCTCCCTTAGGATGTACCCCATGTGAAGAGATAGATAGGTCTGGGCCTCTTAACTTACAAGGCCTAAAGCCCACCAGATTATTATCAAGCCCCTTCTGTCAGGTTCTATTTGCCTCTTAATCAGAAAAATTACTTGTAGCTTAGACAGCACCTTTCTTAGCTCCTCTAATAATGACTCTGTCCTTTGTTCTAGGCCCTGTCTAGCGTATTTGGGCCTCATTCCTTTGTAATCATAACCTCTACTCTACCACCAATGGCTCTACTCCCAACCTGTGTGTACTGATGGTCCTCTTCCCCACTTAATGCTGTATAATTGTTCAGACCTGGTAAATGCCACTCTTAGGATCATTGGTTACTATCCTCACTCTGTCTTTTATGACCTTGTCTAAATATGAGCAGAGTCGGCAAACTTGGAAGGCTTCCATAGCCTTGGCAACTCATGACGACAGCCTAGGGTGGTTACTGGCATCATAAACTAGAGTGTCAATTTGTTGGGTCAACAACAGGAGCCACTGTGCACTTGCTCCTCATGTGGGATCTCTGTCCTTAATGTGCTGCACATTGTGATTTAATGCTATAACTAGTACTCAAAGAGTATGTTTCACTTTGTCTTTCTATGTGGGTGCAAACTGTTGAAATCTTTATACTAAATTGATCTTCTGTATATAAAGAGAATTGAAAATGAATCTTGATGCAAATGGAAGGGGAGAGGGAGTGGGAGAGGGGAGGGTTGCGGGTGGGAGGGAAGCTATGGGAGGGAGAAGCCATTGTAATCCATGAGCTGTACACTGGAAATTTATATTCATTAAATAAAAGTTAAAAAAAAGAAATTACATATATGCCATCAAACAGGGGAACCTAGAAGAAATGGATAGATCTCTGGACATATACACCCTACTTAAATTGAGCCATGAAAACACAGAAAACCTCCCAAATCCTTTCTATGAAGTCAGCATCACCTTAATTCCTACTCCTGAGAAAAAGAACTACAGATCAATTTCCCTGATGAACATAGACACAAAAATCAATCACTGTGGGGCCGGTGCCGTGGCTCACTTGGTTAATTCTCTGCCTGCAGCACCAACATCCCATATGGGCACCAGGTTCTAGTCCTGGTTGCTCTTTTTCCAGTCCAGCTCTCTACTGTCGCCCAGGAGAGCAGTGAAGGATGGCAGAAGTGTTTAGGCCCCTGCACCCGCATGTGAGACTAGGAAGAAGCACCTGGCTCCTGGCTTCTGATTGGCACAGTGCCAGCCATAGCAGCCATTTGGGGAGTGAACCAATGGAGGGAAGACCTTTTCTCTCTGTCTCTCTCTCTCTCACTATCTATAACTCTACCTATCAAATATATTTAAAAAATCAATCAATGTGATACATCACATTAATAAACTGCTGAACAAAAATCACATGATTATCTCAATAGATGCAGAAAAAGCATTTGATAAAATGCAATATCCTTTCATGATGAAAACTCTAAGCAAACTGGGTATGGCAGGAACATTCCTCAATACAAAGCAATTTATGAAAAACCCACGGCCACCATCCTATTGAATGGGAAAAAGTTGGAAGCATTCCCACTGAGATCCGAAACCAGACAAAGATGCCCACTGTCACCATTGCTATTCAATATAGTCCTGGATGTTTTAGCCAGAGACATTAGACAAGAAAAATGAAATCAAAGGGATACAAATTGAGAAGGAGGAAGTCGAACTATCCGTATTTGCAGATGACATGATTCTATATATAGGGGATCCAAAAGACTAAACTAAGAGACTATTGGAACTCATAGAAGAGTTTGGTAAAGTAATAGGATATAAAGTAAATACACAAAAATCAACAGCCTTTGTATACACAGAAAATGCCATGGCTGAGAGAACTTCTAACATCAATCCCATTCACAAAAGCTACAAAATAAATCAAATACCTTGGAATAAATTTAATCAAAGATGTCAAAGTTTTCTATGATGAGAATTAAAAAGCATTTTTTAAAAAAAGAAATAGAGGCCGGAGCCGTGGCTCACTAGGCTAATCCTCTGCCTGCGGCACCAGTACCCCAGGTTCTAGTCCCAGCTGGGGCGCCGGATTCTGTCCTGGTTGCTCCTCTTCCAGTCCAGCTCTCTGCTGTGGCCTGGGAAGGCAGTGGAGGATGGCCCAACTGCTTGGGCCCTGCATCCACATGGGAGACCAGGAGGAAGCACCTGGCTCCTGGCTTTGGATAGCTGCAGCGCACCAGCCGTGGCAGCCATTTGGGGGGTGAACAAATGGAAGGAAGACTTTTCTCTCTGTCTCTCTCTCTCACTGTCTAACTCTGCCTGTCAATAAATAAATAAATAAGAAATAGAAGATACAAAAAATGGAACAATCTTCCATGTTCATGGATTGGAAGAATCAATATCATCATAATGTTCATACTACCAAAAGCAAACTATAATTTCAGTGTGACACCAATCAAAATACCAAGGACATTCTTCTCAGATATAGAAAAAAATGAAGCTGAAATCCATATAGAAACACAGGAGACTCTGAATAGCTAAAGCATTCTTGCCTCAGATTCAGCCATTAAGGCATTCTGGTCTGGCTGAAAAGCCCACAAGAGCATTTCAAGCTTGGAAAGACAAGACACTGTGGCAAAAATTCTCCCACGTGAAGGATTTCTGTGGGAGAGACCCCAGTGGAAAGAAGTGGTCATCAAAGAAGGGCATACTTTCTCTGAAGGGAGGAGAGAACTTCCATTTTGCCTGTGGACTTATCTAAATACTGAAGGAGTCTGTGGATTCAAAAGGCTTCCATAGCCTAGGCAGCTCATATCAATGGCCTTGATTGATCATTGACATCATACATAAGAGTGTTAATTGTTAAATTAACAAACAGGAGTCACTGTGCACTAACTTCCCATGCAGGACCTTTGTCCTCAAAGAGTTGTATTATGCATGTTAATAGTAAAACTTGTTCTCAAAGATATACCTCAAGAAGTTGAATTTAATTCCTCTCTTCTTTGAATCTGAGTTGGCCTAAGTGATTCATTTTTAACCAGCAGAATGTGGCAGAACTCCAGGCTGGTAAAAGTCATACCGCATTTACCTATGCATCTTGGAAAGTTTGTTCTCTGGATGCTCTCTCCAGGACGCTCCCTATCAGAATCCAGCTGCCACACAGTGAGAAATTTAAGTCAAATGAAAAAGTCTTGTATAGATTCTCTCATCAACAGTCCCAACTGAGCCTCGCCTTGGAATCATGCCAGACCAGGAAGTCAGACTCATGAATGAAAGTGTTTCCAACTGATACCACCTCCTACTCACTTAATCACACCCTGCTGTTTGAGTCTCCTGGTTTAGGCTACAGATAATGTGGAGTAGGATTAAGCTACTCCCCCCCTCCACTGCATTCTTCTTGAACTCATGACACATTGAATTTGTGACTGGGATAAAGTAAGTATGGTCATGCCAATATGTTTAGGGTGATTTGTTTACAAGCATAGATAACTAGAACAGTTATTTTTACTGAAATAATTCAGAATTTTCATTCTAAGCCATTACTGATTTTAAATCATATTAGTTCCATTTCAAAAATATTTTGGAGAGGCCAGCACTGTGGCACAGTGGGTTAAAGCCCTGGCCTGACGTGCCAGCATCCCCTATGGGTGCTGGTTCTAGTCCCAGCTGCTCCTCTTCCGATCGAGCTCTCTGCTATGGCTGAGGATAGCAGTGGAAGATGGCCCAAGTTCTTGTGTGCCTACACCCACATGGGAGGCCCAGAAGAAGCTCCTGGCTCCTGGCTTTGGATTGGCGCAGTCCCGATCATTGCGGCCATCTGGGGAGTGAACTAGCAGTTGGAAGACCCCTCTCTCTCTCTCTACCTCTTCTTTCTGTAATTCTGTCTTTCAAATAAATAAATCTTTAAAAAAATAAAAATATTTTGGAATACTTAATAGTCATAACTACACTATCAAAATTCTTTTCTAACTTACTGTGAAGCATTAATTTCATTGTTTACAGCAATTTCTACTATGCTTTATTCCTCTGAGATATCTTCCTGTATCCAAATGGCAAAAAGAAACCACATAATAAACAGGGAAAAGTTAACATAAATAATTATTAACTACAACAAGAGGCTGAAGTATCAAATGATTAACTAATAAGGAGAGAGAATCCCAAAGAGTATACGAAGAGCAAATCTCGGAAGTAACCACTGGTACTAGACATGAGATATATTTCCACAGGAAGACTCACTGTGGGCTGAGATCCATGCCTTCTTGATGATATTTGAAGCATTTGTTTCCATTACTAGATATGCAAATTGGAATGCAGAATATGTAACTATTTAATGGAGAATATCTGACCCGTCCTGGAGTCAATAAAATCTTCTACCTATTTTTACCCAAGTCTACACAGTAATTCAAAGTGCCTTAAACCTCTCATTGCCACTGCAGACAGACAGGATAAATTTAAACTTCAGAAGGAGTCAGTGGATAAGACTATCTATCTATCTATCTATCTATCTATCTATCTATCTAACAGTCCATCATACCATCACTAGAACAGCCTCATGACCACTCATCCCAGGAACCCAAGAAGACTCTTCCAGTAAGTGAATTAGAGCACCCACTTCTTGATTATAGTCAACTTCTGAATTGAAGAAAGTGTCTTTCTTATTATGGGCATCAAAGTACTCCTCTTAAATTCTGCATTTGTGAGCTCACAAAGTTTTTTGTAACATAGCATGCCATACAAGAGTTCCTTTGTTATCCAGTCATCCAAGATTCACTTTATAACATATCACCAATGCATTGTCTGTGGTCCAAAATTGAGTATAATTCCATCCTCCTATACTGTTATTATCACTTAATTCCTCAAATATGATGAAGAAATCTACTAAGCAGATTTTACTTTCCTTTGGGTAACTGACTGCTGAAAACTATCACAAAGAACAATTTTTCCTAGAGCACACCGACACTTCCATCAGGGAAGATAATTTTATCACCCTTTCATTCCAGCTGAATTAACAGCAAAAATATAACATCATACAAGAGAGTCCTGTTGTCCTAGATGAAGGAACTGATAAACAAAGACAAATACTGGAGAAGATTATAGTAAAATTAAGCTTCATAATGTATTCATAATGTTTGGCAATTTGAGGTAGTCAGCAAGAGCAATATCTGAGGTTGATACAAAAATGAACTGAATTACAAGTCTTCTGGAATTTAAGAACGGAAAGTAAAATAGAGAGGTTACTTCACAATTTCTCGTGAAGCAAGAGATTGATGGGAAAATTTCTGGAAAGCATAAGGAGTAGACAAATGTGGGGAGACTTCAGACTCTTCCTATAATGAGGGGCACTATCTTTAGAACAGATGAATGAAAGACTAAGGAGACTGGAATGGAAACCTCTCTATTTGGCAGACTGCTCCTGGGATGAGTGATGAATGGGTATACTCTGGAAAATTAAGAGCTGGCCCCCAAAAGCACTTAGGTCCTATTCCCAATACAATGTAAAAAGCAGTAGGCCCTTAGGGATATTTGGAATAGGATAGGGAGGGTCAGATGAGCATCACAACAGCACCAAATGTCTCAGGGACCTAATTTATACTAATACCCAGACCCTATGATGTCGAGCAAAGACAGGGATCTGTTCTGAAAAATAAAAGGCTGAACACACAGGAACTGTGGCCAGGAAAGCAAATGAAATTATAGAAGACATTGTCAGCCTGAGAACCTCTCTGTATATCCTCCTGAAGTAGTAAGTAAAACATTAAGTGAGTTGCATCTTGAAAAGTGAAGGAATAATTTGGTCCTTGCCCTGTAATTCTGTTGTGATCTCTCATTTTACTTTGGGTCTCTATGGGCAGCTTTAAGCAAAGTCAAGGGTATAATTCTTCACCTTCAGTTCCTTTCTCTCAAGTTTTCCCTTTTGTGGGAACTAAGGTCTGCAAGAAGGAAACAGGAGAGGAATGAGGCTGAATTCTGAGATGATCCATGAATAAATTATAAGCCAAGAATTACAGGATAATCAAGTCTGTATCCAAGATTCCTAGAACAAAAAGTAACAAAATTTTTATACTCTGCTCTTACTCATACAAGGGGCTTCAAAACATTTATGGAATTAAAAGATGTTTATTTTTGTGCAAAAAAATTGAAATCCACAGTTTTTTCTTTGACTTTTCCAAGATTCTTCATATACAGAAACCTAAAAAGTTGATTTCATAGAAGTAGAGAGTAGTGGTCACTGGAGGTGAGGAAGTGTAGGGGAAAAAGACTGTAGGTCAGATGATGGAATAAGTTCTAGTGTTCTGCAACATAGTAGGGAGACCATTGTTTCAACATGTTGTAAATGCTTTTAAAGAACTAGAAGATTTTGATGAGAATAAATTCCTTAACTGATCAAAGTGAAAGAAAACTAAATTACTGTTTTTGTCTTTTAAATACTGTAGAAAAAGAAAGAACTAGAAGAGAGAAATTAATAGGTCCCCAAAGCAAACAAATGATAAATGTTATGGAGATGGAAATACTAATTATTTAGATTTGATCATTACACCTTGTATATATGTATGAAATCACACTGCACCCCAAAAGTATGTACAATCAGTATGTGTCATTTAAAATTTTTAGGTAACTCCAAGTAAAAGACTAGTTTATTATATATGATAAAAGTCATATAGCTATAAAAACCAGATTCCATATTAATGTAAATTCTAGTTGAATTTCCATTCAATTCTATGAAAAAGTTGAAGATATTTGACAGAATTATTTTACCTTAGTCATAAATGTCAAACATTTCATGGAGATATACAACAAATATAAAAATGTCAATGTTTATAAAGAGAAAAAATGTCATTGAAACAGTTTTTTGGTTACCTAGAAAAAAAGTTCAGTATCAATCTGAAAATTTTAAGAATTGATAATGGCTTTAGCAAAACAGATGCCATAAAAGGCAAAATAACAAAACAAATACAATTGCAATACGTACAAAAATGTAATATATTTACCAGCAGTAGTTAATTGGTTGTTATAATACCAAAAATCACAAAACATTTACAAGTGGCAAAGTTTAGCAGAGTAGATGAGTGAAAGGTTAAATAACAAAAACTAATTAATAACAGTAGAAAAGGTTCATAGATTCAATAGGTTTCCACATATTAAATATGTACATTGAAATACACAATGTGAAAAATTATATTTACTAAAAACTTCACAAAATATTAATAATCACAATAAAAACAGTGTAATACAAAAAATTAATGAGATTTTTATTTCTGATTTAAATAAAGGTAGAGGTTATCTATATTTATAAATGGAAAGGCTTGATGATAGAAAGATGTCAGCTTTGTTCTCAAAATTAACCTATAGGTATAATACAACCTCTGGCAAAACTAAACTACATTAGAACACAAAGTGGGGATTCTAATTCACAGGTTAATATGGAGAACAAATTCATGAAAAGGGCTTTGAAATTTAAAGAGAATAATTAAAGGAATAAAGGCTATTGTGTATTAATTTTATTATAAAACTAAGTTTTCTACTTCAATTTATTTTTTTATCTTTTATTTAATGCATATAAATTTCCAAAGTACAGCTTATGGATTACAATGGCTTTCCCTCCCATAACTTCCCTCCCACCCACAACCCTCCCCTTTCCTGCTCCCTCTCCCCTTCCAGTCACATCAAGATTCATTTTCAATTCTCTTTATATACAGAAGATCAGTTTAGTATATATTAAGTAAAGATTTCAACAGTTTGCACCCACATAGAAACACAAAGTGAAAAATACTGTTGGAGTACTAGTTATAGCATTAAATCACAATGTGCAGCACATTAAGGACAGAGATCCTACACGAGGAGTTAGTGCACAGTGACTCCTGTTGTTGACTTAACAATTTGACACTCTTGTTTATGGCATCAGTAATCACCCTAGGCTCTTGTCATGAGTTGCCAAGGCTATGGAAGCCTTTTGAGTTCACCGACTCTTATCATATTAGGTCATAGTCAAAGTGGAAGTTCTCTCCTCCCTTCAGAGAAAGGTACCTCCTTCTTTGATGACCTGTTCTTTCCACTGGGATCTCACTCACGGAAATCTTTCATTTAGGTCATTTTTTTTTTTTGACAGAGTGTCTTGGCTTTCCATGACTAGTGTCTGAAAATGCTAACCAATAGAACAAAAAAGGGAGAGAACAATCCAACATGGGAAGCAGGATACACAGCAGACTCATAGAATGGCGGATGTCCTAAACAGCACTCTGGCCTCAGAATCAGCCCTTAAAGCATTAGGATCCGGCTGAAAAGCCCATGAGAGTATTTCAGGAATGGAAAGCCAAGACACTCTGTCAAAAAAAAAAAAAAAAATGACCTTGCCGGCGCCGCGGCTCACTAGGCTAATCCTCCACCTTGCAGCGCCGGCACACTGGGTTCTAGTCCCGGTCGGGGTGCCAGATTCTTCCTGGTTGCCCCTCTTCCAGGCCAGCTCTCTGCTGTGGTCAGGGAGTGCAGTGGAGGATGGCCCAAGTGCTTGGGCCCTGCACCCCATGGGAGACCAGGAGAAGCACCTGGCTCCTGCCATCGGATCAGCACGGTGCGCCGGCCGCAGCGCACCAGCAGCGGCGGCCATTGGAGGGTGAACCAATGGCAAAGGAAGACCTTTCTCTCTGTCTCTCTCTCTCACTGTCCACTCTGCCTGTCAAAAACTAAATAACTAATTCTAATTCTATTATGAAGGAATCTGTAGGACGCACAATTTAATCTTTAGACCTCATAAGAGATGGCTAACATTTTTCTGTAATAGCATAGCCAAAATAAGAGCTTAAATAATAATCTCATAGCTAGATTCACATCGCCATCAGCGAAGTATACAGTAAGTAGAAAAAAAAAAAAAACCTCCCTTTCAGACCAAAGGGAAAGAAAGTTTTTAAGTGAGAATATAATTTGCCTCATGGGCATTGTCTACCTTAGAAAAACTACTACAGAACATGCCTGTGACTATAGACTTGTAGTTCAGGCCACCGAAGATTAGAGATGGGACATGGGCACTCCCTTGACTTGCATCCTCTGGTCTGCTTTAACACAAACCAGGAGGAAAAGAAAGCTAGGCATCAGAAGCAATAGGTGGCAGGCCTATTAATGGCTGATCTGTACGGTGGTCTGCCCTCAAGGAGACCCAACAGACCAGTCCACTGCAGTGCCTTTCAATGTGGTAAGCCTGGGCTTCAGCAGAAGTCAGCTTGTGAAGAGCCCTGGCAGCTCTGCCAAGAGTTGGGTCACTGGAAATGGACCTGCCCTGGAGTCGAAGGATGCCCAGGTCAGAGCCACAGATCCTATTGGCTCCAAGATGAAAAGCCCTTCACTCAGCCCAACTTCCAAAGTGACCACTGCAGCTGAGGGGATGGTCAAGTAGGGTCAGCAACATTGCAGGCAGAACTGTAAATTTCTTGTTAGAGATGCCACCTGCCTTTACCTGGCCAGCTCTCCTCCCAGGCCAGCCAAGTAATGAAAGTCAACAGAGTGCCTTCCCCTAGGAGGTTCACACCTCCCTTAGGATATACCCCATGTGAAGAGATAGATAGGTCTGGGCCTCTTAACTTACAAGGCCTAAAGCCCACCAGATTATTATCAAGCCCCTTCTATCAGGTTCTATTTGCCTCTCAATCAGAAAACTTAATTGTAGCTTAGACAGCACCTTTCTTAGCTCCTCTAATAATGACTCTGTCCTTTGTTCTAGGCCCTGTCTAGCGCACTTGGGCCTCATTCCTTTGTAATCATAACCTCTACTCTACCACCAATGGCTCTACTCCCAACCTGTGTGTACTGATGGTCCTCTTCCCCACTTAATGCTGTATAATTGTTCAGACCTGGTAAATGCCACTCTTAGGATCATTGGTTACTATCCTCACCCTGTCTTTTATGACCTTGTCTAAATATGATCAGAGTCGGCAAACTTGGAAGGCTTCCATAGCCTTGGCAACTCATGACGACAGCCTAGGGTGGTTACTGGTGCCATAAACTAGAGTGTCAATTTGTTGGGTCAACAACAGGAGCCACTGTGCGCTTGCTCCTGATGTGGGATCTCTGTCCTTAATGTACTGTACATTTTGATTTAATGCTACAACTAGTACTCAAACAGTATGTTTCACTTTGTGTTTCTATGTGGGTGCAAACTGTTGAAATCTTTACTTAATGTATACTAAATTGATCTTCTGTATATAAAGAGAATTGAAAATGAATCTTAATGTGAATGGAAGGGGAGAGGGAGCGGGAGAGGGGAGGGTTGCGGGTGGGAGGGAAATTATGGGAAGGGGAAGCCATTGTAATCCATAAGCTGTATACTGGAAATTTATATTCATTAAATAAAAGTTAAAAAAAAAACTAAATAACTAAATAAATAAATAAATAACCTAAATAAATAATATTCTTTTTTAAGATTTATTTATTTAAGAGGCAGAGCTGCAGATAGAGGGAGAAAGGGAGAGAAAGTGAAGTCTTCTATGGGCTGGTTCACTCCCCAAATGGCTGCAATGACCAGAGCTGCATCAATCTGAAGCAAGAAGCCAGAGCTTCATCTGGGTCTCCCTCATGGGTGCAGGGGCCCAAGCATCTGCGCCAACCTCTGCTGCTTTCTCAGATCAGTAGTAAGGAGCTGGATCGGAAGTGGAGCAGCCATAACTCAAACCCATTTCCTTATGGGATGCTGTTGCTGCAGGTGGAGGCTTAAACTTCATCTGGGTCTCCCTCATGGGTGCAGGGGCCCAAGCATCTGCGCCAACCTCTGCTGCTTTCCCAGACCAGTAGTAAGGAGCTGGATCAGAAATGGAGCAGCCAGAACTCAAACCCATTTCCTCATGGGATGCTGTTGCTGCAGGTGGAGGCTTAATCTACTTGTCATAGTAGTATGCCCCACAAATGATATTCTTAAAGGGCAATGACCTATCGATAACAATTTGATGGTGAGACTACTAGAATTAAATGCTAAAGATTAAAATTTTTGCTGTAGTTTAGTAACTTATTAGTGTTTTCAATATGACTGATAATGAAACAACTCATTCAGTCTCTGCTTCTTCATTATATGAATAACAATGTCATATAGTGAAGATTAAATGAAGTGGTTTGTGACATAAATGATTTGCCAATCACATGACACTGTTTAGAACAGCAGGAAACAGATGGTTAGCCCAGCAGTTAAGATCCCTGCATTCCACGTTGGAGTACCTGGGATATATACACAGCTCTGGCTCTTGACTCAAGCTTCTTGCTAATGCAGATCCCAGGAGTAATGGCTCAAATAATTGGATTCCTGCCACCTACCTAGAAGACCTGGATTGCATTCAGGCTTCCTGGCTTTGATCCTAGCCCCAGTTGTTGTGAATACTTGGAAAGTTAACCAGTGGATGGGAGCTCTCTCTCTGGCTCTCTCTTTCTGTATGTGTGTCTATGTGTGGACATGTGTATATGCATGCACACATGGATATGTGTTTCTGTCTACTGGCCTCTCAAATAAATGAAATTTAAATACATACATACATATATACATAAAAGAACAGCAGAATCAAGTTTCTATTATGGTTATTTATTTTCTTCCTGAAGATCCTCAAGAATGAAGACAATTCCTCTGTCTCCAACTTTGCCTGTTGAAAATTTAGGTTGTTTATATAAATGCACATGTTTTCTGCTTTGTGTCCATGTTTCCTATAGTAAAAACCTACTCAGAATGTCAGGAAAAAGTAAGGATAGTAAATTTTCACTTGTGTACTAACAAAATTTTTATCTTAGAATGCATTTTTGCCCTCATATTCTTATTTGAACTTTCTCCAAGGATGTCAAAGAAGAATGCATTAAGAACCAAGTTATTGTAGTAAGCCTCATTTCTCTGCACAAATTTTAACTCTCACATGAGCCAACCACACCTGTTCTCTTTCCTCTTAATTCACAGGCAAAAACTGAGAACAAGACATCCCATGATATGGACATCTCCCTGAATACAACCAATAGCTCGGGATTTCAAGTGTCTGAGTTCATCCTGATGGGGCTCCCAGGCATTCATGAGTGGCAGCATTGGCTCTCTATGCCTCTGGCTCTGCTTTATTTCTTCGTTCTTAGTGCCAATCTCCTTGTCTTAATCACTGTCTATCATGAGCCAACCCTGCACCAGCCCATGTATCAGTTCCTTGGTATCCTGGCTGTAGTGGACATTGGACTGGCTACCACCAGTATGCCCAAGATCTTAGCCATTTTCTGGTTTGATGCCAAGACCATTAGCCTCCCTAAATGTTTTGCACAGATCTACGCCATCAACACTTTGATGTGCATGGAGTCAGGCATCTTCCTCAGTATGGCAGTGGACAGATATGTAGCTATTTGTTACCCCCTTCAATATCCCTCTATAGTCACTGAAGTTTTTGTGATCAAAGCCACAATATTTATGGTGCTCAGGAATGGCTTGTTGACCATTCCAGTGCCTATAATGGCTGCCCAGAGACACTACTGCTCCAGGAATGAGATTGACCACTGCCTGTGCTCCAACTTGGGAGTCATCAGTCTAGCTTGTGATGACATCACCATTAACGGATTTTATCAGTTGGCCTTGGCCTGGATTGTGGTTGGAAGTGACATGGGTCTGGTATTTGCTTCCAATGCTTCGATTATTCACTCAGTGCTGAGGCTGAGCTCTGCAGAAGCAACAGCTAAGGCCCTGAGCACCTGCAGTTCCCACCTCATCCTCATTCTCTTTTTCTACATGGCTATTGTTGTGGTATCCATGACTCACCTTGCAGAAAGAAGAGTTCCTCTCATTCCTGTTCTTCTCAATGTGCTGCATGTTGTCATCCCTCCAGCCCTTAACCCCCTGGTATATGCACTGAGGTCACAGGAGCTGAGAGTGGGCTTCCAGAGGTTGCTTGGTTTAGATGAACTTGTATTCAAGAAGTGACTCAACTTTAAGTGACAGAATATTATATACAGTATTTGCACAGACTTTGGAGCCCAATATTCCTTAATTAGAATTCCATTTATCCCAATTGCCAGCAGCATCAATTCAAATTAATTCATTATTTTATATAACATATAGTATGTGGAAGGCAATGCTCTAAGCATTTCAAATACTAACTCTTTTAATTCCTATATATAGCATTCCTAACAATGCTATGAAGCAAGTAAAATTGTTATCTATACATTTGCAAATGAGACAACTAAGTTGGGAAACTCATCCAAGGGCAAATAGAAAGGAAGTTGCAGAGTAAGATTTGAGTTACAGAGTGAGAGTTGTACCCAAGCAGCAGGCTCCAGAGTCTACACTCTTAAACCTTTTTTTCTCTATTCAAACTCTCAACAAATATATGAAAATAAAAACTAATATGACAAGCAAGATGAGATTATATATCACTTCTTTTTTAATAAAAGAAAGCACCATTTAAAAACAGATAGTGGGCTGACATCATGGCATTAATGGGTTAAGTCACTGTCTGTGATGTCAGCATCCTTTATGGACACCGGTTTGAGTCCTAGCTGCTCCACTTCCAGCTCCCTGCTAATGTGCCTGGAAAAGCTGATGAAAATGGCCCAAGTGCTTGGGCAGCTGCACCTACATGAGAGACCTGGAAGAAGTCCCTGGCTCTAGGCTTTGGCCCAGTGCAATCCCAGTCATTGCAGCAATTTGGGGACTGAGCCAGCAGATGGAAGATCTTTCTCTGTATTTCCCTCTCTCTTTCTGTAACTGTCTTTGAAATAAATAAATAATCCTTAAAAACAACCTGATAGTGAATTTCCTAATGGTAAACACAGGAGGTCTTAAGTCCTCTAGAATCACTCTGGAGGACTTCATGAATTATATAATTATAAATCAAGAATTTGACAAGAATCAAGTGTCAATCACAAACTTTTATCAACTCTTGAGATAATTTATATTAGCATCCTAAAAGTAATATTCTGGTCACTTTTCTTTAAACATTCAACACTACTTGAACATCTCTACTGAATTAAGAAAATCCCAATGAAGCCTTGTAGTTCATCAGCAATATAAAGGATATCAAAAGTCTCTAAAGAGAAAATTTTCCCTGCAAGACAAATGATACATATTTAGAGACAGAGCAAGAGAAAATTAATCACACTGTTTCTTATTTTAATGCAGAGTATGGATTATCAGTGGCAGAGAATTGGCTCCAGGATGACATGTAGATAAGGTGCCAGTAAATTTAGAAGCCAAATGTGAGAACCTTAATAATATTAAAACTCAAGTAGTTATCTTCCCTTTGATAGTCAGTTAAATAGTGTGGTATTATTAAATCTATGGACAAGGCAGTATTGGCCCATGTGCTTTTATAACCCGTGTTTAACACTAATTCCACATGTCAAGAACAGAAGCATTGAAAGCCAAAAAACAGTAGCACCCTAGTGGATAGATAAAATTGCTTCTTTCTCTTCCCATATGTGTCTGGACTAAAGTTCTTCAGATATTTTGGTATTTCAGAGAGAAAACAATGAGTTCCTGTACCCCCCACCAAAAAAAAAAAAATCTTAAACTTGTAATTGGGCCATCTAAGAGATTGGATTTTCATTTATACTACTGCCTAACAGGATAATTCAGACAAAACTTCTAAGAACAAGTAAAAGTGAGAATATTCTTAAATGAATATAAAGATTAAAAACTAACAAATTAGTAAACACCAAAAAAAAACCTAAGTGGTTAAGACATAATCATGAAAGAAAACTATCAGAAAATGCCTTTGGAATGCCAACATTAAAGACAGTTAGACTTTGTCACTTTCATTCCTAAAACAAGAAAAAGATGAACAAGCTCGAAATAAATCATTTTTCTTGGCTCCATCACCGAGCCAACCAACATCCTGGAGTCAGAAAAACACCCTTCACATAGATAGGATATGGCTCTAGGAAAGTATTTTCTCCCTGGAGTGTAGGTCTCCACTATGGACAATGCTCTGGGCTTGTTCCACAATGTTATCTTTTGTCCTTCCCCTGCCAAACCCATAAGGGAATATTTCTGAGTCTCCACTGTAAGAATCTGTGGAGTTTTTGAGGATAAAACATTGGGCTGCCTTAGGAAGGTATTTCTCACTCTGATTCTGGTCCATATGCATCCTCCAATGATTTGTCCAAATTTCTTCGAAGTCCTCCTACTGGTTTATGTCTCCAGCAGTTTCTGATGTGAGAGCCTGACTTTAGCAGAGACTTTGTGTGTTTAGTTTTCTCCAGATTTGATGATCGCACTTTACCTTGCAACATCAATTTTATAATGGGTCCTCAAAAATTTGTTGACTTTCCTTTCATTCATTAGTTTTTTATTCTAAGGAAAGGAATGAGGACCTCTAAACTCTCTATATGTTAAAAGTCCTACTTTTGAATTATAATCCAAAATTCAAGATAAATATCAATCAGTGATGACTCCTATGGATTATCTGATAAGTAACTAAATGAGGGAGAACAAACTAACTTCCATACAGCAGAATTCTAAATAATTTATGTAGATATACCACCCTCAAGAAAGTGGAGCATAAATTCTCAGTTCTTAAATGCATTGTGACCCCCTTTCCAATGAGGACAGTATGGAAATGAAAAAAGTCTAACTTTAATGAGGAAACCTGGCAAACACTATTTTAACAATTAATCAAGTTCACATTGACAGTTAAGAAGTCATGTTCATAATTGGTATCTATGATATGATGTGATGAAAAAGGCACTGTACTTTGTGTCTCTGTGCTCCTTCTCAAAAAAATAAGTAGTTAAAACAAAACAAACGAAGGGGGAAGCCATTGTAACCCATAAGCTGTACTTTGGAAATTTATATTCATTAAATAAAAGTTTAATTTAAAAAAAAAAAAAAAAAAACAAACAAAAATTCATAACCCAATCCAATCAAGTGAACACGACCAGGCAATTCCCAGACAAAAAGCATTCCACAAAACCTGACAATGACAAGAAGCTTTATCTTTTTTCTTTTCTTTTTTTTTTTTTTTTTTTTTTTTTTTGACAGGCAGAGTGGACAGTGAGAGAGAGACAGAGAGAAATTTCTTCCTTTTGCCGTTGGTTCACCCTCCAATGGCCACTGCAGCCGGCGCATCATGCTGATCTGAAGCCAGGAGCCAGATGCTTCTCCTGGTCTCCCACACGGGTGCAGGGCCCAAGGACCTGGGCCATCCTCCACTGCACTCCCAGGCCACAGCAGAGAGCTGGACTGGAAGAGGAGCAACAGGGACAGAATCCGATGCCCCAACCAGGACTAGAACCTGGAGTGCCAGCACCGCAGGCGGAGGATTAGCCTTGTGAGCCACGGCGCTGGCCAACACTCCTTATTATTGAACCCATTGACATGGATATTTTCTGAAGTATAAATGGCATTCACTTTGCTAAAATCTAACAAAACTTGGATTGGGACTTGCCTTTACTTTGGCCTGACTGCAATTTTCTAAGTATCAGATGCTACCCTGACTCTAAAGAAAACAGCTACACAATTGTTTCAATATCTCATCAGGATCAAAATCCTATAGTCCCCAAGGATTAAAACCACTCATTCATCCCTGACATATAAAAGCCAACTCTCTGAAGTGTGCATTTTAGCCTAGCAGTTAGGATACCAGCGTCACATATTGGAATACATGCGATCAATTTCTGAATCTGGCTCCTGCTTCCAGCTTCTTGGTAATGCAAACCCTAAGAGCAGCAGTGATGGCTCAAGTAATTAGATTTCTTCCCAAGTAGGTGGGAGACCTGGACTACATTTCTGGCTACAGATTCCTGGCATTGTCCTAATCCCAGCCCCAGCTGTTGTGGGTATCTGGGAAGTAAACCAATTAATGGTATTAATGGTAGCACTCTTTTTTTTTTTTTTTTCTTTTTGCTTTCTCTTCAAACATTCTTTAAAAGTCAAGTTTACAACTCTCAAGATCCCAAATAAGTCTCAGTTGGACATGAAAACCCTGACTTGGATAAAATAAAAATGTAAATCATATGTATTTTGCATGCCAACATTATGGGTTTTTTTTGTTTTTTTTTTTTGTTTTTTGTTTTTTTGTTTTTTTTTTTTTTTTTTTTTGGACAGGCAGAGTTAGACAGTGAGAGAGAGAGAGACAGTGAGAGAGACAGAGAGAAAGGTCTTCCTTTTCCATTGGTTCACCCCCCAAATGGCCGCTGCAGCCAGTGTGCTGCACCGATCTGAAGCCAGGAGCTAGGTGCTTCCCCCTAGTCTCCCATGTGGGTGCAAGGCCCAAGCACTTGGGCCATCCTCCACTGTCTTCCCAGGCCACAGCAGAGAGCTGGACTGGAAGAGGAGCAACAGGGACAGAATCCGGTGCCCCAACCAGACTAGAACCTGGGGTGCCGGCACCACAGGCGGAGGATTAGCCAAGTAAGCCACGGCACTGGCCACCAATATTATGGTTTTTAAATCTTTCTTGCTATGCTTTGTCAGTGAGCTAAAGTTAACAATTTCTTGAGCAAACTAAACCTTCAAAACAACAGGTGCCTCTGAAGGCATAAGATCTTCATAACTAGAGTATGGCTGAAAGTCATAAAGACACATGTTCCAGAAACAAGAAAAGGGAAGGACCCTAAGCTCTGCCTGCCCTGTCACCCGCCCCTGTTACATTCACCAAATTAAGACACTCTTCTTACAACAGAAAAGGAATAAATACAGGGAGATTTTCACAATGGATTTAATTGCTCATGGCAGAAAACATCAAGAAAGGAAAATTATACCTCCCTAACATTAGTAAACAAGCTATCAGAATTGTATTTAGCTGTGTATTTGGAGAAACGACATTACATTAGCTTAACCAAATTAGAGCTTATATATCTTATCACACACACACAGGGGTAGGGTGGGAGGAAGGAAAGGAAATCAGCAGTTCAAAATTGTTCAAGTACCTCTATTTTGCCCTGGTGGGAACCAGACTCTATTTTATGCTTTGCCATCCTAAACTATGGCTACTTCCACTCTCAATTCCCTATTTCAGACGTGAAGGAATAAATGGAAAAGGAAGCTTCAACAGATTTTCACTCATGGCTTATTGAACAGCAGTGAGTCTGGTGCTCATTTCTAGTTGTGAGGAAGATTCAGAAGTTGATTATGTTAGCTTCTTAGCCTTGATGATAGAGAAAAGTTATGGAAAGGAGGGTCTGAAAGGTTGTTGAATGAATTAACTTTGTCAAAAACAAACAATACACTTTAGGGTTTTTTTTCATGTAATATTTTCAAAAATCAATAACATACTGGTTATAATATATATTATATATGTTATATTCATGTTATTATAGTATATAATAACATGAATAAGTCTCAGTAAATTCCAAAGAGTAAATAAATTCCAAAGGCTTTGCATTATGAGACACTCAGTGCTCCTTGCAATCTCTTCTTCCCACCCCAATCCTAGAAATCTCTGACAACATATTCAATAATAAATAAATCCATAACATGCTGCAAAACAAACATAAAACCATTAATGAAACAGAAAATATGAGGAATTTCCAAAAGATGAAATATGACTTTGATGGGAATGTGGAAAGAACAGAAGCCCAAAAGGTACCCCAGAGAGGACAGCTACAAAAATTAGGTTGATCTCAATGCAAATGTTTCTGATACACAGTGAAGCAGAGATGGCGGTGATTAATGGGGTAGTACAATAGTAACAGCCAAGCAGGGTAATCTTTCTGCACATATACTCTTGCATCAAGAAGTGAGCCAAAAGTCAAGCAAGGAGTGAGTGCTCCCAGAATATTGGAGATTGGGTCAGAAAACAAGGCAGTGACCTATGATGGCTACAAACCACCATGTTCCACAACAAATAGGGAACAAGTTTAACCATAAGTCAAGCTGTTAGCAGACCCTCTATCTTATCTTCACAAGTTGCATTCAACAGCATTCCAGGATTGCTTACTAGGAAGAAAAACTATCACGTGTCAATGACCCAGATGGCATCAACATTCTCCTCAGCTTAACCAAACTGTAGACTGTTTCTTCCTTACTATAGGCCTCTGACCTCCCTCTTTAGAGCATTTACCCCAGGAGATTTACTGTAAATTCCTTCTCTGCTTCCTTCAAACGTATATAAATCTTATCCTAAATTCTTATCCACTTTACACCCCAGGTAATGTCTTTCTCAAACATCTGGAAAATATCTTCTGAAATGTAGACACTGAAGGAGATAGCACTCTTATCACCCAGTATCCATGGTAGGGTAGGAGACTAATTTCAATGGGTGCCAATTCACAAACCTAGATGACTTAATCACAGAAAAAAAAATTTTGCAACCTCTAGAATATCTCCATGTCCTCAACAAATATCACTGATGAACCTCCCCACCAAAGTCCTCCAGCCCTTTCCAATAACTCACTCCAGTGCTTAGATCCATTCCAGCCTACCCCATACCAGAGCCTTTTGTTTTAGCAAAATTGATCTGTGTTCTCTCACTTATTGATGTCAACAGTATCAAAATGAGATCAACTTTTGTGTGCTTATCCTCTATTCTGTGATTTTTCTTTAATATCAAATACAACCAGATATTTGAACAAATTCAATACAAAAATGTGTAATTAATGTTAACAAACACAACTCACATCCGAAGAGACAGAACAAATTTAGCAACTTTAATTGTCCCCTCCTAAACAAAATTTATCAAGCTAACCTTCTCTATGCCAACTCTCTTCTTCAAGATGCCAGTCCCTATCTAACTGCAGTATCATTTATGTAATGGTTTGAATATTTATCCCCCTGAACTCAGGGGCTTAGTCCCCAAATTCTTAACATTAATGGTACCAAGAAGGTAAAACTTGATACAATTATGGTGCTTAGTGGGGGAGCCTTTGGGAAGTTATTAGATTGGATTAGTCATTAAAGTGGAGTCCCCAAAACTGAATCCTCATAGCTTTATAAGGAAAGAGATAGAAATACAGACAGACATGGGTGATAGATATCTCTTGCCATATGATGTTCTATGCCATTCCAGAATTCTGCCAGCAAAAAGGCCATCAAAAGATGATGCCCCTGGACCTTGCAACCCCATGGCTGTGAGCTAAAATAAAATTTTTCTTTATAAAGTTAAGCTTCCTTGGGCATATTATTATGGTAATAAAATATTAATATAACTTAGAATTTCTCACTGACCACATCACCATAAATGTTCCTTTGTAAGTAAATTCTCTTCAAATGATTCTCTTAATCATCCATCTGCTTCATAATGGGGCTCTACCTAATACTATGCTCATTAGATTTGGAAGTATGGAGGTCAGTAGAAACAATTTCAATGTATTGATAGAACAGACAATAGGTAGATGGCCATGAACTCAAAAGATGGGGAAGTGAAGCAACATACAAAGATGTCTCTTACAAGAGGTTGGGTGAGTAAAGGGCACACCCAGGAACGTGAGTTGAGAGTGAGCAGGGCCATGAAAAGACCTAAGGAAAAGTATGCGGGAAAGAGATTTTTTTTAAATATTTATTTATTTATTTGAAAGTCAGAGTTACACAGAGAGAGGAGAGGCAGAGAGAGAGAAAGAGGTCTTCCATCCACTGGTTCACTCCCCAATTGGCCGCAACGGCTGGAGCTGTGCTAATCCAAAGCCAGGAGCCAGGAGCTTCTTCTAGGTCTCCCACATGGGTGCAGGGTCCCAAGGACTTGGGCCATCTTCTACTGCTTTCCCAGGCCATAGCAGAGAGCTGGATTGGAAGTGGAGCAGCCAGGTCTTGAACTGGCGCCCATATGGGATATTGGTAATTCAGATCAGGGCATCAAACCACTGCGCCACAGCACCAGCACCAGAAAGAGATATTTTTGAAGTTGGTAGTTCTTGGAATCTTCATACATTGAGGGACATGATACAGGAGACAGGAAGAGATTATTGATACAGAAAAGAGAATACAATTATGTCTGCTGCACTACTTATTTCATATTTATTTTTTTTCTTTCTTTTTTTTTTTTTTTTTTTTTTTGACAGGCAGAGTGGACAGTGAGAGAGAGAGAGAGAGAGAAAGGTCTTCCTTTTCCATTGGTTCACCCCTCAATGGCCGCCGCGGCCAGCGCACCGCACTGATCCGAAGCCCGGAGCCAGGTGCCTCCTCCTGGTCTCCCATGCAGGTGCAGAGCCCAAGCACTTGGGCCATCCTCCACTGCCCTCCCAGGCCACAGCAGAGAGCTGGCCTGGAAGAGGAGGAACCGCGACAGAATCCGGCGCTCTGACTGGGACTAGAACCCGGGGTGCCGGCACCGTAGGTGGAGGATTAGCCTATTGAGCCACAGCACCGGCCCATATTTATTTTTAAAGATTTATTTTTTCGAAAGGCAGAGTTATGGGGGGAGAGGGAGAGAGAGAGAGAGGGAACGCTTCCATTTGCTGGTTCACTCCTTAAATGGCTGCAACAGCTGGGCTGGGCCAGACCAGAGCCAGGAAACAGGAGCTTCATCTAGATCTCCCACATGGGTGCAGGGGCCCAAGCACTTGGGCCATCTTCCATTGCTTTCCCTGACACATTAGCAGAGAGCTGGATCAGAAGTTGAGCAGCCAGGACTCAAACTGGCACCCACATGGATGCCAATGTTGCAGGAGGCAGCTTAATCTGTTACACCACAATGCTGGCCCCTGTACTATTTAAATACAAAAATATATTGCAACACCATTAATATATTGGGAAACAATCTGAGCCTACCTGAACTTCCCATTCACCTATGTGCAGTTTCATCCACTAGAAACACAAGCTGAATGCAGTG
The DNA here is from genome assembly GCF_033115175.1 of Lepus europaeus. NCBI lineage: Eukaryota > Metazoa > Chordata > Mammalia > Lagomorpha > Leporidae > Lepus > Lepus europaeus. Next base: position 59,368,603 of record NC_084833.1, on the reverse strand, counting down.
CCAAAAGACAAATTACAATAAATTTAGCTTAAAATCTAATTAACTTTGATATTTGATTCTAGAACTTGGAAACATCTCATTCTCTATTCTTACAAGCTGGGCATAAGTGGTTCACTATATTTTATAGGTAGAAGGGGTTGGAAAAGGAAGAAACAGAACAAAAACAACAGATCAGTTGTTTCAAAGTTAATTTCCTTAAATGATTAAACCAGAGGGGATTTCCTTATTACAATGAGTCAGGTTAACTGGAATCTCCTGGGTTTTTTTTTTTTTTTTTATTTAAAGTGGCCTGTTACAAAGTTCAGTTTGATGATACTTAGCACAAGCGACTCCAGTCTGGTCTGTTCTGACCTTCTGGGGCCTAGCTGCAGGATGTTATATCCAAAATAATGGCCTCCCATAAAATTTAACAGAAGACAACTACAACAAAGTGAAACCAAGATGCATAAGGATACACAAGTCACACACACCCCACCATCATTTCATAACTTTCCATCTGCTTATAGACAATGATCCATCTTTCTGCCAAAAAATATGTTTTTCTTCAATGCTTGCAAATTTGAAGTTTCAGAATTCCATTTAAAAAATAAAAAAAGATTGGGACCAGTGTTAAAAGTATGGCTTTGCAAAAACTGATGAAGAGAGGGAAGGCAATGAGGAGGATTGGCAGGGAGCAGGGGAGTGAGGGAAGTGTGGTTGTCTTCCTGGAATTACAACTATGGAATGCATGAAATCTGATATCTTTATAATAAATTTAAAAATTTTAAAATAAATAAATAAAATGTATTAAAGTTCCTTACATATAAAATGTAATCAATACCAATCTTAACCTTTGAATAGTTTTGTGTTTTTAACTAAGCACTCTTCTATATTTGCTACTTAATTTGTTTTGAACTTGTAGTAATAATAACAATAATGTTGATCATGATACAGTCTTGGAAGCTAAGCAAGAAAAGGCAGAGGAGCCTCTGGGAATACTGGAAATCTCATGTACATCAAGCCTAAGTCATGTTTCTCAGGCAACAAACTTCAAGTTAGAATTATAGCTAACACTGAGATTCCATGCAATGCTGGACAATGTGCCAAGTAGTTTACATACTTAATTTAACCCTCACCCAAAAACGTTACAGCATAAGTGTGAGTGGTTTTACTTCATAAATAAGTATTAAATTTTCAAAAGATGGGAATCTCATCATCATCAAAAGTAGAAGGTAAGGGAGGCAGGTTTGAAATCAGATATACTTTATTCCAAAGCCCATGTCCTTTCCACTACAACTCACTATAGTTGCTAAGCTTGGGAACTTAGAAAGCTCTCTTTGTTTCTGATGTTAAACATGGAAGAGACCAGGAACTGTCCAAGACTTCCACATGACAGATAACGTGTGAGTCATACTGTCCCTGATTTTCTGGTGTTTACTCCAGAGGAGATGTGGTTAAGTAGAGATTTGGTAGAAAAATGTGGACACAATGGAGGATATTCTTGCCAAAACAGTAGGTCAAGAAAGCAAAAAATGACAGGATGACAAAGAAGAAAATAACTCCAATGTGAGAACCACAGGTATTTAGAGCCTTATGTCAGACTTCCTGGGAAGGAAGTCTAAACATAGTTTGGAGGATCAAAGTGTAAGAAACACCAATAAGTGCAACATCTTCTAAAACTGATGCCATTGATGCTGAAAATCAGACCACCCCAATGTGCTCACAGTATGAGTGGGGGATGATATGGGTCTGATGGTATGGCAGCCTCTTCAGCAGAAATATGATAGGAAAAATGGTCTAAATGCTCCATCCCCAGATGGCCAGGGTAATTTTTCCATTTGCCATTGGAGTTAAGATGACTGTGTATCCCAAGGGCGTACAAATGACCACATAGCAGTCAAATACCATGGCCAGCAGGATTCCTGATTGAGCCACAAAGGCAACATGGATGAAAAACATCTGAGTAATGCAAGCTCCAAAGGCTATCTCCCCAGCATAGAACCAGAAGATAGTCAAGGTCATGGGCACAAGAGGTAGACCACAAGATGCATGTGCCAGCCAACACAGATAAAAGACATACATGTGTCCAAGGAGGGTGAAGTCACTGAAAACAATAAGGACGAGTGCTCTATTTCCCAAGACTACAGTGATGTACAGGAAGCAGAAGGGGACAGAAACCCAGATGTGATTTTGTTTCAGTCCTGGGATGCCAAAAAGGATGAACACAGAAGGAAGGGAAGATCATGAGATTGGCCCCAAACATGCCTGATTTTGAAGACTATCTATAAAAACTAAAGAAAGTAAGAGTCCATAAGCAATAAATTTCACTAAGAGTTGAACATTAGATCAGTAATGTCTTGACTTAGAATATATAATGTTATGCTTTCACTTCCCACATTATCATTGCAAACATAAAGAAAGATTCCTGATGATACCCTAACCCACTGTTGGTGGAAATGTAAACTGATAAAGCAACCATGGAAGACAGTACGCAGATGCCTCAAAAATCTGAATATAGGCCTACCATATGACCCAGCCATCCCACTCCTGGGAATTTACCCAAGGGAAATGAAATCAAGTAAACAAAAGAGCTATCTGCACCTCCATATTTATTGCAGCTTAATTTACAATAGCTAAGACATGGAATCAACCTAAATGCCCATCAACTGAAGACTGGATAAAGAAATTATGGGATATATACACTATGGAATATTATACAGCAGTAAAAAATGAAATCCTGTCATTTGCAACAAAATGGATCAATCCGGGAAACTTAGTGAAATAAGCCAGTCCCAAAGAGACAAATAATATATGTTCTCCCTCATCTGTGAGAACTAATAGTGCACCTAAAATTAATGCTGTAGAAGTGAAATTGACACTTTGAGAAACAATGACTTGAACAGCCTTCAACTTGACTAACAAGGAACAGTTTTTTATTTTTATTTTTTTATTTATTTTTCTTTTCTCTTCTTCATGCTATATGTTGAACTCTTTACTTAACATACAGTTAATTATATGTATATAAAGTCAATTGAAAATAGATCTAAATAAAAAATAAGAGGGGGAGTAAGAGTGGGAAGAGGAAGTTTGTAACTGTAAAGCTATAAAATGCCATCTTAATGGTTAAAGTGATCATATTAAGTGTTAAAGTGAACATATAGATATGATTAAGTGTTAAGGAGACCACATAAATAGCATCAAGTATGTGGTAAAATAGACAAAATTAAAAAGGAGGGAATGTCAACATGGGAAGCAGGCCACACAGCAGACTAATAGAATGACAATCACTTTAAGTAACACTCTGACCTCAAAATCAGCCCTTAAGGCATTCAGATGTGGCTGAAGAGCCCATGAGAACAATTCAGGCATGGAAAGCCAAGACAGTGTGGCAAAAAATATTCTACTTGAAGGATCTCAGTGAATGAGACCCCAGTGGAAAGAAGGGGCTATGAAAGGATGATGTACTTTTCTCTGAAGAGGGGAGAGAACTTCCACTTTGCTTGTGGCCCTGTCTAAATATTGACAGAGTCGTGGTCACAAAAGGCTTCCATAGCCTTGGAAGCTCATGGCAAGAGCCTTGGGTGATCACTGATGTCATAAATAAGAGAGTCAATTGTTAAATTAACAACAGAGGTCACTGGGCCCTTACTCCCCAAGTAGGATCTCTGTCCTTAGTGAACTGTACTGTAGGAATTGGCTGCAAAACTTGTTCTCAAACAGTACTTTTTACACTGTGTGTGTGTGTGTGTGTACAAATGTTGAAACCTTTATTTACTAGAGACTTGATATTCTGTATATAAAGTTAGCTGAAAATGAATCTTTTTATTTATTTATTTATTTTGACAGGCAGAGTGGATAGTGAGAGAGAGAGACAGAGAGAAAGGTCTTCCTTTTTGCCGTTGGTTCACCCTCCAATGGCTGCTGCGGCCGGCGCATCTCACTGATCCGAAGCCAGGAGCCAGGTGTTTCTCAGGTCTCCCATGTAGGTGCAGGGCCCAAGCACTTGAGCCATCCTTCACTGCCTTCCCGGGCCATAGCAGAGAACTGGCCTGGAAGAGGGGCAACCGGGATAGAATCCGGCACCCCAACAGGAACTAGAACCCGGTGTGCTGGCGCCGCAAGGTGGAGGATTAGCCTGTTAAGCCACGGCACCAGCCTGAAAATGAATCTTAATAAGGAATGGGATGGGAGAGGAAATAGGAGGTGGGATGGGAGTTGGGATAGTATGGGGGGAAAAAGCACTATATTCCTAAAGTTATGAAAATTGCATTCATTGGGGCCAGTGCTGTGGCACAGCAGGTTAACGTTCTGGCCTGAAGCGCTGGCATCCTATATGGGCGCTGGTTCAAGACCCGGCTGCTCCACTTCCAATCCAGCTCTCTGCTATGGCCTGGGAAAGCAGTAGAAGATGCCCCTAGTTCTTAGGCTCCTGCACCTACGTGGGAGACCCGGAGGACGCTCCTGGCTCCTGGCTTCAGATCAGCTCAGCTCTGGCTGTTGCGGCCATCTGGGGAGTGAGCCAGTGGATAGAAGGCCTCTCTCTCTCTCGACCTCGACCTCGCTCCCCACCCCCCACCAACTATCCTCTCAAACAAATAAATAAATCTTATATAAAAAAAAGTCTGTAGACTTTCAAAAAACTTTAAAAAAAGAAAATTACATTCATTAAATAAAAGCTTTAAAGAAAAAAATTAAAAAGGTAAGTCATACTACAAGAAAAACAGATGGTCAATACACATATGAACTGATCAATGAAAAGTCAGTGTCATTTTAAAATATCATATTTCCACTATCAAATTGGAAAATTAAGGAAAACAACCCCAGCACTAGTGACATGTAACTTGGTATAGCATTTTGAAAAAGGCTATTACAAATTTCATTTATGTACAAATTTAATCTAGTAATTTCACTTCTGGAAACTGCCTGCTAAAATTACTTCATGAAAATATGTAGATATGAGGGCCAGCGCCGTGGTTTAACAGGCTAATCCTCCACCTTGCGGCGCCGGCACACCGGGTTCTAGTCCCGGTTGGGGTACCGGATTCTATCTCGGTTGCCCCTCTTCCAGGCCAGCTCTCTGCTATGGCCCGGGAAGGCAGTGAAGGATGGCTCAAGTGCTTGGGCCCTGCACCCGCATGGAAGACCAGGAGAAGTACCTGGCTCCTGGCTTCGGATCAGTGAGATGCGCCGGCCGCAGCAGCCATTGGAGGGTGAACCAACGGCAAAAAGGAAGACCTTTCTCTCTGTCTCTCTCTCTCACTATCCACTCTGCCTGTCAAAAAAAAAAAAAAAAAAAAAGAAAGAAAATATGTAGATATATCATCAAAAATTATATGACTTGGATACATATATCTATGGTCACCAGAAGTGGGAAAAACACCTCAAATTATGTGCATAAGTCACAAATTGTCAGCATTTTCCACATTTATTTGACTATGGAGATTTTTAATAAAACATTCATTGATACCAAACATGTACTCCTAACGAATACTGCATGGAAAACACTTAAAATAATGAAAATTCTCCAAAACATATGACAAAAAGTAGTTTTATTAACTTTTTTGGCATACTTAGAGTCACTTTATAGCTTGGCTTAAAGTATAAAAACTGAACAGAAGTAAATTAAGAAACTAGTACAAAATATGAGGTGGAAGATGATAAAGACCATAGGAAATTGGTAAAGACAGTGTTTAAGGAGAAGATTAACAATACTAATATAAGTATTAGTAAGATATTTCTCAGATACTATGACCTAAGGATTGTGTTAAGTACTATCTATATAGTTTATTACATTTAATCATCTCAACAACCCTATGAAGGTACCTATGAAGGCACCCTAGAAGGTACCCAATTAATAGATAAGCTCCCAAAATATTGAATGAATTTTATAAGCTCACACAGCTATAAAATGATGGGCATGAGTTTGAATCTTGCTATGAATGCAAATACCATCTACATAACCATTCAATGGTGCAATCCATGAGTTCCAACTACTAATTTGTTGAAAAGCAAATATGAAAGGAAGAAGCTAAGAAAGACTCCAAGGTTTTCAACTCAGTTAATATGATGTGATCACCACCATCTTGTTCTAAGAAAAGAAACAAAGGAAGAAAAATTGACTCAACTGAGAGTTCTATATCCTGGAGAAGATAACAAGCTAGTAATTAGATTTATGTATCTAAAATTCAGAAGAGAGTTCTGGGCTAGAGAGATGTGGGACTCATTACTATAAACACTGGTTGATGCAATTACTGTATATAACCTTTACTGGCAAAGCATGAAAGAGTAAGGGTCAAGACTCTGAACTCCAAGAGAATATTCCAATTTTCACTAACCTGGCCATGAACAATGTGCTATAATTCATAATACTAGTACTGGTCAAAAATCAGCTAGAAGAGAATCAAGTACACTCTGCTTCCTCCTAGTTTGTCTATTTCCTGGTCTCTGAGTTAATCAACAGTTTGAGAAATAAGTATCATGGATCATCAGGTGATTTGCCTCCAAAATGTCAAAATATCTTTACAAGGAGCTGGTTTACTAACCACTGGTTTTGAGGACTAATTTAGTTGGTCACTTTAGTGAATCATAGAGATCAATGTTCTGACTTTAGGAAAGTGATTGTGCTCTCATTCATTTTTCAGAGACATTGGGTGCCAGGCATTTCATAATGCATTAAGGATACAAATATCAGTGATACACTCTTCTAGTTTCAAGAAGTCAATGGATGCATAAATAAATGAACAGTTCATTGTGCACATTTAGAGATTTGTACAACATGCACTAGACAAGCAAAGATAGGAGCATTGGCTTGCTTGGAGAAATCACGAAAGATCTCTCAGGGAAAGCAGTTCTTGAACTGAAATTTGAATGAAATGGAATTTTCTGTATGCCAAATGACATACATGGCTGTTTTTCAAACACATCTACCATTGTAGAAGAGAGTGGAGAATTACTGCCCTCTATACAAAGAATCAATGCACATTTTTGGATTTAAGTAAATTGGAGCTCTTTCACATGCTAATATAAAATTATTTTTATTCACTTGCTTACAACCTCACTTCATACAGTATTAAGTTCCTAGAGCTTCTGGAATATATCTAATCTGATGAAGATATCAAATATTCACATGAGACATGTACACTTACTTATCATTTCCAGGTTGTAGAGGGGAATATACGAAGAGGGCAGAGAAAACAAAGAAACAGGAGAAGGAGGCAAAGAGGAAGAAATAGGAGAGAAAAAAGAAAAGAGATGAAGCAGAAGGAAGAGAAAGAGGAACAAAAAGAAAAGCACTCTCAATCTAGGAAAATTCTATATTTTACACTTAGCTTCTTTGATGAAACTGGGGGTGAAGATCAATGGGATTTATTATCCAAGAGGGGAGGCACACCACCAAGTCTTGATGTCAACAAACCAGTGGGCTACACCTTCCCTGATCTGCTTGGTCTTTACACCATAGACAATAGGGTTGAGCATTGGTGGCACCACAACATAAAGATTTGCCAGCAGGATGTGAACATGTCGAGGAATGTTACGCCCAAAGCGGTGGGTCAATAAGGTAAAGAAGGACGGGACATAAAACATGAGGATTACACAGAGGTGGGACCCACAAGTGCTGAGGGCCTTGTGCCGAGCATCCTGGGAAGGCAAACGAAACACTGCCCGGAGAATCAACGAGTAAGACACAGCGATGAGGATCACATCCAAGATGACCATGACAATGGGCACTGAGAAGCCATACCAGATGTTAACAGTGATGTCAGCACAGGCTAATCGAGCCACTCCAATATGCTCACAGTAGGAATGGGGGATGATATTTGTTCGACAGAAGGGCAGCCGCTTCAGCAAGAAGATCACTGGGAAGATGATGCAGAAGCTTCGGGTGACAACGGCCAGAGCAATCCTTCTTACAGCAGGCCACGTCAGCACTGTTGTGTATCTCAGCGGGGCACAAATGGCCACAAAGCGGTCAAAGGCCATGGCTAACAGGATGGCTGACTCCCCAACAAACATCACATGAACAAAGAAGACTTGGGTGACACAGGCATCAAAGAGAATGTCATGTGCATGGAACCAAAAGATGCCTAAGGCCTTGGGCACTGTGGTGGTAGAGAGCAGGATGTCTGTGATGGCCAGCATGGAAAGGAAGAAATACATGGGCTCATGAAGGCTATGTTCTGTGATGATGACCACTATTAGGATGCTGTTCCCCAGGACTGCCATGATATACATGAGGCAAAGGGGTATTGAAAGCCAAATGTGATAAGCTTCCAAACCAGGGATGCCAAGTAAGACAAAAACTGCAGGGTGGAAGATGGTAAGGTTGATGTGAGTCATGATGCACTTTATAGTCTTCTTAATAATGACTTAGGAGCTGATGAGTCTGCTGCAAGTGACAAGAAAAAAAGCACCCCTGAGTATGTGCAGAAATCACAAAAGATAGCATAGATTTCTAAACTGTTGGACTTTCCAGGGGAAAATTTTCCCAGACAATGCTCACATTGGTGTAGGAATGGCTTTTTGTCCTCAATGCTTCATTTGCTTATAAAGCTTTTGTGATAATAATGCTTCAGAAACAAATACTCATAGAGGATGTACCGGCCTCCAATCACTCTGATCCCAGAGTTTTCCACACACACACACCTTTCTAATCTCACCCTTTACTTTCACAGAAGCAGTATTGTCCTTTACCTACACTGTACTTGTCTCTTCCACCAGAATTTTGCTCTTTCACTATTTACCTAAATTTGATTTTTCTTATAGCTCTGCATATTCAAATTTTATACCTAAAATGCCTCCTTAATAAAAGACTTGAACAGGCATTTTTAAAGGATGGCCAATAGACACATGAAAAAATGCTTGGGATCACTAGCCATTGGGAGAAAGCAAATAAAAACCACAATGAGGTCTCACCTCACCCCAATTAGAATGGTTATCATCCAAAAATCAAAATATAACAAATGCTGGTGAGGTTATGGAGAAAAAGTTATCCTAATACACTGTTGGTTGGGATGTAAACTAGTATAACCATTGTGGAAGACGGTCTGGAGATTCCTCAGAAATCTGAAATAGATTTACTGTATGATCCAGCCATGCCACTACTGGGAGTGTACCCAAAGGAAATTAAATTAGCAGATGAAAGAGTTACCTGTATACCCATGTTTATAGCAGATCAATTCATAATAGCTAAGATATGGAATAAACCCAGATGTCCATCAACTGATGACCACATAAAGAAAATGTGGTACATATACATGATGGAATACTATTCAGCCATAAAAAAGAATGAAATCCTGTCTTTCACAACAAAATGTATGCAACTGGAGACCATTAAGTTTAGTGAAATAAGTCCAACCCAAAAAGACAAATATAATATTTTCTTGATTGGTTGCAGCTAATATACAGAGCACAAAAAAGTACTTAATGTAAATTGAGTTAACTGACATCTTGGGATTTGATTGTCGTCTATAACCACTGTCTATACCCCTGTAGAACAATGGTCTATCTACCTTTGACTTGTACAGCTCTCTGTTTAGAGAAATGTTGAGCCTATGATTATAAAGTCAATTGAAAATATGTTATCACAAAAATTAAAGGGCAAAGAAAGGAAGGAAGAAGGAGAGAAGGATGAAAGTACCACTGTATTCTTGGAATCCTATGTATATATTACTAAATTTAAAATGTAATTAAAAATGCCTCCTTCAGACACATCACTTCAGAATGCCCTGTATTCATAACAATACCTCTCCTTCTTGAAGTTCTACCATCTAAATTATATTTTAACGTGACCAACTTTTGTCCTACTAAGTTTGTTTGGCTATTATACCTTGGACGTTTTACAGGACACTGCATTTGTGTCTCCCTGTCATGTAAGTGGAGTATCAGGTGAAAATACAGAAGGAGCCAGGGGTTGCACATGTGCTTCTCTACTCTAACCCAGATTTATGTTACCCTAGAGGCAACAGGCAGTGGAGCAGTCAATAAAACTGGGAGGAGCAATTTTATTGCTAGCTCCTTATAAACTAACTTCTCATACACCTCCCAAACAATTCCACATAATTGGCTTTTGTCTGTGTATAAATGTTCTTATCCATAGAAACACCAAAGCTCTCCAGAGAAATTATTCTGACTAAAAGGAGTCCAACACACTTTGTATCTCCCTCCCACACTGGCTCCACTAACAGTACTCCTTTCTGCTCCACTTGTTCCCTAACCTTCAGAAAAAATTAGATTTTCCTGTTGCTGAGAAGGGTTAAACATAGAGCTCTCTTGTCTTAGCTTTCCCACCATTCATGTAATGTTTGTTTCCTTCTGAAGCTTAACTGTTAGCTGTTAGGATTACAGAAAGGATGAGTGATTAAAAATCTAGACTGGAACATGGAAAAGAGACCACAGAGAAAATAATGAGAGAATCAGTATAAAGGTAGCAAATAAACACATGCCAGATATTCTGATACTGGTGTTCAGAGGGACCCAGGGAAGAAGGCACACAAAGGAATGAAATTCTCAGTTCATGAGCCCATCCCCCTACTTCTGTGCAAATGTATTTGCTCAGAGCATGATGGACTGTAGGCAGTGAGTAATGAGATTCCAGGTAGGCACAAAGAAAAGAACAAGGCCAAGTTCTGGCAGTGAAGGCCCCAAGAATGCCCATAATTTGACATTCTCCAAGCCAGAAAATTTAAAATATTTGTTCAACTTACTTTGAGGAAAGGCTGAGCTCTGCTGGGAGCTACTGCTAGTACTGCTCCACCTCTATTTTAAAGCACAGGACTCAAATTTATATAAACAAAAACCCCTCCAGAAAATAAATTCATTTTCCTTGGAAGGAAACTTATCGGACAGGTATTTTCTCATCACTTCTCCTAACCCCACTGGTTATTAACATATCCCTTCTCAATGAAACAATGACACACCTGATGTAAGTCCTCATAGAAACAGTGCCTGCTCTCTGCTTACAATTCTTAGGATGTTTTATCATCCCATTAGTGAGATACCAAAAGCGAGACGGGAAGAGAGGCAGGAGGCCCAGATGGCAGTTAGCCAGGTTCTGGGAAGGAAGGTAGTCTGTGGGAAGAAGAGCCTTCACTTCATGGGGCGGGAGGGAGGGAGGGGGGGCTTCTGAGGGCTCAGTCTCAGCCCTGCTGCTTTTCTGTCAAGCACCTGTAGGAGGCTCTGGGTCATTTAGGAAACAGGAGTGAGAAGAAAGGACACTCACAGGCACGAAGAATACATCCAAAGTCTCACTGAAAATACCTTCCTAGCTGAGCGAGAAAAAAGGAGCCAGAATGGTAGAGAAGGGATCAGAAACCATATTGAGTAGGAGAGCTCACACACAGAAGGCAAGGACATGACGTTCTGGTGCCAGACTTCCTCATTCTTGTTCCAGTTCTTCACGACTAGGAGCCAGATGATCACCAGCAGGTCACTTTAGTTCTGCATGCCTCCATTTTTCAAGATTTGGATAAAAATAAACTTCATGAAGTTATTATGAGGGTTAAAGGAGTTACTCCTTATAAAATGCCAGAATATAGGTTCCTATTATTATATTTTGATTATTATTAATAATAATAAACTGGCCATAATCCATTTGTATTTTTTCCAAAAGGCAAAATACCTTAATGAATATTTAGCAACATTAAAGTCTTACTCTTCACCTCCTTTCCTAGGAACAAAGAGTAGAAAAAGTAGCCTGAGATCAGATCTCTCAGATGGACCTGATGCCTCAAAGCCCAGACCCAAGGGCTTTGGGTGATCCTGAGGGAGGTTTACTGGGGACAGGCTTAGCTTGGGTCAGAACTGCCTAGCAGACCTCCTTCAAATCCTCTGAAAAACATCAAATGCTTAGCAAAAACAAAAGCAATCATCTCTATCATTTACAAAGACCCAGGGACTTGGTGGAGTGATGACAGTTCTATAATCAAGAACAGCCAAGACTGGGAATCACAGGGAAGATTCAGTCCTGGATAAGAAGAAATAGAGCCACTTCCCTGCAGCCCCTGAGCAAGCTGTTCTCCCTTTGTCTTCCCAGTGTCTCATTTCCTTCCTGATTCTGACCCAGCTCTACTTGTAGTAAAGCCTATACCCTCTCAAGGGGGTTGTGTGAAGGCCTTTTATGTCTTTATACAATCTTAATTTGGAAGACTCTCTTAATAGGATAACAACATGTTAAAATAAACCCACAAACCACTAGATACAGCTGTTGGATAACTACATAAGAGTTGACATAGTTACCTTTTTTTTTTACCTAATTGTATTATCTGGACATTTATTTATATAAGTATTAATAGCACTTTACCTATTTTTTCCCTTACGTATGTGTTTCAGATCTCAAGTATTTTTTCCCAGTCTTAGCTTCTTCAGAATGCACAGGCTGTGCACACTGAAGCCATGTCTCTAACAATAAAACAGATGCTCTCTTCACCCTGCGAGATACAGCAGAGGTCTCTGCAGCACAAAATATGGATGATCAGTTTTGAGAGGTGTCATGAAAAAATGTTTCCCAATGATATAGAAAGTATAAAAATCTGTAAATGATTTAGCCTTTTAATATATATGAGCAAATTCAGATTTATATCTTTAATAACCTCTCTTGCATTCAGGCACTTAAAGCCAGAATGCAAAATGTTTTCATAATCTAAAGCTAGTGTTATCTATGCTTTAGAAGCACTGAGACTCCCTTAATTTGTTGACATACCCTTAATACTGACTTACGAACTTTTTTTAAAAAAATCATCCTTAATTGACAAATAAAAATTATGTATATCTTCCATCATGATGTCCTCATACATGTACATATTGTAGAATGGCTACATCAAGTTCATTAGCATTAGTTCACATGCATATCATTCTTGGTGTGTCATCAGAACACTGAAAACCTACTCTGTTGGCAATTTTTAAAAATAGAATACATTGTTATTAACTAAAGCCACCATAAGGTACAGCAGATCTCATGAATTTATTCCTTCAGTCTAGCTGAAATTTTATATTCTTTAACCAATATCTCTATTGCCATACCTCAGCTGCTAGTAACTACCATGACTCATGCTTTTTAATGAATAAACATTTCAGGGAAAATGTTTCTCTACCCATTTGTTTTGCTCTCTATAGACATTTTTTTGGGATTTTATCCAAATTTAAATAAGCATATGGTGGTGCATAATGTGTAAATATCAACTGCCATGTTCTTGTGATGTGGTGGCAAACATGTGTGCAGAACCCCAGCTCCAAGCATAACCTCTTCCTTTCCCATTGTCTATACCTGCTCTACAAAATAAAAGACAGGAAACTGAATGAAGAGAGTTTTTCAGGTTCAGGTATACCTGACACCCAGATAAACAAGAAAAAGTCTCCTCAAGAGTCTTCCTCACTTTGCGACTGAGTTCATAGCACTAAGCACAGATCTTGGCACACTGTAATTACTTGGGAAACACCTGAACAAAGGAATCATGTAAGTAGTGAATTAATATTTTCCAATAGCTTTTCTTGCTTCATCAAAAACAAGGTAGTGATCAATGTTGAACCACTATCATAAAGAGCTCCCCCTTTATACCCTTTGCCCTGCACAGTCTGATTTTGATGGTCTTATAAACTGTCCTTGTACCTTTAAGAAATATTACTTCCCTAACATCTTCCTGGGCCTTTTTCTGGTGCTTCTACACATTACTTTCCTATTTCTAAGCAGTATCCACTGCCTAGTTTCACTGCTGTCTCTCTCAGTACCCACACTTCCACCCCATAATCTATCATGCTACGGTCCCTCTCTCATCCTTCTTCTAGTTGATCCACCTTCCACCTGCACATCTATTTCTTCTCTCCCAGCCTCATTCATTGTCCTTTGCAGATACTCCTAAACACACACACACACACACACACACACTGCTGAAAGTCCTTCCCTCTGCCACTGTCAAAGCTCTTAAACTCACCTACTACATCACAGTAGCAGACGGAGTACTGAGAAAGTGGTAAAGAACTAAAAAGACAATCTGCTTATTTTCAGAGAAGAGAAATGAAGAGAAAACAGAAGACTGGAGACTGATCATATTGTCATGAAAAAGTGTCACTAGTCCTCTCCCATACAGGACCCTTATATCTAGAGACTAGGAAGCCATGTGTTTCCTTCTGCTGGAGGCAGGTGTCAGAGTCACCATGGGATCATCGCAGATAGGGCAACGAAACAAGAGAGAAATGAAAACCCTTCCCCTAGTGCAAAAGGGAGTACTCTAGGGATAATTAGTAATTCCAGAACCACAAAAAAAAAGCACATAAGGTATTTGAAGACAGAATAATAACAGTGATAGAAACTACAACAATAAAATAATATAATAATGGATAACATGTTCTGAGTTAGCTTACTACATGCCTGTCACTATGTTATATTTAACGTAAATTGCCTCATTTAATTTTCAGAAAAATCTAATGAGAAAAAGCATTTTCTATCCATTTTTCAAATGAGAAAATGGAGAACTAGAGAAACTAAGTAGCTACTAAGGACAGAAGACAAGAGCCCTCAGACGACCAAGTCAAAGTGTTCAGATTCAGTCCTGAAACATGAGGGGGCTGATAGAAATAATTTTTGAAGCAAACTTGCAGAGTTGATTACTTAATGTGAGTAAAAGAAAAAATGGATATAATAAACGAAAAATTGTTTTTAAAAACTGTTCCATTAAAAGCAAAAATATAAGCACATGAAAAGATGTTCAACATCACTAATTACCAGGGAAGTGCAAGTCAAAACCTTAATGAGACACCATCTCACATCCATTATGATGGCTACTATAAAAACTTTTCTAACCAAAAACAACAAGATTGGGCAAGAATATGGAGAAACTGGAGCCCTGTTCACCATTGGTGAGAATGTAAAATGATATGATCACTGTGCAAATAGTATGACAGGTCTTCAAAAAATTGAAAATTGTTCCAACAATTCCACTTCTGGAAGTAAAAATAGAATTGAAAGTCATGTCTTAGATATCTATACATCCATGTTTATAGCATAATATTATTATTCATAATAACTAAAATGTAGAAGCAACATAAGTGTCCATGTAGATGTATGGATAAGCAAAATGCATGTATGTATACACCATGGAACATTATTCAGTCTTAAAAAGGAAGGAATTTCCAATATACAATACAACATGTATCAAACTTGAAGATACACAAAGTGAAATAAGCCACAAAAAGACAAACACTATATGGTTCTATTTATTTTTCTATATATAATAGTCATAGATACAGGAAGTATAATAGTGGTTGCCAGGGGCTTTGGGGAAAAGGAAATGAGGAATTATTGTTTAATAATTATACTCCCAGAGTTTAAATTCTGGTATAGAGTTTAAATTCTGAAAGATGAAAAGAGTTCTAGGGATGAATGGTGGTGATGGTTGCACAATAGTACAAATGTACCTAATACCACTGAACTATATACTTAGAATGGTTAAGATGGTAACTTTTACTTTTTTATTCATTTTGTTTCATTTTATTTGAAATGCAGAGACAGAGATCATTTCTATACACTGGTTCACTCCCCAAATGCTCCCAACAGTAAGAGTAGGGCCAGGCCAACACCAGAAGTCCAGAACTCCATGAGTGTCTCCTACATGTATGGAATGGAACCAAGTACTTGAGCCATCATCTGCTTTTCTCAAGATGTACATTATTAAGAAGTTGGATTAGAAGTGGAGGAGGGGCTGGTGCTAAGCCTCCTCCTGGGGCACCGGCATCCCATATGGGTGCCAGCTCACGTCCCAGTTGCTCCTCTTCCAATCCAGCTCTCTGCTATGGCTTGGGAAAACAGTGGAAGATGGTCCAAGTGCTTGGGCTCCTGCACCTGTGTGGGAAATCTCAAAGAAGCTCCTAGCTCCTGGCTTCAGATAGGTCTAGCTCCAACCCTTGCAGTCATTTGGTGAGTGAACCAGCAGATGTAAGATGTCTCTCTCTCTCCCTCTCTCTGTCTGCAACTCTACCTTTCAAATAAATAAATAAAATCTGAAGAAGGAGAGGAGGAGAAGGAGGAGAAAGAGAAAGAGGAGGAGGAGAGGGAAGGGGAGGGGGAGGAGGAGGAGGAGTGGAAGAAGGAGGGGGAATAGTAGTTTTAAAGTTGTTAGGAGACTAACTTTCCCCCACTCATCTTGTAGCTTTTGGAGTAAAGAAATTTCTAGGAATCTATTAAGTGAAGGGGAAAAATTAATAGTATCAACCTAGAAATCCCACTGTTAGGTATTTACCCATGAAATATAACAAATACCTTGTATACATATAATAGCTTTATTCACAGTCACCAAAAACTAGAAGCAGCTCACATATCCATCAACAGAATGGATAAACAAATTGTGATGTATTCATACAATAGAACAATACTCAGCAACTAAGATGAACAAACTATTAAAACATGAAATGACATATATTGTTACATGAAATGAAAGAATTCAAACACAAATGGCTAATAATGTATGATTAAATTTATATAAGCCTCTACAAAAGACAAAAACTATTATATTGTGATAGAAATTAGAAAGTGATTGACTCTGAAAATGGGAGGATGTAAAAGGTATTTCTTTGATAAAATATTCTATATTTTCAGAGGGGTATAGAAGAAATGTAGGTAAATTTTTCTCATGATTTTTCTGTATTATCTGCCATGATTAAAAATTATAACAGCTGATATCAAACCAATGACATTTAAAAGTGAGAAGAGTAAGGAACCTAAATGGAAGAAAGGTTTCCATTAAACATGACAAAATATTGACACCAACAGAGTGTGATGATGAGTCACACATTTATGTTTATAATCTAAAACACAAAACCATTAAGAAAGCTATAAAAAATTACACATGCAAAAAAACACTGTAAATCAATCAGATGGAATCCTAAAGGCCTTCAAGTAACCCATAGGAAGGCAAGAAAGAAGAAACAGAGAAATAAGACACAGAAGAAACAAAAGGAACATCAACAGGAGAAATAAACAAGCACTAACATACTAATAATCACTTTAACCATAAGTGGTCTAAACATCTCAATTAAAAAACAGAGATTGGTAATGTGGGTTTTTAAAAAACAAACAAGCAATATGCTGTTTACAAGAAATTAATTTCAAATCAATGTCAAAAAGAAAACTATCTAAAGATATGACAGATAATCTGAATAGTCTTGGTACAATTTTTTTAAGATGAATCTATAGGGGCCAGAGCTGTGGCATAGCAGGTAAAGCTGCCACCTACACACACCCCATATGTGTGCTGGTTCATGTCCCATCTACTCTGCTTCTAATCCAGCTCCCTGCTAATGGCCTTGGAAAAGCAACAGAAGATGGCCCAAGTCGTTGGTTGCCTGCCACCCATGTGGGAGACCCAGAAGAAGCTCCTGGCCCCTGGCTTATGTTTGGCCCAGCCCCTGCTGTTGCCATCTGGGGAGTGGACCAGAAGATGGAAGATCTCTCTCACACACTGTTTCTCCCTCTCTCTGTACCTCTTTCAGATAATAAATAAATCTGAAAAAAAAAAAGAAGACTCTGTAATTAAAAGCTTCTAAAAGGGGTAGGCATTTAGCATAGCACACCAAGATATTACTTGGGACACTTATATCCCATATCAGAGTGCCAGTTTCTCTCGCAATTTCAGCTTCAGCTTCCTGCTAATACACAACCTGGGAGGCAGCAGGTGATGGTTCAATTACTTGGGCCCTAGCCACTTATTCAAGAGTCTTGATTTGAGTTTTTCATCCAGCCATAGCCCCAGCTATTGCAAGCATTTGGGGAATTAACCAGCAGATGGAAGATCTCTTTTTGCCTGTGTCTTTCTCTATCTCTAGCTATCAAATAAAATATTAAAATAAACAAAAATTTACCAAAAAAAAAGAGTTAATACCAATTCTTAAGTAATCTCTTCCAGAAAATAGAGAATACTTCCCAAGTAATGTTTTAGGCTAGCACTACCCTGAACCAAAATCATGTGAAGACTATACCAAAATAAATTATTAACAAAATATTAGCAACACAGAACAACATACAAAAATTGCACACCATGACCAAATACATTTCCAGGTATGCAAAATTGAATAAATATTCAACAATTAATCTATAACTTACTATATCAACAAGCTAAAGAAGAAAAATCATATAAATTAAAACTAGAAAAAGCTTTTGGCAAAATACAACCTCCATTCATAACTAAAAGTCTTAGCAACTTAGAAAAAGAAGGAAACGACTCAACCTGATAGTGAATATCTACAAAAGAAACCTACAACTATCTTCATACTAGTAGTGAAAGACAAATGATTTTTCTGCAAAATCTGGAACACAGCAAAGACATCTACTCTCACAATCTTACTCAACATCATAATGGAAATTGTAACCACTGCAATAAGACAAGAAAAAGAAAAAGCCTAGAAGTGATGGATTATTAGCAGAAACAGAAAACAGTAGTTATCTTATTTAAAGCTTTTTTAAAATTTATTTTTACTTGAAAGTCAGAATTACATAGAGAGAGAAGGAGAGGCAGAGAGAGAGAGAGAGAGAGAGACAGAGAGAGGTCTTCCATCCGATGGTTCCCCAATTGGCCACGACAGCCAGAGCTGCACCGATCTGAAGCCAGGAGCCAGGAGCTTCTTCCAGGTTTCCCACACGGGTGCAGGGGCCCAAGGACTTGGGCCATCTTCTGCTTTCTCAGGCCATAGCAGAGAGCTGGATCTGAAGAGGAGCAGCTGGGACTAGAACCGGCGCCCAGATGGGATGCCAGAGCTTCAGGCCAGTGTGTTAACCCATTGCTCCATAGTGCTGGCCCCAACAGTAGTATCTTAATAAAAATGGGCTGCTATGACAAAAAATATCATAGACCAGGTGAATTTAACAAAAAACATTCATTTCTCACACTTCCAGAAGGCACTAACAGATTCAGTGTCTGGTAAATACCTGCTTCCTTGTTCTTAGTTATCTATCTTCATGATGTTTTATCACATGGCAAAAGAGGCAAGAAAGCTCTCTGTAATACCTTTTATAAGGGCATAAATTCCATTCATGAGGCTTCTGCTCTCACAGCATAATAACGTCCCAAATACTGACTTCCAAATACCATCACACTATGAATTAGGCTTTAACACACAAATTGGTTTTGGGAGGAGGAGGGGTCAAGATGGAGAAGGACATGTGCCACTACATACAATCCAGCTCTCCGCTATGGCCTGGGAAAGCAGTGGAGGATGACCCAAGTGCTTGGGCCCCTGCACCCATGTGGGAGACTGGAAAGAAACACCTGGCTCCTGGCTTCAGACTGGCCAGACTCCAGCCATTGCAGCCATTTGGGAAGTGAACCAACAGAAGGAAGACCTTTCTCTCTGTCTCTCCCTCTCACTGTCTGTAACTCTACCTCTCAAATAAATAAATAAAATATTTTTTAAAAAGGAATTGGAAAAGCATCAAATAAATGAGCTAGCAATGCATCTCAAGGATTGAGAAAAACAACAGCAAACCAAACTCAAAACTAGTATAAGAAAAGAAATAATTAAAATTAGAGAAAAAATCAACAAAATTGATCCAAAAAATACAAAACATCAGTCAAATGAAGAGTTGGTTTTTTGAAAAAAAAATGAACAAAATTGACACACCATTGGCCCAACAAAGCAAAACAAAGGAAATAGAAGACCCAAATCAATAAAATAAGAGATGTAAAAGGAAATGTATAACATATACCACAGAAATAAAAGGAATAATCAGAAATTCATTACTACAAAGAGCTTTATGCCAACAAACTGGGAAACCTAGAAGATGAATAGATTCCTGGACACATAAAACCTACCTAAATTGAGCCATGAAGACATAGAAAACCTAAGCAGACCTATAACCAAAAAAGAAACTGAATTAGTAATAAAGGCCCTCCCAAAAAAGATGGGCCAGATAAATTCACTGCTGAATTCTACCAGACATTTAAGGAAGAACTAACTCCAATTCTTCTCAAGCTATTCAAAACAATTAAAAGGGACAGAATCCTCCCAAATTCTTTATACCAAGCCAGAATCACCTTAGTTCCTAAACCCAGAAAAGATGCAAGAGAAAGAGAATTATAGACCAATTTCCCTGATGAACATAGAAGCAAAAATCCTCAACAAAATTCTAGCCAACTGAATTAAATAAAAAATCAGAAAGATGGTCCACCCAGACCATGTAAGATTTATCCCTGGTACACAGGGATGGTTCAACATTCACAAATCAATCAATTTGATGCATCATATTAACAAATTGCTGAACAAAAACCATCTGATTATATCAACAGATGCAGAGAAAGCATTTGATAAAATACAATA